>NC_065445.1:16577745-17194117 GCF_917563875.1 Diabrotica virgifera virgifera | reverse complement strand
AAAAAGTTTATTTGAAGAAAGTTTTTTTTTTCTTCTTAATGGCGGTACAGGCTCCTTTTTTCAATATTTTATTTAGTTATAGAGTAATTTCCACGTACTAACATATTTCTGAAATTGGGCTCTGTACCGCCATTCTTAATTATATTACGAATATGTGTGCCAAATATCTCGACAAAATATTCAAAATTAGAGCCGCAATCTTGGAACGCGTTTGTTGCTACCTGTTGATCGCTAGGTACTGTAGCCTCTTAACCAAAAACAGTTTTCACTTATTTTGCAGTTTGCCTAGCAACAAATTAACTTTTTAACTTTCAAAAATCGGCATTTTAAAGGTTTTATGTCCTAAAAAATTAAATTTTGTAATTTTATGTCAACTATTTAGCTTTTGAATGGGGTGCAAAAAATCGAAAAAATCGCGTTTGCACTAAATTGTTAATAATTAAAAAACGGACGCGAACTCTAGGCAGGAAACAGGTAGGTTTTCTTCTTATAGGTCTACAATAACTAAAAAAGTAGTCAGCTGCCTGAATTTTTGAGTGTCCCAAACATGGTCTATGTCTAGCTTATTACCCTGGAGTATTACTCTAGTCACTAGAGTAAGTGGTTGGAGAAAATCTAGAATCTAGCTTAGTTCCCAATCTGTTGGTAATCATTCTCATAAAGAGCTTTGAATCAGATAACAGGCTGAGATAGATCTGTAGTTTCCAATTTCTGTTACATCTGTTTTATGAAATAATATATCATAATGCCGTTATTCCACGTTTGTATGGTATAATTCTTTATGGCGCATTCGCCTTTTGTTGTTCTTCGTCTTCGTATAACTTTTAAAGCAAAAATAAATATGGCAATAAATTAATATAAAAAGAAAAAAAAATTAATTACAAACACAAATTTTTAATTTCATTAAATTAGAATGATTGTCCTCGATATCCAAACGTAGAATGTCGCGAACGGAGTAGCATGGTGTTTGGTATTATTTGGAATTTTTAGCAGAGTATCCGACCTTGACAATGTCATAAAATTAAAAATTCCAACTTAAATCTGGGTAATAATACTGATAGCCACATAGATAGGCGTACAGGCAAATCGCAGCTCGGATAATTGCTGCCTCGTACTGACACCTGACGGTAGTTAGGTTGTACTGCGTATACAAGTTGTCCAGAAACTCTCTTCACAAAAGAAAACTGCGAATTTTGGAAATTATTTTACGCCAATTTGACCAAAAATATTTTATCCAGAAATACTTCCTAAGCGAGCTGTAGCACCTAAGCATAAAATATATTTTATTTATATTATTTATTTATTTATTTACGAGCGAACCCATTTCAAAATAAGTACAAACATAAATGTAAAATATGTACAACCAATTAAAATTAAAACTATTTTACAAAATAACTTTAGTCTAGCAGAGCTGTGCGGTACATCTTTTCAATATGATGCAAGTCTTCGAAATGCCGCCCCCTACCCTAAATATTATTGAAACTTAATACTAGTATTTATTTTTATTAAATGAAATTACACAAAATGAACGAAAACTTTTATTTTAAAAACAAAACATACTTTAAATTAAATGAAATAATATGTATTAACATTAAATAACATTTATGAAAATTACAATTTTATCATTTTGATTTTAATTTTGGCAAACTCGTCAATCAGATTGGTGTAGTCTAAAGAAGCAGCTAGTGAGGACTCGATTGAAATAAGTGCTAATTTTTTTAGTTTTGTTTGTCTTATGGAGCTTCGTAAATAGTTTTTAATCATTTTTAATTTTGAAAAAGTTAGAAGTGTTAGAAGAGAGTGTTAATAAAATACTTAGGGCCCGCCGGTACTTTCTGCACCTCGCCTGAGCCAAAGAACTACACCGCATATAAATTTATAATTTTTAATATTTTTTACTAATCCTCCTGCTTTGACTTTAGTTTCTGAATTATTGTTGACGTCTTCTATTATTTCGAATAAGGCATTACCTATGTATTTCACAAAATTGAAATCTTAGAGGTTTCAATGCATCTATTCGACTTAACCATCTAGTAGTACTCAACGGTTTTAGTGTTAGTTGTGAAACATGTTTTTTTTTTTCAGAACTTCCCAACGTTTTTTAAAACCTGAAAAAAAGTGTACAGTTCTTGTATAATACAAAAAAAGTTTGTTGTTCCTGTAGAAGAAGACGCTGCGTCATTTATGATTAAGGTGGCATGCGCAGAGCACGTAAAACGCCCTCGGATATTTTTCAAATATTCTGTTTTGCACACCCTTTCATGCCTTTCATATTAACCCCGTTATCATAACCTTGTCCTCTGAGCCGTTTTAAATCAAGAACTATTTTTTCAAAATTTGTCAAAATAAGTTCTGTTAAACCTTCACCAGTTAAATATTTTCGGCTGACACTTGGTCCTATATATACTTTTAATTATTGAATGGCTCAATTTGTATTTTGATTTTACTGATTATGCCGCCCCCTTGTGATGCCGCCTGATGCGGCTGCCTCACCGCATCATAGCACCGCACGGCCCTGA
Organism: Diabrotica virgifera virgifera; assembly: GCF_917563875.1. Classification (NCBI taxonomy): domain Eukaryota; kingdom Metazoa; phylum Arthropoda; class Insecta; order Coleoptera; family Chrysomelidae; genus Diabrotica; species Diabrotica virgifera. Next base: position 17,191,598 of record NC_065445.1, on the reverse strand, counting down.
GTCTAGGCATGATCTGTTTTGAACTGGACATTTTCCATATTAATTGCTGGAATCACTTCGATATGTACCTCCGTACCTTGTATCAATAATCACGATATGTGCCAGTCAAAAAGGTTGTGTTTAATTTTCTATTTAACGAAATTTGAAAAAATTGAGAATTTTAGCTTTTTGCGCCCACATTTTCGCCTATAATTCGAGATATACTCATTACTCCAACAAAAAATAATTTTCGAAGGGAGAAGTTTTGTTTTTCAATTTTACAAACTACTTTACTAAATAGAAATTGAATTATGTAATGTTTCTCGTTTGAAAACAGCCATAATTGAGAAAAAAAGGGCAAACAATGGTGTTTTTTTTTAATTTTTTCGACTCCTTAAACTAAACTTACGTCCTTCATATTTCGCTTGGAAACACTCTATAATATAGCCCGATCAAAGAACAATCTGACCTCAAAAAAAAAAAAAAAGGGAAGAATGAAAATTTGGGAATAGGTAGCTGAAATTGTCTATTATTATATAAGAAAAAGTTTACAATTCTACAACCCCTCCATTTTTCAAAAATGGAGGGAATACCCCCTCTCGCAGGTGAAAAATATACATTCAAAATAAGTCCGGAATTGGGTAAAATGACTATTTCTAAGCAACTTTTGTTCTATAGATTTTTTTCCCTAAGTCAATACTTTTCGAGTTATTTGCAAGTGAATATGTTCATTTTTAACAAAAAAAAAACATGTTTTTGGACGGTTTTTCGGAGATAACTCAAAAAGTAAGTATTTCAGCGAAAAAAATATCCTTAGCAAAAATATAGCTTATAAAAAACTGAAAAAAATGGTGTATGCTTGAGGTCTGTAGACCCAGTAGAAGCAGAGTTGTAGCTAATGAAAAGTAGGTTCTTCTTCATCAAATTCCAAATCGAATATTTCAATGTGAAATAACTCAAAAACGGAGCACTTTTCGGGAAAAATTCAATTCCCCTTTTTTTAAAGTGTTTAAAAAAAGGTTTATTTTTGTTTAAAAAAAAACTTGTAACATTAAAAGTAAGTGAGTTGCGCTCAAAATATTGTTGGTCCCTTTTATTTTTTGGTAAAAAAATCGCGAAAATCACCCCCTAATTAGCATCACAAACAAATTTTATCATTACCACTTCACAAGTTATTTTGCGTATGTATTATTTATATGATATATAAGTTTCATCGGTTCAAAGTGCTTATTTTTGAAAAAGCTGTAGTTATAATGGCTTGAACGAGGAACTAATCACGAGTTTAGGCAAATTTTGAACAGCCATAGCATAACCAATTTTTGTCTAACAAGAAAACAAAAAAGAAAAAATATTCAGAAAAGCAAAACGTACATTTTATTACTCTTTTAGATTTTTGGTATTACTAATAATTTTTAAGTTAATTCCAAGAATAATTCCATTTTTTTTTTCAAAATAAAAAAAAATGTTTTATTTTAAACCCAATTTTTTTCAAAAATGAGCACTTCGAACCAATGAAACTTATAGATAATATAAATAATACATAAGTAAAGTAACTTGTGAAGCGGTAACGATTAATTTTATTTGGAAGCTAATTAGGGGGTGATTTTCGCGATTTTTGTACCAAAAAATAAAAGGGGCCAACAATATTTTGAGCGTAACTCAGTTATTTTAATGATAGAAGTTTTTTTAAAAAACAAAAATAAACCTTTTTTAGACACTTTAAAAAGTTATAATGAATTTTCCCCGAAAAGTGCTCTGTTTTTTGGTTATTTCACATTGAAATATTCGATTTGGAATTTGACGAAGAAGAACCTACTTTTCATTAGCTACAACTCTGCTTCTACTGGGTCTGCAGACCTCACGCATACACCATTTTTCAATTTGTTTTAAGCTATATTTTCACTAAGAATATTTTTTTCGCTAGAATACTTACTTTTTGAGTTATCTGCGTAAAACCGTCCAAAAACATGTTTTTTTTTTGTTAAAAATGAACATATTCACTCGCAAATAACGCGAAAAATATTGACTTAGTGAACAAACTCTATAGAACAAAAGTTGCTTAGAATTAGTCATTTTATCCAATTCCGGGCCTAATTTGAACGTATATTTTTTCACTCCCGAAAAAAAATATTTTTCACCCCGTAAGCAACCCTAATTTTTGTAAAATGGAGGGGATGTAGAATTGTAAACTTTTTCTTATATAATAATAGACAATTTCAACTACCTATTCCCAAATTTGCATCCTTCCTTTATTTTTTTGGAGGATTTCGTAAAATTTTGTGTTCCCTGATCGGGCTAATACAACTATGGGTTTATTAGTTTTTGTATACTAATTTTGAAATCCACGGTCTACGAAATTTGTAAATATACTGCAGACTGCACTTGCAATGCTGCACACAATGGTAGGAGATAGTGGGTACATTATTCCATCTATGTACATTGTACATATTACCTTCTTCGAGGTGTTTCAACTGTGATTAATGTTCAATCAATCGCTTATGCTAAGAATTCTCCAAATCTTTGTCTCAACTAATATTTTTTGGCCATAAAACATATGAATATTTTGGAATGACTTATCAGTGGTGCAATCCACCTAATGAGTCATATACAGATTCACTCACCGGCACAAAATTCTGCCACTAAAAATTGTTGATTAAGTTTGACAATTTATAACTTTATTATTTGTACTCCGATTTTCGAGATTCTTGAATCAGTTTGTAGGTACATGTATTGATATCGTTTGTTATTATTTCGGTAACAAAACAATTTTGCTTAGATGATATTATACGGATGTGAATTGAAGCGTTGTATTTTCTCCAAACTTTAAAAAATTCTGTGAAAAAATTGAATAGCTGATTTTGTTTTATAACTAGAAAAATACAAGCTTTTGTAAAAAAGCTATTATTACCAAAATTAAAGATAATAAAAAATTTAATACGCTCCCCACTTAAAGAACTAAACTAATGTTATTTCAAAATAAGTTATGGTTAATTGAATCTATATTTTTTTCGACGAGTACTCAAATCTAAGTATTCAAGCTTACATAACGGGAAAACGATGCATTTTATAGAATATACTTGTTAAGCACTTGTCAAATTACTTCGAAATACCTATCAAATGACCTCAAGTAGAAGTTAATAGCATCAAAATTAAGCAAGTTATGATGAAAATAAACGAACCCTTTCGATTTTTTTAGGAAAAAGTGAAAAATAAAACATACGCCATTTCCACAAAAATTAAAATTTGTAGTAATCCTCACAAGAATTTCTTTAGGTTAACATAGTAAATGATTTCCACAATTTTGACCGGTTTAGAATGCATATTTTTGATAAAAAAATATAATTTAAAAAATCAGAATTTTTCAAATTATCGTACTTTTCATTATCTTTTGATAATAACTCCAAAAATACTCAATATACGTAAAAAATGATATATAACTAAATTTTAGTTTCTTTTGTTCCAAATACTCTACCGATTTTGCTATTTCCTTAGAGTAAAAAATAACCGAGATAGAAACGTTTAAAATTTCAATTTTGCTGCGAGAACCATGTAACCGGGGCGCATATTTACAGATGCTAGCGTGTGTAGACACCAGGGTGTTGAAATCAGTTAGGGTTTGGAAAAACAGTACATTTACAAATACTAGCAGATTTGGACACCAGAGTGTTGAAAGCAGCCTAGCTTTAGTGGTTATACATGCATATGCTTACGGCTATTGACATTGATTTTATATACCTACTGCTGTGGAAAAATAATTAAGTGATTTAGGTATTAATAAATAATTAAACGTTGTTGGGATATAAACAATAATATATTAACACAAAAGAACAACATAAAAAATAATGTTGTTCTGAAGCTATTTCCTTGTGGCATTTTTATTATATAAGTAACTATTTAGATGGGAAATAAGCCACAATTAAATTGAAAAATAATAATTTTATTAACGTTTCGACGCCCAAATCGGGTGTCGTTGTCAAAATACAAAATCCTACTAAATTAAGCAAAAATGTTGTTGCTTAGTAAAAAATTCTTCTATTGAAGACCTAAGTGAAAGAAGGAGGTATGTTACAAAGCCTACCTTTTTAGATATGGGCAGTTAAAGTTTTTATTCCTCTTCTTTTATCATGAAAATATTGTTTGTGTTATTTGGTTTTATTTATATTGCCATAAGCATTCCTTTACATATAATGTTGATAATTTGTTTTGATTTTTAGTATTTTTTTTTTAAATAAATAAAAACTGTACATAATGCCTTTTTCCATTAATTTTAGTTTGTATAACTATCCTTTATCTGAATGGATGAAGGGGGTATGTGGCATGCAATAATGCTCTATATTCAGTTTTACAGAAATTTATGTAATTGAACACAAAATAATCTTCTTCTTCATGTTGCTATGTTCATGTTGGCTATCAAACTGGCTATAGTAATTTTTTTAATGGCAGCTCGGTAAAGGGATGCAGAGGATCTGTTATACCATTCTTACAGGTGTCTAAGCCATGACGGTCTTCTGCGACCTGGCCTTTCTTCTTCGACCTGGCGTTTCTTCTTCCGTCTACCTTGCCTTTTTTATTATTTATTTTTATTTATTAATAGCTACCCTATCCTTAGCTACATTTATGAAAAAAAATTTAAACAAATTAAAAAATCAATTTTTTCAGCCTGTGTACATTATTTTAGGTTCTTTTGATCATTGGAAACAAAAAAGGTCTTTTGTAATTTGTCTCTTAAGTTAATAGTTTTCGAGTTATAAAAAATTTAAACCTGAAAAAGACGAAAAATGTTTCATACCTCCTTCTTCCATTCAAGAATTGTATTCTACATGTTACATACCGCCTTCATCCACTAGAATATCTCTTATTAAGCTTTTTAGAGGTACAGTAAAAGTGGCATAATATGATAGTTAAGTTACATACCACCTTCATTCACTAAGAATCTCAAAATTTTAGAAAATGTTACATATCTCCTTCTTCCACTTATGTCTTCAATTTATTTAATCTGACTCATTTATATTGGCAATTCAGACATATTAATTGTTTATTTGCAATTTTTTGTTTAATTTAGTAGTATTTTGTATTTTAACAACGACACCCGATTTGGGCGTCGAAACGTTAATAAAATTATTTTTTTCATTTTTATTGTGGCTTATTTCCCATCTAAATAGTTAATTATAAAAATGCCACAAGGAAATAACTTCAGAACAACATTATTTTTTATGTTGTTCTTTTGTGTTATTTGTAAATGTACTGTTTTTCCAAACCCTAATTAATTTCAACACCCTAGTGTGAACACACGCTAGCATCTGTAAACGTGCTGTTTTTCCAAACCCTAACCGATTTCAACACCGTAGTGTCAACACGCGCTAGCATCTGTAAATGTACTGTTTTTCCAAACCCTTACTGATTTCAACACCCTGGTGTCTACACACGCTAGCATCTGTAAATATGCAACCGGGGCCATTTAACTTTTTATTTTAAAAAAACTAAGAGGTTTAAAAGACTAATTTCGACGTTTTTTAATAGCTCTTGGAATCAACTTTTAATTAGTTTTTAGGTGAACCTGAGATCTTAAAGATTAACGGAGTTATTTACAAAAAAAAAAAAAACAATAACATTTTAATCAGTGGCGACGCGTGATTTTTTCTGAAGTGTTACCAAAACCAGATGCAAAAAATCTTATTTAAAAATATGAAGATATGGCTAAATGTATATATACACTCACCGGTACAAAATTCCGCCACTCAAAATTTTTGATTAAGCTTGACAATCTATAACTTTATTATTTGTACTTCGATTTTAAAACTTCTTGCAGGAGTTTGTAGGTACATGTATTGATGTCAATTGCTATTATTCCGGTAACAAAAATTTTTTGCTTAGATGGCATTATACGGGGGTGAATATAAGCGTTGTTTTTTCTCCTAACTTTAAAAAATTCTGTGGAAAAATTGGAGGGCTGATTTTGTTTCATACTCCTTTTGTATTATCCTGGAGGTATCACTAAGGTCTTGTTATTTGAATTATCTGAATATCTCTTTTCTTGTAAGAGCTGTAATTAAAAACACTGCTTTGAAATTTTATTTAATTAAAAATATCAAATGCACTAAAAATAACAATTTCTCCTAACTTTAAAAAATTCTGTGGAAAAATTGGAGGGCTGATTTTGTTTCATACTCCTTTTGTATTATCCTGGAGGTATCACTAAGGTCTTGTTATTTGAATTATCTGAATATCCCTTTTCTTGTAAGAGCTGTAATTAAAAACACTGCTTTGAAATTTTATTTAATTAAAAATATCAAATGCACTAAAAATAACAATACAAAACAAATTTAACAACAAAACAAAACAATTCAATAGCGGTTATGTCCACCTCTTGCAGCAACGACTGCGCGCAATGTGTTTAGCATCTAATAAAGATGTGTTTTCCTTGCCTGGGGAATAGTCTGATATTCCTCTACCAGGGCCATAATTGTACCAAATTTTCTGGAGGCCTAGGATGACGGCAAATAGCTTTTTTATTCATCCCATAAATGCTCAATATAATTGAGATCTGGGCTGCATGCGGGCCATTCTAATCTTATCAATCCAACCTCAATTGTATGAGTCAATCAGTGTTTTTATTTATAGAAAATGGTACAGCTCTTACAAGAAAAAAGATATTCGGATAATTCAAAAAGCAAAATGTTGGTGATGCCTCCGGGAAAATATGACAGGACTATGAAACAAAATCAGCTATTTCATTTTTCCACAGAATTTTTAAAATTAGGAGAAAATACAACGCTTCTTTTCACCCCTGTACAATGACATGCAAGCAAAATTTTTTGTTACCGGAATAATACCAAACAATATGAATACATGTACCTACAAACTGGTGTAAGAATCTTGAAAATCGGAGCACAAATAATAAAGATATAAATTGTCAAACTTAATCAATCAAAAATTTTGGGTGGCTGAATTTTGTGCCGGTGAGTGTAGCTTCAATAATATCATTTTGTATATCACTTGAAACTCTCGAAAAAACAAATGTTTCTAGATGTTGACAACATTTTTGATCTTTTTTGGCAATTAATGTTAACAATTCCCCGTAATTGCCTGGATTGTCATAGTCGTCGCACTCAAAATGACCACGAAACGCTAGTTCTTGTTTGGCCCAAAAACATACAGTATCTATTATAAGTGTGCTAAGGATATACCTACCTATTTTTTTAACAAACTCATTATGTTTAGCAATATTTGCTTTAAAAGCTTGGTTAAGAGAACTTTTGATTTTTGTTTTGCCAAACTGAATCAAATTGGGTATACATCTTACATGTAGGTAACGGAGAATATTTTTAATTAAATAAACCTTCAAAGCAATGTTTTTATTTAAAGCTTTACAAAAAAAGAGAACGAAACAAACACAACAGGCCAGGCACGTAGCTAGGACATTTTCTTGAGGGGGTCCAAATACAACTCAAATTTTTTGTTAGGATAGACGGTAAGGTATTTAAAAAAATATTCAGAATAAATTTTAGATCCATATGCAAAATTTGAAAAAACTATTTTAATATTTTAAAAACTGCAATAACAAGTGTTTACTTCTTTACTAGATTACTTTAATATATAACATCTATATGACGACAATCTCACCCTAAAGTAAGTTGTTTTTAATAGCTAATTTCACCATTGTATCTTTAATCTAATATCATTTTAGCTTCCCTGATGATGTTAGTGACTACTAAGGAAATATAGAATTCCGTAGAAAAGAGTAGGTACACCTGGTCTTCTACTTAGCTGTCTACTCAATGATTTTGGGTTATTTAATATATCATCATCATCATCCAGCCTTCTGCATTCAAAGTTGAACATAGGCCTCCCCTAATTTCTTCCAGTTTTGTCGATCTTGGGTTTTCTGCAATCAATTCCCAGCAGTCCTTTTGACGTCGTCTGTCCATCGTGTAGGTGGTCTACCTCTACTTCTTCTGTTCGTTCGTGGTCTCCACACTGTAATTTTTTGGGTCCACCACCGTTCTCCATTCTGGCTACATGACCCGCCTAATTCCACCTCAGCTATGCTATTCGCTCTATGACATCTGTGATGATGATTTGATATCTATATATCTGGCTTTCGACGTTCCAATGAACGTAACAAAGAGCCAATAAAATGAGTCTTTCGTTTCCCATCTTGTTACTGGGTAAAGTTTTTACTCGCTTCATTGTTGAGAACGAAGGTTCTACACTGGCCGTTGTGACAGGTATAGTCGCCAAAATTGTAAGGAATTTGTAAATGTTTAGAGAACAAATCTTTATTACAATGTTTCATTACGTGGAGAACTTCGGTATCTGGTTCCAAAGATGATAATATTGTATTACAGTTACACCATAATGTACATATTCAGCTTTTATTGCTGCTGCAAGGGAAGTGTCGCGGGAGTAATAGCAGCCAAATTTTTCTAGCAATTTTGCTTTTTCTGTAGAGGCAAATGCACGTAAAAGAATTTGAAATGCTGATAGAATATTTTCGTTTTTGTTAAATCTGATTTTTAAATTGGATGTAAGTTGATCCGTACACTGAATAAAAACAGAAATAATCCTAGTAAAATTAATAATAATTAATACGTTCACTTTTTCAAAAATGTTAATAATAACTTGGGGATAAACTTGCTGCCTTGGTACAAAAGCCGAGGTAGTTTTGGGAGGGGTCCGGACCCCATGGAGTCCTCCCTTGGCTACGTGCCTGCAACAGGCATACAACCACTACAAACGAATCAGAAACGAAACGAATACTTTAGTGAGGCAAATAAAAAGGGAGCACTGGCAGAGTGGCACTCTCAAAACAGATGGAACACGACTTCTACGGAACACAAAAAGAAGTATGGAGTATGGAGAATGATCAGGGGGCAAAGAAAGGAGATGAACGAATTAATAAAAGCGAAACACATTTAGAAGGAAACATGGGCAGACTACTTCCGATCTCTATTTGCTAAAGGCGACGATAATGAACCACCAACACCTGAAGTTACAACAAACGAAGAAATAAACATCGAGGAGGGAGAGGTAAAGGAAACATTAAGAAAATTAAAAAATAGAAAATCTCCAGGAGAGGACAGAACATCGAACGAACTCCTAAAGTACGGAGGACAAGATCTAACTAAACAACTTTAAAACTAATACAAAAAATAATAGAACAAAACAGAATACCACAAGAATGGAGATCAAGCATCTTAATACCTCTCTTCAAAAAAGGAGACAAATCGGACCCGGAGATTTACAGAGGAATTAACTTATTAAACACAACATTAAAATTAACAACCAAAGTGATAACAAACAAATTGAATGAAATTATAACATTAGCAGAAGAACAACAAGGTTTTAGGTCGGGAAGGTCATGCACTGACGCTATATTTATAATGAGGCAAGTTCAAGAGAAATCGTTGGAATACAACAAACCGGCATATTTATGTTTCGTGGACCTTAAGAAAGCATTTGACAGGGTCACATTAAAGGAAGTTATCCATTTGTTATACTCGTGAGAGATAGAGAACAACACAATAAAAGTAAAAGTGGACGATGAATTAACTGACCCAATTGAAGCCGGCAATGGGATAAGACAGGGGGATTCCTTGAGTCCTTTATTGTTCAACCTGATCATGGACCAAATAATAAAAAAGTAACAACTAAAAAAGGATACCAAATGGGAGAAAAACAACTTAAAATAATCTGCTATGCGGACGATGCAATACTAATCTCTCAAAGTGAAGATGATTTACAAATTGAATGATAAAAAAATTTAACATGTTAATTTCCTCACAAAAGACAAAATGCATGGTTATAACAGCAGATCCAATAGGATGTAAATTGGAGCTGGAAGGTCAGATAATAGAACAAGTGATGGAGCTTAAATACCTAGGCATCACACTATCTAGCTACGGAAGGCTCAAAACAGAAGTGGAACATCAAGTGAATAAAGCAAACCTGAATGACACAATATGGAGAAATAAAAATATTGGAAAAGAAATGAAAGGCAGAATTTACAAAACAGTCATCAGACTAATAATGACATACGCGGCCGAGAACACAACCCGACACAGAGAGAACAAAAAATTGCTCGAAGCAGAGGAGATGAAAACCCTTCGAAAAATCGATACTCTATGGGACAGAGCTAGAAGTACAGATATATGACGAAGATGCAAGGTGGATAACATTAATAACTGGGTAAGAAACAGAAGAATAGAATGGAATGACCACATAAGCCGAATGACAACAAATATAGTAGTCAGGACAACGAGAGACGGTTCCCCAATAGGAAGACGATCAGTGGGAAGACCACGAAAACGATGGAAGACAACTTACTAGAGGCACATTGAAAAAACAAACAGAGCCATGTCTATACAAAAAGAAGAAGAAGAAGAAAAAAAGAGATATTCGGATAATTCAAAAAACAAAATCTTAGGGATGCCTCCGAGATATATAAGAGTATGAAACAAAATCGGCTCTTCAATTTTTCCACAGAGTTTTTTAAATTTTTTGAGAAAATACAACGCTTCGATTCACACTCTTATAATGCCATCTAAGTAAAAACTTTTTGTTACCGGAATAATAACCAACGATATTAATACATGTACCTACAAACTGATGCAAGATTCTTGAAAATCTGAGTACAAATAATAAAGTTATAAAGTGTCCAACTTAATCAAAAATTTTTAGTGGCGGAATTTTGTGCCGGTGAGTGTATTTTTGCGTTATATTTATTTTAAATTTAATTATATCTTCAACTGTTCAGTACAATCATTTTTTTCTTTTGAAGATCATGAGTGATTTAATATTTTCTTAGTACAGATTACCAATTTATATCTAAATAAGTCATATTGTGGAGCGAACATCGTATGGTCTTATGACTGGTTAGTTGTCTGTAAATGTTGTCATGTCTTTCCAAAAATCATCCCAGCTTAGAACTAAGGCAAAGAATGGTTAAGTGCTATGTTTGATCTATACTTTTGTATGGTGCATGCCGAAGTGTAGACATTAAAAGTATCGACCATAAACAGAATTTAACCATTGGAAATGTGGAGTTGTAGACAGATTCTGAAGATACTTTGGACAACAAGAAAAATTAATAAGGAAGTATTAAGGAGGGTCGTTAAAGATAGAGAACTGCTTCTTCTTCTTAAAGTTCCCTCTCCTATCGGAGGTTGGATATCATAATGGCTATGGTCACTTTGTTGGCTGCTGCTCTGAATAGTTGTAATGAACTACAGTTAAACCATTCTCTAAGGTTCCTCAGTCAGGAGATGCGTCTTCTTCCTATGCTTCTTCTTCCTTGGATCCTTCCTTGCATAATAATTCTCATCAGCTCATATTTTTCTCCTCTGGTAATGTGACAAAAATATTCCAGTTTTCTATTTTTTATACTTTTCATAATTTCTATCTCCTTATTTAAACGTCGTAGCACTTCAACATTGGTAATCCTTTAAACCCACTGATTTTCAATATTCTTCTGTAACACCACATTTCGAACGCTTCTATTCTTCTTATGTGTTGCCTCTTCAATGTCCAAGCTACCATTCTGTATAGCAATATAGAAAATATGTAGCATCTCAATATGTGAGCCCTCAATCTGAGAGGCAACTGAAGGTCTTTGTTTGTAATCAGTGTCTTCATTTTTATAAATGCTTGCCTTGCAGTTTCAATTCGGACTTTAATTTCTTTGCTTTGGTTATTTTTGTCATCAACCCAGGTTCCCAGATATTTGTATGTCTTAACTTTTTCTATTTGGGTTTGCTCTATCATTAACCTTTCATTTCCATGTTCTGTTTTTGAGACAATCAAAAATTTAGTTTTTTTCTTGTTTATTTTTAGTCCGTATCGAATGCAATAATCGTTAATTCTATTTAGCAATTCTTGTAGCGATTCCAGGGTGTCTGCCATTATAACGGTGTCATCAGCGAATCTTATGTTATTTACTATTCTTCCGTTTACAGAGATTCCATCAATTAGCTCCGCTATCGCTTCCTGAAATATGGTTTCACTGTACAGGTTAAACAGTAGCGACGACAGAACACAACCCTGTCTTACTCCTCTCTTTATATCAATATTCTCGGATTCTTATTCTTCTATCTTTATATTGGCCTTTTGATTCCAATAAAGATTAATGATAATTCGTAAATCTCGTCTGTCTATATCTCTGTTTTTCAATAATTCTATTAGTTTTTCACGTCGGACCCTGTCGAACGCTTTTTCGAAGTCGATGAAACAGGAATAAATTTCCAGGTTCATATCTAAGCATCTTTGAGAGAGGACATTAAACGCAAACAATGCCTCTCTGGTTCCAAGTCCTTTGCGGAACCCCGAATTGGGTATCATCCATATCATATTCTAGCTTTCTGTATAATCTTCCATGAATCACCTTTAGAAATATTTTGAGGGTATGGCTTATTAGTGATATTGTCCTAGAGTCCGAACAATCTTTGGCATATATTGTTTTTGGTATTGTTACAAAGGTGGACACCAACCATTCCTGAGGGATTTTTCCGGTTTTATATACTTCATTAAACAGATCCAGTAGTACCTGTAGAGTTTCATCGTCTAGACATTTCAGTAATTCCGCAGGTATTTCGTCTGGACCTACAGTTTTTCCGTTTTTTGCGTTTCGTATTGCTTGTTCGATTTCCTCCATTATGATCTCTGGTCCCGTTTCGCTGTCGATTTCTTCCGGTTCTTGTCTATTATCCTCAAACAGATCTGTTATGTATGTCTTCCACTTTTTTAATTTCTCTTTGACTTCTATAATAATTTTTCCATTTATGTCTTTAAGAAGGCTATCTTTCTTTTTTCGCTGTGTATTTGTGATTTCCTTTATTTTCTTGTGCATGTTAAAACTATCATATTTTTAGAATATTCTTCTATTTCACTACATCGATTTGCCAGCCAGGTGGATTTGGCCTCTTTTATTTTCTTTCCTATTAATCTCTGGATTTCCTTGTATTTTGCCTTACTCCTGCCTTTATGTTTCATTCTTTCCTCCATTAGCTCTGGGATTTATGAAGTCATCCATCTCTGTTTTTTCATTATTTGTGTGGGTAATATCTTCTTTCCTGCCTCTACTAACGTTCCTTGTATCATGTTCCATTTGCATTAACATCTGTTGTTTTTATCACGTCTTGTTTGATTTTCTTTAAGTTATCATTTATTTCTTGTTTTAACCTCTGTCGTACAGGTTCTTCTTTTATATTTGAGACATCAAATCGTGGTATATTTGTTTGTTTTTGGATCTTTTTCAGTTTTATCTTCATTACGCCTACTAATGGATTATGATCTGAATTTATGTCAGCTCCGGGGTATGTTCTCACAGACTTTATAGTGTTTTTGGAGCAGAAAACTGCTAAAGATTGTTAATCACTGGAAACTGTTTTATATGGGACATATAGGGAGGGGAAATCGATATAGAACACTACAACTGACTCTTAAAGGCAAAATAGAGTGCAGTAAAAGTGTAGAAAGAAAACAAATTTCTTGGTTCAAAACCATTCGTGAATTTTTTTTTTTGAAACGTTTATTCAGCAATCTGTTAGTTATAAAAATTCTAACAATAAGCGTCTTTGGGATTTGAAATAAAAAAGAATTGACGTTAGAGAGGTCAGTCCAATGACTGGACCTCTAGTATGGAACAAACATGACATTCCGATAATATGCTACATACAAACATACATTTTACATTTACAAACAATACATATATCTAAAATATAAACACAATTACGGTGAGGTATAAAACTTATTTATAAATAAGGTCCAGTGGATTTTTACGTTTTAGTCTGTGAGTTTGTTGACTATTATCAAGCAAGTTTATTGCCAGGGCATTTGGATGGCTTTCTAGGCGTTTTATGTACCGAACACTGCACTGAACTATCACTTCACTGATCGTAGGTACTTCTAGATCACAATAAATGTCTTTGTTTGACACGAACCATGGGGCGTCTGTTATAGAGCGTAACACTTTGGATTGCAATCTTTCCATTATGGATATGTTGAATTTTGCTGCTGTACCCCATAGCTGGATCCCATAGGTCCAGACCGGTTTGAGTATTGTATTGTATACCAACAGTTTGTTACGTATAGACAACTTCGATGTTCTGCCCAGTATCCAATAATGTTTACGAAATTTGAAATTTAACTGTTGGCGCTTTTTCCATATATGTGTTCTCCATGTCAAAGTTTTGTCCAGGTGCATACCAAGGTATTTAACGCTTTCGGCTTGTGGAATTGCTTTGTTATTTATTTCTATATTAGGCGATATTTTACGACATTTTGTAAATATGATATGTTGTGATTTTGATTCATTGATCTTTATTCGCCATTTCTTTGTCCACTTTTCAATGTTCCTAATATGCCTTTGAAGAGATTCGGTAGCTGTTGCGGGATTTTCATCTGTGACTAACATAGCTGTGTCATCTGCGAATGTTGTAGTCGTTACATTTTCGTTTGTTGGTATGTCGTGTGTAAATATTAAATATAATATAGGACCCAGAACACTACCTTGAGGGACTCCAGATCGTATAGGGTAGATTTTCGATGTATCTGCTTCATGCTTGACACGGTAGTACCTTTCTTCTAAATATGATTTTAGTATAGTAAACATTGAATCAGGAACGTTCATTTTTATTTTGAAGAGCAACCCTTCATGCCAGACTTTATCAAAAGCCTGACTGACGTCAAGAAAAAGTGCAGAACAGTACTTTTTTTCTTCAAAAGTTTTATTTACTATATCAACGACTCTATATACTTGTTCTATTGTTGAATGCTTCTCTCTGAAACCAAACTGGTGATCCGGAAAAAGATTATTATCAGTTATTATCTTCATTAGCCTGGTCGCTAATAGCTTCTCAAATAGTTTAGCTAGTACCGGTAAGAGACTAATAGGACGATAAGAGGTATGTTGGTGAGGTGGTTTACCATGTTTATGGATCATTATTATATCAGCAATTTTCCATTGCGTTGGTACAATTTTCAGCCTTATTTCGGAGTTGAATAGTTGTGTTATCATAATTACACCTTTATCTGGTAACTCTTTTAAGATAGTTCCTGTTATAAGGTCATAGCCAGGAGCTTTTTTGGTTTTTAATCTATATTGAATAGTATTTTTTACATCTCTTTTTGTTACTGGTTTCATTTGCTCACTTGGCTGTTGGATTGTTGCTAGACTTTCATAGATAGCCTCATCTTCTTCAGCACTGACAGAGGGCAGAGGTTGAAAAACCTCTTCAAGATATTTTCCAAATGCCTCTGCTTTTTCTTGATCTGTTCTCGACCATGAGCCATCTGGATTTCTTAATGCTGGTATATGTTTACTGGGTTGTTTTAATTTCCTGGTTGCCTTCCAAAGTGAATAATCGGTATCTGCTGTTGGTGTTAAATTTTGAAGATAATTTTCGATGTAGGAGTTTTTGTGCTGTAGTATTGTATTTTTCAGCTGTCTTGCGGCTCTATTGTAGTTCATTTTGTCTTGATGCTGCCTTGTGTTTTGCCATATCTTTCTTAGTCTCCTCTTCTCTTTAATTTGATTTCTTATATTAATAGGATTGTTTCTTTTATTCTGTGTATCTTTACATTTTGGAGTGGCATTCCAAGCAACTTCTTGGAGAAGTGTAGTAATTTCATATACTGCCAATTCAAGTTCATCTTTTGTTTTGAGAGAAATATTAAGGTTTATTTTTTTATGTATTTCTTCCCTGAACTCATTCCAGTCAGTTTTATGATTGTGCAGTTTTGCTGGACGTTCCTTCTCAACAAATCTTGAATTTAGCGTCGCTATTACAGGGGTATGGTCTGAAGCAATTTCATAATTTGGTACAATATTTAGATAGCCTTCTCCAAAACCTTTGCTTACAAAGAAGTCAAGACAGTCCGGAAGTCTACTAGGGTCAGTAGGCCAGTAAGTAGGTGCGTAACTAGATAAGTGTTTGAGATGTAGTTCCTGCATCACTTGAAAGAGGATTCTACCTCTACCTGGTGGAGAAAGTCGAGAGCCCCAGCTCACATGTTTTGCATTATAGTCAGCACCGGCAAGAAATCTATTACCTAGTGAATTAAAATAATTAATAAATGATTCTTTATTCGGTGGATAGTTTGGTGGAAGATATGCTGCAGATATTGCTACTTGTCCAAGCCAATCTTCTATGATAATAATTGCTGCCTGAAGGTGTGGCTCTTTTATGTTACCAAGGTGATAGTGTTTAATCCCTTTTCGAATAATAATGGCTGCACCTGCTCTAACATGCCTTTCAGCATCAGGGTGTGGTGCATTATAAATTATATATCCATAAAATTTAAGGTTGTGGTTGCTTGTTAAATGTGTCTCTGATATTAGCATTATGTCAATATTGTTTTCTAACAGGAAATATTCCAATTCGTTTTTATGATTTGCTAGTCCATTTGCATTCGTGAATGGACTCAGATATCAAATGCAGGACAATTATTGTTCCACGTTGCAGAAGATGGAGAAGCCTTCGCCATGGTGATCGCCAACGTCGGATAATTCTGATATGGCACGTGAAGAAGAAGGATTATCTGACAATGAAACACACATAAATTTAATATATTGTTTTTATTATACATGTTCTTTTGCCGTACACATATACTGTATTCGATAAGTACTGGTTGCAATATTAAAAATTGCATAGTGAATTGTGGTGTAAGTCTTTAAATTAATAGGCTTTATTACTAATTAAAGGAAATGCTTTTTGTTTAGTTATAATGTAGAAACAAATGTTAAGAACTTCTAATATGCAGTTGCATTGTATGAATCGATTTGACACATAATTATGTGTATAGTAAATTAGTCATATAATTTTATTAAATGCCATAAAGTATATATTTATTTGTTTATTTACAATGTTTAACATCAAGATTCAGTTACTACGCATAGGTGTAATTTTTAATTTTTGTCTGTAAAAAATACCAATAAATACAATGATTAATAAAAAATTTAACAATAGTTATGTTTCTAGTTCCATCAAGATGTTACCTATATCTATAACAAACTTCAAACATGATGTTACAATAAAATTCTTGTGACATGTTGGATTCGTCGATAAATTTAATTTCAATATTTTTAAATACATATTTCGAATTCTGGAGAATTAATTTTTATAATAGACACTTTCATTTATGGATAAAGTAGACACCATTATCTGCCGATTTAAATTCTCATTTTAGACGAGTAAGGATCTGTTTTTAGGTGGATGTGAGAGGTGGCATTCAGATTTTTGCGGATAAAGTTAGGTGATAACTTCGTTAATAATAATTGATTTATGATCCTTCTCAAATATGCCCGGAACATTAATAAAAAAAAAAATATTTAAAAATTTCAAAAATTTTTGTTTTTTTTTCTATTTTTTTTGCTTATAACTTTAAAACGATTCATTTTGGAACAAAGTCGTGTAGGAATAAAACAAAGATAATTAAATTTTCTATCAGATGCGATTGGTTAAAAATGTCTTAATTTATCACCTTTGCTGCAGAATAGCAATAAATATAAAATAAGGGGGCAAAACAAGCCTGTCCTTATTCAATGATTTTCCATCACTTAGGTTACACTTGGAACCTTCTTAATTCGCTTAGAAAATTTTTGTAAAGTGCTAAAATCGTACACCAAATTTCATTAAAAATGACTTACTAGATTTTGAATAATAGTTATTTTGCAATCTAAACTTTTTTTAAAAAATTAAAATTTTTTAAAATCTTGCACAACAAAAACTAGAACATACAAAGATTTGTCAATTTTTTACATATAAAGAAGCACTCCGCCTATCCAATACACTTGACAGAATTGAAATCGGATTATTTAAGCAGCCTCAGCAATGTTTTAAAGTTATAAACAATTTTTTGGCTTATAAATAAATTAGTGCTGTGGCCAAGAGGGTGTGCTACGGGCTCCTTTATTTAGATGGACTTACCCAAGATTTTTATGTATTTTGAACCGTAGAACACGATTTTTTTGGATAACAGTTGATCCGGATGTCGATAAGATTGTTATAAACAAAGAATAATTATTTATATGGGAAATAAGCCACAATTAAAATGAAAAAAATAATTTTAATAACGTTTCGACGCCCAAATCGGGTGCCGTTGTCAAAATAAAAATACTACTAATGGAAATAAAAATGTTGTTGCTTAGTAAAAAAATTCTTCTAATAATTTATTTAATTTGACTCATTTATATCGGCAATTCAGATACATATGATACATTTTAAAGTAGAAGACTTTAAAATGATATTGCCAATATTTATGAGTTGCGTTCCTGGGACAACTTTACTGAAAGATAGTTCATTCGATTACATGAAATCAACCCCAACTCAAGAATATCCGTCACAAAAAAAAAATCATAGCATGTGATCTGTCTTTAAAAAGACAACCACATGCAACGGTGACATTAAAATTCCAGTGTTAGAGATCTCATAGTAAATCACGAGGGAAAACCAGGAAAAACCTCGTGATACTATCCCGACATCGTAAGTATTTGGTCTTACATTTAAATTACTCTCAAAATTAATACCAAATTCTGACTTTACTATAATTCTGTTTAAATTATAAATAATATCAATAATATATGGATATATAAGTAATACTAAAATATAAAATATGTACTAACTCGACTATTGACTTATTAATTGTGGTATTTTCTTTCTATTGACTTCCTCTTTCAGTATGGGTATCCACATCCTACTGAAAAGGAATATAATAACACCCTGCCTTTCCTCGATGTTTTAGTCTCAAAGAAGGATACTGGATATGAGACTCAAGTGTATAGAAAACCAACACATACCAACAGATATCTCAATTACAAATCAAATCACAACATCAGCGTTAAAAAGGGAATCATAAAATCCTTATATGATAGAGCCAAAATTACTTGTTCTAACGAAAATTCATTTTTAGAAGAAAAACAATTCTTAACATCTGTTTTATTAAAAAATGATTATCCTTTATCGTTTATAAATAAGGAATTGTCAAGATTGGATCGAATGGAACAGAACAACATAGAACGGGATCCTACAACATTCACAAGAAATAATACGAGGAAAATATCAATACCATACATAAAAGGACTATCCGAGAAACTTAAAACAATAGGAAATAAATTCAACATTTCAACAACATTCAAAACAAACAACACATTGAGATCTATTCTATCTAAGACTAAACCTAACAATGAACAAGAAAGGACAAAGAATTGTATTTATAAATTACCTTGTGAATGCGAACAGTTTTATATAGGTGAAACATCAAGACCATTAAACGTTAGAATAAGTGAACATCAATCTTATATTAAAAATAGAGAGTTTGATAGATCTCAAATATGTCAACACGCATGGGATAATGAACATAGAGTTCAGTGGAGAGATTCAAGTATAGTCCTGAAAGAAACAGATAGTAAAAAGAGAAAAATCAAAGAAGCGGCTCTAATTATGCTAAACGAAACCAATTGTGTCGCAAATTCCTCGGTGGAATGCAGTAGGATGTGGATACCCATACTGAAAGAGGAAGTCAATAGAAAGAAAATACCACAATTAATAAGTCAATAGTCGAGTTAGTACATGTTTTATATTTTAGTATTACTTATATATCCATATATTATTGATATTATTTATAATTTAAACAGAATTATAGTAAAGTCAGAATTTGGTATTAATTTTGAGAGTAATTTAAATGTAAGACCAAATACTTACGATGTCGGGATAGTATCACGAGGTTTTTCCTGGTTTTCCCTCGTGATTTACTATGAGATCTCTAACACTGGAATTTTAATGTCACCGTTGCATGTGGTTGTCTTTTTAAAGACAGATCACATGCTATGATTTTTTTTTGTGACGGATATTCTTGAGTTGGGGTTGATTTCATGTAATCGAATGAACTATCTTTCAGTAAAGTCGTCCCAGGAACGCAACTCATAAATATTGGCAATATCATTTTAAAGTCTTCTACTTTAAAATGTATCATATGTATCTGAATTGCCGATATAAATGAGTCAAATTAAATAAATTATTAGAAGAATTTTTTTTTACTAAGCAACAACATTTTTATTTCCATTAGTAGTATTTTGTATTTTGACAACGGCACCCGATTTGGGCGTCGAAACGTTAATAAAATTATTTTTTTCATTTTAATTGTGGCTTATTTCCCATATAAATAATTAATCATAAAAATGCCACAAGGAAATAGCTTCAGAACAACATAAACAAAGAACTTGAGGAATTACATAACATCGATTTTTCGCAAAATAATATATTTTTTGTATTTCTTGGGTAATTCTAAGCAAAAAATGTTCTTACAAGTTTTTTCGAAGGATGCATAGTTTTCGAGATAAACGCAGTGGAACTTTCAAAAAATCGAAAAATTGCAATTTTTGAACGCGAATAAATTTTGATTATAAAAATAAAATAGCAATTCTAATGTCAGCATTTGAAAGTTTAAGTCAAATTATACCGGTTTTAATTATTTGCATTGCTAAAAATTAATTTTTTTATTATTAAACTTTTATGTTTTGTTGTATTATTTGTTTATAAGCCAAAAAATTGTTTATAAAATTTAAAACATTGCTGAGGCCCCTTAAATAATCCGATTTTAATTCTCTAAGGTGTATTAGATAGGTAGAGCACCTCTATATATGTAAAAAAATTAGCCAACTTCTAAATGTTCTACTTTCTGTTCAGAAAGATTTTAAAAAATTTGAACTTTTTTAAAAACATTTAGATTGCAAATTTATTATGCAAAATTTATTAGGTTGATTTTAATGAAATTTGGTACACGGTTTAAGTATGTTAGAAAGAATTTCCTAAGCGAATTACTAAGGTTCTAAGTGCCACCAAAGTGGTTAAAAACGTTGAATAACAACAGGCGTATTTTGCCCCCTTATTTTGTATTTATTGCTATATTGCAGAAAAGGTAATACGTTAAGAAATTTTTGACCAGTCGTATATCATACAATATTCAATTATCTTTATTTTATTTCTGTATGACTTTGTTTCAAAACGAATCGTTTTAAAGTTATAAGCAAAGAAATCAGAACAAAATCGACGTTTTTCGAAATTATTAAATATTTTAATTTTTTTATTAATGTTCCGGGCATATTTGAGAAGGAGCATAAGTCAATTATTATTACTGAAGGTGTCACCTAACTTTATCTGCAAAAATCCGAATGCCACCTCTCACATCCAAAAATAGACGTTTTTTCACAGATCCTTACTGGTCTATTTTTCATTTTGCGAGTCTAGTCCTACTATACGCGATTGAATCACTATGCCCTTGTAAGTATTACAGATTTTTGAGATTTTTTTTGTTATGATTACTTTTGATTTTTCTCTTGTAGGAAAAACGTCAATTAGTTCGAGGTGAATGATCATGCATTAAGGATTTTCTGTGGGACTTTTAAGTTGCCTGTATGTTATTTTTGGATCTCACCTACTGCCGACGAGTTTTGATTTTTATAGATTCTAGTGGACATTTTTATGGTTTGTTCTTTTTATTCTGACGTTTCTTAAAATTTGATTTGGGTGATCTGTTTGAACAGTTTGATCCTGTATTGAAGACAGTTCATATGGTTGGCTGCGACCTATCTATGGCTTAATCCTGTTTGTTTTTCTTGTGGGTGAATTTTGTACCATCTAGAGTAAAAAAGAAAGTTTTTCTAATTTTATAAAAGTGTTATTGTAGTTTTATAGAGCCCCTGTATTATTTCCACGTAATAAAGACTTACACCACGAGTGTTGCTACTTATAATATTTTTATACATAAGTACGTTTGTATCTACATTGACTGTTTACTAAAATCTAGTAACTAAAATTATTAACACTTTGCACTTTAAAATTTAGAAAATGTTTTATTCCTATGGAATTAAGTACGTAAATATCTTTGACTTTGGTGGAATTTTTTCTAAACGTAAACATTTAAATATCTTTTTGTCTGGGACTTTTGGTGGAAATTATAAACATAATAAGTTCTTTCATGCGATTAATAATATTTTGTTACCTTAAAATTATTTACCGATTTTGTTAATACGAATATAACCAAATAATTTTATTCAAACACAGTAATATTATCTATATCAGTTCTTGACGTTTCTTAAAATAGGTTTGGAATTATTCGGAAAGTCTTATAAAAGACTAAGAACCGCTCAAAAACAGTACTGTTACACAGTAGTCAATGTTAAACCACCCGAAAAAGAACAGATACTGAGTGTAAAAAATCAAAAAGCTCATTAGAGAAAGGAAAACCAAGTGGGAGGAGAAGGAAAATGGAAATATGAAGATACTCAGAAGAAATCTTTGTGATGGTAAATAGAAAATAATTAAACTGGAAGAGAAGAAAGGTAATACGACAACAATATAGTACTTCTATGAATTACTATACAAAATCTAGTTAATAGAAGAAGACTATTAACATAGAGAACGCAAAATAATAAACCAAGAGTCCGAATGTCTGCTCAACATAACGATAGAGGAACTGAACTGATCTCTAAAGGAAATGAAAAACAACAAATTTTTGGGAGACGACCAAATAGTAATACATATATAACAGGGTTGTCCAACTGGCGGCCCGCGGGCCGCATCCGGCTCGCGAGGCTATTTGTTGTGGCCCACGTAAGATTTTCGAAAAGCATATATTTTCTTTAAATGCTGCCACTGTGAAAAAAGATTTTTTAATTTATATTTTATGGTTTAGCAGTGTTTTTACACCACAAGTACTGTACCGCGTGCCGCTTCGCGGACGTGTAACGAACACAATCGTCCTCCACCACTATCAGAACTGCACTGATTACTGCGCATCACAGTTCACGCAGGCCACACCTCCCACTGCTTACCATCCGTCGCCAGCCGCCATCGTGCCAGTGTGCTACTGACACGTAGGCTAGTCGGCTAATCTATTACGTTGCTAGTGAACAGTGAACTTGATTAATTCTTTGTCTTGATTCCTCTTATACAATAATGAGTGTAAAACCAGTAAAACGGAAAATTGATAGTGAGAACAGAATTTACAAAGAAAGTTGGGAGAGTGATTACTTGATTCTTGATTGCTAACAATAATGGAAAGTTGCAGTGCTTAGTGTGCATGAATGTCGTTTCAGTGCCTAAAGAATATAATGTGAGAAGACATTACACAACAGTGCATGAAAATAAGTATGCTACGTACACAAATGAAAGTCGGCGTGCCCTAGTTGCAGATTTGAAGAAAAAGCTTAAACAGCAAACTGGTATGTTCAGTAAAATATTACACTCTCGAACGCATTCTTTGCATGCATATTATGCCGTGTCGCTTGAGCTGGCAAAGGCAAAAAACTTTTCACTGGTGGCAATTTGATAAAAAAATGTGCTGTTGAAATGGCCAAAGCTTTCGGTGATTCTAAAATGGCGGAGAAATTTGAATCAGTGCCACTTTCACATCAAACCATAAAAAGAAGGATTGTTGCTATGGGTGAGCAAGTAGAAAAATCTATGCTTAGCCTGGTTAAGAAAAGTTCATATTTCTCACTTTGTTTGGATGAAAGCACTGATCAAACCGATGTTAGTCAGCTGTTAATATTTTTGCTCACTACTTTTGATGATTTTACCAGTAAAGAGGAGTTATTTGATATTTGTCCTCTTTATGGAACAACAAAAGGAAAAGACATCTATGAGGCTGTGAAGAAAACAGTTGACAGAATTGGAGGCTTTGATAAATGTTCAGCCATAGCAACAGACGGGGCCCCATCAATGACAGGTAAAAAAATTGGATTAGTGGGTCTGCTTCGAGAGAATGGTGTCACTTGCCCAATAATTCATTGTATTATATATCAGGGAGCTTTATGTGGAAAATCAGTCAAGGAAGATCAAGTTTTCCAAACCGTGATTAAGATTATAAGTATGATTAGAGGAGGAAATCGATCTCTTTTACACAGGCAACTTAAGCAGTTTTTAGTGGAAACAGAGGCTGAGTATGGAGACTTGCTAATGTACAACCATGTAAGGTGGCTGAGTGCAGGAAAGTGCATGGAACGATTTTTTGCCATAAGAAAGGAAATCCCTGCATTCCTCAACAAATACGTTTCATCTGACACAACTGAACTGGAAGAGAAGTTTAAGGATCCAGAATTTTTAAGACAGTTAGCTTTTATAACAGATCTGACTAATCATCTTAACATGTTAAACTTGAGTCTACAAGGAAGAAACCATACGGTTTCAGATTTGATCGGAATGATAAACGGATTCCGGAATAAGCTGAACGTGTTTAAACGTGCTTTGGAAAAGAACAACCTGACACACTTCCCTAGCGGTCTGCAAATAACAGAAGAATTCAACGGTGAGGAAAATATTGAGTTTTCATGCTGCATTTCACAAATTGAACAAGTTATTGATGAATTCAATACAAGATTTGAAGAAATTGAAAGTCTCAAAAGCAGTGTACTACTTTATAATAACCCTCTTGAAGCAACCATTGATGATCAACCACCCAACTTACAGCTTGAGTTATGTGATCTTCAAGCAGACATGTTCCTAATCACCAGACAAGAAAAGGGACCTGAATTTTTCAAATTACTGTCAAAGGAGACAAACCTGCGAGATTTTGGACTGAAAATGACGTCAATGTTCGGAAGCACATATACATGTGAAAGTGTCTTTTCCTCCATGAAATACATAAAAAACAAAAACAGAAGCAACCTTACCGATTCTTCCTTACGTCATCTTATGAGACTGTCTACAACTGAACTGGAGGTGGACATTTCTTCATTGGTGGATGAAGCCGATCGACCACTGTCCTCACACTAATTGGATACACCTTTTTCGTTGCTTTTGCAATGTTTGTCTTGATTATTGAAAAGTGTTATCAATAAATTTTCCGTTTATAAAAAAATGTAGTTGTTGAGCAATAAAAGAAATAATACTCTTTTTTGTTTTAATTATTTTTATACCTCACTTTATTTTGTTATTACTTGTAACAAAATTATTATATGGCCCGCGACAACATCAAAGGTTTTAGTTTTGGCCCTTGAGGCATTCAAGTTGGACACCCCTGATATATAATAACATTTCTTCAATAATGGATCAAATTAGATCCCAAAAAACAAAGTAACCGGTCTTCAGTGGAGGAAAATTTGCAGAGAAATCTACAACCAAGCCCTAGACCAGACATGAAGGTCTATAAAAAATAAAGTCATATTATAAACTGTTGAATTCTGGCTTCTCTAAATATTTTACATCAAAAGTCATCATATACTATTTGTAGAGGACTGAAATCTGTATTGAAAACAAATGTTAAAATTGTTCTACGAAGTTAACACATTCCAAAATTTTGCAGAAATACAATATAGAAAATATTCACTTTTTTATGCCAAAGAGATTGATTTTGAAATTTGAGAGCTCTTGGGAACATTATTTTTATTCCTCAGTACTTAAAACTGAAGGAAAAAATAGCGCCGTTACATCATGTCTTCAATTTCAAAAATTGAATGAGCGAAATAATAGTGATTTCGGAGTGTAAAAATATCACTGTAAAATTTATTTAAAAGTACATACAATCCTTTTCAAAAAACAAAAATAAAGCGTTTTTCTAACTTTTAAAATAATACTTTTGTTTTTCTCTTCATTCTCAATCTATAGGGTGAGTATATGAGTATGGAACGCCTCAATTATCTCGGAAACGGCTTGCAAGATTTTTATAAATTTTGGCGTGTAATTGGCATAATTATTAGTACTGTTGGAAATCCCATAAAATTGATTTGGTTGTTTAAATAGTTCGAAATAATGTCCCTCTTTTACCCTTGTCGACGTCTGTGTTGTTCCTTGCTAGCATGATATCGAAATTCACATGTGTCGCGAAGAAGAGGATCGGACCACTTGAAATCCAAAAATTCTTCTCCTACGAGATAAGGGATGAGATGCCTTCAAAACTCAAATGTGTACAGACGTGTAATAGTTAGCGAATTCGTTCGTTTGTTTTTTCGATCGTTATCGTTGTGTCTCCAGCCACACGGGGTAAGCTTAACCTAAATTTAATTACCTTTAAGTATGCACTTTTGAGGCATCTATATTATATGGAAATGGGTTTTTACCCGGATATTTTTCTTTTGTGGCTCAGCTAGCATCCAGTTTATCGAATACTGATGATGATTTTTTTATAAAAATCGAAAACGTTTTGTTGTGATGTAGCCCCTTTAAGGGATTTTAATAAAAAAAATGTATACATTTTACAAAGGATTTCTTTCCAATTTTGTGATTGATGGTATACAGCCAACTACAGGAAAAACATTTTCTTTTCCTTGTGGATTTTTAATTACCTTTATTATCCTTTATTGTTTTTTGAAATATTTACCAACCAATTTAATTTGAACTTGTGTATTATTATTGTATTGCGCTTATGGAGAAATTCCGCTTTCTCTCAATATTGGTAATCAGAAGGGATAAACTTTATAAGCAGGTGTTGTAATGAGTGTTTATAGCTTGTTTTTGATTTTATTACTTGTTTCGTTCAATACCTGCTAGTAATCATACAAGTACTGTTGGTGTTTATCGAAGTCACAATAGATAGTAGGTATATCTGAAAAATAACATGGCGATATGCGCAGATGTCAACAAGAAACGTGTAATATCTTTAATCATTTATATAGTAACCGAAATCCTATAAGAAGATCTACTGTCAGTAAATTAGTAAAACATTTAACGAAACTTAATAAGAAAACCACAAGGAAATTAAATTCCAATTGCTGGATGAATCAGAAAAAATGGTTAAATTTGTTTGTAACAGGTATATTTATAAAATCCCTAAAAAGGGCTACATCAAAACAAACGTTTTCAGAACTACAATTCTATCATCAGGTTTTATTTCAGGTTAGTATGCCTGAGCCACCAAGATATTAGGGTAACCTTTAAAATGTGTTTATAAAAGTTGTTTAAACATCCTTTAAATTGATCAACATTATGTACAACTTTTATAAACTTTAGCACATGTCATTTAAAGGGTTTTAACCCTCCTTAGGCATGCTAATCTGAAATAAAACCTGAAAACGTTTGTTTTGATGTAGCCATTATCACGGACTTTATAAATATATACCTTTTACAAACAAATTTAACTATTTTTTTAAACTTAATTAAATAAAACGTAAACAAATTATCAAAATCAGGACGCAGAAAAACTGCCCCAACTGAAAACAAATCTTTAGATTTCTTCCTTACACACTTGTGACTCTTTATAGTCAAAGTTGGCCTAAGATGGTTGATTGAGGTTTTGGTAGGGTTTCACCATGTTCCCATAGGCGATATCCTTTAACATCGGCGTTTAGCCTGTTTAATATTATTTTTAAATAATGTAAATTGAATTTTAAATTCAAACATTGTTTGGTTCTGGGGCTATTTAGCAAGTATGCACATTCACTGACGATGGACCGATAGGTCTGAAAACGTTCTGAATTGGACATATTTTATTCAATCCATTGGGATTTTTTAAGTTTTAATAAATATACCAATTTACATAGAAGTGGTTTTACTTCTTGTTAGAGTTTTTTAACTATATGGTATACAGCCAACCTAGGGAACTTCCCCTTTTAGTTTAAATCTTTAGATGTTTATGTCCTGTTAGAAGACGATCCATAGGTACTTGTGTACTAGACAAATATCCAGGAAACTTGAGATTTCGCAAACATTCGTAATGAAAATTTTGCGTAAAAATAATTTCCATTCATACAAAATAAGATTAGTTCAAAAGTTGTGAGACGATGGTTTCGATAGACATGAAGAGTTTGCAGATATAACGATGAAAAATGTGACAATGTTATGTTTTGCGATGAGGCCACTGTTTTAATTAATGGAAACGAAAGTCGGTATAATTTTCGATACTGGTCACGTATTGGATGCGTACCACACACAGTATCCAGAAAAACTTGATGTATGGGCTGGAATAATAGGCGACAAAATAATTGGTCCCTTTTTCATTGGGGAAACTTAAATGGTCTGGCGTATTTAAATTTATTTAAAAACTGGATTATACTTGAGGTAGCTCGGTTATTTCCAAATCCAATTTAGATTTGGAAATCCAATTGTATTTTTAATTACATTTTAATGCAGAAATTTCATTATTCGAAACTTCCAAAACTTCCGAAACATATTTGGCTGCAACAAGATGGTACTCCACCACATTATGCACATAACGTGAAGTAAGTCTTAAATAATGTGCTTCCCCGAAGATGGATTGAAAGGCGTGGTTTTATTGAATGGCCCCCAAGATCACACGACATTAATCCTTTAGACTATTTCCTGTGGGGTCACTTAAGAAACATCGGTTATTAGACAAAACCTTCCAATATTCTGGTATTAAAAGAACCGCAGAAAAAAGAAGTATTGAGCAGTCAGATCGCAATATAGCATAATGCATTGTAAAGTTGTAAAAATTATTTATCTTGTATTGAAGTAAACGGACATTTTGAGAGTCTGTTGTAATCGCCTTTACTGGTTTTCTAAAATTTATAAATTTTTATATATATAATAAGCGAGTCTTCTACAGCTGACGCCGCTTCTCGCATCCTAATTTCCAGCGTTTTCTGTCGAAGCAATTTTCAGTTTTTAGATATCTGGCGGTCATTGCATCTTCGACATCTTCTCTCCAGGATCGTCTTGGTCTAGCTCGTTTATTTCTTGTGGGTGGAGTCCATTTTTCTATTTTTTGGCCATCTACTTTTAGGCATTCTCTGAAGGTGTCCATACCAGTCCTAAATTTTTTACTACTCAAATATTGACATACCTTTAACATGAATTTGTTTTCAACTGCTCTAGGCGTTCTGCGGTATTATTTGGATAAATCTCTTACTTCACCAGTATTGTTAAACTTTTTATTAATTTATCAATAGTAGACCTTGATATGATATTCACCTTAATGTATTATTTTAACTTCGGTGAAGATAATGTAAATATAGCAATAACTTCGAAATTATGGCATTTAGGTATAGGGAATATCTCATAAAAAATAATCAGTGTATCTTAAAGAATTCAAAAGGCAAAAAATATACAGAATAATCCATTTGAAATAAGAAAGTTCATTAGATTTATAACAAGACCCTTACACAATAAAACCTATAAAAATATTGCAAGCCGTTTCCGAGTTTCCGAGCTAATTGAGGCATTCCATACTTAAAACTCACTCTGTAGATTAAGAATGAAAAAAAAACACAAGCATTATTTTAAAAGTACGTATATAAAAAGAGCTTTATTTTTGTTTTTTTTAAAAGGCTTTTGAACAGATTCTACAGCGATTTTAAATCGCGACATTTTTACAATTCAAAATCACTACTATTTCGCTCATTTAACTTTTTGAAATTTCGCTAAAAACATACGATTACCCTCGTTCCGGGTGGTATTTTTTCCTTCCGTTTTACAAATAAAGAACAAACATTATAATACAGAAATTGATGATGCTTCAATTGCACCCCATCAAAGATATTTAAATATTTGGTGGATTCACTCATTTTACCACGTAGGGAAACAGTGCAGTTGTACTCGTAGTTGTCACAAAATTCCGACCTTAAAAGTAAAAAAGCACATCTAGGTGACACATGCAAGGTGTATACAATACTATCTAACAAAAATACTTCAAAATATACAGATTTATTATACAAATAATTTAAAAAAAATTCTACAAATCTGCTCGTCGCTAGTAATATGTACAAATTAATTTACAAACGGTTATATCGATAGGCAAAAACATTCCCAAAGCGATGAGAACGAGAAAGAAAACTGTAAATTATAATTGCACAACGGGAAATATTTACAAGGTGGCACGTTTTCAATACTTTATACCTACTCCATTGTGAAAATAAACTCATACTACAGGGAATGAACGTAAAAATCAACTAAGTACTTCAGATTTCGGTGAACCTCTATCATGAAAATTGGTGAGTGGTTAGAGCAGTGGTTTCCAACCATTTTGTACCTGCGCCCCCCTTAAAAAACCTAAAATTTTTGCCCCCCCCCCCCGTTAATTTTTCCAACAATCTAATTTCATAAACTCAACTGATACTATAATTTATTTAATGGGCTACAAAATAGTATACAATATCATGTAAAAATATACAAAAAAAATAATAAAATTTGCTTTTTAATAGTATTTACCCCTTTTGTAAATTAATTTTCAGACATTTTGTTACAATTTTCTAATGGTAACCAACAATTGTAAAAGCTACAAGCCCCCCTAGGGGGGTGCGCCCCACAGGTTGGAAACCACTGCGTTAGAGGATAGCTCAAGAAATAAAAGTGACATGTTGCCAACTTGCTTTTACCCTAGGGGTGGATGCACCTCTTCTCGGGGGTGAAAACTATGTTATTAAAAATAAACCCATAAATCGATATAGGGACAATTTCTAAGCAAAATTTGTTAATATATAAAGTTACCAAAATACATTTATACTTTTTGAGATATTAAAGATCAAAGATTTTAACGTTTCGTGAAAAAATGCATGTTTTATAGTAATTTTTCATAAATAACTCAAAAGTTTTTACAAAAAAATTATATTATCAATATTGAAGCTAATAACAAATTAAATAAATTCCTAATTAATTATTTTGATTATGGAAATAAGCCACAATTAAATTGAAAAATAATTTTATTAACGTTTCGACGCTCAAATCGGATGTCGTTGTCAAAATACAAAATA
This sequence comes from Diabrotica virgifera virgifera, assembly GCF_917563875.1. NCBI lineage: Eukaryota > Metazoa > Arthropoda > Insecta > Coleoptera > Chrysomelidae > Diabrotica > Diabrotica virgifera. The sequence continues at coordinate 17,160,979 of NC_065445.1, read as the reverse complement.
TTACTAAATTAAACAAAAATGTTGTTGCTTAGTAAAAAATTCTTTTAATAATTTATTTAATCTGACTCATTTATAATATCGGCAATTCAGACATATATTATACATTTTAAAGTAGAAGACTTTAAAATGACATTGCCAATATTTATGAGTTGCTTTCCTGGGACGACTTTACTGAAAGATATTTCATTCGGTTACATGAAATCAACCCCAATCCAAGAATGTCTGCCCCAAAAAATCATAGCATGTGATCCGTGTTTAAAAAGACAACCAAATGCAACGGTGACAGTAAAATTCTCGTGTTAGAGATTCCATAGTAAATCACGATTTTAAATTTTAAATTTTTCCTGGTTTTCCCTCGTGATTTACTATGGAATCTCTAACACGAGAATTTTACTGTCACCGTTGCATTTGGTTGTCTTTTTAAAGACAGATCACATGCTATGATTTTTTTGTGTTGCGTGATATTCTTGGGTTAGGGTTGATTTCATGTAATCGAATGAACTATCATTCAATTAAGTCGTGCCAGGAACGCAACTCATAAATATTGGCAATATCATTTTAAAGTCTTCTACTTTAAAATATATAATATATGTCTGAATTGCCGATATAAATGATTCAGATTAAATAAATTATTAGAAAAATTTTTTACTACGCAACAACATTTTTGTTTAATTTAGTAATATTTTTTATTTTGACAACGACATTTGATTTGGGCGTCGAAACGTTAATAAAATTATTTTTTCAATTTAATTGTGGCTTATTTCCCAATCAAAATAGTTAATTATAAAAATGCCACAGGAAAATAGCTCCAGAACAAAAATAAATTCCTTACTTGAAAAACCTTTCAGTATTACTTCAAAGTTACCTTTTCGGTAAGTACTCTAGTACTCAAATTTAAGTATTCAAGCCTAAATAACGAGAAAACGATGCATTCTACAACATACTATACTTAATAGACACTTGTCAAAGTACTCAGAAATACCTATCAAATGAGCTCCTGAAGAAGCAAGAAAATTTATGCTCCAAAAATTTTCCAAAAAATGGTATTGTGTATTTTATAGAATAACTCCGTTAACTTTAATACTATCAGATTTATTCAAAACCCATTTAAAAGGTAATTTCCACCTCTATAATATCATGTTAAATTTAATCTTTTATATCCCTTACTTTTTTAAAGATCAAGGTAAAAGTACCGATTCCAGATTACATGGTTCTTGCAGTAAAATTTAGGCCTTAAATGTTTTTATCTCGGTTATTGCTAATGCTCTAAAAATAAAAATTAAAGTAAAATCTTTGATGAAAAAAATCTCAAATTATCGTTTTTTTACGTATATAAAGCATTTTTGGAGTTATTATATAAAAAAAAAATTTACGAAAACTTCAAAAATTCTGATTTTTTAAATCATATTTTTTTCAAAAATATGCATTCTAAACCCGTCAAAATTTTTGAGGTCAATATTTATGCTAAAATAAAGAACATTTTAAGCGATTATTGCAAAGTTAAATTTTTGCAAAAATGGCGTACTTATGTTTTATTTTTCACATTTTCCAAGAAAATTCAAAATGGTCCGCTTATTTTCATCATAACTTGCTTAATGTTGATGGTGTCAAATTCTCTAAAGCTCATTTTATAGGTATTTGTAAGTAGTTTGAAAAGTGTTTAATAATTTGGTACCTATATTTTATAAAATGCATCGTTTTCCCGGTATTTAAGTTTCAGTACTTAGATTTGAGTATTCGTCAAAAAATAATATACATTCAATTACCCATAAACCACTTTTAATTAATATTAAAAGGTTTTTTAAGTAATTTAATTTTTTATTAGCTTCAATTTTGGCCATGATAACTTTTTTGTAAAAACTTAGTTTTTGAGTTTTTTATGAAAAACCTCTTAAAACGTGCATTTTTTTTCACGAAAAATTGAAATCCTTGATCTTTAGTAACTAAAATAGTATTGATTTATTTTTATAACTTTATATAACAAATTTTGTTTAGAATTGATTACTGTCGATTTAGGGGTTGTTTTAATAAAATAAGAGAAGGGGTGGCATCCACATTCAGGGCAAAGGCGCAAATATCCGCTAGCTACTTACCAATTTTCACGAAAATCGATGGAGGTTCAACTAAATCGGAGGTGAAAACCTTCAGTAACTGCACAATGTAATATACGGCTGCTTATTCAGAAAAAGCTTTTTTCAGATGATACATAGTTCATACTAAATTATATTTCATATCAATAATTTGTTCTATTGTTTTAGAACCGTAATATATAAAATTATTATATCTTAAGCCGGATAAGCAAAGAATTCAAATAAACACCGAAAAAACAAAAATAAAAATTGTAGGCAGGGCAAATAATCATTCATGGTAAATAGGAACTGGTGAATTTCGAAGGTGTAGACAGATTTGTAGACTTGGGCTCCTTGATAACCAACAATGGCGATTGCTCCTCATAAATCAAGCGTAGACTATCGATGGCTCGAACTGCAACAGCTAAATTAATTAAAATATATGAAAAGACCGAAAAATATCAAGCTCAGGATGTCTTTATTTTTACCATAGCTAATACGCAGCTGAAAAATATGGTCTCTTAAAAAAATCGATAGAAATAAGATCGATGCCTTTGAAATGCGGGTTTACCGAAGAATTCTACGCGTGTCCTAGACAGAACACAGAACCCACCACTCACCTGTCAATTCTAGAAGAGCTTCATATACAGAGGACAGGATATTAAAGAAAGTAAGCCATATAACCAGAACAACAGGGATCATGGAACTATTGGTAGTAGAAAGAAAGGTAAAAGGCCGAAGACCAATAGGAAGATCTTCAACACCATGGGCAGACCAACTGAAGACTCTAGTAGAAAAATCCTTACATGAAGTCGTCCATCTGGTAAAGGATCGCCGGCAATGAAGACAGCAAGCTAACAATATTTAGTGTCGCCGTGCCCCGATAAGGTCTCTAGGAATGAGGAGGATACCTATGAAAATGATGGCTAATTTCCTCACAGAAGTACCATATCATATATTTATCTTTAAGTGTAACATAGTGAATTATTACTGCTCTGAACCGATTTTCTTGTTATATTTTATGCAATTTACCATCTTATTTGGAGATAAGTCACAATTTAAGTTCTTCTTCTTCTTCTTCTTCTTCTTCTTCTTTTTTGTATAGACATGACTCTGTCTGTTTTTAAATGTGACTCTAGTAAGTTGTCGTTTCATCGTTTTCGTGGTCTTCCCACTAATCGTTTTCCTATGAAAGTTTTATTATATTATTTAAGTTTGAAATTAAATTTCAAAAGGCAGAAATTAATGGATATATGGGGAGAGGAAATAGAAGAGCTAAAAATGGAAATAAACGAGGAAAAAAGTAAGATAATGATAATCAACGGCAAAGAAGATAATGAAATAAAGATAAAATGCAAAAACTCAGAACTGGAAATAGTTACAACTTACGAATACCTGGGAAGTATCATTACTAACGACGGCAAAATAGACTGGGAAATAACAAATAGAGCAAAGAAATCAAACAAGTTATACTATGCCTTAGCCCCAATACTGGGGAAAAGAGAACTTGCAAGAGAGACAAAAATAAACGTATATAACACAATAGTGATACCGACTGTGCCCTATACAAGTGAAAACTGGACAATTCTAGAAAAACATAAGAGCAGAATAAATGCAATGGAGATGAGACATTTAAGAAGGATAGTTGGAAAGACAAAATGGGATAGATTAAGCAACGAGACTATTAGGAGAATGGCCAACCAAGAACCAATAATTAATAAACTAAAATAGAGACAAATGAATTGGTATGGGCATTTGATGAGGATGCAACCCAACAGAATTACGAGAAGAGTCCACGGAGCAAGGAACATTGTTAAAAGAAAAAGAGGCAGACCAAGAAAAAAATGGATACAGAAAATAGTAGAGGCGGGAAAAGTTAAAGGAAAATCACTCGAGGAATTAAAAATAATGGTAGAAAACAGAAAAGAATGGAAGAGATGGGTGAATGTAAATTAAAATACCGATCCCAAATCCGACACCCTCATAGGGTACAAGGAAGGGGAGAAAGAAAGAAAGAAAGAAAGAAATTAAATTTATTTGACGTTTCGATTTCCACTTCGAAAATCATTATCAAAAAATGTGAATTGTACATAGCATATTAAAATACATATCATTTTCAGCAAATTAAAAATATTATATCTAAACTTGGCTACTAATATTAAATTAACTTTGCCACCTTGTAAATAATATTTTCTTGGTAATGTTTTTGCTACAAAGCTATATTGCACATCTGCACATTTTGTAAGGGTGAACATGTAAGGTTTAAGTTTATAGAAGAAAATTTTCCAAAAATAAAAACCAAATTTGATTTCACTCAATATTCGATGTCGATTTGTACATTCTACAAAATGTTTGGTTTGCTATGCTACATTTAATAGAGTTTTAAGTTTTTTAAAATATTTTAGGCGATATTCGTTGACTTTATCCATAGACTTTGAAATATTTTGAACTTATTTTTGAATAACCTTTCATATGTTGTCATCTATCAACAAAGGAGAACGTAAAAAAACGTGCTTTAAAAGTGCTAGAAAATAATAAAACTCCAGGACTTTGCATTCATCCAAATTTAATCGAGTTCATTATATCCATTTATGTATAATCGAGATAAAACGAAGAAGTATACAAAGATCCAGAAAAAAGTGGAATGCCACGTAAATTATGAAGATTAATAGGCTCTAGCAAAAACTTGAAAAATGGAGAAGATTAAAATGAACATTACTAAGTACAAACAAGTCAGTGGAATAATGTAACTAGACAATTTATGATGAAAATCAATTATTTATAGCAACAGATCTACTGTTATAAAATAAAAGAAACACAATTCGTAAATCCTAAAATTTAATGATTAATTATTTATATGGGAAATAAGCCACAATTAAAATGAAAAAAATAATTTTATTAACGTTTCGACGCCCAAATCGGGTGCCGTTGTCAAAATACAAAATATTACTAAAATAAACTAAAGTGTTGTTGCTAAGCAAAAAAAATTCTTCTAATAATTTATTTAATCTCACTCATTTATATTGGCAATTCAGACATATATTATACATTTTAAAGTAGAAGACTTTAAAATGATATTGCCAATATTTTATGAGTTGCGTTCCTGGGACGACTTACTGAAAGATAGTTCATTCGATTACATGAAATTAACCCCAACTCAAGAATATCCGTCATAAAAAATTATAGCATGTGATATGTCTTTAAAAAGACAACCAAATGCAACGACAGTAAAATTCTCGCGTTAGAGACTTCATAGTAAATCACAAGGGAAAACCAGGAAAAACCTGTGATACTATCCCGACATCGTAAGTATTTGGTCTTACATTAATTTACTCTCAAAAAGTAATACCAAATTCTGACTTGTAACATGTTTAAATTATAAATATTATTAATAATACTAGATATATAAGTAATACTAAAATATAAAATATGTACTAGCTCGATATTATTGACTTACTAATCTTGGTATTTTCTTTCTATTGACTTCCTCTTTCAGTATGGGTAACCACATCCTACTGCATTCTACCGAGGAATTTGCGACACAATTGGTTTCATTTAGCATAATTAGAGCCGCTTCTTTGATTTTTCTCTTTTTACTATCTGATTCTTTCAGGACTATACTTGAATCTCTCCACTGAACTCTATGTTCATTATCCCATGCGTGTTGACATATTTGAGATCTCTCAAATTCTCTATTTTTAATATAAGATTGATGTTCACTTATTCTAACGTCTAATGGTCTTGATGTCTCACCTAAATAAAATTGTTCGCATTCACAAGGTATTTTATAAATGCAATTTTTTGTTCTTTCTTGATCATTGTTAGGTTTAGTTTTAGATAGAATAGATCTCAATGTGTTTGTTGTTTTGAATGTTGTTGAAATGTTGAATTTATTTCCTATTGTTTTAAGTTTCTCGGATAGTCCTTTTATATATGGTATTGATATTTTCCTCGTATTATTTCTGGTGAATGTTGTAGGATCCCGTTCTAAGTTGTTCTGTTCCATTCGATCCAATCTTGACAATTCCTTATTTATAAACGATAAAGGATAATCAATTAACCAACAGATATCTCAATTACAAGTCAAATCACAACATCAACGTTAAAAAGGGAATCATTAAATCCTTATATGATAGAGCCAAAATTACTTGTTCTAACGAAAATTCCTTTTTAGCAGAAAAACAATTGTTAACATCTGTTTTATTAAAAAATGATTATCCTTTATCGTTTATAAATAAGGAATTGTCAAGATTGGATCGAATGGAACAGAACAACTTAGAACGGGATCCTACAACATTCACCAGAAATAATACGAGGAAAATATCAATACCATATATAAAAGGACTATCCGAGAAACTTAAAACAATAGGAAATAAATTCAACATTTCAACAACATTCAAAACAACAAACACATTGAGATCTATTCTATCTAAAACTAAACCTAACAATGATCAAGAAAGAACAAAAAATTGCATTTATAAAATACCTTGTGAATGCGAACAATTTTATTTAGGTGAGACATCAAGACCATTAGACGTTAGAATAAGTGAACATCAATCTTATATTAAAAATAGAGAATTTGAGAGATCTCAAATATGTCAACACGCATGGGATAATGAACATAGAGTTCAGTGGAGAGATTCAAGTATAGTCCTGAAAGAATCAGATAGTAAAAAGAGAAAAATCAAAGAAGCGGCTCTAATTATGCTAAATGAAACCAATTGTGTCGCAAATTCCTCGGTAGAATGCAGTAGGATGTGGTTACCCATACTGAAAGAGGAAGTCAATAGAAAGAAAATACCAAGATTAGTAAGTCAATAATATCGAGCTAGTACATATTTTATATTTTAGTATTACTTATATATCTAGTATTATTAATAATATTTATAATTTAAACATGTTACAAGTCAGAATTTGGTATTATTTTTTGAGAGTAAATTAATGTAAGACCAAATACTTACGATGTCGGGATAGTATCACAGGTTTTTCCTGGTTTTCCCTTGTGATTTACTATGAAATCTCTAACTCGAGAATTTTACTGTCGTTGCATTTGGTTGTCTTTTTAAAGACATATCACATGCTATAATTTTTTATGACGGATATTCTTGAGTTGGGGTTAATTTCATGTAATCGAATGAACTATCTTTCAGTAAGTCGTCCCAGGAACGCAACTCATAAAATATTGGCAATATCATTTTAAAGTCTTCTACTTTAAAATGTATAATATATGTCTGAATTGCCAATATAAATGAGTGAGATTAAATAAATTATTAGAAGAATTTTTTTTGCTTAGCAACAACACTTTAGTTTATTTTAGTAATATTTTGTATTTTGACAACGGCACCCGATTTGGGCGTCGAAACGTTAATAAAATTATTTTTTTCATTTTAATTGTGGCTTATTTCCCATATAAATAATTAATCATAAAAATGCCACAAGGAAATAGCTTCAGAACAACACTAAAATTTAATGTTTATAAAAAATTCAAAATATTCCAAAATCGATTATTTTTAGACCGACACGTGGGCATTTCGTCGCAGAAAAAGGAATTTTTAAAATTTGCCATATAACACATCCTCCTAGTTTATCAACGCTCATTGTGAAGGTTGGATTGATAGCGTAATCTAATATTATTAATGTTATCAGACGTACATAAGCAATATTATCATCGAGTGAAAATAATCCGCTTTCCTGTACTTGCAAACTTTATACAACTAAAATTTTTTATACATATTTTATTACAGTCAGTAAATGACAGTTTTTAGTCCAGGGTATTAAGGTTTTTTTCCGCAAATCGCCAGGAAATTTTGACATTCCTGTCAAAATTTCTTGAAGAAAAAGTCAGGACTTCCTTACTGTAAGGAAATGTCATTTCCTTACTGTAAGGAAATGATATTTCCGTACAGTAGTTGTTAGTGTTCTACATAAATGATAGAATTTTTACTCATGCGATAATCCATAAAACGTCTGTATGCATTTTCGTACTTTTCTCTTGATTTCTTTGGCAATAATTCTAATGAAGCAGTATTCACTGCCTCAACCAGCTCTGGAGGAGTCCCAGGAATGGAAATTTCATCATCACTTATCATTTTACTTTCGAGAACACCAGCAATTAAATTTATAAGCGTCAAGTTTGACAATTCAACCTCAATACGTTTCCATAGTAACCCAAGTAATTTTATTAGGAATTTCAAAGCACCATTTATTTGGGAATAAAATTATCGCGTTTTTTTTTAAATCAATCAATATCTGTCGAATTTTAAACGATTTGCGGAAAAATAGTATGTTTACCTCGTAGGAAAAGCCACATTCCTGGACTCTGTGTTGCTAAGTCTCGGCTTGCGCCTCGAAGCAATCTTCACAGTCGTCCAGGAATGTTAAGCTTTTCCTACCCGGTAAACAATGTACTATTCCATGACATTTGAACAGCCAGAGTACTGAAGCATTTTTTCGGCAGGTAATGCCTATAAGAGCAAATTATAACTATTTCCTGTGTAGGATCTGGCGGCCATTTTTATTTATAAACAATTAAGTGTCAAAAAATGGCATTTTTCACTTATTTTTCAAATCAATGGAAAACAGGGAAACTTATGAACATATACTCATTTGTTGTTAATATAATTGCGAAAAAATGTCGGAATTTCAAAAAAAAATATTTTCGCAATAACTGTTGTAAAAATTAGTGTACAGCTTTGAAATTTTTGTCAAATAAGGGTTCATTGGTGCTTAATATGTGATAAAAATTTCAAAGTGATTCATTCAATTGCTTAAATTTTATCCAAATTGTTTATCCCAGAGAGTATTTTTTTTGCAATAACATAAGTCAGAAGAAAATGAGGTTAGAACCATTCCACAGGTGTCAAATGAAAGAGCATGAGCTATATTTTCAACTTAGTTTAAAAAATATGAATAAAAAGTGCAATTATTAGTAATAAATAATTATGCAAAAGTATCGTAAATCTTTCCTTATAAACTTTTTATTTTGTTATACAGAGTGTCCCAAAAGTAGTGGAACGGTCGAATATCTCGCGAACTAAACATCGGATCAAAAAACTGAAAAATACATGTTCAATCATTTTCAACAATCTATCCAATGACACCAAACACCAACCCCCATTACACCCCCTGGAGGTGGGGTGGAGGGTAACTTTAAAATCTCAAATGGAAACCCCTAGTTTTTCTTGCAGATTTGGATTCGTTACGTAAAAGTAAGCAACTTTTATTCAAGACATTTTTTCGAAATGTGGATAGATGGCGCTATAATTGAGAAAAACGATTTATCCTGATACCATAGGTAAATTATAGAAACGGTCTAATATCTCGAGAAATACACTTCCAAATGAGAAACCAAAAATAAAGTTTTTAATACTTTTCGAAAACCTATCGAATAACGCTAAACATGATCCTCCAACCCACCCCCTGGAGGTGGGGTGGGGGGTAACTTTAAAATCCTAAATAGCAACCCCCACTTTTTATTACAGATTCGGATTCGTCATGAAAAACTAAGCAACATTTATTCGAAACATTTTTTAGAATTGTTGATAGATGGCGCTTTAATTGGAAAATACGATTTATTAGCGCCATCTATCAGCAATTTAAAAAAATGTTTCGAATAAATGTAGCTTAATTTTTCATGACGAATTCGAATCTGCAATAAAAAGTGGGGGTTGCTATTTAAGATTTTAAATTTACCCCCACCCCCTCTCCAGGGGGTGGGTTGGAGGGTCATTTTTGGTGTTTATCGATAGGTTTTCGAAAAATATTAAAAACCTGTTTTTTGGTTTCTCATTTGGAAGTGTATGTCTCGAGATATTAGACCGTTTCTATAATTTACCTATGGTATCAGGATAAATCGTTTTTCCAAATTAAAGCGCCATCTATCCACAGTTCGAAAAAATGTCTTGAATAAAAGTTGCTTACTTTTACGTAACGAATCCAAATCTGCAAGAAAATCTAGGGGTTTCCATTTGAGATTTTAAAGTTACCCCCCACCCCACCTCTAGGGGGTGTAGTGGGGGTTGGTGTTTGGTGTCATTGGATAGATTTTTGAAAATGATTGAACACATATTTTTCAGTTTTTCGATCCGATGTTTAGTTCGCGAAATATTCGACCGTTCCACTACTTTTGGGACACCCTATATAAGAAATTATACATATTTATTACAATTTTTTATCAATTATGATATAGATAACATTACTTGGTAGTTGTGCACTTAAAACAGGGTAAAAAGTTAATTTTTTTGGAAAAAGTTATTCAAAAAGTTTATAAAGAAAAATTGACGATACTTTTTCATAATTATTTATTACTAATAAATGCACTTTTTATTCATATTTTTTAAACTAAGTTGAAAACATAGCTCATGCTCTTTCATTTGACACCTGTGGAATGGTTCTAACGTCATTTTCTTCTGACTTATGTTATTGCAAAAAAAAAATGCTCTCTGAGATAAACAATTTGAATAAAATTTAAACAATTGAATGAATCACTTTGAAATTTTGATCACATATTAAGCACCAAAGAACCCTCATTTGACACAATTTTCAAAGCTGTACACTAATTTTTACAACAGTTATTGAGAAAATATTTTTTTTTCCAATTCCAACCTTTTTTCACAATTATACAGTAGAACCCCGCAAATCCGAACTAATTGGGGGGACAGCCTGTTCGGATTACGAAAAGTTCGGATTATCCGAAAGTTAGCCTTAACTAGTAGTTCAAAGCTTTAATTGTGATTTTGAGTAGCCAAACGTTCTCGCAAGAGTGTGGACAATATTTTTGGTCTCAAGTTGACTACGAGAGAATCAAAGTAAGTTTGTGTTTAACCTTTATAAACACTTTATAAACCTATGTATTAAAGTATAATATTTATTTTTAAGAAATTTTAAATGTCAAAGTCCTAGTAATCCTACATTGTCCAATTTTCTGGCTTTACTCTGTATAATAAACATGTTTTTAAGTTTTTGTCTTGAATTTTGAAATTTTTTTCACTTTCCGTTGGTTCGATTTGCCGAAAGTTCGGATTCGCAGGGTTCGGATTTACGAGGTTCTACTGTATTAACAATAAATGAGTATATCAAACTTTGTAATACGTCATTTTAAAGCTTTTTCCATAATCTCGAAGATATTTGTACTAAAAAAATCAAGTTTCACTGTTTCCGTTGATTTGAAAAAAAAAGGGGAAAATGCCATTTTTTGGCAGTTAATTGTTTATAAATAAAAAATGGCCGCCAGATCCTACGCAGGAAATAGTTATAATTTGTTCCTATAGGTATTATCTGTCGAAAAAACGCTTCGATACCCTGGCTGCTAAAGTGTCACGAACAGGGTATATTTTTGTCTTATTACCCTGGCCTATTTGTAGTGTAATTTTCCTGGTCACGACGGATTTGCTTGAAAATTTGGAGTTAGGTTCCTCTTAACCTTCACTTCACTTTTGTCTTGTGTTGTTCCGTTGGGTGGTTTTACTTGGGGGAGGGGAAGCCATCGCCTCTAGGGGGTGAAAAAACATACGTTCAAAATAAGTACGAAAATGGATAAACTGACTAATTCTAACGAACTTGTGTTCTGGAGTTTTTTCAGTAAGTCAATACTATTTGAGTTATTTGCGAGTGAAAATATTCATTTTTCAATTAAAAAAACCGGCTTTTAAACGGTTTTTCGCCAATAGCTCAGAAAGTAAGTACAGTCAAACCCGCTTATTAGAATAGCCTTCGTGCCAAGCAAAAATATTCTTATAAGCGGGATATTCTAATAACTGATCATTGGTGGCTAGCTGAAATAAGTGTACCGAATATACGTTATAATAGTACATACTATGTCAATATGTATATTATGGTTTTAGGTCTTTTTATGTCAATAAAAATTTATAATCTATTTACAAAAATAATTACGAAACGATTAGACAATAAATTGGAATTGGGTTTTTGAAATAACTTCCGAACAAAGAACAAACGATCAACTATTGGTAATAAATAATCTTATAGAAAAATGCTGTTTCTAAAAAGAGCCAAGTGTGTGGCAATGTACCTATAGAAATTTGTAGACAAATGAAATTATTTTATGACCTTGTCGGCATACGATTGAATTTTCTGTGGGAAAGGAGCGTTTACTCATAACACAGTAATAAAGTGTTTATTAGGTACCTGACAAACCGTAATAATATACAAAAAAGCAGGCTTTCGAAGCTCTTACCGACAAACCATTATATCAGGCAAATTTAAAATTTTTAGGAAATTGTACGTAAAAATTTATTTTGTTGACCTGAAAAAATTATTCTAAAAAGCGGTATTAGGTTACTAAACCATATTCCAATAAACGGATAAATTTATTTAAGGGTAAATGGAAACGTTTCGGGACCTCGAATTTATATTCCATAAACCGGGATATTCCTATAACCGGTACTCTAATAAGCGGGTTCGACTGTATTTTATCGAAAAAAAAAACAACAAATGGAATAGACAGGTGCAGCTTTTAGATTTTTCCGTGTCTTTTTCATTCATCATTCGTTTGGTTTGCAAGTAATAGAAAGCACGAACAGGCGTAACTAAATTTTGTTAGTTATACATATAAATAAATTATTTGAAAATGAAAAAATGACTTGTTATTTGAGGAAGGTGGAAAAATCATGTCACGCTCAAAATATTGTTGGTCCCTTTTATTTTTGGTACAAAAATCGCGAAAATCACTCCCTAATTAGCTTCCCAAATAAAATTAATCATTACCGCTTCACAAGTTAATTTACTTATGTATTATTTATATTATCTATAAGTTTCATTGGTTCAAAGTGCTCATTTTTGAAAAAAATTGGGTTTAAAATAAAACATTTTTTTATTTTGAAAAAAATGGAATTATTCATGGAATTAACTTAAAAATTATTCGTAATACCAAAAATCTTAAAGAGTAATAAAATGTATGTTTTGCTTTTCTGAATATTTTTTCTTTTTTGTTTTCTTGTTAGACAAAAATTGGTTATGGCATGGTTGTTCAAAATTTGCCTAAACTCGTGATTAGTTACTCGTTCAGGCCATTTTAACTACAGCTTTTTCAAAAATAAGCACTTTGAACCGATGAAACTTACAGATCATATAAATAATACATACGCAAAGTAACTTGTGAATAGGTGTTGATAAAATTTATTTGTGATGCTAATTAGGGGGTGATTTTCGCGATTTTTTTACCAAAAAATAAAAGGGAACAACAATATTTTGAGCGTAACTCACTTACTTTTAATGTTACAAGTTTTTTTAAAAAACAAAAATAAACCTTTTTTTAAACACTTTAAAAATTTGAAATGAATTGTCCCCGAAAAATGCTCAGTTTTGGGTTATTTCACATTAAAATATTCGATTTGGAATTTGATGAAGAAGAACCTACTTTTCATTAGCTACAACTCTGCTTCTGCTGGGTCTACAGAACTCACGCATACACCATTTTTTTCAGTTTTTTATAAGCTATATTTTTGCTAAGAATATTTTTTTTCGCTGAAATACTTACTTTTTGAATTATCTCCGAAAAACCGTCCAAAAACATGTTTTTTCCTGTTAAAAATGAACATATTCACTTGCAAATAACTCGAGAAGTATTGACTTACGGAAAAAACTCTATAGAACAAAAGTTGCTTAGAATTAGTGATTTTATCCAATTCCGGACTTATTTTGAATGTATATTTTTCACCTTCGAGAGGGGGGTATTCCCCTCCATTTTTGAAAAGTGGTGGGGATGTAGAATTGTAAACTTTTTCTTATATAATAAAATAATAATAGACAATTTCATCTACCTATTCCCAAATTTTCATCCTTCCTTTATTTTTTTTTTGGGTCAGATTGTTCTTTGATCGGGCTATATGGGTAAAGTTCTTCTCATTGAGTCCGTAAAGTTCTGTTTCTAAGAGTTTGGGTCGGGGAGGTTTTCAGGGCGATTATGTATTCATGTATTGTTATATTCCATTTCTGGACTTATTTTGAACATATATTTTTTCACTCTCGAGAAGAGATGGCTTTCACCCCCTGAAGTAAAAGCAACCAAGGGCACAAGTTTAAAAGTGAATTGGAGGGTAAGGGGACATAAATCCAAATGTTCATACAATTTGTTGGTGAGACTGAAAATTACGTGGTATCGCCGTATTTCACGTTCATTTTCTGACCTGTAAGCAATATTATCATCGAGCAAAAATAATCTGCTTTCCTGTAGGTAGTTGCAAAGTTTAAATAACTAAAATTTTATATTTTATTACGGTTTTTATGACGAGTTCGTGAAAGTTGAAGCATAAAATTTAATGAAACGTGGATATTTTAGGAATACTTGTATTGTATGTTAATGAAAACAAATGGTTTTTGTCTTCATTGCCTGCGTCTTGCATTCATTTCATTTGAGTCCAAACATCAGAATGAAAAGACTCTAAAATCAAAATACAACAATTTACGGGAAGCACAAATACTAAATGTTACCAAGAAATATTAAAATCCATTATTTTTAGCTTTTTTTAACTTTATAGCAATCAACTAATAGCCAGATAACATTTGTATGCTTTTTTAACTTTGTTAAAAATATTTTTGAAGAAAAATGGATATATCTAAGTATATTATGTACTCTAAATTTAATAGCAGTCGTTTTTAAGTCCTAAAAACTTGGTAGAGAGCGTCTAAATATTAGATATTCACCTCTCAATTAATTGATTACCACGGCGTATAGTGTGTTTATAAGTCTCAAAACAGTCAAGACATATCTAAATACCATGGGATGAATTACTTCTTATTTTATTCTTCTTCTTGTGTAGACATACTCTGTCTGTTTTTAATGTCCCTCCCGTAAGTTGTTCCATCGGTTTCGTGGTCTTTCTATTGAGCAACCGTCTCTCTCTCTCTCGTCTCGCCGTCTTTACTACCTACTCTATTTGTTTTCATTCGTCTTATAATAATCGTCCATTCTACTATTTTATTGCTTCTCCTTCTGCTTCTCGCTTCTGCTCCTTGCTTCTCATTTCTGTTGTTTCGCGTTATCTTTTTGTCCTTTGTGTGTCAGGTCATGCGTATGTCGTTATTGATCTGATGACTTTTTAATAAATTTTACTTTTCATTTCTTTCCCTATATTTTTACTTCGGGCAACCAGCGGCTCTGTTTGTTCTATTCAGTTGCTCTTCCGCTCCTATTTAGAGCTTTCTAAATATATAAATATACGGTATGTGGCAAAATAAACAGTACTGAAATTCGTATGCCTCAAATTTGTATGTGTCATGTGCCGAAACATATTGAGTGGTTTCTGAACGTTTTTATAACGTTGGTCAATATCTTGTTAATGTTAGATACTTCAGGATGGTTCTCAATTTTGCAGAAAAAATTTTTATAATGGAGTACTATGTTCGGCCATAAGGAAAAGGTCACGAAAATGGTCCAAGAATTATCATTTTTTGAACTTGAAACTCACCAGAACTAACGCCAACAGATGCGTACATATGGGGAATGCTGAAGGGGTCACCGTCTGCAATTTCGGAATTGAGGACTAAAATTAAAGATTTTTTTCGGGCCAGAGGCAATGGCGGATCTAGAAATTTGCCTTGCGAGGGGAAATTTGCTTTAGGGGGGAATTTCCAATGAAAAACCAACCAAAAGACATAAAAAAGATAAACTCTGATTACATAAATGATATATAAATAAACTGCCCGTCAAAAGTTAGGGATATAGAAAATTCTGCTGATTTTCATAGTTGATTTTTTCGCGAACAGACGGATTCCGCTATTTTTTTTATTTTAGCCTTTTCTTTAGTATTTACACAGTTGTGCAAAGGTTTACTCAAACTCATTTTTTGTATTTATACCGGGTGGAAGAAAAAAATATGTTTTTCTTGTGTTAAGTTTGAGACACCCTGTAGGGAGAACGAGGTACAAATGTGAGTATACATCAGAATAATATTGTAGTCTTATGTTTTGTGAACATGCTGTTGTTTGAATGTCCCTGATATCTTTAGAAACTAAAAAATAGACGGTTTTTTAATTTAACATGTGTTTTAACCGAAACAAAAGTTTGAGACACCTTGTAGAGAGAAAAAGGCACAATGGTGAGTATACCCCGATACTATGTTGTAGTCTCATATTTTTTGAATATTTTGTTTTTTAATTTTTCTGTTATCTTTAATAACAAATAAACTAGACGGTATTATTCTTTAATAGGTTTTTCTATGTTTCACATGTGTGATGTGACGCATGTCGTCAGTTAAAACACATATTAAAGAGTAATATCGTCTAGTTTCTTTGTTATTAAAGATATCAGAGAAATTAAAAAAATAAAATATTCACAAAATATGAGACTACAACAAAATATCGAGGTATACCAGTGGTGTCATGGTGTGGGAACGCGTGGGAACGCCGTTCCCACACTGGTTGAGAAAAGAAAAAATAAATAAATAGAGAATTTAGGTTTTGTAAACAAAAATTAGCAGTGCGTTCCTGCACTGCTAATTTTGCCATGACACCACTGAGGTATACTCAACTTTGTGCCTTTTTCTCCCTACAAGGTGTCTCAAACTTTTGTTTCGGTTAAAACACATGTTAAATTACAAAACCGTCTATTTTTTTTATTTCTAAAGATATCAGGAACATTCAAAAAACAAAATGTTCACAAAACATAAGACTACAATACGATTTCGATATATACTCCCATCTGTACCTCGTCCTCCCTACAGGACGTCTCAAACTTAACATAAGAAAAACATTTCTTTTCTTCCACCCGGTATAAGTACAAAAAAAAGTTTGAGTAAACCTTTGCATGCCTGTGTAAATACTAAAGAAAAGTCTAAAATAATATAAAAAAATTAGCGGAATCCGTTAATCTGTTTCCGAAAAAATCTACTATAAAATTTCAGCAGAATTTTCAATATCCCTAACTTTTGACGAGCAGTTTAATAACTTATAGGCATTAAGTTCCCTTAATTTTCCTAACTAGCGTGTTTATTGGGTTGAATTTGTCTTTCTGTGGTTTCGGTTTCATGTGAGCTAATATATTTTTATGTTTGAACAATTTTTTTTTCTTTAACCTTGTTAGGGTGGATATTTCCTCATTTTCTCTCCCCGTAGATCCGCCACTGGCCAGAGGGCATCTTTACATCTGTTTTATCGGGAACGTGCGTCGTCGTGAATGATGTTTGCAAGGCTATATCATGTATTATAAATATATAAATAATCATTTCAATATTCATTTAAGTACTGTTTATTTTGCCGCATACTGTAGATATATAAATATAGTGAGATGCTTAGATATTAAAACTTTTTCACTTGTTCTATTATCTGACCCTCCAGCTCTAATTTACTATTCTATCCTTTTGCTGTTATAACTATGCATTTTGTCTTTTTGGGGAAATTAACATGTTCAATTTTCTAAGGGTTATATTAAATTGGTGCAGCATACGTTGTAAATCACAGCATCATCTTTAAGAGCAGCATCTATTACCTCGTCTGCATAGCACCTTATTTTAAGTTGTTTTTCTTCCCTTTGTTATTGTTTTTAGTTCTCAACTTTTTATATCATTTCATTCCTGGTCAGGTTGGACAAGATTGAATGGTTGGTTGAATGGTTGAATAATTGAACAAGGAATTCAGAGTATCCCCTATCTTCTTTAAGCGGGAATTAGAGGGCAATTTGTTGATTGGAACCCTAGTACCTTAATAATGCATTGCACTTGTGTAGCCCACGGGGTAAATAGAATTGTAATAATTGTAAATAAACCTAAGAATGTTTTTATAATTTCATCATATTATAACTTTGATAATTTTAAGTTGAAAATTATGTATTTTATAAACTGTAGACAAAACTCTGCAGGGGGTTTTGGTAAATAATTAGGTGTAGGTATATTATATCGGTTCAATAAAAGGATTAAAGTTTTTGTATATCAACTCATTTTATTTAAAGTATATAAATTATAGTGGCTTCTATATTTTCTTTAGATGTGTTTTTTCCACTTTTAACATTTTTTAAGGATTTAACTTTTAACGTGTTTTGGTTTTTTCTTCTAGCTGTCAAATTTAAAATACCTAATTAAATATTGGATGCATTTTAAATAATTATCTTTAAATCTTTCCCTAAATTTTTATATACTAGTTTATTTTTAATTTTTCTTGCCAATGATAACATGGATTTCGTGTATAAATTATTTATTTTAAAAATAATTTAATAATCATAATCACTTTCGAATAATAGTTTTTTCTTGGCAATATAATACAATACTGTGTGTTTTGAGCGTTTTTTGATTGGATATATATGATTAATCTTTCAAGAACTCTTTTTTCACAGCTTCTATAAATAAATATATTACATTTAGATGCACTAGTGATCGTGAATAAAATTTTCTACGGATAATAACGCATTTTATTCCAAAATAAAATTATTTATTTTGGAATTTATTATGTCTTTATTCCACATTTTTTTGGCTTAATAAAAGCACTCTTAAAATATACAAAAAAAAATTTTACTAATCTTCAACATCTTATAAATTCAAAATGACGGATTTCCTGTGATTATCCCAAAATAGATAGCGATTTTGTACTAAGGAATTATCTGAAACATAAAATCCACAAAAATCTCTATGTAGTATACTAGTAACTACCTACGGTATGAATTAAAAAAATAACAAATTCAATGAAAAATGACCGAAAGGTAGCAGTTTTAAGATAGCATTTTTTTATTTGCGAAAACCGAAAAAGGAAGAATAATAAAATTATAGCCTTATTTTAGTTTATCCGATACCTACCCAATTGCGTAAAAAATAGGTTAAAATTTCAGAAGGACCGTGCAAATAGTTTTTGAGAAATTGTGGTCACTGCATGTAAAAAAGATATTTTGAGAAAAATGTGTTTAAAGGTTATATTGGTTTAAAGGTTTAAAGGTAATACTAACATCTTAAAATCTATTTGACTGATCCTTCCGAAATTTTAACCAAGTATTTGTCACACGTGTGATTATCACGTGAACTAAAATAACACTATAATTTTAATTTTTTCTACCTTTTTCGTTTGTCAAATTGCCAAAAATTGCAAAAAAATTGGAAATTTCATCTTTAAACTGCTGCCATTCGGTTATTTCTTTATAGAATTTTTAGTTCATAATATAAGTAGTTACTAGTATAGGTACTAAACAGGTGAATTTTAGTACAAAATCTATTATAAGCCGTCAACTTTGAGACAGTCACAGGAAATCCGCCATTTTTAATTTATAAGATGTTGAAAATTAACAGTCAGAAAAATGTGGCACATTCTTTAAACCCTTTCAAACAATAATGCGCAATATTTTAGTTTATCTTTATGTTTTCCGTTTGACATTGCATAAAAATATACCTACCACATTAAGAAAGATAACGTGAATAGTCAAATCTACTTCAGTTTTATAGAGCTTTGATAAACAGGAGGAAAGTTCTAACAAATAAGAAGTCCGCCTAATACCTTCACTATTATTTAGAAATAACACCGAATATCTAACATACCACGACTTAAAAAAATAATTACAATACAATTTATTATCCAGACCCTTCGTTTTCTCCCTGTCAGAAAACCCCATGAGCCTCCCCCTGGCTCCCTACCTGGAGATTATTAGCGTTCGCATCACAATTCGTCGTCGGGCCAGGCCTGATCTGCATCATGAGATTGTGATTCATCAACTTGGCGCTGTGCTCTTGCGCTTTAGCGCGCAAGCAGGCGATCGAGTTGTTCCGGAACGCTTCGGGATCTTCCGGGTATGACGGCGGTGACGTTTCCTTCTCCCCACTACTACCTGTAGTCACGTGGTTCGGTTGGGAGATCGGGGGTTGGCTCGAGGTGGCACTTGTGTCGCTGTTTTCGGTACGCATAGATGTGGTTTCTTCGTGATCGCTGTTATTGTTGTCTTCTTTTAAGTGTTCGGCTGCTTCGAGGGACTTTCGATGCATTCCTGAAATGATAAATTTTATGGTAAGTACCGTTTTATATTGGATGTGTGCTGTTTGAAGTCATAAAATGGTTCGTCATACTCTATGACAAAAATAAATACACCCAACAACTGCTGTAAAAAGTGTCATCAACATGATTCCCTTTGTTGTTGTTTATTGTATTGATACGAAGTATCATTATAATAGGCCAGGGTAATAAGACAAAAATATACCCTGTTCGTGACACTTCAGCAGCCAGGGTACTGAAGCGTTTTTTCGACAAGTAATACCTATAGGAACAAATTGTAACTATTTCCTGCGTAGGATCTGGCGGCCATTTTCATTTATAAACAATTAACTGTCAAAAAATGGCATTTCCCCTTTTTTTTCAAATCAACGGAAAGCAGTGAAACTTATGATTTTTTTTAGTACAAATATCTTTTTTACGGAAAAAGCTTTAAAATGACGTATTACAAAGTTTGATATACTCATTTATTGTTAATATAATTGCAAAAAAAGGTCGGAATTGCAAAAAAACATATTTTCTTAATAACTTTTATAAAAATTAGTGTAGAGCTTTGACATTTTTGTCAAATGAGGGTTCTTTGATGCTTAATATGTGATAAAATTTTCAAAGCGATTCATTCAATTGTTTAAATTTTATTCAAATTGTTTATCCCAGAGAGCATTTTTTTGCAATAACATAGGTCAGAAAAAAATGACCTTAGAACCATTCCTAGTTTTCTTTCTTTAATTGTAAGTTGAACTTCCTTATCTTTACCTATTCTTCTTAGTACTTCGTTGTTCTTAACTCTATCTACCCAGGAACCCCTAATAATTTTTCTATAGGTCCACATTTCAAAGGCCTTAAGTCATCTCATTGTCTCTACATTTAACGTCCATGATTCTACTCCATAGTATAGTACACTGTATACGTAACATTTTGTTAGGCTTACTTTAAGAGCTAATGTTAAATCTTTCCTACATAGGAGCTTTTTTATTTTCATAAAATTAGAACGTGCTTTTTCGATTCCGACTTTGATTTCTGTAGTGTAGTCATTATTTTCTGTTATAAGTGTTCCTAGGTAAGTGTACTTTTTTATTCTTTCGATCTGCTGGCCCTCTACTATCAAGATTTCGATAGTATTATGGTTGTTTTTACTAATTTTCATAAACTTCCTCTTTTTGATATTGAGAGAGAGTCCGTACTCCCTAGTACACCTTATTATTTTACTCATGAGTCTTTTCAGGTCTTGTAAACTATCGGCTGTTATTACTGATCATCTGCATTTCTGATGTTGTTAACTAAGACTCCATTTACTCTTATGCCGACTGTTTTATCTTCCAGAGTTTCTCGCATTACCTCTTCAGAATAAGCGTTAAATAATAGAGGTCATAGTATGCAGCCTTGCCGGACTCCTCTCTTTATTTCCATTTCTTCAGATGTTTCTTATTCAATTCTTACTATTGCTCGCTGATTGTAATAGAGGTGTGTTATTAGTCTTAAATCTCTTTCATCTAGGTTTTTAGTTTTCAGAATTTCCATGAGTCGATCATGTTTTACTTTATCAAACGTTTTATTGTAGTCTATACAACAGACGTAAAGAGGACGGTTAAGATCCAAACATCTCTGTCTCAGCATGTTGAAGGAGATTAATGCCTCTCTGGTACCCATACCATTGCGAAATCCATATTGAGTATCACTAATATCCAGCTCCAGTTTAGAGTGTATTCTGCTGGCGTGGATAATTTTCAGAAGAATTTTCAAGCTATGTGACATTAAGCTTATGGTTCGGTAGTCACATTTTTTGGCATTCACTTTCTTTGGCAAACACACAAATACTAATGTCAACATTTCTCTAGGGATGATTCCCGCAGTATAGATAGCGTTGAACAGTTCTACTATTATGTCCAGATTTTTCTCGTTGACTAACTTTATCCGCTCGCTAGGTAATTCATCTGGACCAGCAGATTTATTGATTTTCATAGAGTCTATTGCCTGACTAACCTCTGATTTGGTTATCTCTGGGCCCACATCTCCGGTTTGGCTATCCACGGATGTACTAGCTTCTCTCTGGTCATGAAATAGTTCCTCGATGTACTCTTTCCATCGTCGTAGTTTTCGTTCTGTCTCCATTATAATATTTCCATTTTTGTCGAGAAATATATTTGAGGTTCTTCTATTTCCTATTACGGCTAGTTCTTTGACTTTTTTTATGTAGGTTGAAGTTGTCATATCTGTTTTGCAGTTCTTCTATTTCTTTACATTTTTCAGAGAAGTAGGTTTTTTTAGCCTCCCTAACACTAAAAATTGTATACTCTTTGAAACAGTGGCGCACCCAGAATTTTCCTCTGGGGGAAGGGTTGACTTGGGCACCAAAATTTTTTTGTATTGCTTGTGAAAGATAAGTTACATTTTCCTACTATTCTATATATATTTTCTATATACCCTGCGAGGTTTTTTAACCTCCAACCCCCCCCCCCCCCCCCGGGTGAGCCATTTCTTTGAAAGATTTCAACGCAAAAAGGAAAATATGAAGACGGAAATAAACGAACAACAAAAACCAATAATTTCTAATGATGGAAAATATACTTAGAAAAACGAGACAAAAGAAATATGTAAGATGACGCATTGAAATTGCACGGCCTACAGACCGAGAAAACTTTTCAGTAATTGCAATATCAATGCTCGATGTAATGTTACCGACGTATCCTGAAAATATCATGGATGGATCGCAAAACAAACGTTTCCGAACAACGCGGAAAACAATGCGAATTTAAATTCCATAAAAATCAGGAATTTGGAATACTTGGGGCACATTGGGTGAATAATACAAGATATAAGAAATATAATGCAGGGCAAAATTAAGACAGAAGAAGCGTAGCAGGACGTAAAATCTCGTGACTACACAATCTCTGTGCATAGTTTGGATGCAGTTCAATTAGGTAAACTATTCAGGCGCGTAACCAATAAAATTATAATTGCCAGAATGATATCCAATCTCCGATAAAATCGGAGCTTGAAGAAGAAGAAAAGAGAAACAATCCCCGAAAAAATATTTGACAAATTTCGACTACTAATATTAATATGATTACTTTGCAACCATAATATTAAAAAACATCATGTATATGTATAAATAAATATCTAATTTACAAAAATGTTCGTCGTCTTTCTACCTAATGATTCAAGTATTATGATACTGAATCTTAATTTTAAGATACATATTGTGGTTTTGGGATGTAGAATTTTGTGATATTAGTATGCAAATGAGGATAGGGAACATCCATAAACTACGTCGTAAAAAATTCGGACTTTTCAATACCCTCCCCCCCCCTTCCGTCGTAAAGCATCGTTTACAGTTGAGCCC
Source organism: Diabrotica virgifera virgifera (assembly GCF_917563875.1). Taxonomy (NCBI): domain Eukaryota; kingdom Metazoa; phylum Arthropoda; class Insecta; order Coleoptera; family Chrysomelidae; genus Diabrotica; species Diabrotica virgifera. The sequence goes on along the minus strand of NC_065445.1, from coordinate 17,137,654 downwards.
CCCCCCTCATACCGACGTCGTAATTGCCACTCACGACCCTCCTTTTTAGTGATTTTTTTTTAAATTCCATGATATTTCTGGATTCTTTAAAGTTAGCTATCAAACTTTATTTATTAAATATGTAGCTCATTAATATCCGCGTACTTTTTTCTCTCAATTCACTGTACAACTAATTAGCTTTATTGGGACAAAAGACAATACTTTTATCGTCGTTTCGATATGCTCTCTTAACTGCATCATATAAACCTTGATACTTATTTTGTTTTTATTTCAGTGCCATTTCTTTTATTAAGTATAAATACAATGTACTACCTAAATAAAATAGAATCTTTTATTTCTGTTCATTCTTGTAGAATTGTTTCACATACAGTATTCAGTAAATAAATTAACAGTTTAATATTTATTGCTTTCAGACGTTGTTCTGTATAGAAGCGTTTGTTTAAATATATAGAACAATGTTTTATTGTTTGTTATTCTGTACAAAACTGCTAGTAATATTATTAAGGCTGTAAGTGATAAAAACGAAATGAAAGGTATGCGATAAAAGTAATACACCTACTAATTCTTGTTAATTCTAAAATAGGGTATTTTTTATATTCGTGAACATCAAATGACGTCGGATGTGCACGCATGGCCCCCTCCCCCTGTCGTATACCGTCATAATAAGCAAAGACCCCCTCCCCCTTTTCAACGACGTAGTTTATGGATGGTCCCATACAGTTAAAATCACATAAATGTAATTTCTTTAAATGTATATCATTTTCCTGCACATAAATCTTTTAAAAACTGACAACTGTAATCTATTTTACGTTGTATGTAACGGAAACTGCAAGTAAGTCATACGACAGTGTGACAGTGATCATAATTCCTAGCACACTCATAAATTCACCGTTGCAGTGCTTATATACGCTGTTTCTGTGCATTTGTCTGTCTTGTCCTTCAAAAATTGCAGCAGGAAGTTTCAAACGGAAATGGATTTTTGGAGAAGAGCAGCAGATATATCTAGAAAAGAAAGGATTACTAATGATAACATTAGAGAAATAATGGGAATCAAACGAACAATTACAGATGACTTATCAACTAAACGACTTATCTGGTTCGGACATACACAAATAATGGATGAACAACGAATACTAAAGGAAATACTAAAATTGGCAATCAGAGGGAAACACAAAAAGATGTAGCGAAGAAAAAGTTGGAGCGAAGGCCTTTGTCTCAGAGAAAGAAACATAGAAAAGGACCTATGAATATGAAACAACCGGACAAAGTGGCGATTGGAAGTCGGAGAACATTATACACCGATATATAGTAGTAGTAAAAAGAAACATTTTGCGAGAAAATATTTGACTACTTTAACAGTGTCATAAATTTAATCACATATTCTGAGACTAAAAATAGTTCGATTGAACCTAACTTACCTTAGTACAAATGTGCACGTAAAAAAAGTTATAGCCCCTTTAAGTTACAAAATGAAAATCAATTTTTTCCAATATATCGAAAACTATTAGAGATTTTTTATTTAAAATGGACATGTGGCATTCTTATGGCAGTAGCATCTTAAAAAAAATTATAGTGAAATTTGGACACCCCATAAAAATTTTATGGGGGTTTTGTTCCTTTAAACCCCCCCCCCCCAAACTTTTGTGTACGTTCCAATTAAATTATTATTGTAGTACCATTAGTTAAACACACTGTTTTTAAAACTTTTTTGGCTCCTAGTACTTTTTCGAAAAGTCAGTTTTTATCGAGATATTTTGAATATTTGTCAAATCCACCACATATTTGTATATGGGTGTACGATTATGGAGACTTGGTAGTAATATGAAAATTTATGTATGACTTACATTTTTAGGTATATTTTGAACCATATTAAAAAAGAAGCCACATCCCGATAAAAGGTGCCTTCTCGAAAAAATACAAAGAGGCAAAAAAGTTTTAAAAACACTGTGTTTAACTAATGGTACCGCAGTAATATTTTAATTGGAACGTACACAAACATTTGGGGGGTTTAAAAGAACAAAACCCCCATAACATTTTTATGTAAACATATTAAAAAATAGGCCTCAACTCGATAAAAACTGCATTATCGAAAAAATACTAAGAGGCAAAAAAGTTTTAAGAATATTGAATTTAACTAATGGTACCACAATAATAATTTAATTGAGACGTACATAAAAGTTTGGGGGGGTTTAAAGGAACAAAACCCCAATAAAATTTTTATGGGGTGCACAAATTTCACTATAATTTTTCGTTAAGATGCTCCTGCCATAATAATGCCACATGTCCATTTTCAATAAAAAATCTCTAATAGTTTTTGATATATTCGAAAAAATCGATTTTCATTTTGTAACTTCAAAGGGCTGTAACTTTTTTTATGTGCATATTTGTACCAAGGTAAGTTAGGTTCATTCGAACTATTTTTGGTCCCAGAATATGTGATTTAATTTATGACCTGTATTTTTGTTACACCCTGTATTAATGAAACATCCGGTATAAATAAATCTAGAAAAACGTTTCTGGTCGTCTTTTAAATTGATGATTAGGATTAGACAATCTATTACTTAATTTTAAGTTATTGTGATTTTGGGATGTAGTATTTTGTGACGTATATGCAAATATTGCAAATGTGTATATGGTTAAAATCACATAAACGTATTTGTTTAAATTTATACTATTCTAGCTCATAAATCCTTTAGAAACCGAAAACTATAATCTATTTTATGTTTTATGCAATGAAAACTGCGAGTAAGTCATACGACAGTGACCATAATTTCTAACAAACTCATAAATCCACAATCCACCGCTGCAGTGCTTGTGCTGTTTCGGTGCATCATATTATTATGCTGTGCATTTGCCTGTCGTAGTATGTCGTATCCTTTGCAGCAGGAAGTTTCATAACCGCCCTCAAAAATGAAATAAATTGTTAGATTTGGTGACGGTTAGTGACATCAAGCGGCGAAATTGAAAACTAAGCAGAGAGGAAGCTTTCGAGTGGAGCGAGTATTGACCTTGTGTTAGGTGCTAGATTCGCCGATAGAGGTCGAAGTGGTAGGGACTACGATTATGGGGTGTATACTGAGAACTATCAAAATACCAGGGTGTGCATAAATGTGTAGCTTGTTTTAATTAATCAGTAATTTAAATAGGATGTGGTTTATCCTTTGGTAATTTGTATATTATCTTGATTTTACCCTTATTCTTCACCTCTCTTTCGGTCGGTTCTCTACGTTTTTATCTTTCTTTTGCTTCTATTTTACTTTCAAAAAGCAGCTGTTTATTGTACCTACTTGGTATTCCCAATTACGCCAGTCAATGGGAGCAAGAATAGGATATTACCTCCGAATTCTATCCTACTGCATGGATTTTAATGAAATTTTGGGAATAGCATCTACTTATTTCCTTATCTAAAGTCTACCCTATGCCGATGTGTGCTTTTATCTTGGGGGTGGTTCCCACCCCTTCTCAGGGGTGGAAAATTTTTTGGTAAGATAACCACGGAATTCGCTAGAGAACCTAATTCTAAGCAAAAACTGTTCTATAATTTTTTTTGAAAACTCGATACTTTTTGAGTTATTCGTGGTTGAAAATTGGCAATTTTCATTGAAACATGACACCTTTTCGAACAGTTTTTTTTCAAATACCTTAAAAAATATGCATCTAACTAAAAAACTGTATAAAACATTTTTGTAGGTTATAAAAAAAAACAAAGATACACTTGCCATCATAAATCTTCTAGTTATAATACAAAAAGAGATATGGTAGGTGAAAAAGTTTGTTTCTTTGCTACATGCTCAAATTGGTGTATTCAACTTAAAATAACAGAGAAACGGTCGATTTTATGTATATAATGCTACCAATACTTTTTGTAGTGCTTGAAAACACCTTTTAAAATTAGCAATATTAAAGGTAAATTACATTCAAACTAAGCGAGATATCTTGCAAACAAAATTGATAACTAATGTATTTTAAGACAAAATTAGAAGTAACTTTAACCCCCATCCACCAGAATGTAAATGCATCATTTTCCGTCTACAATACTTTTTATTATAGTGTTATTTCTATGTTAAAAAAGTGGGACGAGTTTAAAATGAATGGTTTTTGAAAAAAATAAGCTCAAATTATAGAGCGCATTTTTAAATGTTCTTTTAAAATCTTCTTTTTCTCCATGTAACTTGAAAACGGTAACAGATACAGTAATGAAAAATAAAACGAAATTTTTATCTAAAAAAACTCTACATTTTTGTATTATATCTTTTTTCGTATCTCTTATCATTTTCGAGTTACATGGAGAAAAAGGCAGATTTTTAAAGAATTTTAAAAATGCGCTCTATATTTATTTTGATCTTACTTTTTCCAAAAATCCTTCATTTTAAACCAGTCCAACTTTTTTAACATAGAAATAACACTATAATAAAAAGTATTTTAGAAGGAAAATGATGTATTTAAATTCTGATGGATGAGAGGTTAGATATACTTCTTATTTCTTCTTAAAATACATTAGTCATCATTTTTTTTGCAGCATATCTCGCTTAATTTGAATGTAATCTACATTTAATACTGCCCATTTTAAAGGCCTTTTCAAGCACTACCAAAGTTATTAGTACCTTTATATACCTAAAATCGACCGTTTCTCTGTTATTTCAAGGTGAATACACCGATTTGAGCATGCACCAAAAAACAAACTCTTCTCACCTACCATACCCCTGTTTGTAATATAACTAGAAGATTTATGAAGGAATAATTCTCCTTGTTTTCCTTGTTTTTTTATAAGCTACAAAAATATTTTATATAGTTTTTTTATTAGATGCATAGTTTTTAAGTTATTCGCAAAAATCCGTCCGAAAGGGTATCATTTTTTAATGAAAATGGCCAATTTTCAACCACGAATAACACAAAAAGTATTGAGTTTTCAAAAGATAATTATGGAACAGTCTTTGCTTAGAATTAAATTCTCTAGCCTCTTCCGTGACTATTTTATCCAAAAAAAATTTTCACCCCAGAGAAGGGGTGAGAAACGCCCCCAAGATAAAAGTGCACATCGGCATAGGGTAGACTTTGTTTCTTGAGCTATTCCCTACTTACTGTGAAAATAACAAGTAAATCGATGTAGTAGGATGGAATTCGGAGCCAAATACCCTCATTGACTGCCCTAAATTAATTGTGTTAATTTATTATATGGGAACATATATTTATTATATATCCTTATTTTTTAAAAAGCTTTTTGAAAACCATGCCCTACGAGTGCTTCAGATTTATCCGCATTAGTAGCGGATCTTGAAATAAATACATAAGGAGGGGAAATGCATTGGGAGGGAGGGGACTTCCAATGGAACATCAAACAAAAACATAAAAAAGTTAAACCTCCACATAACTGACATAAGTAATAACTTATAATATGATCCATAAAATTTCCTTAATTTTCTTAAATATCGGGTATATTGGGTAGAATTTGTCTGTCTATGGCGTAAGTTTAATGAATTTTGGACCTTATTGTGGGTGGGGGTGGTTCCCCCATTCCACAATTAATAATAATTGTAGGTAATACCAAACTCACCACAATCTCTTCTGCATGGATATTAGGTAAATAAAGTTGATTTATTCCTATACCTATTCCTTTTTACTGTTTATGTACAAACACTTTTCTGTAATGTTCTACATAGAATATTTTTGAATTCATTTTTTTAAAAACTTTTTTGTTGGATCGACCGTTCAAGATATTAGGTAGCTGAACCTTAGGAAGTGTCCCAACTCACGGTGAGAGTCAAATGGTGCCCGGAGCTTAATCATGTATTATCTATAACATCCATGTTATTTAAAACAATTTTTCTCAATGTATCCATGACTGTATCATTTGAAATGGTGCTTGCCCATATATTTTCAATTTTGGTGGCTTAGCATGTTAGCACTGATGATGCTCTGTATTCAGATCGGAAAACGTTTTGAATTTGTGATGTAGCCCTTTTATGGAAATTTTAATAAATTATATACCTTTTAAAAAGGATTTTAATTATTTTTTTAATTAGTAAGTCTTATAATAGTGATGGTGATGATTATGATGATGAGAAAATTGTGAAAAATGCATTAAAATACGATCGGTATTTAAATATTTGACTTCAAACAACACCATCAGTAAATAGTACCATATTCTGGCAATTTTATAACAACCAATATTTGCAAATTGATTTTAAGTTTCGAAAATTATTTTAGTTTCTTATATTACGATGAATTTTTTTATATTCATTTATATTTTTTATTCGAATCGTATACAATGAAGCAATAATGGCCTTTTGGTATTAATATGTAATGAAAATACATCACAACTTTAAATTCACTTATTTGACGTTTCAGTTTCACGTCGGAACTTTTCTTCAAAATACAATTAAAAAATAAAACAATGCATTTTTTTTGTTACTTTCAATACAAAAATCTTCTAATAATTTAGTTGTATGTATTTGATTTATTTTTAATCTCAATTTAGACGTGTTATATGTATTTTGTTATATTTATGTATGGATAGAGTGAAAGAAATGGACGAGGGCAAACTTCTTACACCAGAAAAAATTATCCATGATGAACTCTTTTTCGATAAAAAGCCTCAACGTAAATGGTCATGAATAAGCCCAGCTGGCAGTGTCAAAACTTAGACAGATTTGAATCCTTTTATTGCGAAATGTAGCAACGAAATGCAAGACCAGTCCCTGTCCTAAATCACAAACTAGGATTAAGAATTAATGCCAGAAATAACACCATATGAAGTCAAAACGACAATTTTAGAAATGAAAAATAACAGACCCTCTGACGATGATGGAGTTCCACCGAATTCATCTTCCAAGGAAAAACCCCTTCTCAATGGAACAATGCAGTCATTGTTTTATTACACAAGAAAGGAGATATAACAGATCTAAAAATACTACTGTCCTATCAGTTTGCTATCATTCATACATATAAAAACTTTTCACAAAAATTATCAAAAAATACTGGAAGCTAAGTTAAACTTATTATAAGTCTAGAGAACAAATTGGATTTAGATCGGGATACAGCACTAACGACCAATTACTAATGATAAAGAAAGAACACAACACATAACAGAAACAAACAATTGGCACTGGTATTCGTGGACTATGAGAAAGAGTTCAGAAAGAGATAAATGTTTCTTCTTTACCGGAACACTAGAAGAAACCTCATTATTACTATCCCACGGACGCCACATAATGATAGAAAACGTAATGAATAAAATGAGTAATACTACTTAACACTTCCCGTGATACATAAAGACTAACAAATTTTATCAAGAAATCGTATTTTAATACTGGTTGGTCTTCAGTTCCATAAACTTATTATACAAATACCTGAAAACCACTTAAAAGGTGATTAAATAGCAACCCCGTCGCGCACTACAATCGAATTCGAAAAACCCTTTTAGCGGTACAGTTTCGTCAATATAAGCCTAATCTGTATTAATGAAATTATAATGAGTTTGGATTGTACGCAATTAAATCAACATTAAGAAATGAAGATTGACAAATTTTACCAGAAAACATATTTAAATTTTACCTGAAACCGGGCCTTTTATACTATTATCGGCTAATCCAGGATGTTTATAGTGGTAACTAATTGATCTTAACCATTTACTGTTTAACATACCATACAAACTTATGGAGCAGAGTCTTTAATACTGACGCAAAAATCCGCGAATAAACTCAGAATTACACAACGAGCCATGGAACTTGCAGTGCTGAACGTGAGCCTTCGAGACGACATTGCAAACCAACAAATCAGGCAAAGATCACGAGTTCAAGACGTCATCGAAAGAGCTACGACGCTTAAGTGGAACTGGTCAGACCATTCTAGAACACAAGATGGACTGTAGATACGACAAATCATAATTCATGGAATGGAGGCCGAGAAACTATAAAGGCTACTATAAAAAGATTAAAGCTACTATAAATAAAAAGGCGGGATACTGGCTACAAGCGGCCCAGTGTACAGAACACTGGAAAAAACTGAGGGAGGCCTATGCGATGAAACAAAATAAATATACACACAACGTCAAATTGATCTGTGTGGTTGTTATGAAATTGCCATCAGGTAAAAATGAATACAGACATTACCTAACAGCCAGGGAGCGACGCTTTCGTTTTCCTTGGCGCTCTTGAGGATCGTCTCAGGAAGAGGAAGCGAATGCCGCACCATTGCACCATAGAGTCCGTACTCGGCCATGATTGTACTCCTACCCCAACATTTCTCCGTTTTCCTCCATTTCGCCCGTCGGTTTTGGAACCATACCTAGAACATAATATAAGTATAAAAAAATGAATCAAATAATGTTTTTTGACATGTACTATTTTTGTAAGTTCCTAATGCGTACGCACTTTAACCTAATACAATTTCAGTATTATTTTTCTTTAAGTTGGAATTTGTTTTTAATGTTATAGGTAAGCTATTTATAAGGGGGAATTTTACGTAGCGATAATTATACGCATCATATTAGTCGATTCATATAATAATGGCGTTAGTTGGTGTTATTTACGCGTCCCAAACGTCTTACAAAGCCCACCAGCTATAGGTCTGGATCCCGCGTATGAAAAAAAAGTTGATTAAAAGCAAGCTTAAAATTTGTTAATAGCTTAAGGGTGTCTAGTCGGATAAACTTTGATATATGGAAACACTGGAACAGGGGCAGTTTTAATTGGGGAACAGGTTAAAAATTTGGAACGTTCAGACCACGAAAACGGCACATTTATTTTGTCCGACAGAACAGACTTAAACTCTCCGAACAGAGATTAAACTCTCATGCAAAAATCAGACTGCTATTTATCACCTGTCATAATTCCTGTCATTTGACATATTCTACATGTTCCACTCATTAAAACGCCCATTTGGTGATAAATAGCAGTCTGATTTTTGCATGAGAGTTTAATCTCTGTTTGGAGAGTTTAAGTCTGTTCTGTCGGACAAAATACATGTGCCGTTTTCGTGGTCTGACCGTTCCAAATTTTTAACCTGTTCCTGTTCCACAATTAAAACTTCCCCTGTTCCAGTGTTCCCATATATCAAAGTTTGTCCGACTAGACACCCTTAAGCTATTAACAAATTTTCAGCTTGCTATTAATCAACTTTTTTTTCATACGCGGGATCCAGACCTATATCGGGGCCAAACAACTCCTGAGACCTGAGAGATAGGATGATTTTCACACCGGATGAACCAACAAGAATCATTCCAAATCCAAAATACAATGACTCCACATTCAACCTTTTTCATCACCAAGGCAAGGATGCAATAATGGATGGTGTGTGAACACACTACGAGTGAAGTACCAACAAAAAACCGGTGACAGGAATTATTTCCTAAAAAGTAGACCTCCCAACAATAAAAAAAAGTAGAAAGATGGAATTGGAAAGAAGCAAAGTGGCCAAACTACAGAAGACATTTAAACGAAATAAGAAGAGAGAATTCGAATCCGTAGAAGAAACAGAAAGAAAAATAGTGGAAATCACAACAAGAATTCAACGAGCAACGGAAAACAACATTCCAAGAGAATTCACGAACAACAAAGGACTAATAATTAATAACTAAAAGAGATAAAAGAAGTCATAAAGGAAAGAAACATGACCAGAAAAGCATACGAAAGGACAAGAAGAAGAGAATTCAAGATTTACAGAGACGTAGTATCCGAAAAAGTTAGAACAAGACTCAGAAGCTTCAACGAAAGCAAATGGCACAAAAACATCAGAAAAGCAGAAGAGAACCAAGGAAATGTATGGTAAATGTAAAAGACCAAGAAGAGAGGGAAACAGAAGATGCATAGAGGAAAATAATTTTTCTGTAGACGTGTTCGTACCGAAAGTGCATATAACTCACCCTAATGTACCCTGTGCCTAGGGACTAATTCACCCCTTTCTCAAAACGCACCCCTTTAAATGGTAGCACTCCGCTGTTTTTTAATATTTAGAGGTGCATTGAAAATATGAAACAATAAAACCACGTTAACGTTGTATTTCCTTTTAGCTCTCTTATGTTGAACCTAATCAATAGCCTAAAGGTACTTCTTTTAACAAACCACATGAGGACTCCTTAAGACCAGAGACATCCTCGCAAGAAATCGTATACAGATGATGTAGAGAGAAAAATATCGACTGATCAATCATCTCATCAGAGTCTAGCCAGGTGGTTGCCTAAGACAACCAATCAAGAAAGTATGCAAGGTGCGAAAACTTACTTACAGGAAAATATGTCCAGAAGTTCAACAACAGGAATAATCAGGTAGGTACCTGAAGAGTATGTGGTTCCAGACAAAATGCAGTGCAGAAGTTGAACGTCGGACGCAGAAACAAGAAATCTATCTCAAGTTTGAAATGTAAATATTTAGGACAATAAAGGTATGTGGCAAAATAAACAGTACAAATATACAGTACAAATCGTTACAACTTATTTGAGTATCGTGTTAATATTAGGTGCTTTAGGATGGCTCTCAGTTTTTGCAGAAAAAATGCTGAAGGGGGCAGACCGATTCACCTTCTGACATTCCGGAATTGCGGACTGGAATTAAAGATTTTTTTGTACCAGAGTACAGTAAAACCTCGATATAACGGACTAATTGGGGGGACAGGATGTACGTTAAAGCCGAAAGTCCGTTATATAAAAATAGGTTTAAAATCAATGATTTTTTTTTTGAAAATATGTACTGTATCTAGATACAGTGTACAAATCTGCACGTTAAAAAAGGAATCTAGTTTTATTGAAGATATTCTTGTTTAGGCGCGATACGATTGAGGGTAAAATTGTACATAAATCTGCGCGCCTGCGCAGACAGTATGTACACAGACAGTATGTAGTTCATTGCTAATCTTTCAAGATAGGTATGTATGTATCTGTAACCGTGCAAATAAGTCATTAAAAGAATATATTAGTGTTTTTAGGAAATGTATTATTTATTATAATTTTTGTGTTTTTGGATTTGTGTTTCTCTGTAGTAAAATAATAAAATATTATGTAAGCATAACATTTTTACACTATATGTCGCCGTGTTGTTTAATTATATCCGAAACGTACATGTCAATTACAAGGACCTCGCTGAAGTAGTTGGTAATGCGTTAGCTCTGAGATTGGAATGACGCGGGTTCAAATCCTGGGCGATTCATATATTTTTTTTATTTTTGGTTCTTTTAATAAAATTTTTTGAAAGTGGTAGGTAAGAAAGTTAGTTTGATTTTTAAATAAAATACAAATAACCTGTTAAGTATATTTACTTCGTTTAAATTACCTATTATATAATAGAAGAATATCTTCTTACGTGCGTACAAAGTACACACACATTCTTTTTGAAGATATTCTTCTTTAGCGGCGAATCGATTGAGGGTAAAATTTGATTGATCCGCGCGCATGCGCACACCGACAGTATGGTATTAGTTGTTATACGGGCTCTGATTGGGTGTTGAAATTTTGAAATGATCTGTCAATAATTGTTCAATATGGAGGTTATCGGTAAACAAAAATATTGTATAATATTAGTTTTTATTGATGTGTGGACAGAAATAAAATCAAATTTATAATTATAGTGACTTTTTAAATAGTTTTGAAAAGCCGCAGGTACGTAATTCTAAATGTTTCAGTTGGAAATACTTAATAGTTTCAATACCTATCTATTTGAAAAATGTAAACAAAATAATGTAGTTACCTATTAGTAGGCAATGCTTTAATTTACATAATCTGATTACGAACAAACTTTCTACAAATCTTCATCTCATATCGTTTTCTTACTCTATATTTTGTTGTATTTTATTTCGACAAAAATCAAACTAATAATTTTATTAAATTCATATAAATTTATGGTGTAAACGTTTAGTTTGTGTATATTCCCACATGACGTATACGAGAGTTTGGTGCAGTTTGAAATGACGTCAACTTTTGTACGGTGCCGTAGACGTGAAGTGGGTTCAAGCCCCAAGCAAGTTATTATTGTTTTATTTTTTGAAGTGAAAACTTCTTTAGGCACGTTGTGCACTTTCTTTGGATAGGGGAAAAAGCATTGAATTCGCGACCGTCATCGCGACCCTCATCGCGACCGTCATTGCGACCGTCATTGCGACCGTCATCGCTCATGCTATATATTATGTGTATGTATATATAATATACATTGTGTAGACGTATTTAAATTTATAATAAATGTAAAACCTATTTTACGATGGGGAAAAAGATTAATTTCGCGACCATCATAGCGACCGTCATCTCTTCGGCGAAATAAATTTTGTATATATATTAATTTATTATGTGTATGTATATATAAATTGTATAGAAGTATTAAATTTAAAATAAATATAAAACCTATTTTACGATGGGGAAAAAAGATTAATTTCGCGACCATCATAGCGACCGTCATCTCTTCGGCGAAATAAATTTTGTATATATATTAATTTATTATGTGTATGTATATATAAATTGTATAGAAGTATTAAATTTAAAATAAATATAAAACCTATTTTACGATGGGGAAAAAAGATTAATTTCGCGACCATCATAGCGACCGTCATCTCTCCGGCGAAATAAATTTTGTAGGTACATATATATATATATATATATATATATATATATATATATATATATATATATATATATATATATATTTTATGTGTATGTCCGAGATATAAATTGTGTAGAAGTATTAAAATTTAAAATAAATGTAAAACCTATTTTTCTATAGAAAAAAAGGATTTATTTCGCGACCGTCATCGCGACCGTCATCTCTTCGGCGAAATAAATATTTTGTACATATATGTATTGAAGTTAAAACTTCTTTAGGGACGTTGTGCACTTTTTGGATGGGAAAAAGTATTAAATTGGCGACCGCCGTTGAGATCGTCATCGCCTCGAAGAAATAAATTTTTGAAGTGAAAACTTCTTAAGGGTCGTTGTGCACTTTTTGGATGGGGAAAAAGTATTAAATTAGCGACCGTCATCGTTTCGACGAAATAATTTTTTGAAGTGAAAATTTCTTTAGGGACGTTGTGCACTTTTTAGATAGGGAAAAAGTATTGAATTAGCGAACGTCATCGCGACCGTCATCGCTTCGGCAAAATAAATTTTTAAAGTAAAAACTTCTTTTGGGGACGTTGTGCACTTTTTAGATGGGGAAGAAGTATTGAATTAGCGACCGTCATCGCTTCGGCGAAATAAATTTTTGAAGTGAAAACTTCTTTAGGGACGTTGTGCACTTTTTGGATGGGGAAATATTATTAAATTTGAATGGGGAAAAAGTAATAAATAAGCGACCGTCATCACTTCGACGAAATAAACATTTGAAGTGAAAACTTCTTTAGAGACGTTGTGCTCTTTTTGGATGGAAAAAAGTATTAAATTATCGACCGTCATCACGACCGTCATCGCTTCGATGAAATAAATTTGTAAAGTGAAAACTTCTTGAGGGACGTTGTGCACTTTTTGGATGGGGGAAAAGTATTGAATTAGAGACCGCCATCGCTTCGACGAAAAAAATATTTGAAGTGAAACTTCTTTAGGGGCGTTGTGCACTTTTTCGATGGAAAAAAGTATTAAATTAGCGATCGTCGTCGTTTCGATGAAATCAATTTTTGAAGTGGAAACTTCTTGAGGGACGTTGTGCAGTTTTTGGATGGGGAAAAATATTAAATTAGCGACCTTTATCGCTTCGACAAAATAAATGTTTGAAGTCAAAAATTTCTTTAGGGACGTTTGGATGGGGATAAATTACTAAATTAGGGACCGTCATCGCTTCGACGAAATAAATATTTGAAGTGAAACTTCTTTAGGGACGTTGTGCACATTTTGGATGGGCGAAAGGTATTGAATTAGGGACTGTCATCCATCGCTTCGACGAAATAAATATTTGAAGTGAAACTTTTTTAGGGACGTTGTGCACTTTTTCGATGGAAAAAAGTATTAAATTAGCGACCATCATCGCTTCGATGAAATCAATTTTAGAAGTGGAAAGTTCTTGAGGGACGTTGTGCACTTTTTGGATGGGGAAAATATTATATTAGCGAACCTTCATCGCTTCGACGAAATAAATTTTTGAAATGAAAACTTTTTGAGGGACGTTGTGCACTTTTTGGATAAGGAAAAATTATTAAATTAGCGACATTAATCGCTTCGACGAAATACATTTTTTAAGTAAAAACTTTTTTAGGGACGTTGTGCACTTTTTGTATGGAGGAAAAGTATAGAATTAGGGCCGTAATCGCTTCGACGAAATAAATATTTAAAGTGAAACTTATTTAGGGACGTTGTGCACTATTTCGATGTAAAAAAGTAATAAATTAGCAACTATCATCGCTTCGACGAAATAAATATTTGAAGTGAAAACTTCTTGAGGGACGTTGTGCACTTTTTGGATGGGGAAAATTATTAAATTAGCGACCGTTATCGCTTCGACGAAATAAATTTTTGAATTGAAAATTTCTTTATGGTCATCACTTCGCTGAAATCAATTTTGTACATATATAAATTATGTGTATGTATACATTAATAGCATAGGGCATACGCATCGCGCATATCGTATATGATATAGGTACAGCACTTCTTTTAGGATGGGGTAAAAGCATTGAGCTCGTAATGTATATACTATAAGAAGTTTTCACTTCTGTCGGCACTCCCACGAGTGCCCTTAATTTTTTTTATAGATTTTATGATTGTAAGTGTATTATTATATAATTTTTGAAGATATTCTTCTTTTTTGAAAGTGGTAGATAAGAAAGTTAGTTTGATTTTTAAATAAAATAAGTACAAATAACCTTTTAAGTATATTTACTTCGTTTAAATTACCTATTATATAATAGAAGAATATCTTCTTACGTGCGTACAAAGTACACACACATTCTTTTTTTGCTACTTTTTTACTTTTCTACCTCATCTAAAAACTTGCTGCAATATACTCATTTGGTTGACAAAATTATTCACTGATCCATGGGTTGAATAAGCGATGTATTTTTTGGCAGAATTATACAATTAAAGTTGCCATCTTCTGAATGACGAATATTTTCAGGGGGATAAGCAGGAGTGTGGTCTAAAATGAATAAACATTTCACCTCTTTCGGTGGCATTTCCAGTTTCTTCTCTTGAAATTTTCTCACTGCAGGTACAAATTCTTTAAAATCCAATTTTTGAAAATATCTGTGGTGAACCATGCCTTATTAGAGCTATAATATTAAACGGGCAGATGATGCATTTTATCTTTGACAACTCTAGGTTTACGAGATTTGTCAACAATTATAGCAGTCAATCCATGCGATCTATCGGGATTAGCATAAAGCGGTGCCGAGATCCTGTCATTGCTGATTTTTCTTTCAGAATTTGATTTTTCATATTTTTTTGCATTAATTTTTTTTTGATCGGATGTTTTGTCCGTTATATCCGAAGTCCGTTAAATAGAGGTCCGTTGTATCGAGGTTTTACTGTACTGTTTATTTTGCCGCATACTGTATTATAATGAGGGATTGCAGCATATAACTACTGTAATTTATCCTTACGTAGTAAGTAGTTTTTGGGACGTCAAAGATAGAATACATACCTATATAAGTTCTTATAGCCGTGCAAAGTGTAATAAGGTAAGCGTTAATCTTTCTTGGACGATTTTTGTTATCAAATGAAAACGTACTTCTTACTGGAAATTTGTTGGTTAATTTCATGTTGATAAGAATAGTTTTCATTTCGTGAATTAGTTAAATCTCCAATAAACAATACGAGTACGTGAATTTACAAGAGGATTATTTATTACTCGGCTTTGTAGAATCAGCAGAAATTATGTGTCTCAGAATTTTAAACAATATTAAATATGTATTGTTTGTCCCATTGTTTTCAGTCTGGTAGGATGTAGAATAACATTTTTGGATGTTGTTTTATGTGCTATTAGATTGAAAACTTAGTTTTTTGATAGCAGTTGCCGCTAGGGCATCCCTGCCATTTCGTTCGCTGCAATCCGTGACTGCACGCCGGGGTTTGTCCTAGTTGGGTCAGAGAGAGCAGCATATGTGCCTCCTGATTAGAGTTGCACAAGTTTGACTTGAATGTTTGAACTTGACTTGAGTTTGACTTAATTTCAAGTCAAACTCAAGTCAATCCTTCTGAAAAATATTTCAAGTCAAGTCAAACTGGTCAATTGTACAAGTTTGAAAATTAAAACTGTTTGTCAAACTAGTTTGAAAGAGTTCGAAAAATAATTTATTTAGTAGATATATACTTTTTTGTCGAGATAGACATGTTAGTTGCCAATTAAGATAAGAAAATTAATAATACAATGAGTGCCACATAAAAGTCAAATTTTTCAATGTGTTTTAATTGAAAACTTTTAAATGTAGATATTTATTTTTTTCGAATCCTGTGAAAACTAATAAGTATTTTTAAAAAATTTAAACGCAGAATGAAAGATTGCGTTATTACCGAGGGCCGAAAGTCTCTTAGAATAAATAAAAAGTTTCATTTGAATGAAATATTTGCAATTAATAACACTAAATTTTCCTTTTTATGTTCACCCCCGTAACTTATTCAAATTAACATTATAGAAGTTTTCAGGGATGTTCTTCCCTCAGAAATAATGTAATCTTTCATGCTGCGTTTAATTTTTTTAAAATTCTTATTAATTTTTTCAGGATTTGAAAAAAATTAATACATTTAAAAAACATTGAACATTTTGATAAGCGACATGTTACGCCTATGCCCTTATGGATTCCAATAAAATAAGACTATTTGGTTTTTCAATGGACAGCTCAAAATAAAATGATTTGGAATTTTTATGACTTTCTTTTATTAAAAAAGGCATTTATTTATCTTAGGGCCAGTTTGAAAAAACATGTGGTACCAAGCTGCTAGTTCACTCGAAAATATGTACCACAATACAAAAGTTAGTATTGCTGTACCAAAAAAAAGTTGATTAATAGCAAGCTGAAAATTTGTTAATAGCTTAACGGTGTCTAGTCGGACCAACTTTGATGTACGGGAACACTGGAACAGGGGAAGTTTTATTTGTGGAACAGTTTAAAAATTTGCAACGTCAGATCACGAAAACGTGCCATGTATTTTGTCAGTCAGAACATTAAATTGATTTGTTACCCTTTCATTAAGCTCTCATGCAAAAATCAGACTGCTATTACTAACCAACATGATTCCTGTCATTTGACATGTTCTTCGTGTTCCACTTATTAAAATGCCCAGTTGGTGATAAACACCAGTCTGATTTTTGCATGAGAGTTTAATGAAATGGTAACAAATTAATTGGAAGTTCTGCCCGACAAAATACATGGAACGTTTACGTAGTCTGACGTTCCAAATTTTTAACCTTTTCCGCAATTAAAACTTCTTCTGTTCCAGTGTTCCCATAGTTACATCAAAGTTTGTCTGACTTTTTTTGGTACACGGGATCCAGGTCTATATGGTTTTATATCTACAATTTAAATTTTTTTCGGATACAGGCTACAAATGTTGGGTTTAAATTGAAAAAAAATTAATGTATAAAATGTGCATTAAGCTTTCTTAATAATTATCCTAACTGGCGTGTTTATTGGGTTTTATTTGTCTGTCTGCGGTTTAAATATCGTATCAGCCAATACATTACTATGTTTATTGAAATTTGTCAAAAAAAATTTTTTTTGACCTTGTTGGGAGAGGGGGTGGGAATTTCCCCTACCCCACCCCCTCCCCCCGTTGATCCGCCATTGAACAAATAAAGGCGTAGGCGGTCTCATTTAAAATTGAAAATAAACACGTTGCGTAATATTCAAACTTTTCAAACTGTTTGAAGATGTTTGAATTCAAGTCAAACATAAAGATATCGAAATCAAGTCAAGTCAAACTTTTTTATACAAAAAGTTTGATTTTCAAGTCAAGTCAAGTTTGTTGAGTAAAATCAGACTAGTTTGACTTGATGCATCTCTACTCCTGATGAGAGACTAATAAGTTTCGAAACCGGTAGAGGTGCTTGCTGCACTCTCTGATTGAATTGGAGTGATGATGCGGCTATAGTTTCGTGTTGCAACGAAATTGAAAATGGTTATTCATTTTTGATTAAATATGTACTTATTTGTTGTTGGTAATAGAGTTTAGACAACGTCATTTGTTGAAGCTGTCAATCTGACCGAATTATGAAATAATTGTTGAGTTATCAATATAGAACGTAAAAGTATAAGTAATCTATTTTTTTTAAACTACAACATGGAAAATACGGACGTTATTTGTCAATATGCGACAACAATAGCCTTGTTTTATTTTATTTTTTTCTATCTCTAAAACCAACAGCTAAACTGCTCCGGATAATTCAATAAAGAAGTTTGTTGTATTAGCAGAACCCTTGTAAAACATTTACGAGCTATTAACGTTCTCCTTTTTATGTGTGTAACCGTTCGGAAATAGGCTTCGTGAAGGAAACTTTGTTTCTATAGCTCTATTTACATAGCGCAGACCGTTAGCGCGGCAAAAATTTGAATAATGTTCACATTAAGGCCCTGCTGATTCGCTAGTCGCTCATAAATTCGGATTAGAGCATAAATACGCCATTTGTATACAGTTTGCAAAGTAGGAAACGACTACTGCTATTATCTTATTTTAGCGCCTTGGCCATAAGCGCGGAAATGGACGGGGATGCGAAATTTTTTACTGGTCTGAATTTCGACAAATGGAAAAATATGCAGATATATTAACAGAACTGTATGACTAGCACTTTATTGTAATTGATAATTCGTTAAATATAACCGTAAATTGAATTTACGTTGTTGATAAAAAGTTTTCCACCTACCTCTACCGAAAGTATACTTTTCCGGACCTGATTGTAGGGAGCAAAGTTGTACTTTTCCTCCCTAGGGAGGAAAAGTAAAAGTGACGTCATGGTATTTCATTCATGAAATATAACTTATTGACGCCCTCTACAATACCTATTTTCTATTACGTAAGTATCTATACATTTTAACGTTTATTTAAAAACACTGTATTTTGCAGAATGGTAAAAAAACAGTAAATTGTTATTCTGATTTAACAATGTTTACATTAATAATTTGACTTATATTTGACAGTTGACAGTTATATTGTACCTACTTGTTAGTTTTAGTTCTAATAAATTTTGTTGGTTAGTTACATAAATAAATTAAGTAAAAATGAAAAAATGACTTGTTATTTGAGGTAGGTGGAAAAACCATATGTATAACATGGGAGTAAAGTGCCTTTTCCTCCCTTGAATGATTAACTTCATTCTCGGGAGAAAAAGTAGCACTTTCCTCCCTCGTTATACAAATAGCTATTTCCACCTACCTCTACCGAAAGTATACTTTTCCGAACCTGATTGTAGAGAGCAAAGTTGTACTTTTCCTCCCTAGGAAGGAAAAGTATTTTTCCTCCCTAGGGAGGAAAAATAAAAGTACCGTCATGGTATTTCATTCATGAGATATAACTTATTGACGCCCTGTACAATATCTATTTTTTATTACGTAAGTATCTATACATTTTAACGTTTGTTTATAAAACACCCTGTATTTTGCAGAATGGTAAAAAACAGTAAATTGTTATTTTGATTTAACAATGTTTACATTAATAATTTGACTTATATTTGACAGTTGATAATTATATTGTACCTACTTGTTAGTTTTAGTTCTAATAAATTTTGTTGGTTAGTTACATAAATAAATGAAGTAAAAATGAAAAAATGACTTGTTATTTGAGGAAGGTGGAAAAACCATATGTATAACATGGGAGTAAAGTGTCTTTTCCTCCCTTGAATGATTACTCCCCTTCGCTACGCGTCGGGCAGTAAACTTCATTCTCGGGAGGAAAAGTAGCACTTTCCTCCCTTGTTATACAAATAGCTATTTAAACGTATTTTTTAAGCGTATCTAATTTCTAGCTTCGTCGGTCGTTCCATTCGCCAGGGTGAAGGTTAGGTACTTTCCAACATTGCCTTTTGAATGCCGCCTAGTCAGGATTGTTTCGGCCTTTCTCTCTTTCTTCTTGCCCTTAGCATCCATTTTAAAATTTGTTTTGACAGCCTGGCGTCATCAATTCTTTCTACATGACCATACCAGATCAGTCCCTTTTGAATTTGATCTATGATGGTTGACTTGACTCCCATTATATTTCTGATTTGGTCATTTTGTATTCTTTCAAGCCTTGATTTTCTAGCTGATCTTCTCCAGAAGTCTATTTCCAATGCAAATAGGCGTCGTTCCAGGGATTTAGTAAGTTGTCATGTTGCTTTTAAAGATGGAGTTAAAGATATGATGTTTTCTTTGATTTGATAGTTCGTTTGACCATAGCAACGGGTTTAGGCATCCAATCACCCTTTTTCCTTTCACTATCCTTTGCTCTATATCTTTTGCGTTGGGTATATTTATATTAAGTCTTTTCGTAACGTATATAATATAAAGATCAAGTAGATAGTAATCCTGAAAACACTTGGAATCGAGACAGTAGTATTGCAGACTTGCCATGCAGTATTCGCCTTTCCAACTAGAGCTGGACAATGCTTAAATTCAACACCTGTATCAAGAAAATGTAGGTACATATTACTTTTCGCACTTTAACACAACTATAATGTGGTTACAATTGAGGTAGGCCCCAAGGCGCGGAGTAGCATTAAGGCCTGTGAGCAATTTTTGTTTTGAATTCTACTTCTTTGTTTGAATCATGATCTGTTATAGCCCGGTTATAGATAAATGAGAAATTTAAAGAGATAGACCAATTGGTGTACAAATGGTATTACTACTTGTACACCAATTGGTTTATCTCTTTAAATTTCTCATTTATCTATAACCGGGCTATATTTTATATTAGTTTACAAGGTCAGTTTATCTATCAATGGAATACGTAAACATATCCTGTTTTACATATATTACCTAGATAAAATTATAACACTATTATTTGTTACTGACCTACTTTCTAATTACTACTACTATTATTTAAAGAACGCTAGATTTTTTAAACTTAATAGATACATACTTACATACATTCCACTTGATCCAAGGAAGAATCCTATTGAATTTGGGGACAATAGGTCAAAGTTTAGCAAAGGTAAAGAATACTCCGAATAGAGACTAGGTCTTGAAATTTGGATCATGATAGGTTATATAATTTATTGGGTAGAAAAAAAAAGTAGAAATAGGCCCTCACAATTTAATATAATATTATACTAATCTCTCAAAGTGAAAACAATTTCCAACATTTGCTGAACCAATTTAATGTAACCGTCAGAAAATATGTTAATCACCCCACAGAAGACAGGTGGGACGAAGATACAAGGTGGGACTGGATGACATCAAGGACTGGGTAAGAACTAGAAGAGCAGAAAGGAACGACTATATAAGCCGAATAACAACAAATAGATCAGTAAAGACGGTGAGAGACTGTTACTCAATCAATAGGAAGACGATCTGCGGGAAGACCACGAAAACGATGGAACAATAATTTACTGGAGTCACATTGAAAAACAGTCAAAATTGTCTACACAAAAAGAACAAGAACAAGAATTTAAATCGTACATAATTAATCAGTATGTACACACAACTTTTAATACTTCACGTCAAATCGATTACAAAGAAAATTTTCTCCTTCACTTTCTTCGTTATCTTGTAATATAATTTTATAAATATGTAAATCCAATAAAATAATCTTCCCCCCGCATACGACGCACATGATGGCTGTTATCTCATTTTGGCGTCTTGATGCTCCAACTTCATCCTGCCTAAGGGATCGGAAAATACGACGATGAAAATGTTCTCTAACTTGAGCATATTAACTTCCTTTTATTCTCCATCACCAGGGTTATTTTTAACATTGTTGTAAAAATGAAGTTCCGAAAATTCGATAAATTTTTTGATGTTAGATATTCAATGTGAAAAGAAAAATGTTTTTTCAAAAGGTTTTAATCGAAATTTGTTATTGGCTACATAAAAAATTTAGCTGTAGAGTAAATATTTTGCTTAAACAAACAATGTTACAAATTTAATAATAACGTTGACAAATTTTTCAAAAATCCTTGCGACATTATTCAGTTTTTTCAAATTTCTAATAGTTAATTAATATATAATATACGGTGTACCGTCAAAAGGACGCGGAAAAAAGGACGCGCGACAAAAGGACGCGGACAAAAGGACGCGTGACAAAAAGACGCCTAGGAAATAAGGACGCGCGACAAAAGGACGCGTACCAAAAATGGACCTGTGGTCAAATACCTCTCTCACTCTAATACCCGAAAGTTAAGTTAAGGACCGAAGGGTTAGGTCTTCCTCCTTTCCCTGATCGCTGCGCGCAACTGCAGTCTGACCGATGTATTAAGACGAAATCTGACGACTAGGTCGAAGCGCGTGTTGATACGAGCTTCAGGTATTTAAAAATTTAGACGTCGGCAAAGAGAGATAATAATATATAATAGTGAGAACGACAGAGAGCACAGTACAACTCCACAGGACTGTAAAATTAGTAATATTTACTTTGTGATAAGATGGGTTGGACACATGGTTGGACATCCTACCTTCAAGAATATTTATTACACCGCGCCAGTGGGGCTGTTAAAAATATTAGTAGTTGGTTAATTCACACAATGATAAAAATTAAAACTCTGGTATTCCCTGGTTTGCCCAGCTGAAAGGGTTTTTGAAATGTATACCTTTACCACCAACCCATGTCACTCAACGCTCACCATAAATAACGATATGTATTTGTTCAAGGATTGTAAATCACAAAATTTTAAGAGGAATTTCTCTATTTCAAATTGCGTTTACTGTAGTTCACGTAGGGTTGAATCCCGTCTTCAATTTTTATCTTTTTCTGTTACATTTTTTTATTTCACTCAGAATGTCGATTATACCCTCGTTATTGTTGTATATCGAGTAAACGACCGAGTCAAGATTTACTATAACCTTCTTGGAAGAAAGTAAATCCTAATTATTGCTGTAATATAATAAGCAACTGGGAGATTTCGGTAGAATTTAAGTTTTTCTATTACATAAATATTTATGCTACATTTACATTTTTGATACGCGTCGTTTTGTCGCGCGTCCTTTTTTCCGCGTCCTTTTGTCGCGCGTCCTTTTTTCTGCGTCCTTTTGACGTAGATTCATAATATACAATATAATATAATATTGCCAATATTTATGAGATGCGTTCCTGGGACGACTTTTTTGAAAGATAGTTCATTCGATTACATGAAATAAATTTTACTCGTTATTTTTAAATTGTAGTATATAGCAAAATAATACAATAAGACAAAAAAAATAGAAGAAGATGACACCCAGTTTGGATTCAGAGGAGGACTAGGAACGAGAGAGGCTCTGTTCGCTTTTAACGTTCTCTCTCAAAGACGACTAGATATGAATTAGGATCTCTATGTCTGCTTTATAGATTATCAAAAGGCTTTTGATAGAGTACGACATCAGAAACTCGTAGAACTTTTAAAAGAAAATAATGTGGACACTCGAGATATACGGGTTATTGGTAATCTGTATTGGAATCAAGAGGCAATGGTTAAAATCGGAAATGTCGAAACAGAAACCATAGAAATCAAAAGAGGTGTTAGACAGGGTTGCGTGTTGTCTCAATCTGTACGGCGAAGATATTTTTAAGGAAGCAATATCAGTATAAAAAAAAAGAATGTGTGTGTGTACTTTGTACGCACGTAAGAAGATATTCTTCTATTATATAATAGGTAATTTAAACGAAGTAAATATACTTAAAAGGTTATTTGTACTTATTTTATTTAAAAATCAAACTAACTTTCTTATCTACCACTTTCAAAAAAGAAGAATATCTTCAAAAATTATATAATAATATACTTACAATCATAAAATCTATAAAAAAAAAATAAAAAAATAATAACTTGCTTGGGGCTTGAAACCACTTCACGTCTACCGCGCCGTACGAAAGTTGACGCCATTTCAAACTGCACCAAACTCTCGTATACGTCATGTGGGAATATACACAAACTAAACGTTTACACCATAAATTTATATGAATTTAATAAAATTATTAGTTTGATTTTTGTCGAAATAAAATACAACAAAATATAGAGTAAGACAACGATATATGAGATGAAGATTTGTAGAAAGTTTGTTCTTAATCAGATTATCTAAATTAAAGCATTGCCTACTAATAGGTAACTACATTATTTTGTTTACATTTTCCAAATAGATAGGTATTGAAACTATTAGGTATTTCCAACTGAAACATTTAGAATTACGTACCTGCGGCTTTTCAAAACTATTTAAAAACTCACTATAATTATAAATTTGATTTTATTTCTGTCCACACATCAATAAAAACTAATATTATACAATATTTTTGTTTACCGATAACCTTCATATTGAACAATTATTGACAGATCATTTCAAAATTTCAATACCCAATCAGAGCCCGTATAACAACTAATACCATACTGTCGGTGTGCGCATGCGCGCGGATCAATCAAATTTTACCCTCAATCGATTCGCCGCTAAAGAAGAATATCTTCAACAAGCAAGACAGTGTAGAAACACTGCAACGATTAGTAAATAGATTACATCAAGTCATTATAAAATATGGACTACAAATGAACGTTAAGAAAACCAAGTTCATGATTATTTCTAAGCAAATACAGTAGGAAGGCTAGATATCGAGGGAAAACAAATAAAAAGCTGAATAACTACAATTATCTGGGAACCTGTGGATATAAAAACAATGACCAAGACAGTGAAATTAGGACACGCATTGAAATTGCAAGACAAGCATTTATAAAAATGAAAAAATGTTTGTTAATCGGGACCTTCCTCTGGAGCTGAGGATAAGAGCCTTACGATGTTATGTGTTCTCGACTTTGTTGTATGGAATGGAAATCTGGACACTAAAAGTAGACAAAATAAACAAGTTGAAAGCATTTGAGATGTGGCGCTATAGAAGGATTTTGAAAATACCATGAGTCCAACGAGTTACAAATGCGGAAGTCTTAATGAGGCTACAAAAGGGCTGCGAGGTGATAAAGAACATCAAAACAAGAAAGCTGGAATATTTGGGCCACATTACTAGAGGCGCGAAATATTTGATATTAAGGCTCATAATGCAAGGTAAAATTAAGAGTAAAAGATCCCTAGGTAGAAGAAGAATTTCCTGGCTGAGAAACTTAAGAGAGTGGTATAGTTACAGCTCAGGAGATCTTTTCAGAGCAGCCGCCAATAAGGTACGGATAGCTATGATGATTGCCAACCTCCGATAGGAGAACTAACTACAAGAAGAAGAAGAAGTAATTTTCCGTTAGTTATTTTGTTTATAAATTTTTATTACACACTGTACAATTTTAATGTGATCAATTTTACTTTTCCTCTCCCTTTTTCTGTGGATCAAATCGGCAGAATTAAATAAAATTGGTTCGTTTTGGCGCTGAGCGCGTCTCTCGAGAACGCAAAGTTGTTCAAAAACTCGCGCTGAAAAGTTTAAATCTGGGGATTTAATCGAAAGCAATTGTAAGTGTTAGGTAATCTTAGTCAAGAAGTTAATACAAACAAAAATCCGTCTGCTAACGTTTCCCATTGAACGAGTTAATTTCTAATTTAATTTGATAATTAATTCTGTGTAGGTTGGGAGTGAAGCAAGGAACGCAGACGGGGGGCTAATCGTTTTCATTGTATTTCGAAATTACACCTTATTCGCAATGGTGTGGCGCCCTTTTCAACGGTTGGCAGGTACCGCCCTCGGGCCCTGCTGCTATTGACGTTTATTTCATTATTGCATACTCTCTCCATACGTGTGCCTGTGCGTGTTCCTGATTATTGCTATAGAGGAGAGAGTTTTGTTCCTCTATAATTATTTAATGTGTTTGTTGCCACCAAATTGAATAATTCGACGTTCAATTTTCGCTTCATTTGTCCGGCAATTTTCTGGATGCCGGACTCTGCTATGCGTCGAAATGTGCGAAGAATGACAAGTGAAAAAATTAACACACATCTACACTTCACCACCATCAATTTGCGTTAACACTAATGGACGGTTAAGCTTTCAGAGAAGAATATTAGTCCTGCTGATAAACAAAGCGTTTAAAAATATTCAATTATTATTAGTGTTTAATGCTACTTCATTGTTCGTATTAACTAGAGTTGCACAAGTTTGACTTGAATGTTTGAACTTGACTTGAGTTTGACTTAATTTCAAGTCAAACTCAAGTCAATCCTTCCGACAAATAATTCAAGTCAAGTCAAACTGGTCAATCGTACAGGTTTGAAAATTCAAACTGTTTGTCAAACTGATTTGAAAAAGTTTGAAAAATAATTTATTTCGTAGAGATATACTCTTTGTTGAGATAGACATGTTAGTTGCCAATTAAGATAAGAAATTTAATAATACAATGAGTTCCATATAAAAGTAACTTGATATAGGAAGCGATTATAGTCAAAACAGGGTAATAAATTTCTTTAAAATGATTGCGGTATGCTTAGAATTGCTTGCAAGTATCGTTTTATCGATATCACTGTTTTATATTTTTATTTGAGTGTTATTACTAGATTAAAACAAAGAATTCGTTGAATGTTTTTTTATCATCAGTGTAATTTAGTCTACTTTAACAAAAATTTATGAAGGAACAACAAAATATAATATTTTTAATAGAGTAGGTTTAATGCATTTTTTGCGACTTTTCAATTTCGTTTTAAAGAATTAGTTCACTATTTGTCATTTGATAACGCTGTTCTTTATTTTTACATATATGCACTTTGCAATTTTCATTGTTTTGAAATCACCTGCCGCAACATCAAATAAATCAGTATATTTATTTTTCTTAATTATTAATACTGCTTCGACTACAGATTGTTTCTCTTAATTTTTGCAGTGGGAATACCTTCAAAATCAGACTCTATTTGTTCTGGTACTTATTCTGAGCCGAAAAATATCCAGGTTCAGATATTATCTCACAAAGCACACACTTCAAAACGAACGTAATAAACAAGCCATAGACGTCTATTTAAATATGAACTATACACTAATTTGCGGAGTAGGCGGATATCTACGGGGGATAGGGAAATTCCCCGCCCCCCCCAAAAGGTCCAATTTTTTTTGACAAATTTCAATAAACAGAAATGTATTAGCTGATATGATATTTAAACCACAGACAGACAAATAAAACCCAATAAACCCGCTATTTAGGATACTTAAGAAAACCTAATGCATCTACATTAATTTATTTAAAATTTAAACACAAACATAACATTATTTGTAGCTTGTATCCGAAACAAATATAAAACCAATAACCCTATGGTCAGTTTTGAATTTTAAAAATACTTTTCTACTGTCGTGTTTTCCAGGGAACTGCAGGTTGGTACCAGATGTTGTTTTCGATGAGATAAATCCCTCTGTTAATAAGAGAAAGTCATAAAAACTCCAAATGAGTATTTTGAATTGTCCATTGACAAACCAAATAGTATTTTTTGCAACCATTAAGGCATAGGCGTAACATGCCCCCTGTCAAAATATTCAATGTGTTTTAAATGTATTTATTTTTTTCAAATCCTGAGAAAACTATTAAATATTTTTGAAAAATTTAAACGCAGCATGAAAGATTACATTATTTCTGAGGGCCGAAATTCCCTGAAAACTTCTATAATGTTTATTTTAATAAGTTACAGAGTGAAAATAAAAGGGAAAATTTAGTGTGATTTTTAATTGAAATATTTCATTCAACAGAAACTTAGATATTAATTATTTTAAGGGACTTTAGGCCCTCGGTAATAACGTAATCTTTCATTCTGCGTTTAAATTTTTCAAAAATGCAGGATTCGAAACAAATGAATATCTACATTAAAACAAATTGAAAATTTTGACAGGTGACATTTTGCACCTTTCCCCTTAACGAGAACTCGGAGTAACAAAGTGCTTTATTCCTGTTCGAAAGTCAAACTATCCGTGTAGATTCATTTCTTCATATTACAAGTTGTAAGACTCCCGTTTAGTAATTCCTAAGTTCTTTATATCTTGAATGTACTAATCTGGTTACTGGTTAGTTTTTTTAAGTGAAACTTTTTATTAAATATAATATATTAGATTATAATCTTGGTACATTCCAGGTCAAATCACTCAAACAAAAACTTTTGGATTTCAGATTTGTCTGAAACTTAGTGTAAAATTCTTCTTAATTCTGCCTAATTCTGCTTAATTCTTCTTTTTTTTCTCTCAAAATACCATTTTAAGCGATTTTACAGTGATTTGGTATTTATTTAAACAAATTTGCATTTTTATCGTAAAATATCAATAGAAAAAATAATGGTTTCATAGTAGGGGCTCAAAAATTCAATATAACGCATTATAACAAGTTATTTTAGTTAAAAACAAGTTTTTGATCCAATTTTTGACGGCACAAAAAAAATAATAATAAAAGAAATTATAGGAAATCATATTTTCAACAATTTCAGTCCTTACTCTTTTTGTCGAAAAGTTAAAAATGGCGGTGATATTGAGCAAAAACGGTTCTCTTTTAAAATCAAGATGGCAGCTAACGTAACGGCGGAATTCATTCGCGATTTTAAATTTACACAACTATAGACCCCTAAAGATTAGAAAAATAGAATCTTGCTTGGGTAGCTCGGCATGCAAGATCAAACGCTAACCCGACTGGACTATATATTTATAATTTTGACTCTGATATTATTGCATGTAACTTTTCTTGTATTGTAAAACTATATATATTCTTCGAACCACTTAAAGTCCTGTGTTTTTTCTATGTGTGGACAAATTTTCAGTCAAATCGAAGAACTTATATTTTGGGAATAGAACAACATGTAAAAAACAGTATTTTAACGTTTTCTACACTAAAATTTGATCAAAAACTTGTTTTAAATAAAAAAACTTGTTATAATGCCTAATATTCACATTTTTGAGTCCCTTCTATTAAAACATTGTTTTTTCCATTGCTATGTTACGATAAAAAAATGCAAATTTGTTTAAATAAACACCAAATCACTGAAAAATCGCTTAAAATGATAGTTTGAGAAAAAAAAGAAGAAAACGGTTCGACCATCAATGTCTTATTTTTAGATCTTCTAGATCCGCCATCGGCGGAGTAGCAGGGAGAATTGGAAATAGACATGTTGCCCAATATGATATTCAAACTTCAAACTGTTTGAAGAAGTTTGATTTCAAGTCAAACCTAAAGATATCAAAATCAAGTCAAGTCAAACTTTTTTACAAAAAAAGTTTGGTTTTCAAGTCAAGTCAAGTTTGCTGAACAAAATCAAACTAGTTTGACTTGATGCATCTCTAGTATTAACTCATTTCGATAAACATGTATGACTACATTCTTTCCTTATAATTTACTCTATCTACCGCTGCCTGCAGAGATATTACTTCCGTGTTCGCTTTCTTGTGTGCCCATTAGAAATTGCATAAAAGTTGTTAATGAAAGCATTTGGTCCGTACAGCTTCGATGAGGGCGGAAGCCAGCTTGTTCAATGGGGACGTTTTCTAGTATCCTGTGACTAATTCTGTTGAGGAGAAGCTCTTCTAATAGTTAGAAAAAGAGAAAGCCGTTATATTATTTTGCAAACGTTATATTATGTTGTTCATATCTAATTAAGGTTTCCTGTGTTTAATTTCTCGCCCGTTCAGTTTGTGATGATGTGATGTAAAAAAGAGTTACATTGTAGTTAATGATCGACTGGCTCCACGAATATTGGAAGTTAGATACACAAACGTGCTAATATCAGTATCAGAGAGCGCAGGTGTTAATCGTGGATTCAGCAATATCTTTCTTGAGAATGTTAGAACTAAGTGAGGTTCGCTGACTTTGCAAATTATCGTTATTGGGTAAGGAGTATAATTCCTCTACCAAAGAGGTTGGATTTAGAATATATTTTGATTTTCTCTATTGGTCGATAATAAGTGTAGGAAGCTTAGTCATTTTTTTATTAGTCAATAATGAAAGAAGGAAATATTAAACTTTTTTATTATTGGTTGATTGGATGAGTAGGGTAGAATGATAGAAAGGGAATAGGTTTTGGAAGGAAAGGTTTTCATTCAAGTTTGGAGATCAGATGAATTCAAGTTTTGGAAGTTGAAGTCAGAGGTTGGTTGTAGCCTCGGGCGGAGACCGCTTATGGCGGGTTCTGAAGAGTTATGTTGAAATTTTTGTTTGAGTTTTAAGTGGAAGTTTTGGTTGAGAACTCCAGTGAGAATGTAGCGGATTTTGAGTTTTTATGAAGAAATCATGGCGGTGCCGCGTTCAGGCAAGAAGCTGGTTAGTTTTGTTGTGTAATATACTATCTAAGTTTTTTTTGGAAGCAGTCATGAATACAGTCATGAATTAAGTGTCAATAATAATAATAAATACTTCAAGAAGTTAATTAGAAGTTATTTAAATATTTTAAAAGTCAATATGAGCAGAATAATTTGAAAGTTTATTTATTTATCTTTCAGAAATCTTTCATGGCAATAACCATTTTTGTACTTTTTATGTAAATTCAGTGAAAAGAAGTGCTTTGGACATTAACAACGAGAAGAATAAGGACAGGACTATATAACACGGTATTATTTATAAACTTTTTTATCGATGTTGTAAACAGGATCTTTAATATTGTACATCTACAAAAGATCCATCATTTTTCTTTTTTATTTTAATTTCAATAAAAATTTTATTCATTTTGCAATAATGTCTTTGATTGATAATATTATTATCTGATCCCTTTCCTCGTGGTCCAAAATGATGTTCAACTAAGAACACTAAGGTAAGGTCATGTTATAGTTATATTTATGTAAATGTGTTTGTATCTTATGATAACTGTATATTTTTATTAACTTTTTACTTTAGTTATTTTTTTTAAGTTTTAAGTATGTTTCGTCTTTCATTTTCTTTTAATTATGGTGCCCCGAGCATTTGAGTTTCTACTATAACGTAATTTTGGGAACGGGAATTTGGGAACGTAATTTAACGGGAATTTTGTATTTATTGCTACAAAAATATATTTTTCATATATTTTTTAACGCTATACCAATGTTTAGGTGTTTAAACATCGTTAGTTTTTTTTATTGTTTTGCAATTATTTTTGAAGTTATACTTCTTTACGCGCGATGAGGGTGAATTTTTATATGTTAAAACCAGGCGAATACGCATCACCCAGGCGCATACGCGCATTATAACTTTGTTCTGATTGGATGTTCAAATGACATGTCAAAAATTATCCAATATCGCAGCTGTAGGACAGCTGTGGTTTGGAGGAAAAGGTATGTATGTATACACCGTTCTTAGGCGTCAACGCCCTTCGGTAGGGATCTATGGAGGAGTATCACCAAGCCGGAAGCCCTTATCCCTTCCCGTACCGCTCCTCCATAGGTCGATCAGACGCCAGTTTATTCCAGACCAAGCCGTAGACTCTATTGAGTTTTATACTACGGCGTTGGCCTTTTATAAATTTCATGACCTAGCTGAGGCTCGAACCAGCGACCGCAAATCGCAAATCCACTAAACTTGTCGATCGACTGAGCCCCAGCTAACTGGACCGTCAAGACCGACAAATGTATAATATATTAGTTTTATTGTTGTGAGGACAGAAACAAAACAGTTTATAATATTGTAGTGACTTTTAAATAGTTTTTAAAAGCAACAGGTACGTAATAATTGTTAATGTATCATGGGTATAAACCTACCTGTTTGATCTGCCAAAATACATAGTATGTAATAATGTAATACTTTTATTTATATAATTTGATTACCATCAATATTCACCTAATACATTGTTTTCTTACTATATGTTTTGTTGTATTTTTTTTCAATTCTAAAGTCCACTTTAGGTACATCAACAATAATTGAACAAGAAATTAACAACAAGGAATTTGATGAATTTTTGATGATTTTATTTAAGGTCAAATTTGGCTTATACAAAACACAATTCTACATCCAATTTTGCCGTGAATAAAAAGAAAATAAAGAAATTTGACAAAATAAAACATATCCAATTGTTCTATTTCATCAAATTCCTTCATTTTCTTTTACAAACCATACATTTTATACTCGTCAAATTTGGCCTTGAATAACTTTGTCAATTTCTTGTTCAATTTATTGTTGATGTAAAGTGCACTTAAATCATTTCAATTCAAAATTAAAATAATTTGATCAATTTTCAAAATATCACAAGTTTAATGACGTTCTACACCTTCGGCAACGAATTAAGGATTTGCATGAAATTTTAGTATGTTATAGTTTACCTCAAAAAACTACGACTTGATTTTTTAAAAAATGTTTTACCGTGCCGTTTAATTACTATTAAGGGTCAAAGTTAAGTTTTAACATGGGCTCTTATGGGAATTCTTAAAAAGTTAATAACTTTTGACCCAAATTTACGATTTTTAATTATTTGTGCTTAAATTAAAGGTATTTTTGTAAGGAATAACATATTAAAAAATGAGGATTGTTTACCGTAACATTATTAAATAAAAGTGAAATTACTGTTTCGAAATTTAACAAAGTTGGTAGTAGTGAGATCAACTGCACTCATAATTATATCCGAAACGTACGTGTCAATCACATGACCTCGGTGGTCTAGTTGTTGAGCGTTCGGTCAGAATTCGAAACGTCCCGGGTTCCAATCCTCTACGATTCATTTTTTTTTTAGTTGTTTTAATAAAAAATTTTTGAAAGTGGTAGATAAGAAAGTTAGTTTAATATTTAAATAGAATACAATTACTTCGTTAAAATTATATAATAGAAGTATAACTTCTTACGTGCGTACAAAGTACACACACATTCTTTTTTTCATATCGAAATTTTTTTTAAAAAACCCCTCAATCTGGGCATATTGCCAACCCTTGAAGGTAATAGAGAGATATCGCATAGGCAAAAGTTCATAGCGTATCGAGACGTTAATAGCGGATAACGAGCTATTTCATCACAGGCATCAAGAGAGCTATCGCAAATGTTCTAGGGCGGGGTTTAACGTTATTATGACAACCGACGTTTGGGATGAAATGTAACCTAGAAATTAATATTTAGGAATACTTCAACTGTTTTTTTTATTGAAAAATAAATTTGGATATTGAGCAGGTTAGCATGCATTTTGATTTTAATGATTTAACTAACAATCAATGTAATATAATAATCAATATAAAAATAATTTAAATATCTGAATAACTAATATCCTAAGCACAAAAAGTAGTCTATTGTAGAGAAAATAAGAACACACGAGTTTCTCAAGAAACAAGATGATTCGCATGTTTTTAGTTTATAAAATTTGTGTTCTATGAATTATTTTTATGTTTCATTACAAATGTCAAATTTAGTTAACGTTATTATCGTCCCTTATTTCGATCTAAATAGCGGGACACGTTATCCGGTATTAGCGTAACATTCACTCTGCGCTTGCGTACATGTCAAAATAGCGTATTCCGCTATTAGCGTGCGATAAAAATGCCTTTGCGATCTCTCTAATATGCTCAGTCGAGTGAAGGTAATATGCGCGTACCTAAAATACTAAAAGATGTGGAAATAAATATTAAATTACATCATATACAAAATCTTATATTTATTGACACTATAAAAAACATTTAACCAAACCAAGATATTAAACAACCCTTTTTGTAAAAACTAAAATGTCAAAATAAAGAATTTTCAACTAAAATTACTTAAAATTAAGGAACATTATTGTGGGGTCCAGTACAATCAGGACAGGTAAAGGATTCCTTATCGAATTTTGTCAGCCCTATACATTCTTCATGAACGTATTGTACACGTATAAAGCATAGTCGCATGTCTTTTATTTCAGCTTTGTCGCAAATTTTGCAAAACCATTTCGCTACGTCTTCTGATTTTTTGTTTTTCTTTACCAAAGAACCCGGTAGAGTTTGTTTCGTGCCTTTATTTATATCTGTTCGTGGACCTGTGCTAGTGGTAGAAAATACATTTTTTTAAAACCACTATAGCTCTGCTATTTATTGCCTTGTTTCTATTTTGTGTATTTTTTCTCAATTTTTGCCGGAGTCTCAAGCATATCCCTAAACGATGTGTCCAAAATTTTGTCCTGGCAAGTTTTTATTTCTTCAATATTACTTTTTTCTTCTCGAAGATTGTTATTCTCTTTGTTATGAACCACCAAATCATTTTTTTCAGAATTCATAAGGAAAGCTTCCTTTTTTTTATGAAACTGATTTATTGCCAATTCAACTTCTTCGCCGCTGTCTTCTGATTCCGAATTATAACTGCCAGAACTCTCACTTGATGAAGTTTGTGTTTTAGGCTTCTTTTTCATGTGAATTTGCGTCTTTTGGTATTGTTGCAAACAGTTTTGTTGGGAAGAGCTTTTTGAATATAATAATAATAATAATAATAATCTGGGATTGTGCTCCCACAGGATAATCTCCCACAGGATAATCTGGGATGGGTCCGCTATCACTATCACTTGATGATGTTTCAGTTCTAGGTTTCTTTTTTTTTGTAATATTGGGTCTTTTGATATTTTGGTACACTTTTTTGTTGAGAGGAGTTATATGAACAGCCTGGAGTAGGAGATGGTGTTTTCTGGCGTACATTAATGGGAGTGGGATCAATGTTCTCAATTTCTGATGAAATACTTGGGCCAAAAGCAACTTCAGGTATAGCATCGGGGTTATAAGGAAATATTCCTGTTGCAGAAAAGCCAGATTTAATGTTAGAAGGTGTCAATGCCTTGTCCCACACTATCGAAAATATTTCCCCAAATCGCTGCTTTGTTAAAACACGTTATTTGTATTTGGTCC
The DNA here is from genome assembly GCF_917563875.1 of Diabrotica virgifera virgifera. Lineage (NCBI taxonomy): Eukaryota > Metazoa > Arthropoda > Insecta > Coleoptera > Chrysomelidae > Diabrotica > Diabrotica virgifera. Next base: position 17,102,976 of record NC_065445.1, on the reverse strand, counting down.
AATACAACAACACTTGTTCGTCCCAGTGGTGTCCAAAGGAACGAAACACAGCTTTGTCCATCGGCTGGAGTTCATGAGTTGTGTTGCTAGGCAAACACAGAAGGGTTATTTGATATTTCTCGGCAGCTTCGACAATTGAGGCTCATGAGGCAACATGAGGCTCCATCAAATATTAAAAGACACTTTCCCTCCAATTTGTATTTTGCCAAATGCTCCAACCAAATAATGAAGGTTTCCACCTTCATACTGCCTTTAGGGGTCATCAACATCAACGTGCCATGAGGCAAATTATCTTTCCATTCGGGCTTCATGCGCCGTCCTTTAAACAAAACGGCAGGAGGAATGGTGGTGCCATTGGCGTTAGCACAGCTAACAATAGTTATATTTTCCCCATGTTCCGGAGCAACCAAATGTACGCGTTTCGCGCCTTTCTTTGCTAGAACGGTCTGTTGATGATGCAGACTGAGTCTGCAGCCTTTCTCGTCCACATTGTAAATTCTTTCAGGTTTGTCGATTAAATCTAATTCTTGAAGTACACCCCTTAATTTGCCAAAATAGTCTTTTACTATGAACTTGTTCAATTTTTGCGCTCGAGCAGGACTCATGTTTTGTGCTTTACTAACCTTGCGGTCGGTCACGGGCTTAGTTATATTAGGCGTTCAGTGTGTCCAGCGCCTCCTTCCCCGAATATCAAATATTAAAGCAAAAAATGGAATTGGGCATATTACCAACATGGGCATATTGTATTCAGGTACCTTATTTAAAATCTATTGAGAATCCACCCCCTAGGTTTCTGAAGACTTAGAGCTACCGAGACTCTTCGTAAAGTTTCGTAGCACAAAGTATATTTTTATATGTTTGTTTAATTTGTCGAGTTACATATTATTTTTTTGCCTTTGTTATCCATAGGCGTGCTACACTGTATCTGTTTCAGTATTTTGCAGAACTTGTTCTTTAACATTCATTGATCGATTAATGCCATTCACCTGTCACCGATTTCACCTGTCATTCGTTGTCTTAGGAGTGGGTTCCTTAATTTACTTGTATCAATTTTTGCATAATATGTTGTTCTTCGTTCGAACACCGTACCAACATAACATTGGGCTACTAGCAATGCTCTCTTTTATCAAACGGCGAAACTTGTTGAACAGCCTATTATTTCTTTTTAATTAAGAACAGAACCTTGATTAGTAGTAAATATTCCAAAAAAGGAGTTGTAATTTTATTGTAAATTTTATCGGACTTCATTAAGTTGGAGGGTCCGAGAAGTTAGCCACATTAGATTTTCATAGAACGTTGAATTGAAGTTTGACAGTGTTGCCATGTGATTATAATGTATATAATGTATAATATATTGCAGGCTTCAAATATACAGAGAAAGCTTCAAAAACTACATTTTTACATTATTCGATGGATTTTGATATTTTTTAATTCATGTAAAACACGAACGAATAAATATTTGTTGTTTGTTTTAATATTCATTGCAGTTAATTACTAGAATTTTTTTGTGGCAATTGCCTTGATAGATTCCTGGAGAGATTTGGCAATAGAGTCAGAACGTTTAAATTTGCGTTTGCCAGATTGCATAGATGTTCCGCAGATATACATTTTATGACTTTCTTTTTATTATATTATAAATATTTCTTTTTATTATTTTATTATTTGGAATGAATGTACGTGAATACTGAAATGCCCTTAGTTACTGAAAAGTGTTCACTTCGTCAGTACGCTATTTTTGTGTTTATTTTGTATTTTTTTAAATATTAAAATGCCTACAACTATTGTAGCACGTGAAAGACTTATAGTCCTCTTACCCATATAAATAGCTGTAACTTCCATTTTAGAGAAATTAGGGAGTTTTTGTTGCTACGTAACGTACGCATCTCCGTATACGTAAAGCAACTAACGTGTCGTAGAGGATGAATGTTAAAATAGGTAGTTTTTGTAACTGGCTTAACGTAACGTAAAGCAAATCGTAAAGTCACTTTTAAATTCCGTTGACATTCAAAAAAATAAAACAATGTTCACACAATATACAATTAATATACAAATGTAAAAAAAGATAAATGAATAATGAAATTGTATGGTTTTAATTGCTTCTATTTAAATATAAAAATATTATTTTTCCTTAGGTTAAAATTTTTTTATTTTTGTTTATACCTACTTTTTAGTTGTAAATTATTGTATACCTACATCAGAATTCCAGTAGGTATAATGTAAATAGTGTGGTAATATTTATTTGACAATTTTACTGAAACTAGGTCATTTGTTTATCTAGTTATTAATTGTGGTGATCACTGTATTTCTTAAATTAATACAAGATTTCTTTGTTTTGCTTTATTAATAGACAACTTAAAAACAATAAAATTTTAAATCTATTATGAAGTTCCAATTTCCAATTACAAACAGAATAATTTTACTCAAATAGACTAAACCAATAACCAATATAACCTTAAAATGTTTATAAACGGATAGTACGCTGATGAAATGTTCATTTGGTAGGTAATCGGGCAAGATCCTCGTGTGCATTCGGTGACTTTCGGCTCGATAGGGATGCGTATGAACCTAACGTACCAACCCGTAACCTTAGGTAATACGTATCGCGATACGGGAGTTCAACCATTAATGCGCAAGCGTATATGTCAAAAAGATGCGTTACGTTTACGTATTTGTGTGCACAAAAACTCCCTATTATTTTTCCTAATAGTACTGTAATTAGACTTGTATATCTGTATTTTCAGTTGCATATATTCTGGAGTCTGTTATTATTTACATTATATTATATTTAATATTTCTGTCTTTAACCAATGTTAAGTAAAATCTTAAAGCAGATGAATTTTACTTTTTTTACACTTTTTAACTTTATTATTGATACTAAAATCTTGTTATGTCGACATAATTAGAGAAATTTAAAAAATTTTCTCGTTATTTTATCTACATATTAGTTAATGTTTTCCATGTTAATAAATAAATTAATAAAAATATATCACATGCTCTTTTCCGATTTATTTTAAGAACACATGGCAACACTGTCACGCCTTAATTTCCTTATATCTGTAGCTAACTTCTCGGACCCTCCAATTTAATGTTGCCCATTTTATCTTCATACTAAAAATACAGCTTATTTTAAAATAGATATAAAACCATACTCTAATATTAATAAGTCAAATAAAAATAAAATTCTCATCGGTAACCATTCATATTCTACACCACAACAGGTCTATCCATTCATACAAAAATTACTAAGCACAAAACCCAGCTTATATATCAATTTAAAAAAAGAAGAACGCCAGAAAGAGAAACATCATGACTAAGAGATTCAGACCACAAAAGAAGTGTCAGTTGAACCAACATACGGCTTAAACGGAATGAAATAATCATTCTTATTTCTTATAATAAACAAGACAGCACCCAATTAGCACCTTGTAACATCATTTTAATATTTTCTTTTTCTTTGGTGGTTAATGATGCAATGGGTGCGTTCTTATTTGCTCTTTTTCAGACGGACCGGAAACATGTATATGACACCTGTCGAAAGTGCTTGGCATAATTATACCTTTAATGACTGTTATTAATTCTTATTTTTGAGTGGAGTCTACCGGGATGTTAAGAGAACGGGAAAGCTGATCAATGTTTTGAATCAGACCAATTTTGCATTCATTGTACGTGTATCAAGGCTACGAGTTATATTATTTTAGAAATAGAAAAAGAAATATTTATTAATCCTTATTTATTTATTATATTAAGACATTTTTACAAATGTATAGGACAGGTCATAGAGATGATTCTACATTGTAGAACAGTTACAGGCTAACATTGTTCAGGTACAAATTTTATATAGGTACCTAACACCTAACATAGGATAACATATTATATTATAAGATAACATATTTAGACATATACAAAACAATTTATACATAAAAAATAAAGTTCAAGGAACATTTGATTGAATAGTAGCATTTGGCTAATAATAAATTTTTGATTTTATTTTTGTAACTGTTACAACAAGCAATCTCCTGCACTTTGTCGGGAAGTTTATTATACAATTTCATTCCCATAAATTTAAAACTATTTTCTAATCTTGATATTTTGTACTGGGGTATTCGGAGCTTATTAGAACTTCTTGTATGGTAATCATGTCGATGAGCATTAGTTTCAAATTGATTGAAATTTTATTTGACAAACAGAAGAACTGTAGAATGACATGATTTTGTATTTTATAAACGTTGGTTTACAAGTTTCCCGAAATTTTACAGCTGTCAATAGAATTTCCCCACAGTAGTATGTTGTAATTCATATGACTGTAAACAAGGCCGTAATATACAGGGTGTAATAAAAATACAGGTCATAAATTAAAGTACATATTCTGGGACCAAAAATAGTTCGAATGAACCTAACTTATCTTAGTACAAATATGCACATAAAAAAAGTTAAAGCCCTTTAAAGTTACAAAATGAAAATCGATTTTCTCGAATATATCGAAAACTATTAAAGATTTTTTATTGAAAATAGACATGTGCCATTCTTATGGCAGGAACATCTTAAATAAAAATTATAGTGAAATTTGTGCACCCGCTAAAAATTTTATGGGGTTTTGTTCCCTTAAATCCCCCCAAACTTTTGTGTACGTGCTAATTAAATTATTATTGTGGTACCATTAGTTAAATTTAATATTTTCAAAACTTTTTTGCCTCTTAGTATTTTTTCGATAAGGCAGTTTTTATCGAGATGCGGCTTCTTTTTTAATATGTTTACATACAAAATTTATGGGGGTTTTGTGCCTTTAAACCCCCCAAATGTTTGTGTACGTTCCAATCAAACTATTACTGCTGTACCATTAGTTAAACACAGTATTTTTAAAACTTTTTGCTTCTTAGTATTTTTCCGATAAGGCACCTTTTATCGAGATGTGGCTTCTTTTTTAATATGGTTCAAAATATACCTAAAAATGTAAATCGTAAATAAATTTTCATATTATGTATGTATTACAAAGTCTCCATAATCGTACTTAACCATATACAAATATGTGGTGGATTTGACAAATATTCAATATATCTCGATAAAAACTGACTTTTCGAAAAAGTACTAAGAGGCAAAAAAGTTTTTAAAATATCGTGTTTAACTGATGGTACTACAATAATAATTAAATTGGAACGTACACAAAAGTTTGGGGGGGGGGGGTTTAAAGGAACAAAACCCCCATAAAATTTTTAAGCGGTATCCAAATTTCACTAAAATTTTTTCTTAAGATACTACTGCCATAAGAATGCCACATGTCCATTTTCAATAAAAAAATCTCTAATACTTTTCGATATATTGGAAAAAATCGATTTTCATTTTGTAACTTCAAAGGGCTGTAACTTTTTTATGGGCACATTTGTACTAAGGTAAGTTAGGTTCAATCGAACTATTTTTGGTCCCAGAATATGTGATTAAATTTATGACCTGTATTTTTGTTACACCCTGTATATTGATCAGTGCTGATATCGGCTTAGTATTTTTTATTCCAGAAATAGCATAAAAGTATTTATTTAATTTTGTATTTATTGCATTGACTTGTTCAGTCCATCTCAAACGGCAATCTATATTTAAACCTAAAAATTTTGTTGTAACTGACGAAATAAGTATATCGTCAAATTTAAATGATAATGAGTGTACATTTCTAAGAACATTTTGGGAATGAAAATATAAAAATTGAGTTTTATCAACGTTTACTATTAATCCATTTGCTTTGGACCAATCTACAAATGACTTAAAACACCGCTGGAAAATGATATAAGCACTGCGATACTGCACTAGCGATCGCTAGTGCAGTATCATCTGCGTAAATAGTAATATTTAACACGAGATTTAATGTAATCAGGAAGATCATTCATAAAAATTATAAATATAAGCGGTCGTAAAACAGATCCTTGAGGGACTCCTTTATCAATATTGTAACTGTCGAAGTAGAATTATGATATGAAACTAACATTTTTCTATTGCTCAAATAGTCTACCATCCAGTCCAAGAAATCTCCTCTGAAACCTAGGTTGTAAAATTTATTTTTAATAAATTAAAATCCAGACAATCAAAGGCACGGGACAAATCAAAAAAGAGACCTGCCACATGCCTTCCCCTGTCAAGGTCTGTATATATATAATTAAAAAAATGACATGCAGCAGTCAACGTCGACTTCTTTGATTATTTATTTTTATAAATATAAACATATAATCAATAAATATAAAGATATTTATGTCCAACATGATATTAACAGGTGAAGAATACAAGAATTCTCAAAAAAATCAATTTGATGATGTTTCCTTCAATTTATTTTTTAGTATTTGATATTTTTTTTCTTGCTTAAAATGATCGCTAGGCAAGATACTCAAGAAGCTTATGATACTCTCTTAGACAATGGCAGAAGTTCCATGTTTCTTGCAGGTTTTCTTCTGTTGTGAAAATATTCGGGCCTTTCTAGGTATTTTGAGTCCAATTTTTGTGTATTCCTCTTCTAGTTTTATTTACTTATTGATTTATTTATTTCAATGGTAGAACCATTTACAATAAAATATAAAAAGTAGTTTTCGGAGCATATAGGATAGATCTTCTTCATCTTGAGCCGTTACCACTTGGTCGTTTACAAAACCTAACATACAAGAAATCGTCTGGGATTGGTATATCCATTACCCATACCTTCACATTTCTTTTTCCATGGTTTTACTATTTGTTTTAAGAATATTGGAAAGAGTTCCTGTGGAGGGTCCAACCCTTATTAATAATTCATATTTCTGATTATACCCCACTCCTTTAGAAATACAGGCATTCTTAGACACTGCAAACGAAAAACTACCTCTCCCTGGTTTTGATTTTCGAAGAGAACAGACGCTCTATTCTATTCTGTATTAGTGATAACCATTAGTTATGACGTGGAGAAAAGTACCTCGAATTTCTCTGATACCGCCTCTCGTATTGAACAGACGCTTTTTTCGTTCTCTCTTAACTATTTGTTTCCGAATAGAATAGACGTGGTTTTTGGGTCTCTCTTAATGAACGACTACCCAAAAAGAAACACTACAGTGAAAAAATACAGTAAGAAGAAGAAAATAATTTCTATTATTAGTAACAGTTTAATCACATTTTTCAAAAATACGTACGTTGAATGTGTGACAAAACCGTTTTGTACTTGTAAAGAGCAAAAGTTGTATAAAATCTAAGTCCTAAGGAATCGGGATAAAGAAGTCGAAAATAGGATTAATCCGGTCTTCTGGAAGCGGTAGGTTATCAATCACCGGCCGCAGAACTTATGGCTTTATACTGGAATATAACAAAGAACCAAAAATAGATTACGCTCAAGAAATCCTCGGTAGTGGGTCGACGGTGCGGCAGAAACGATGAAATATCGGATGATATAACTTCATAAATTAGATTATTTTTGTATTTTGCGGAGAAGATAATGGAACATCGGCAGTGGCGCTTGAAAATACCGACAGGGTAACAAAAACATAATATTATTTTTATAAATGTTGATGTTTAACAAAAGATCAAACTTTAAAAATGTCACCGAATATACTATATTGTATGTATAGTTGACAGGCCATTTAATTAGTGTTAGGGTATATATCTACATTGTAAAAATGAAGGGCAGTCTATCCTGCATGCTAGACGAGCCATACAGTTTTTAGCATTGTATGAGCGTGGAGACACGAAGTGTATTAATACTCATACGCTTGTGAAACGCACCAGAATTTTGGTGCATCATAAGGGCCTTCACATTTTACTCTGTTTCAACTTGACTTGAATGACATGTCTTTAATCTGCCCTATCAGTCTTTCTTGGATAACTCTTGTTTCTTCCGACCCCGAATGGCTATTAGATTGCCGAGGGCAGACTAGTCACTATATTTTCTTCTAGAAATAGTTTTTACAATAAATTAGACAAAACACCGGAAGATATCAAAAAGGAGGAAGTTAATATTAGTTTAGACGACTTCAATTAAGGAAGAGACGGTCAAATACTACAAGATTATTGACTAGGAACACGTAATACGAGAGGAGAAAGGCTAGTTCAGTTTTCCAAGAACAATGAACTCATTATCAAGAACATAATATGGTACAAACTACAATTCCAAAGAATATCCATATATAAATGATTACTTTATACAAAATACCTACCTACTTAGAAATACGATTTTCGATATGATTACAGGTACTCAAATACAAAAGTAACAAAAGTAATCATAGTAATCAAAGTAACGAATATTGTAAATGATTACTTTATACAAAAGTAACGATTTGTAACGAATACTCGAAAGTAACTATAATCAACATCACTACAAGGAAGTCCAGAAAGTACAACTTAAAACGCTACAAAAAAATGGAGGGATTTAAAGAATATCCTGAGGAACATCATACAACAACAACTGGAGGGCGATACATCATACATCCCCTAAAAGCAAACAATGGATAATACAAGAAATAAAGTCATTGATATCGGAATGGAGAACATAGAAGAATAAAAATAAAGAACAATACAAAAACATAAATAAAACAATCAAATAAAAAATCAAAGAAATGATAAAATATCGGATTTATCGAAAATTAGATTATTTTTGTGTTTTACGCAGAACATATGGGCCTGGATCCCGCGTACCAAAAAAAAGTTTACTAATAGCAAGCTGAAAATTTGTTAATAGCTTAACGGTGTCTAGTCAGATAAACTTTGATGTACGGGAACACTGAATCAGGAGAAGTATTAATTGTGGAACAGGTTACATGTTTCGAACGTCAGACTACGAAAACGTCCCATGTATTTTGTCGGACAGAACTTCCAATTGATTTGTTACCCTTTCATTTAACTCTCATGCAAAAATCAGACTGCTATATATTTACCACCAACATAATTCCTGTCATTTGAGATGTTCTACGTGTCGGACTTATTGAAATGCTAACATATTTGTCGGACAAACATTTTTTTCATATACTATATAAAGTTTGCTATTGAATAAACTTGAAAAAAAACCTGCTAGTTTCACAATCATAAACTTGTTAAGATGACACGTTCCACAATTAAAATCGGGTTCCACAATTAAAATTTCCCCTGTTCCAGTGTTCCCATACATCAAAATTTGTCCGACTGGACACCGTTAAGCTATTAACAAATTTTCAGCTTGCTATTAATAAAAGTTTTTTTACGCGGGATCCAGGCGTAATAATGTAGAGTCAGTAGAGCTTGCAAATACCGACAGGGTAACAAAGAAACTTCTAACAAAATTAAGAATTTAAGATCAGACATTAATAATAAGGCTCAGTCACATACTCAGCGAAGTATGGACTATGAAAAAGTCAGATCTGGAAGAGTTGGGGAGATGGAAGAGAAAAAAGCTTAAAGGTATATATATACCAAATAAATAATAAAGACCAAAAACCGCCCGTCTTGGGGTTTCTTCTTTTTTATCTTATACAGTATGTCCCTGTAAGTTGTATCCATATGGAAAACTTTTTTATTATTAATTTTACGAAAAAAAGTTATTCTTTATAAAAAGCTCTGCATGGTCCAAAACCTAAGATTTAACCATCAAATATTAAATTTTTTGAATATTATACGAGGTATGTCAAAAAGTTTGAATTTCACTCAAGTAGCTTTATTTTTCACAATATTGAAAATTGCTATTATGAAAAGTTGTTTGGAATTAAAAACTGTATTCTAGTATGCAATTACATCCTTCTAATTGAAAAGTTTTTTTTGAAAAATTATGGATAACTAACATTATTTTCAGTTATTTTAATTCAGATAACTCTTTTATTATTAATTTTACGAAAAAAAGTGATTTTTAATAAAAAGTTCTGCATGGTCTAAAATCTAAAATACAACCATCTTATGCCGAATTTTATCAATTTTATACGAGGTATGTCAAAAAATATGAATTTCGCTCAAGAGTAAAATACGTTTATTTTTCACAATATCGAAAATTGTTAATAAGAAAAGTTATTTAGAATTAAAAACAATGTTTCAGTATGTAATTACATCCTTCTAATTGAAATATTCTGAAGTATAAAGGTACTTTACTTTTGATCTAAAATTTATCTTTTTTGACATATCTCGTATAAAATTGATAAAAGTTGATATCAGATAGTTGTATTTTAAGTTTTAGACCATCCAAAACTTGTTATTAAGATTCCCTTTTTTTCGTAAAATTAATAATAAAAGAGTTATCAGAATTGAAATAACTGAAAAAATAATGACAGTTATCCATAATTTTTCAAAAAAAAAAAAATTTTCAATTAGAAGGATGTATTTGCATATTAGAATATAGTTTTTAATTCCAAACAACTTTTTATAATAGCAATTTCCAATATTACGAAAAATAAAGCTATTTTACTTTTGAGTGAAATTCAAACTTTTTGACATACCTCGTATAAAATTCAAAAAATTTGATATTTGATGGTTAAATCTTAGGTTTTGGCCCATGCAGAGCTTTTTATAAAGAATAACTTTTTTTCGTAAAATTAATAATAAAAAAGTTTTCCATATGGATACAACTTACAGGGACATACTTTATATCTTTAACTTTTGGGCAGTTTTGTACTCGTCTGGTGATAGCTCCACATGCTTTAAATACATCATCATCATCATCATCATCATCATCATCATCATCATCATCATCATCATCATCATCATCATCATCATCATCATCATTCTCTTTGCCTTATCCCTATGCGGGGTCGGCTTCCCTAATTGCATTTCTCCACACAATTCTATCTTGGGCCATATCATTGTTAATCCCCTTTACCAACATGTCCTGCCTTATCGTCTCCCCCAGGTCTTCTTTGGTCTTCCTCTCCTACTCCTTCCAGGAATCTGCACTTCAGCTATTCTTCGTATTGGGTGGTTAACGTCTCGACGTTGAACATGACCAAACCATCTTAACCTATGCTCTCTCATTTTGGCATCAATTGGTGCCACACCTAGACTTCCCCTAATATACTCATTTCTAATTTTATCCTTCTTTGTCACTCCACTCATCCATCTAAGCATTCTCATTTTCGCCACATTCATTCGCTGTTCCTCTTTCTTTTTCACTGCCCAACATTCAGTTCCGTACATCATAGCTGGTCTTATGGCTGTTTTATAGAATTTTCCCTTCAGCTTCATTGGGATTTTTCTGTCACACAACACACCACTCGCTTCTTTCCACTTCATCCATTCAGCCCTAATTCTACTGCATGCATCTCCATCTATTTCTTCATTACTCTGTAATACCGATCCTAGGTACTTAAAACTATTGCTTTTTACAATCATTTCACCATCCAAAGATACCATTTTATTTGTAGTAGCTCCATCTTTAAATGAACATTCCAAATACTCTGTTTTTGTCCTACTAAGTTTTAAACCTTTTTCCTCCAGAGCTTGTCTCCACTGTTCCAGTTTTTGTTCTAAGTCTCTTTCACTATTTCCTACTAAATGAATCGGGAAGTAATATTGCAAAGAAACACTAAAATTTTGTGGTTCTTTCGACTTTTTATCGTACTTAATTTAATTTATTTTTGCTGACACAATTGGCAATACAAACCTTTGCTTATCAGTCAAAATTCCAATAAATTGTCAAAGTTGTTTGACATTTTCTTTTTCAGAATGTAACTTTCAAGATGATAACATCCTCAAAATTTTAGTGACTCTAGTTCTAAATTTTAAAACCCCAGTAAAATGGGACAAAGCTATAGCACATATAACACAAAACGTCCCAACGATAGCACAAAAGATCCCAACTGCAATATTACTGACAACAGAATAAAAAACTCTGAATCTAGCAAGGTAAGTGATATTAAAAGTAAGCGACAATGGTGTTGTGAAGCTATTTCCTTGTGGCATTTTTATAATCAACTATTCTAAATGGGAAATAAGCCACAATTTACCTGAAAAAAATGATTTTATTAACGTTTCGACGCCCAAATCGGATGTCGTTGTCAAAATACAAAATATTACTAAATTAAACAAAAATGTTGTTGCTTAGTAAAAAATTATTCTACTAATTTATTTAATCTGACTCATTATATCGGCAATTCAGACATATATTATACATTTTAAAGTAGAAGACTTTAAAATGATATTGCCAATATTTATGAGTTGCGTTCCTGGGATTACTTTACTGAAAGATAGTTCGTTCGATTACATGAAATCCACTCCAACTAAAGAATATCCGTCACAAAAAAATCGTAGCATGTGATCTGTCTTTAAAAAGACCATCAAATGCAACGGTGACAGTAAAATTCTCGTGTTAGGGATTCCATAGTAAATCACGGGGGAAAACCAGGAAAAAACCTCGTGATACTATCCCGACATCGTAAGTATTTGGTCTTACATTTAGTTTACTCTCAAAACTAATACTTATATTGAATTGCCGATATAAAGAGTCAGATTAAATAAATTATTAGAAGAATTCTTTACTGAGCAACAACAATTTTTTTTAATTTAGTACTATTTTGTATTTTGACATCGACATCTGATTTGGGCGTCGAAACGTTAATAAAATCATTTTTTTAATTAAATTGTGGCATATTTCCCATTTAAAATAGTTGATTATAATCGACAATGAGTGAAATGTTGTTAATAATTGTAGAATTTTTAATCTTATCATCAGACTTTAGTTAGAATACACGTCTCGCCTTTCTTTTTATACTCATTTCAACGATTACCTATGTTAGCAAACATCAAGCAAAAAGCAACATCAAATATCAAATGCTGCTGATGCCTGCCGTCCAAGGAACTGTCCCAGAACAAATGAACCACTGATACGTTGTACTCCTAAGGAACCACCTTGTCCAGAAACTCCTACTCAAGTTGCCCAACAAGCTCCACAAGATTGTTCCCAAGCCGAAAAAGAGGTCCCAACAAAACCAACAAGAGTAGAATGCCCACTTAGGGAGTGTCCACCGAAAAGTTCAGCTAGCTTACAACCAGCTAAAGCAGAACAATACTGTCCTGGTAGCCCTAAACCTGCACCAATTCGACCACAAGGAGGTCCATGTGGAGTACCTAAAGCTGCTCGTAGGGGTTTATCCACTTGGGCGAAAGTAAGTATATATGTGCATACCTCCTCCTCCCCTAACTATTCTCCTTCGTAAGGATGTAGTGGCGTCATGTAATTTGTTTCACTATTTCTGTCCAATTATCTCTGATATATACCAATTGATTTTGATTGATATACAATTATTGATTGATCAATTGGCAAATACGAAAATGGTTCAGTCATGTAAAAATAAGAAACAAAGACTACCAAGAATTGCGCTAGAAGGAAAACCATCTGGCAAGCGTCCGCCGGGGAGACCACCAAAAATATGGAGAGATTGCTGGCAATCTACCTCCCAAGAAATACTTCAACGTTGGAATTTACCAAGATTGACCAATGAATAGTTATCAAAATGATCTTTTTTCCTTACAATTGTGTTTTTCCTGCTATGTCAATATGTTTTATTGTTTGTCTCATTTTATCTACACGTCTTTGGTTTCTTTGAAGGTCGATTACAAGAAAGTGGGTGGGAAAGTTCACAAATCTCTGGAATGGTGGATGGAGGAATTCAACATGACAAAGACAGGTGAAACAGTTCATTATTGCTCACTGTTGAAACAATTCAACAGAACATTCGCCAAAATTTATAGCAGAGCTAATAAGCAAAGGCAGGAAAATAGTCAAAGACATAGTAGATCTGCTAACAGGCCATTGTAAGTTGAATAGACAGTTGAAACTGATGGGATTGGCAGATGATAACCTATGCAGATTCTATCACCTCGAAGAAGAAACAGCAGTGCACATTTTATGTCAGTGTGACAGCCTGGCAAATATTCAGACTCGGAAGTTATTAAACCTTTTAAAAAGGGTCAGGCTAGAGAATGTAATCTAGGACTAGAGCTAGAGCTCCATAATAAATCTGAAAAGGTTATCTGAATCTGAAAAATCAAAAATAGGTTATGCAACACACATTACACATGCCTAGAAGATAAACGATGACCATTCTATGACGTGTTCTACCCCAAAGCATTTTAATTCAGTGCTATGGAAATATATTTTGGGAAGTCCAAACATCATCGAAAGGATTAAAGTTGTTTATAGGTTTAAGTTTTTCTTTTTTTCTGCGTCTGCTCATGTAAAACGTTGAGTATCGTATAGTAATATTTTAGTATTCTTTTGTATAAACACATGGTCTAATGTACACTTTGTACATTTACTATTTGGTGCTAATGATATACGTCATCATCGTCATGGCATCTACAAACCTACACTCCTAGCGGATTTATTGCCGCCCTATTTGGGCTCTTCCGATTCATGTGCCGCGAGGAATTAGTCCACATTAACATTTTGATTTTACAATTGGCTGTGTAACTTAGCGCCTTGTACAATATTTCCATTAGTTCCCGTGTTTGCTTATAGTTGTCCATTGCCATTCTCTAACTCCCATCTTCTTAATGTCCTCAATTTTCTGGTTCTTCCATCTCGTTTTCGGTTTTCCTCGTGGTCTGCCTGATACTGGTCTCCATTTGGTAATTTTTTTTGATAACTGCTTCTGGATTTCTCCGTTCTATATGTCTTATCCATCTGAGTCTGTGTGTCTTGATAAATCTGACGATGTATTCTCCTTTTAAAAGTTCTCTTACTTGGTAGTTCATCAGTTTTATAAATTTATTATTACCCAAGTTTAGTGGACCTGCTATTCTTCGAATCATTTTTCTCTTTAGTATCCTCAATCTTTCGTCATCTTTCTGTGTCAAGCACATTATTTCAGCATCATATTATGTTGCTGCTCTGTAAATTTTCAGTTTAATATTCTGAGTAAGCTTCTTGTCTTTGAGGAAGTTATTGTATTTCCAGTAGGTTCAGTTTCCTGCCAGGATTATTTAATTGATTACTATGCTTGTACCATTAGTTCCATTAACTGAAACCCCAAGATATTTAAAGTGTTCTACCTTTTCAAACTCATATTTGCCAATATTTAACCTTGTCACATTAACTGTATTTTTCTTGAGCATATCGGGTATTTTGTTATATTTTGATTTATTGACAAACCCCTCTTGGATTCTTCTTTGCACAACTCTCAAATTCTTCATCTGTTTTGGTTTCTGCTGTCTGCTTCTGATGTCGATGTTATAATTGTACCTTTATTGTTCCTTTTATAGCAACATTAAATTGTGAAGTTGATAGAGAGTCGCCCTGTCGTACTCCAGTTTCTATTTCTATATTTTTGGAAATGCGGTCGATCCTTCCATTGTCATTTTCGTAAGCTTTATGAGTTTCATTGGGATATCTGTGGCTTTATTGGTTTTGATGATATACTTACACTTCTTTAATTTTTAGCTTGGATTGGCTGCTATAGCTCTCTTTAGCGGTTTTGCCATGTATAACATCTATTTTAGAGATGACTGTGAAGATACGTGCACTTGTGGATGCAAACCTAAGGACGATGAATGTTAATGTCACACGTAACAATTGACTAATATACCACTTTTCAAAATAAGTAATATATGCATGGTTCACTGTATACTTTATTGATTATTTAATCTGTCACATAAAGCTTTCTACCAATATATAGCTAAAAATAAATAAACAACGTAGCGACGGTACAGGGAGCAAAGTCCTGCCTAACGTATGTCCCAGAGAACTGGTAAATTTTGAGAAGGAATTTGTAGATACGAAGATAAAAGGAAAAAGAGATGATCAGAAGATAGCTAATGAGTGTACATACAAAAATATAAAGGGAATTAGCAAAAAATCCGGTCACGGATTCTATCTCTGGCTGAAATAGACCTCAATGGCCCCTACAATCATGCAATCTTACACTCAACTACTCAACACAGTACAATGAAAATATTTAGTGCAATAAGGCAGCTTGACACAGCACCAGGTAACAGTCAGATGATAGCCAACCAAGAGGAAACAGAGACAATCCATATTGACATATCTCCATAGTGACAGCAGAAGTTGTGTGCGCTATAAAAGAACTAAAGTGCAATAAATCTTCTGGATTTATGTATATTTATATTTAGGTATAAATTTATATCTATATTTATGGAGAAGACTGTGTAACAGCAGAATACTGCAAACCAGCGCAGCGAAACAGCAATTAACAAATCATCCTACTATAGATTGATTGATATTGATGGGAAAGTAATAAAGCAGGAAGCAAGGTTTAGATATCTGTGAATAGATATAACCAGTTACGGAGATGTTGAAGAGGAAGTACGACAACAAAGCTTAAAAGCAAGTAAAGCGGCGGGATCTCTTAATGACACAATCTGGAAGAACAAACACCTAAGACAAGACACAAAAGCAAGAATCTATAAAGCAGCAATTAGACCTATATTGACATACACGGCGGAGACAAGACCTGACACATCTAAAACGAGACGACTACTAGAAACAACAGAGATGAAAATACTCCGACGAATATCAGGGAAAAGTCTGTTGGATAGGGAGAGAAGCGAAAACATAAAACGATCATGCGATGTAGACGACATAAATGGATGGGTGACAAAACGGAAACAGGAGTGGAACGAACACATTAGTAGAATGGCAGAGGATACGATAGTACGAATAGCACGAGATAAGTCACCAAATGGATGAAGAAGTATTGGAAGACCAAGAAAAAGATGGTGCGATAACTTAAACAATTTAGGAGGCTAATATTGAAGAAGAAACAGGCTTTAAAACCTACATACAAGAAGGAAGAAGAAGAAGATCCTACTATAGTCCTACTTAATCAAAATAAAATAAAACATTGTGAGCATGGGCGCCCATATAAAAATTTTCAAGGGGGGGGCCAAATGTGAAAATTTTGCACATTACATTTTGTACACTATGAATAATAATATATAGTTTAAAGCATCCGAATAGCTAGGGGGGACACGGCCCCCCTGCCCATGGGTATGGGCGCCTATGATTGTAAGGACTATAGAATGATTTATCTTGCATCAAATTTTAGAAAAGGGTTTGGAATACAACACAGATGAACATCCAATTTTTGTAGATTTTAAACAAGCGTATGACTCTGTGACCAGTGCTATTCGGTAGAAGGTAATGGTGGAAATGGGAGTACCCAGAAAGCCAGTTGTATGTTACTATATATGTTATTAGGATTGTATGGAAAAACTCGATCCAACAATATCAAAAGAACCAGACAGCGGATCAATAATAATAAATGAAGAAGTACTATTATACCTATACTCAAGAATATGAAAAACGGATCAGATGCATGTTGAACTAATTGTTAAACAAAGATAATACACATCTGCTTAACACAGTTTATGAAACAGGAGAAATACCCGGAAGAAATACCAGGCAGACTTCTACTTTCATTGCAATTCCTAAGAAAAACAACTCTAAAAAACGTAAACATCATAGTTATTGCCATGATATATGCTAAAAGAACTGTTAGGATCTTTAACATACTTTTTACTGTGATAATAAATTGCCTGCTTGTTGCCAGCAAAATATGTAAAAAAACTCGACGATGCTCTTACATTTTGGTAATAACATTAAACCGAGGCGATCGCTAATTTAGAATGGTTAATACTCTCGAGTACTTTTCAACAACAGCCCAAATGGCCCAAAGCAAACATCTAAATCAAAATCAACAAACCCGATGGCAATTATGTTATAGAGACGGTGATATTTTGAAATTTCGAAAGTCATCGCGAGTGGGCATCTTCTAGATGGTTTGAAATAGCATGCCAGACAATTACAGATTTTTTACTGGACTCAACAATCGGCTTTTGTTAACTAGAAAATTATTTACTTTAAATTACCATAATGATTGTTGTTGAGGAAACGCCTCGTGAATCGTCGATTTTTGATACTCTCAATGAAATTATCAAAAATAAAATAGATGTATCCACTAAGGATAAGTATTAACACTTTGACACTTACACTACGGTAAGATTTACATTAAAATTTATTGACACTACACGTACTTTTAAATTAAGATAATAGTACATTGTTTACCGGGTAGGAAAAGCTTAACATTCCTGGACGACTGTGAAGATTGCTAAGTCGAGGCGCAAGCCGAGACTTAGCAACACAGAGTCCAGGAATGTGGCTTTTCCTACGAGGTAAACATACTATTTTTCCGCAAATCGTTTAAAATTCGACAGATATTGATTGATTTAAAAAAAACGCGATAATTTTATTCCCAAATAAATGGTGCTTTGAAATTCCTAATAAAATTACTTGGGTTACTATGGAAACGTATTGAGGTTGAATTGTCATTTTCTATCATTTATGTAGAACACTAACAACTGTACGGAAATATCATTTCCTTACAGTAAGGAAATGAAATTTCCTTACAGTAAGGAAATGTCATTTCCTTACTGTAAGGAAATGATATTTCCGTTATTTGCGGAAAAATAGTATGTTTACCTCGTAGGAAAAGCCACATTCCTGGACTCTGTGTTGCTAAGTCTCGGCTTGCGCCTCGACTTAGCAATCTTCACAGTCGTCCAGGAATATTAAGCTTTTCCTACCCGGTAAACAATGTACTATTATTAATTTCATTCATAATGTCTGATGAATTTTTTCAATAAATGACCGCCCCCTTTGCCAACATGTCTTGTCTAAGCGTTTCTCTTCAGTTCTTCTTTGGTCTTCTTCTCCTACTATTTCCTAGAACTTAAAAATAAGCAATTTTTCGTATTGAGTGATTCACGTCTCGACGCTGAACATACTCTAATTTGGTCGGTGTATCAATCGGTGCTACCTCTAGACTTCCTTTAATATACTCATTCTTAATTTTACCTTTTTTATCACTGTATTCATCATTCTAAACATTCTTGTTTCACTTACATTCGTTGTTTCGGTTTCTATTTAACTGTCTCATCGCAGTTATATTACGAGTGCATTTCAAACCGAGCCACCAGACTCTGATGAAGAAGTGGAATGTCCCTTCCAATCAAAAGTTTTACTCCTATAGAAGTTAAGAAAGAAATATCCAAACTCAACTCACGAAAGGCTCCAGGTTATGACTTAATCTCGGCACAAGTACTAAAACAACTTCCTCGTAAGGCCATTATTATGCTAATAGTAATATTTAATCACATGCTAAGCTTATCATACTTTCCAAAAATATGGAAATTTGCAGAAATCATAATGATCCTTAAGCCAGGCAAAGCGCCCAATGAATCTTATCGACCCATCAGCCTACTCCCAATCGTTAGCAAAGTTTTTGAAAGATTGCTGCTACAAAGAATATACTCAGATCATGAATTCCTAACATTACTACCAGAACATCAGTTTGGTTTTCGGAAAAATCACTCTACTACACAACAAGTCCATCGAATAGTAAATGAAATATCAAAAACTCTCGAAGAAAGGAAATACTGCAACGCTGTATTCCTAGATATCTCACAAGCGTTTGACAAAGTTTGGCACAAAGGTCTGCTTTACAAAGTAAAATTGGCACTATCTAGTAACTATTTCCTCCTAATCAAGTCCTACTTATCAAATATGTAGATATACCTACCAGAGTCTCATAATACTACGATCGCTTCCTTTGCTGATGACGTAGCAATACTCGCTGTAAATGAAGATCCCATACAAGCCTCACAAGACCTGCAACACCATCTGGACATACTGAGTGAATGGTACACAAAATGGCGAACAAAAGTGAACAAAACAAAATAATCTCAAATAACGTTTACCAACCGCCACAACAAATGCCCACCTGTAAGAATGGAAAATGTACGAATACCAACAGTAACAGACGCTAAATACCTTGGCCTCCATCTTGACCAACGTCTTACTTGGAAGAAACATATCCAGACCAAAAGAAGACAACTAGACTTGAAATTCTTCTGTACAAAGCAATACTCAAACCTATTTGGTACTACGGACTACACCTCTGGGGCTGTGGAAAGTCAACATCACTGAATATCATCCAAAGATTTCAGTCTAAACTTCTAAGATCAATAGTGGATGCACCATGGTACGTAAGCAATCAAACACTTTACGAAGACTTAAATATACCTCTCATCAGAGAAGATCCAGAGAATCCATTGAGCCACGGAGTCACAAAATGGGCGTACCATTCACCGTGAAAATGAGTTAGTAAGGGAATTATTCCATAATGGCCCTGCCACAAGGAGACTAGATAGAACCTGGCCTCAGGACCTATTTTAAAACTTAAACATAAATAGAATAAGATGAGACATCATTGGAAGTCTCTTCTTCATGCCCAAAAACATGGAACAAATGTAATTAATACTTTTTTAATTATGTAGATTGTAAATAAACATATTACATAAAAAAATAAAAAAAAATATTGACAATTCAGACCTATCTAAGTAATACATTTTAAAGTAGATCACTTTAAAATATTATTGACAGTAGGTATTTATGAGTTGCGTTCCTGAGACGACCTTATTGGAAGATAATTCATTCGATTACATGAAATCAAGTTTAACTTAAGAATACCCGTATGAAAAAAATCATAGCATGCAATTTGTCTTCAAAAAGTCAACCATTTTTTTCCTGGTTTTTCCTCGTGATTTAGTTCAAAAAGTCAACCATGTTTTTCCTGGTTTTTCCCCGTGATTTACTTTAAAAAGTCAACCATGTTTTCCTGGTTTTTCCTCGTGATTTACTATGGGATCATTAACACGAGAATTTTACTGTCATCATTGCATGTGGAAGTATACCATGTTACCTTATAGTTTTTCCGTTATCATATCCAACAGAACTGAGAATACGTTTATTCAAATACAGTAGAACCCCGCAAATCCGAACCCCGCTAATCCGAACGTTCGGCAAATCCGAACCAACAGAAAGTGAGAAAAAGTTTAAAAATTCAAGCCACAAGCTTAAAAACATGTTTATGATAGAGAGTAAAACCAGAAAAATGAACAATGTAGGATTAATAGGACTTTTTATAAAAATTTTTGAAAATGAATTTAAAGCGCTTAAATTAAAAAATATAAAGCGCTTTTTGCTTATTTTGTTTCTAATTTGATGGGGATATTTTAAACTACACAAGTACACACTACGAAATGTAACTGCATAATAAATTTTAATTTTTGTGTAGGTACTTATTAATAAAAACAAAGAATAACTATTCATCAAAAAATTTTAAATCAAAATTTATTAAGAAACACAGGGAACGCTTTTGTAAGGTTCCTTGCTCGTTTCACCTGCTTGCCGAAATCCTTGTTTAAAACTACCCGCCTGTGCCTGCCTACATGTGCTAACTCAAACACTTGTATTCTTTATATTAGCACGATCCATGAATAAGTTGTAGGTAAACTACAAAGTTGCAGAAATTCGGAAACTGAGATATTCAATGCAAGTTTTATACGGTGGATCATAAAAATAATCCCAATACAATAGGCTAGATGCTCGATACTCGTGTTATGCAATGTGAGTTTTTATTGGGCAGGTGGGCCCGGTGATCTATCGGTACGCCAATGCAAGCAACGTATGCTATTGGCTCACAGTCTGACGATTACCTTGTGGTTCTTATATTCACGTAGGAATAAATATCTTCTTTTCTTGTTATGAAATAATTTGAGAGCGATTTTTTCCTCTTTGTATGTAATAAATTGACTGTTTCTTTTTTCAAAGCATGTGTCACCAATCGCCATGTATAACATATATAGAGTGAATAAACACAGAGGATAAACTGGTATATGCATATAATGAGAATTCTGAGAGGTAAAAGATGAACAGAATGTAAGAAAAACAAGAAGGTATCTAAGAAGACAGAAAAAAAATTAAAGTAAATCTTTACTTGAATTGAACTGATAGGAATAATTTAAGGGATATATCTTCTTCTTGTTCTATTTTCGCAAAAGTATATAGTCTGCTTATTTTTCAATATGCCTACAGTTTATTAACGTTATATACAATCAAATAATTTATTTATCAGCGTCAGCTTTCTAACTCGAATTAGGGATAAATGATTATATTTTGTGTGTGAACACCGTATTTACGAAAATCGAGTCCAATTTGCTGAAACTGGTTGAGAGATTAGCAATCGAGTGAATGACGCGTTGATCGGCTTAGCTCCTTCTAAACCACCGACGGACCAAGAGCAGGATTAAAGGACTTTGTTCACTGTACGTTACGTTGTAACCCTTCCTCCGTACTTGCAGGACTATTCTTGGCAACCTACAGGGTTATCTATATATCCAAGAAGAACAACAACATTCGATGATCGATTTTGAGCAAACAAAATTTCTGCGTTTTGGAAATTCTGTAAAAATATTCTGCATTTAAATGTAAGAATTAAATTGTAATGATCACGATATTATTTTTATTAAATTTTGTCGTGTTCCGGTCTGTCACATCTTGTAGCATCTCTAGTGATCTAGATTATGAAGAATTAATCTTAGAAGACCGGTACATATTAGGCTCCGTTGCTCTTAACTGGTAGATTAGGGATGTTATCGTTCATAGAGAGGTGAGAAACACAAGAAAGAATAGATATAAAATAACAAAAAAGAAACAGAGAAGAAAACAACTTTTCAAAAAAGAGAGTGCAACTCTTTTAGATATTTGAATCCCCAAAAAACGTGCAGATCAAACGTTGGACCCTCCTAGTTAAATGAGAAAAAGACAAAGTCAAACAAGCGGAATAACAAAAGATGAAATAAATACGAAAGGAATCAAAAAATATACATATCTTACCCTTTACAGGGGTCTCCAAAACACGACAGTAGTCTAACTTCAACTACATACTTAATAGGTCTGGATCCCGCGTATGAAAAAAAAGTTGATTAATAGCAAGCTGAAAATTTGTTAGTAGCTTAAAGATGTCTAGTCGGACAAACTTTGATATATGGGAACACTGGAACAGGGGAAGTTTTAATTGTGGAACAGGTTAAAAATTTGGAACGGTCAGACCACGAAAACGTCACATGTATTTTGTCCGACAGAACTTCCAATTTATTTGTTACCCTTTCATTCAACTCTCATGCAAAAATCAGACTGCTATTTATCACCTGTCATAATTCCGGTCATTTGACATGTTCTACGTGTTCCACTCATTATAATGCCCATTTGGTGATAAATAGAAGCCTGATTTTTGCACGAGAGTTTAATGAAAATGTAACAAATCAATTGGAAGTTCTGTTGGACAAAATACATGTGACGTTTTTGTGGTCTGACCGTTCCAAATTTTTAACCTGTTCCACAATTAAAACTTCCCCTGTTCCAGTGTTCCCAGATATGAAAGTTTGTCCAACTACACACCCTTAAGCTATTAACAAATTTTCAGGCTATTAATCAACTTTTTTTCATACGCGGGATCCAGACCTATAAACTTTTCCGTGGAAAATGATCGTGAATATATTCCTTTTTATAGAAAAATATTTACAAATTGTACCTAAAAATTATGTGTGTGCGTAGTCTAAAATTTACGAAACTATTCTGGAAATGCGTTTAATCTAATGGGTCCTAAAAATGTTATCATATATAGCAAATGTCTTGTACAACAGTGGCTTTACAAAAATATTTATGTGTATTGTCTATTGCACTATTATCGGTTGCACTATTAAAGAATTATACAAGAATATTATTTCGGTAAACGATATTTAGGGTATTTTTGAAAGGTCTTTTATTACAAACCTAACTGTAAGTCAAAATAAATAGACTAAGTTTTCACTCTAATGGCATATAAAGCAACATAATGCTATTCTACATCCCACCAGAAGGAAAACAATGGGAACATTCTCTGGTTACACCTCCCCTCCGAGGCTTCTACAATTTGCAAGCCATACGGATGCTGAGACTAAGGAAGATGAGGGAATTCTACAATTTACAATTCACGTCCCATCTGCTCAGCGCGGTAAAGTACCAACGAGAATGGTTCCCTTCGTACTCCAATCAGAGTAAATGTAAATCAAAAATGAATAACCATTTTCAATTTCGTTGCAAAACGAAAATACAGCCGAACCATATTCTAGTCCAATCAGAGAGTGCAGCAAGCACCCCTACCGGTTTCGAAACTTATTAGTCTCTCATCAGGAGGCACATATGCTGCTCTCCCTGATCCAACCAAAACACACCCCAGCGTGAAGTCCCGTATTGCAACGAACGAAATGGCATAGATGCCCTGGCGGCAACAGCTAGCAAAAAGACTAAGTTTTCACTCTAATGGCATATAATACAACATAATGCTATTCTACATCCCACCAGAAGGAAAACAATGGGAACATTGTCTGGTTACACCTCCGAGGCTTCTACAATTTGCAAGCCATACGGATGCTGAGACTAAGGAAGATGAGGGAATTCTACAATTTACAATTCACGTCCCATCTGCTCAGCGCGGTAAAGTTCCAACGAGAATGGTTCCCTTCGTACTCCAATCAGAGTAAATGTAAATCAAAAATGAATAACCATTTTCAATTTCGTTGCAAAACGAAAATACAGCCGAACCATATTCTATTCCAATCAGAGAGTGCAGCAAGCACCTCTACCGGTTTCGAAACATATTTGTCTCGTTTAGTCTCTATTAGTTTCGAAAAAGGTAGAGGTGCTTGCTGCACTCTCTGATTGGACTAGAATATGGTTCGGCTGCATTTTCGTTTTGCAACGAAATTGAAAATGGTTATTCATTTTTTATTTTCAAAATAAATAGGTCTTAGTGAAATATCTTTTTGGGAATTTTCCCCATTTCATAGACTTCAAAATAGATCAAATCAAGGTTTTTAGTAGGTTATAAAATTTGAAGTAACTGAATCCTTTATGATGTACAAAAATTGCGCGAAACACGTTCAGACTCCCAAAAAATCATCCAAAAAATCCCCCACGTTTTTGGGGGGTTTGAAAGTGTTTCTTCCATTTTAGAATGTTCTAAAGTACTCAGTTACTTCAAATTATATGTAATCTATAGAAAACCTCTAGAATTGATCTATTTTGAGGTCTATAAAATAGGGAAGATCCAAAAAAAACTTAAGAAACCAGTTTTTCTGATTTTTAAAGGTGTTCTAACGCACCTAAGAAAAATCTGAAAAAGTTCAAAAATATAGTTTTTGATAAAATACACAAAATAAAAAAAGAGATCAGCAGCCATTTCTAAATAAAGTTTTTTCGAAAAAAAATTCACTTTGAGGTTATGTAGATAGGGACAGTTCAAGTATTACGTAACGCAGGTTGGGGGGGGGGGGGTCAAAAATCTTCAAAAATTGCGTTACGCAATAGTTAAACTCCCATAAGAGTACGTTACGTGGGGGGGGGGGGGTTAAAAATCGCGTTACGTAATACTTGAACGCTCCCTAACGTACGTTTCTGTCTCTCCGTGCGTACGTACGCTTCCGCTAGAGCCTCCAATACGCAGAATTATTTTTACAATTCTGCTTAAATAGGTGTACTTATTCCGAGTTTCGACCAACCCTGTATACTAAAATTAAAAATTTAGCTATACTAATGATTCTTAACAATAGTAGAGTATATTAAAAATCATTTGAACGTAAATAGAGTTTTAGATGTCAAACTACTACAATTCTACAGGGTGTGAATATTGCTACGAAATTAATAAAAAAACGTAAATATCTTTTAAAATACCCTGTATAACATTACAAAACCTATATTTTAAGAAAGAAAACATTGAAGAGAATCCAAAATTGTAAAAATATACAGGGTATCCCATTTAAAAAAACGAAGTTATAAGCAACTTCCGATATATATTTTCATGATTCTGTTGCCTTTATTTCTCGAGATATTTCTAATAGGCCCTTTATTTGCTTCACCCTGTATTGTGTGAATATTGTTTTATTTTTTTAATGTCAACGGAATTTAAAAATGACTTTACGTTACATTAGGCAGTTACAAAAACTCCCTATTGTTTAGATCTAGGACTTCTCATTTCTCTACAATATAGGAAAAGTTATTTTATTTTTCTTGATATACGCTTGAACTGTATTACAGTATAAAAAATAGAAAGCCTCAAATATGCGTGTCAATTTTTAAATTGGGGGGGGGGGTAAAATTGCTTTAAGTCTTATTTTTACGAGCGACAGTTTTACTTTCAATATGAACAATATTGAAAATAAAACTTTAGAACTATTAGAACACTAAGTGGCTTCTAAAATTTGCAAACCAACCAATTGTTGGTTGCATCTCACTACCCGTCTGTCCAGCACGGTAAAATTCCAACAAAGATTAGTCCTCAATACTCAGAATAAGAGTAGAACTAACAAAAATAATAAATAATCATTGTAACGGGTACAAAAATCACTAAGGTTTTCGAATCCCTAATATTATCGTTACACCCTGTATACTAAATCCGTTTCAGAAATTGTATTGAGTTGTTGCGTGTAAATGTTTGGTTCTTTCGTTCTCACGATATTGGATCAGTCATAGGCCAGAAGTTTTGTTTCTCGTGTATAGATAAATTTTTGTTTATGAAAAAACAAAAGATGTAGATCTTTGAAACACACTCAGTGATCAAAAGATCCACAGGTACTGGTTTGGATGACCACTCGTACGAAAACAAACAAATGAAATAGAGAATGCGGAAAAATCCCCTTACGAACAATTCACACATCCACTACTTCGGGCTGGGAAAAATTTTTTGAATAGAATCGAAGATCCAAACACCAGCTCTTAGAAATGTGTTTCGCCCTCTTCAACCTCTATGGGCTCATCTAAAGTCAACCTCTCATCTTCACAGATAAATTTTTATTTCTCCACGTGTTTACGTTAATTCTAACCGCCAAAGTGATCTTTAGCTACAAATCTTTCACTAATGTGTTTTTGGCGACTGTGAAACTGGAAAATGTTTATCTTGTGGAGATACGTGGTTCTAAGTGTTACCAACGGGTCCAAGTGTCCTTTTCGTTGATTTGGCATTTTTCGTGGGAAGAAGGTCGTAGGAACTACTAGAATCGGTTTTGTTTATCCTCTTGGTGATTGGATGAGCTGTTTTTAATTTACGCCAAAAGGTTTAACCCAGAGCGTATTTTGCATTCTCCTTTTGGTTAAGATTTTGATTAAGTGAGTGCCTTAAGTCTGTAATTGGTTGTGAGGATTATTGATGGGGAAATCAAATGATTTTGAAAGGGGCGTTTGGTTTCTGAGGATTGAATTTGAGAGATCGAAAAATTCAGTTACGTTTGATCTGTAGAGAAGTCAAGTTTGAGCCGCTGAAGATTAAGATGTAGTTGAATTTTGAGTTTATTCGGCCGGCTGGCTAATTCTTGTATCTTAGCTCAGCCCGGCATACAACGTGTACTCGTTTACTGTTAGGTGGATGTCGATATTATCATACCACTATTAATATAATTTTTCTTATATGCAGGCAGGAGTTAGAAGTTTTTTTTTGTGTTAGCAGTTTCTGACATCATAGTTAAAGCATGGAGTTGCTTATATATATTTTTTTGATCCCGTTTAATATACGAAAGGACTAATGAGTTCTTAAATATTTTTGTTCGAACAGTGCCGATTTGTTTGTAAGAAGTAAATGCTGAATTTTTCTAAAAACTATGGAATCAACCATTGATTGATGTACTTTTAATGTATCTATTCCTTTGTAAAGTGACATTTAGGGAAATGAACTTTGCCTTGGACTTAAAACAACTTTTTTTGTAAACTTTTCATTTTCTTTTTGGTAAACATGATCTCTTTATTCTTTATGTAAAATCGCAGGAGATCACAGATCTTTTTAATTTTATTTTATTTTGTTTTAATAAAAAAGTTTGGTTCATTGCAAAATATTATTTAATATTGTCTTTTCCCTTTCTCTTGTTTCGTAAGTACAACAAAGGATTTTCTGAGTAAAGACATAGATAAGGTAAGTCAAGTATTTTATATATTTTGTATTGACTAGGTGTATGAATTTTTTATTTAGCTATCTTTTCTTTTACGTTTCTATTTTTGTATATTTATGGTTCCCGCAAGGAAACCAGTGGCGCCCAATATTTTATTTTTTTTATTTGATATTCTTATTTGATTTTTCTATTTTTTTATTTCTAAGCTCATAACAGAATATTAATAACATCCCGTTAAGGCTATGGGTACATAATTCGCAAATATTTTAGGTGTATCCCTACTTTTTCTGTCTTTACACGGCAAATTACGTGTAGTAAAATTCACACTGGTATGGATATGGAAACATTACTAGAAATTCTAGTCTAGAGTGTCATTCTACTTGAAAATGTCATCATTAATTTAAAGAGATGGGTTTTGAATGTTCTTTAGTCCAGAAAGCCACTGCGCATCCGCTAGGAAAAATATTCTAATTCGGATTTTTTGCACAATCTTACTCAAAAAGGACTCCTTTTAACAAATTTCCATGTTGCCAGGACCAAAAGGTGGTAAAAAATTTTTTAAACGTTTTTTTTTTGTTTTTTTCCTAAAATTATTTTTATTGCATGGAAAAAAGTTTTTTAGGTTTGTTGGATCATTCCAAACAGAAAAGATCTTTAGTGACTTTTTTCTAAAAATGATAGTTTTTGACATATAAGCGATTAAAAATTGAAAAATTGCGAAATCGGCCATTTTTAACCCTCAAAGACTATGTGAAAAACTGAAAATTTGAATATTGCCAAGGTAGGTAGATATTCTTTAAACATCGATTGATGAAATCCCGAAGAGTTTTTTGCAATACAATATTCAAAACTCCTTTGTTTTTTAATTGCGAATCAAGCGTGCGCGACACTATTTTCCACCGACAGTATGGTGCAAATGAAAGGAATAAATTCGTTATTTCGAAAATCGGCGACTTTAAGGAAAAATCCCGAAACAGGTCGATTTTTATTTTTAAGTTATGATATTGCGGCATATATGGTATACTAGTGACGTCATCCGTCTGGGCGTGATGACGTAATCGATGATTTTTTTAAATGAGAATAGGAATCGTGTGGTAGCTCGTTTGAAAGGTTCTTCAATTCTCCATCAAGTAATGTAAACATTTACATAATTTTTTATACAGGGTGTCCTTCTACTTCTTTTTTTGTCAAATAATTTAATTCAATAAAATTTTTTTGGACACCCTGTATAAATAATTATGTAAATGGTTATATTACTGAATAGAGAATTGAAAAACCTTTCAAATGAGCTAGCACACGATCCCTATTCTCATTTAAAAAAATCATCGATTAGGTCATCACGTCCAGATGGATGACGTCACTAGTATACCATATATGCCACAATATCATAACTTAAAAATAAAAATCGATCTGGTTCGGGATTTTTCCTTAAAGTCGCCGGTTTACGAAATAACGAATTTATTCCTTTCATTTGCACCATACTGTCGGTGGAAAATAGTGTCGTGCACGCTTGATTAGCAATTAAAAAACAAATGAGTTTTAAATATTGTATTGCAAAAAACTCTTCAAAATTTCATCAATCGATGTTTAAAGAATATCTACCTACCTTGGCAACATTCAAATTTTCAGCTTTTCACATAGTTTTTGAGGGTTAAAAATGGCCGATTTCGCAATTTTTCAATTTTTAATCGCTTATATGTCAAAAACTATCATTTTTAGAGAAAAGTCACTAAAGACCTTTTCTCTTTGGAATGATCCAAAAAACGTAAAAAAACTTTTTTCCGTGCAAAAAAAAATAATTTTAGGAAAAAACAAAAAAAAAACGTTTAAAAAATTTTTGACCACTTTTTGGTCCTGGCAACATGCAAATTTGTTAAAAGGAGTCCTTTTTGAGTAAGATTGTGCAAAGAATCCGAATTAGAATATTTTTGCTAGCGGATGCGCAGTGGCTTTCTGGACTACTTGGATAACTGTTATTTTTATAATTGCAAATTATTAATTCAGTTAATAAATGTGATACTAAACAATTTTTTCACTAACTATGTATTCAGTGATTGTAATAATTTATTTGTACAACTAGGACTAATACTCAATCGAGAAAAGAGGAAAAGTGTTAAAGTGATTTTTTAATAATATATTTTTATGGAACGCTTACAATTTTGAACATCTTTAACAACAAAATCCTTGGATCACAGAATATATTATCCTGATGTATTCTCTGCTTGGATCTTCCGGATCTTCCTCAAATAATACACAATAAATAACTTTTTATTAAGTTCACGTCTTAAATCAATTATTTATCAAATACACTATATATCAATAATATTTAATCAATAACTCAACGTATTCCCGATGCAATGTCAAATATTTAAAATTGTCACTGATTGTCAGTGTCTGACTGACAATATATGCTGACAATATTATATTCGGCTGAGTGCGTTGTAAGACAAAGATAGATTTGGAAAATATTACCACGGCAGTGTGTTCATTTTTTTTGAATCCTGAAAAAACCAATAAATATTTTTGAAAGATTTAAACGCAGAATAAAAGACTAAATTATTACCGAGGGCCGAAAGTCCCTTAGAATAAATAAAATGTTTATTTTGAATGATATATTTGAAATTAAAAATCACACTAAATTTTCTCTTAGTTTTTCACCCCTGTAACTTATTAAAATAAACATTACAGAAGTTCTCAGGGACTTTCAGCCTTCGCTAATAACGTAATCTTTCATTCTGCGTTTAAATTTTTCAAAAATACTTATTAGTTTTCTCAGGATTCGAAAAAAATGAATCCCCATTTGAATAGCATTGCAGCCGAAAATACGTACCGATCCTCTTAAGGTGATACAGTAGCGATCAACAGGTAGCCAAAACGCGTTCCAAGATTGCGGCTGCAATTTTGAATATTTTTTCGAGATACTTGGCACACGTATTCGTGATATAATAAAAAATGGCGGTACAGAGCCCAATTTGAAAAATATATTAATATGTGGAAGTTAGTCTGTAATTAAATACAATATTAAAAAAACGAGCCTGTACCGCCATTAAGAAGAACAAAAAAATACACTTTCTTCAAATAACTTTTGTATCCGATGCCTAGATTTTGTGTCATTTTGGAACTACTAATGAAATAAAAAATTTTAGTAGTTCCAAAATGACACAAAATCTAGGCATCGGATAAAAAAGTTTATTTGAAGAAAGTGTATTTTTTTGTTCTTCTTAATGGCGGTACAGGCTCGTTTTTTTGATATTGTATTTAATTACAGAGTAATTTCCACATATTAATATATTTTTCAAATTGGGCTCTGTACCGCCATTCTTTATTATATTACGATTACGTGTTCCAAATATCTCGAAAAAATATTCAAAATTACAGCCGCAATCTTGGAACGCGTTTTGGCTACCTGTTGATCGCTACTGTTTCCTCTTAAGAACCATCCCGTATCTCTTCCGTTACTTAGCAACCGAGGACATGTTCTTCAAATTGTGTAACACGTTTACATCCCCTTAAATGACATATCAACATCTTGTCAAATTCTATTTTCCATTATTCCTACAGGGTGAATTTCGTCTTTACATCATTTTGTTGTGAACCGAAACAAGATCCGTGGACAAGCGGGTAGTGAGATGCAACCTGATAGATCTCTCTTGGTCTTCTTAGCTCTGGCAATTCGTTGGCATGCAAATTTTAGAAGCCGCGAATAGTGTAACCAGAGATTAGTTCTAATAAAGTTTTCAGTTGTTGAGAGAGAATCAAATATGCGCTCTCTGAAGAAACCCTAATAAGGGTAGAAACTAATTAGAGTGCTTTTGGCGCTCTCTGAACTAACTAAAATAACATGGCTCTTATTTCGGTTGACAACGAAATGATTATTTATTATTTATTATTTTGTTTTTTAATCACACAGAAAGTAAAAAAAAATAAAAAGAGAATTCTGGGAGTAAGTGGATTTTGCCTATTCTTAACATGGGTAGGTACCCTTTTAACGGGAGTGGGCTAGTGAAAGAATACATTGATTACAAGTATCAAGATCATTGATTACAAGTACAGTCGAACCAGCTTATTAGAATACCGGTTAAAGGAATATCCCGGTTTAAGGAATAGAAATTTGAGGTCCCAAAACGTTTTTACTAGGCTTATATGATCGGTTATTAGAATATTCCTTTTATAGAAATACTTTTTCTTGGCACGACGGCTATTCCAATAAACGGGATCGACTGCATATAGTAATTAAATTGGTAACAATAATGCTCATTATTCGAATTAATGGTTATATAGTTCTATTTAGTATTATTAAATTTATAAGTCACTCTTGGAACAGCCCTGTAGAATAGTCTAAGCCTCTCTCTGGGCCGCAGAACATTCCAAGCGTGCATTCCAGTTTTCCGAAGCTAGTAATCCAGCTAGAACACTCATCCAGACCGATCAGTTTGCCTAGTTTTCGACGCAATTGGCCGTCCGCTTCGGGACCAGTTAATCTGAAGGGCCGAAGGGCATTAGTCAATTATTGCATGTGTTTGTGTCCAACCCTCGACCCTCTTTATTTATTACTTGCACTGTATTCTATCTACCCGAAATAATTAACTCCGAACAGTGGGTGAAATTATTTTCGGATTGGCATAGATATATGTATCGAACGTTATTAGTATATGTCATTCATAAGTATATACACCCAAACTTATATAGAATCACCATGTATTTCAAAGTAATATTTATTTCTTTGGAAAAAACTTGTTATTGTTGCGAAGATTAAAGGTTTTTATTGAAAATAAACAAATATATAAGACAATCATATATAAGAACATCAACGTTAAAAAGGGAATCATTAAATCCATATATAATAGAGCCAAAATTACTTGTTCTAACGAAAATTCATTTTTAGAAGAAAAACAATTGTTAACATCTGTTTTATTAAAAAATGATTATCCCATATCGTTTATAAATAAGGAATTGTCAAGATTGGATCGAATGGAACAGAACAACTTAGAACGGGATCCTACAACATTCACAAGAAATAATACGAGGAAAATATCAATACCATATGTAAAAGGACTATCCGAGAAACTTAAAACAATAGGAAATAAATTCAACATATCAACAACATTCAAAACAACAAACACATTGAGATCTATTCTATCTAAAACTAAACCTAACAGTGAACAAGAAAGAACAAAGAATTGTATTTATAAAATACCTTGTGAATGCGAACAATTTTATATAGGTGAAACGTCAAGACCATTAGACGTTAGAGTAAATGAACATCAGTCTTATAAAGAGTGTTTTTTTTAGAGGTATAGAAATAGAAGTTGGCAACACATTTTTAACTGGCGGCCATTTTGACAGCTGTCAAGTGATTATTATTTAGTTTGGTTTGACATTTCAATATGAATAAACTGACGCCTGAGCAACGCTTTCAAATTGTGCAAATTTATTTTGAAAATCATAGTTCTGTTCGAAATACGTATCGCGCACTACGTCTATTTTATGGTATACATAATCGCCCATCAGAGCAATTAATTCGATCAACTGTGGAACGTTTTCGCACCACGTTCACTCTAAAGGATAATACGCATTCACAGAGACGTCGTACAGTGCGTACAGAAGATGTTGTTGCTGCTGTTGAGCGTAGTATAGAGGAAGACCCGAATCAGTCTATACGCCATCGTGCACAGCAGTTGGATATGTGTCCATCCACTTTATGGAAGATTTTGCGAAAAGATCTTGGTTTGCGTGCTTACAAAATTCAACTCGTGCAGGAATTGAAGCCACACGATCACCTAGCAAGGCGTACATTCGGTGAATGGGCCCAAAACGAAATTGCCGTTGATCCCGACTTTCATAAGCGAATTTTGTTTAGCGACGAAGCTCACTTTTGGTTAAATGGTTACGTCAACAAACAAAACTGCCGTATTTGGAGTGAAGATAATCCTCAAGTGTATGTTGAGAAACCACTACATCCAGAAAAATTGACTGTTTGGTGTGCTTTATGGGCTGGTGGAATCATTGGTCCGTACTTCTTCAAAAACAATGCTGGCCAGAACGTTACAGTCAATGGTGACCGCTATAGAGCCATGATTACTGACTTTTTTATTCCTGAATTGAACAACCATAATGTGCAGGAGCTGTGGTTTCAGCAAGATGGCGCAACATGTCACACAGCTCGTGCCACAATGGATTTATTGAGGGAAACGTTTGGTGACCGCATAAATTCGCGTTTAGGACCCGTGAATTGGCCTCCAAGGTCGTGCGATTTAACACCGTTAGACTATTTTCTGTGGGGTTATGTGAAGTCGCTAGTCTATGCCAATAAGCCTGAAACGATTGACGAATTGGAGGACAACATTCGCCGCGTTATTGCCGGTATACGGCCACAAATGTTGGAAAAAGTCGTCGAAAATTGGACCTCCAGATTAGACTACGTCAGAGCCAGCCGTGGTGGTCATATGCCAGAAGTCATATTTAAAATATAATGTCAAAAAATTATCTTTCAAATAAAGTCAATTTCATGTTAAAATAAAAAATAATCTTTGTTTTATTCTACTTTAAAGTTCTATACCTCTAAAAAAACACCCTTTATAAAAAATAGAGAATTTGATAGATCTCAAATATGTCAACACGCATGGGATAATGAACATAGAGTTCAGTGGAGAGATTCAAGTATAGTCCTAAAAGAAGCAGATAGTAAAAAGAGAAAAATCAAAGAAGCGGCTCTAATTATGCTAAATGAAACCAATTGTGTCGCAAATTCCTCGGTAGAATGCAGTAGGATGTGGTTACCCATATTAAAGGAGGAAGTCAATAGAAAGAAAATACCACAATTAGTAAATAAGTAACATATCGAGTTAGTACATATTTAGTATTTTAGTATTAATTAAAATTTAAAATATCAAGTCAGAATTTGGTATTATTTTTGAGAGTAAACTAAATGTAAACCCAAATACTTACGATGTCGGGATAGTATCACGAGGTTTTTCCTGGTTTTCCCTCGTGATTTACTATGGAATCTCTAACGCGAGAATTTCAATGCCACCGTTGCATTTGGTTGTCTTTTTAAAGACAGATCACATGCTATGATTTTTTGTGGCGGATATTCTTGAGTTGGGATTGATTTCATGTAATCGAATGAGCTATCTTTTAGTAAAGTCGTCCCAGGAACGCAACTCATCAATATTGGCAATATCATTTTAAAGTCGTCTACTTTAAAATGTATAATACGTGTCTGAATTGCCGATATAAATGAGTCAGATTAAATAAATTATTAGAAGAATTTTTTACTAAGCAACAACATTTTTGTTTATTTAGTATTATTTTGTATTTTGACAACGACACCCGACTTGGGCGTCGAAACGTTAATAAAATCATTTTTAGGTAAAATTGTGGCTTATTTCCCATTTGAATATACTTGATTATAAAAATGCCACAAGAAAATAGCTTCAGAACAACATTATTTGCTTGAGTTGCAAATTGAACGAAAATAAATAAACTAACTTTTGCGTCCCAAAACGAAAATATGCCTCATGTGGGGTTATAGAACTTACAACGAGGAAAGATTATTAGTCTTGTGGAGAGAGCAATGTTCTCAGAGGGACATAGCGGTAGAGCTAGGCGTAATATAGGGCGTTCTGTCCAAAACCTATGCTAGGTAAGAGGAACTAGGAAAGCTCAAAAATAAAGCAATGGAAAGTCGCCAAAAGTAATAACGGCTCTCCACGATCGTTTAATTGTCCAATCAGCTAAAAGACACCCATCCATTTCTCACCTGCAGCTCCAAAGGCAGCTTTTGGAAGCTACAGGTGTAACTGTTTCAGTTGAAACGATAAGAAGAAGAGTTCGACAAGTATATAGCAGAAGACAGTTATGGATTCCCGAGTTATCCAGGCAGTACAATATTGATCGCCTAAATTGGTGTCTTTACCACCAAAACTGGAACATTAAGAATTTACAAAATGTGCTACTTTCAAAAAAGTCAGGATTTGTGTAAAATCAGATTACCCACGAAATCGTGTACTTAGAAGTCGAGGAAGATAAGCAAGAACGAAAACTGTCAGATCTGTTTACAAATATACAAGGGGAAGTGTAATATTCTGGAGAGGAATTATGATCCGTAAAAAAAATCCTTTAATTTTCATCCAATCAACTTTAACTGCTTACAGGTATATTGATAACCTTTAGTCAGGCTCTGGAGAGGTGAAACAGGAGAAAATTTAATTTTATTGCATGATAATGGACCTCTACATACCATTAGTGTGACTACAGACATCATTGAACCAGAAGATATCCCTTGTTTGGAGTGGCCTGCTTGCTCACCCGAGCTTAATCCTATAGAGTATTTGTGGGATATGGTTAAAAGAAAAATTAGAGCTCGCCGGAATAATCCACAAGACACCGCACGGCTAGTACAAGCTGCTCGTACAGGATGGAGCAACCTACCGCAACAAAATATTGACAATTTGATTAGGAGCGTGCCCACGCAAACTGAAGCTTGCATAAGGACTAGAGGTGATAATACTGACTACCATAAAATACAAAAAAAAAGTTATAAAAACAATTTAAACATTATTCGTTTTACATTGAAATTTTGTATTCTATTGACTTTACAACAACTACTTTCAATTTGTTTGTTAAATACTTTATTGTTTTATTTAATTATTATGTATTTTTTATTAAATTGCTTTAAAATAAATATTATTTGACTTCGTGTATTCGTTTTTTTAAATTCGCACGAAATAGTAAGAAATATCAGATGATTGCGTATAAGTTTGGGTGTGTGTATATAGGAAGAATAAAAATCAATCTTTGCTCAGTCAGTGTTAAAAACAATCATTTTAATCAGCTAAACAGAAAAGCAAATTTCAGATTCAGGAGATGAAGATTGTCTAGTAAAAGTAGCATGTGTTGAAGATGTGAAAGTCTTTTGTACCATTCGAGATTACTCAGAAAAATTTCGATTACCAAATTTCTGTTTAAGCAAGTTAACCATAGTACGGTATGCGGCAACTAAACAATACTGAAATCACTATGCCTCAAATATGTACGTGTACGTGTCATGCGCTGAAACGTACTGAGTGGTTTCCGAACGTTGTTGTACATTTGGATGTTGAGAGGTGACTCAATTTTTTTTGCAGAAATTGCTTGAAAATAATTCATATAATACTATCAAATACTATTGACTGCAATACATCCAACTCCCACAGAAATCTGGAAGCACGTTGCCACTAGCGCCACTGTCGGCTTGCGGTGAAACTACGTTGTGACAACGTAAAATTTGACGTAAACATTCAAATTTAATTTTATAAATTTTTGAATAACGAGCTAATTTTGGAAAATTAAATTAAAATAAAAACAGTTCAAACACTTATACAAAAACAATAATAAAGCAATTTTATAAATGTAAGGTTAGATTGCTCTGGTTATCCCCGCGGACCATTAGATGGCGCTATTTTTTTGCTTCCTCAAATGTAATGGGAAATGTCAAGAGTCGTATGTATTACAGTCAATAGTATTTGATACTATTTAAGTTATTCTCCCACTCAAAAAGGTCCGGAACATTGTTTAAATAATCAAAATGTTAAAAAAATAAATGAAAATCCGATTTTTTTCTTAATTTTTTGATTATAACTTTAAAAGTGTTCATTTCCGAGAAAAGTTGCACTAATATAAAAGTTGAGTAATCAAATTTCCTACAATATAGGATTAGTAAAAAATTTTAAAAAGTGTCACCCTTGTTGCAAAATAGCAATAATTGCGAAAAAAACATAAAAAACAAGTATCCATTTTACGTTTTTAAACCATTTAGGCTATACTTAGGACCTTCATAATTCACCCAGAAAAACTTTATGACATAATAAAATAATACTATAAATTTCATTAAGATCGGTTTAATCTTTTAAATCTTTTACAAAAAAAATCTTTTAGTAAAATTTTTATTCATTGATCACCACCTGTAACTCAACCGACGATTTTTTTTAATTAAGTCTTAAATCCAAGCAATGAAGACGATATGACTTTAATTTATCACTTTTCCCGTTTAAACCGATACCGGAAGCTCATTCAATGAAAGTCTAATCGTTAATAACTCCGCGTGATTGGCACTTAATATCAGCAAGTAATAAATGCAGCAGGAATTGCAGCAAGAACGTCATCTCGATCTTGACTTATTACAGGGTGACCCATTTTAATAGTTCTCAGTTAAAAAATATATGTAAATTTTGGAAATCGCTGTTGAGAAAAGCTTATGTAGTAAAAAGTCTTGTTGGCTTCTCTGGCCTTTTTTATTTTATCATTCATTTTTTAAACAAATATCTCGAAGATTGCGATAATAAATTTTTTAGAAAATATATACAGCTAAAAAAGTGGAATGGAAATATTTCGCTGCAAACGAACTTTCTCATAGCCGAAGCTATTTTTTATGTGACTGGGGCCATTAAGATGTTTTTATAACAGAAACAGAGTCCGCGCCCTGGTTTCCTAATCTGGTTGGTGAGTTGTGTTTGGCTTCACAACTCGGACGAGTCTTAACCGCATTTAATTAGAATTAGGCCTGGATCCCGCGTACCAAAAAAAGTTTATTAATGACAAGCTGAAAATTTGTTAGTAGCTTAACGGTGTCTAGTCGGACAAACTTTGATGTACGGGAACACTGGAACATGGGAAGTTTTAATTGTGGAACAGGTTAAAAATTTGGAACGCCAGACTATGAAAACGTCCCATGTGTTTTTTCGGACAGAACTCCCAATTGATTTTTTACCCTTTCATTAAACTGTCATGCAAAAATCAGACTGCTATTTATCACCAACATAATTCCTGTCCTTTGATTTGTTCTACGTGCCGGACTCATTTGTTAAATGCCCAACATATTTGTCGGAAAAACATTTTTTCATATATTATAATAAAGTTTCTTCTTCTTCATGTGCCTTGTCCGTTGCTGATGTTGGCTATCATCATAGCAATTTTAATTTTGTTTGCGGCGTTTCTGAATAACTCGATCGATGTTACTACAAACCATTGGCGTAAGTTTTGAAGCCATGAGTGTCTTCTTCTTCCGCGTTCGCGTTTGCTCTCTATTTTTTCCTGTACCTATTATTATTATTATTGAATAAACTTAACAGCAACCTGCTAGTTTTCACTATCATAAACTTATCAGGATGACAAGTTTCACAATTAAAATCACGTTCCACAATTAAAACTTTCCCTGTTCCAATGTTCTCGTACATCAAAGTTTGTCCGACTAGACACCGTTAAGCTATAAACAAATATAAACTTTTTTTGCTACGCGGACTCCAGGGCCTCGATTTTTGACCCTTCGCTTCGTTATCGAACGTATTCGCTTCGTATACTAAACAGATACGAAGCGAATACGTTCGATAACGAAGCGAAGGGTTAAAAATCGAGACCCTGATCTACTACACGTCTACGATCTTATACTTCCATATCTCATCATCGTACCCCAATCCTAGACAATTATTCTGCTTCGATATCATCCTTCAATATTTTCCTTGGTCGGCTTACTGATCTTCTAACCATCTGGTGTCTCAAAAAATATTGTTTTTGTAACTCCGTTTTTTTTAATTAGATCTATGTATTGTCCTTACCCTTTCAGGTTCCTCTTAGTAAGGTTGTTCACCACCATACAGAGTCAAAAATTCAGGATTGCGGCGTCTTCTTCAATCTCTTATTATTTTGTCTCTTTGGGGACCGAATAGCATTCTGAAAACCTTTCTTTCAAATACCAACAGCTTATTTTTATTCTCACTGTCAAGTAACAACTGGGCGAATAATTGAATTGTGTCACAATAGAGTACAGTAATTAAATTGTAACGCAGAAAGTCACGGCGAAATTAGATCTAGGATAGAGCAGGCTAGAGTCGCTTTTAGAAGGATGTCCAAGGTGTTATGTAACACAGACCTAAAATTGGCATTGAGGATCCGCCTACTTCGCTGCTACGTGTTCTCGGTCTTACTTTACGGTGTCGAGTCCTGGACTGTGAATAAAATCGATCTAAATCGCTTTGAGGCTTTCGAAATGTGGTGCTATAGAAGAATTTTAAAAGTTTCCTGGGTAGAGAAGATTCGAAACTCCACAATACTAGAACGTCTCAGCAAGACTACTGAGATCATAAAAAGCATCAAGCAGAGAAAGCTAGAGTATTTCGGACATGTAATGAGAGGTCCCAAATATAGGTTGCTACAAAATATTATGCAAGGAAAAATAGCAGGCAAACGCAGTCCAGGACGAAGAAGAACCTCATGGTTGAAGAACTTGAGAGATTGGTATGATGTTGATACAAGCATGCTATTTAGGGTGGCAGTGATTAAAATTAAGATAGCTATGATGGTAACCAACGTTCTGAAAGGACATGGTACATAAAGAAGAAGACAATAGAGTAGAGCTGAATAATATTGAACGTCTCTTGTAGAATTGGCCTGTATCTATGTCATCACCAAAGGCCAACATCAGTTTTGAACCTTGATTTGAAAAACCGTCTGTCAGCTCCAAGCTTATTGCGTTTCCAAGGCAACATTAAATAGCAACGGTGACAAAGGTTCTCTTTGTCTAAGGCCTAATACTATATGAAATGTCGGTGATGTTTTGTTTTTTATTTTTACCTATTCACTTACAAAAAAATAAATAGTCATTCAGTTAGAATAAACAATAAAATCGTTCCGTATAGTAGTAGTACAAGAAAACAGTTAAATATCTAGGGCTACATTTGGATAGCAAATTTAAGTGGCAGGAACACATCAGAAAGAAAACTGAAGAACTAAAACTGAAGTACAAGAAGTTATATTGGTTATTAGGTAGAAGCTCACAACTTACAATCAAAAACAAAGTATTAGTTTACAAACAAATGCTCCAACCAGTATGGTCCTATGGTTTAGTTATGGGGCTGTACTAGTGAGAGTAACTATGCTTGCCTTCAAAGAGTCCAAAACCGAATACTAAGAAACATAGTCAACGCTCCGTGGTATATCCGCAACAAAGACCTACATCGGGAACTTCGTATAGCAACAATCAAAGAAGAAATAAAGAAGATTGCCAAGGGTCACGAAAAACGACTCTACAACCA
This sequence comes from Diabrotica virgifera virgifera, assembly GCF_917563875.1. Taxonomy (NCBI): domain Eukaryota; kingdom Metazoa; phylum Arthropoda; class Insecta; order Coleoptera; family Chrysomelidae; genus Diabrotica; species Diabrotica virgifera. Next base: position 17,062,183 of record NC_065445.1, on the reverse strand, counting down.
TACAAACAGGGAAGTGTTAGAACTTTTAGATAATCAAGACCTAGTCCGCAGCCTCAAAAGCACCAAACCTTTTGAGCTTGTGTGATAGTGAATAGTGATAAATCTATAAATGTCAGTGTCAGTTTAAATTCGAACAGTGAACCTAGCCACAACAGTGATGTGTGTAACAATAATTATTAAATTCTAAGGTGAACCGTTGGGAATACCTAGGACAGTACAGTAGTAGATTAAGTTAAGTGTAAAATGCTGGTTAGTCTTAGGATTAGGTAGGTGCATTGTTATTGTTAATTTAATATATATAAAAAAAATTTACCTATGCTTATAAGCTTGCCATGCATATTTGTGTTGCTCCACTAATTTCCTTGGTATTTCCATTTCTAGCATTGCTTCTTTTTGTGTAAACACATGGTTACTGAAAATCTATGAATATTTGTGGCATATTCTGGTTAAATTCCTTCTTTTTCCCTGTTTTTTTTTAATATTTAGGATATAGGAAATGTAAAGGATAACTTCAAAAGATAAGTGCCTCTTTTGTTCCTTCGAGCAGAAAAGCCATGTGGCTCCATAAGTTAAGCCATTAACATCCATCTATACTAAATTTACAATCAAGATGCAGTAGAAATAAACAAACCAAGGCACGTTAAATGTTACTAGGAGCTCTCTAAGAGCTCTTCCCTATATCTTCCCTGTGTAATGGGATTTATCTCATTATTAAGATCTTCTAAAAGTACTTAAATTAACTAATGTATTCGTTAGATATTTATTTATAAAACAATAAACATTACGCATATTTGTTATAATAATTGCAAAGTAGAACACCTTAGTTAAAGTCCACGTTTTGCTTAGATCAACAAGGTCGATTATTCATTTTGACACACTAACGAGAATATAATAATATACAAACATATTTACAAAACGAAGTATTTGATAAATATGGGAACACGATCAGATTTGAGTGATTAGTGGGTCAGTCGAATTAGTTAGTTAGGCTTGGGAGGTTGCTGCCGTTAGAGCAGAATAATGTCACCTATCAACTGAATACATTTATATGGTATTAGTTCAACAAAATAAAGTAGTATGAGAATATAGTGTATTCCTGATAGTCAACCCCATCACCAGAGCAGTTTAAATATCCACGTACCACCATACCTGTACTGTTGTACGGAGTTGAGTCGTGGACTCTCACAGACGCCACCTGCAAGAAAATTGAGGCTTTTGAGATGTGGCTTTATCGTCGAATCCTGAAGATATCTTATACCGACCACATTACTAATGAGGGTGTTTTGCTGAGAATGCAAAAAGAAAAAGAGCTGTTAATCAAAATAAAAACAGCCAAAATCGAATACCTCGGTCACATCATGAGGAATAGTGAAAGATATGGACTGCTGCAACTGGTCTTACAGGGAAAAGTAGAGGGAAAGCGAGGACCAGGAAGGCGAAGGATTTCGTGGCTGAAAAATCTACGTACGTGGTTCAACACGACCACTACAAATCTTTTCAGAGCAGCAGTGTGCAAAGTACAGATTGCCATGATGGTCGCCAACATCCGAAACGGATAGGTACTACAAGAAGAAGAAGGAGCTCTCCCGAATCATAATTTACAATGTATAAACTTTGAAAATAATGATTTGTGATTTACAATGTAAATATATTGTAAATTATGATTCGGGAGTGCTCCTAGTAGCATTTAACGTTTCTTGGTTTGTTTATTTCTACTGCATCTTGATTGTAAATTTAGTATAGTGTCATTTTATTAATTTAATTATTATTTAAAAACTATGTAACATTAAAGTTTTATACACAACTGTGATGATCTGATAAGATCGAAAACGCTCTGGAAATTTTATAATCCATTTGGATGATTTTTTAAAGTTTTTAATAAAATAATATACCATTGTACAAAAACGAAGTTTTTACTTCTTTGTAAGTCTTTTAAAACTATGGTATACAGCCAACTACTGAGACTTTCCCTTTTATTTTGTATACTTATTATTTAAAGTTATTGATTTTTATCAAATTTTCTCTCAAGAATGTGTATAAAGGGCTCTAAAATTGGAAAACCTTTTATAATGGTATATTCGTACTTTTAAGCCTCTTCAAATCTTTCGTTATTTCATTGAAAAATAAAAGCCTCTCTGTATATCCATCCATAACAGGAGAAGCGATTAAGGTCTTTGGATGATGAGTATGAATATAATAACGGGCACAGAATCGAGGTAGGCGATTAGAGTCTGGCAATACGTCACCGGCATAGCAATTACCCATTATGGGCATTATGTGAGGAATTAGTCAATTAAGAAGCGGCTCTCTCCCAATTCGCGAGCCAGAAATGCCTTCGGGATTATATGGACGCCAAACCGCCGTGCCGTGCCGTTGACAGTGCAGCGGCGACTCGTCTAGTTCTTGATGGAATCGAGGACACGGACTTGAATTTATTTTTCATTCTATTAAATCTTTAATATACATTTTTCTATTCTCATACTATAATATCGTCGGTATACTGCGAAAACCAGGTAACTGACAAATTTTAAAATACTGAGTTAAGTATACCAAAATTCTCAGCTTTTTACGCTCTACATACAGGTAAAACCCAGTAAATGATACGACTTACCATTCAGCAGATAATTTGTGTGATAAACAAATAAGTTACACATAACCAACTTTTCATTTTCAAGTAAAACAATATATCGCTACTTACTTCCACAAAATTAAAGTTCTGTTGCATGTAAAACCAAGTAAGCGCACATTAAATTATTTTGCCGGACAACAATATATTTCTACTGCTGTATACCATATTCAGTAAAAACGTGATAAATGTCTTTAATACATTTTACATGTATATTTTATTAAAATTTCTCATTCCAAAATGTGTCCAAGAATATGTCAGCAAGTGAAATAAGTGTATTTTCTTATACATGCGAATGCATATTACTTGTCTGTTTTTTCAAAATACAAGGGAAACTAAAAATGTCAAGGTCAGTGATAAAAAAGTATGTATAGAACCATACAAGTGTAAAGATTTTAAATAGGTACTACGACTTTTATGATTTAAAAAAATTGTCACACACTCTAATTAAAAACCGAACAAAAGACCAAAACGGCGAAAAAATAATGTGATTATTGATAAAAAGATGAGATTCGTGAACGAAGAGACAAACAGAATCCATTTCAATTATGACGCGTCACCAAGCTTCATTTTCTTATTGATACTGCACGGCAGTCAATAAGAAAAAAGCAAGCTGGGTTATTAACTAACATAAGCATGCTTATGTTAGTCGATAAAAACTTAAGCAACTTTATGATAGAACTTCGCCAACTAGCATAGCAAAAAACAGAGATTTATTACAGCTATTTGATAAGGGTGTGATACCGGAGGAATATAACAGGTGGTATCGTATTTTACGATGCCAATGGCATCTTGTCAGATCCTGCTTTCAGTGACTAATCTGACGAGTAATACGCATAGTAATATTATTTTCTTGTGTCTATAACACGTTCAAAATAAATTTGTTTTTTCTATAAAACTGCCTATCATTTATGTAAATAATATCCATATAACTACAAACAGCTCTGAATAAAATCTTCAGGGAAAACCAGTTAAATGTTATAATTATCGACTAATCCCTGAAAAACGTTGTTATTAACTAGTTAAAGCCTCATATTCCGATCACAAAACTACAAAATATTATATTTGGTTTATTATATTTGTTATAAATGTGTTATTTTAAGGGTAACTGATTAATGTAGATTTACAGGTAAAACCAGGTAAGTGACTGCATCTCCATCTTAAATTTAGGTTTAATCAGCTAGGTGTCTTAACTTTTTCAAACTAATGATAGAATATCATTTCTGATATATGCATCTTTCACTAGCATACCGAATATCAAACACAAGTTGTCTTCTTAATTCAAAATAAAACACTAAACTTTAAAAACGTTTTTTCTCGGTTTCGGTATTTCGGCATTTACCTGGTTTTCGCAGTATACCGACGATATATCAATTATGATTTCACTACCTGTATCATAAGGCGCGTTCCAAGTGACATGAAAACCGTCCTTCGTATTGCCCTCGTCATGCGCATTATAAAAAATGCGTTCCGAGCGAACATGAACGATGATTCGTATACATTGTGTTGTTCCAAGCGATCCATGTACCGTTTCGAAATCGGTAACTGAACGGTCCTTTTGATACACGCCTTCAAGCAGAAACTATTTGTACTGACTTGCGCAGTTAGGATTGTTTTCATTTTACTGGTCACTGCTATGAGATCAACTGATGATTCAATAATAGAATAATCCACAATCCACGCTAACCTGTGAATCTTGATTTTCGTTTAAATTATTATTAATTCTTTTTTTTTCAAATTAATCTTAAAAATATGGATAATTTATTATTATTTTTTTCTCGTAGAAGTCAGCGATTTTATGTCAAATATCGATTCTGAGGAAGATTTTGAAGCTGAAGTGATGTTTAATGAACATGTTAGAAATAATAATTTCTAACCATCTAGCAAACTACTAGTGGTACTGTGGTACTCGTACTGAAAATGGCTCAGGCGCAACTCGAACTTGAAATGGTACACAAATACGTTCCAAGAAGGTTACGTACCGGTCATCGGTTCGGGATCGAAAGAAAACCGTTCAAAGGCGATTCTGCGCATTAAAACACTCCAATCAATTTCGTGACGGTTCAAGGGATCGTACAAATGTGTCGTCTTGGAACGAACCTATAATGAACTTTATTATGATACATATTTTCATTACGATACAGATTTTTAGGTGGCACAGGCGCAATGACCAATGGCGAGTCAAATACCTACGCTTTCACAGTTCTCAATATGTAAACAAACTGACAAACTACTTAATTTATTTGCGTTACAAAATTAATAAATTTGAATATTTTTTTTGTTGTGAATGATCATAGAAAAAATCGTGTATACAACTTTTTAATTATCATTATGAAGCTCGTACTCTATACGAAACTCGCCGCCAGGCGGCTCGTTTCGTATCCCTCATACTCGCTTCATAATGCCCATCATTAAATGCTCGTTGCATAATATACTGTTATGTTGTCTATGTTGTTATGTTGTTATGTCTATAAAACGATGATACACGTCAACTTTTATAATATAAATGTGCGCTTTTCAAACATAAATTTAAATATACAGGTTGATTAATGCAAGCCTAGCCTAGTTCACAAGCTTTATTTGTAATGAAACACCCTGTATATTTTTAAAAGCTGATTAACAACCTGATTTCCACGAACTATATCATGTAAGGTCTATTATGAATAATAAAGGGTGACATTTTGAAACTATAAAGTGTGAAACTACTTACTATGGAGTAAAATTGAACTAAATTGGACTTAAAAACTACTGAAAGTACTCTCACCAATGATCTATCCACACTCAGCGAATACTTTGAGGAATGTAGATTACAACCAAGTAGTTACTACAAAAACTGTAGTATCAACTTTCCATCTCAACAACAAGCTAACAAATAGAGAAATATAAATATATCTATAACAGAATATTGAAACAAAAGCATACCCGAAATACCTTGGGTTTACTCTATACAGCTCATATTCAGAGAATCACTACATGGAGTTCCAAAGCATCAATTTTCAGATCCTCTGCTTTTGGCCAAATATATTTGAAGGATCATCGGTGGTAAATCAAAATAAACTGTAGAAGATGCTCTGATTCTCTTTACATAATATATGGGGTAAGTATGCCCAGGCTTACTGTGAATAAATTCACAGATATATAAAAAACTGGACATATTCAGATATATCATAGATATATTCCAAAATATATAAAAAAACTGAACATTAGTTTAAAATTTAAAATATTTTTCAGAATTGTGTGGACTGTATTATAGATTGCTGGTTTAAAATAATTGAGAGGAATTATAATTCAGTCAATTTGTACCCTACGAGCTCCCTAGTGGGAAAGTTTTGGGGTAGTTCTGATTTCTTTCATTATATATTATGTATTTTGGGCTGCTCAATTCGAATATGAGGTTTGCGGCCAAAATTTCTTGACGGAACATTGAAAAAATCGCGAAAAAAGCGAAACTTTTCTGCTTTTTTCCGCTTTTTTGCTAAAATCTTGAAAACTATTAACTTTTAGTAAATGGTCTGTTAACAGAAATTAAAGTACTTAAAATTCTCTACAAATATCACTATTTACTTTTTTTTTTCAGACGAACCGTTCGGTCTAAAGTGCAAGTTGAAACTTGGCAATTTTTAACGGTCTCGGCAAAACCCACTTTTTACATTCCAAAACTTTATTTTTTATTAGAATGCTGTCATTTGATAAATTTCTCCTAGTTTTCTGTACAAATAATAAATGTTAGTTCATAATATGAATATGGTATGTCTCTTGTGACAGCTGTTATAAATCCATTCCATCCTAAGAGGCCGGGAATATCTTTGCTTTTCCCTTAGAGCCACAGAAGATCAGGCACATATGGAGTCACAGCTTCTGTTGGTGTGAACATTTCCTTCGGATCTGATATCTTGTATCTGATAAACATTGAGGTTTTGTCCTTTCAAAATGTATTAGTTGAACAGCTCCCTGACTTCCATAAACCTCAGGCGCGGGTTTAGTTTTTAAGCGAGAAATGGACTGGTTAGGAGCTACTGCATGTGTTGGTGTAATACAAGAAATGCCACCTATGACGTGAAAAGTGTGGTATCCGCCGATTGTATGTACGTTAAAATCAGCGTTATCGTACACCTGTTGTGTAAAGTACGGCTGGTTAATTTTGTGCGGATCGCCTGCGATTGCCGATTCATGGAAGCTGTCACAAGAGGCATACCAAATGAACTAACATTTATTATTTGTGGAGAAAACTAGGAGAAATTTATCAAATGACAGCATTCTAATAAAAAATAAAGTTTTGGAATGTAAAAAGTGGGTTTTGCTGAGACCGTTAAAAATTGGCAATTTTCAACTTGCATTTAGACCAAACGGTTCGTAAAAAAAATAAATAGTGATATTTGTAGAGAATTTTAAGTACTTTAATTTCTGTTAACAGACCATTTACTGATAGTTAGTTTTCAAAATTTAAGCAAAAAACCGAAAAAAAAGCAGAAATTTTACGCTTTTTTCGCTCATTTTTCAATGTTCCGTCACGAAATTTTGTCCGCAAACCTCATATTCGGATTCAGCAGCCCAAAATACATATATAATGGAAGAAATCAGAACTACCCCAAAACTTTCCTAGTCAAAACACAGTTTTATTGAATTATTATGTTAAATAACTTTATAAAAAATCTTATCAAAATCATTGTCACATACACTTGCGGTATTCAGATAAGTAGGTTTCGGTTATCACATAGCCGGTCTTCATCCGCGGTAGTTGATTGCGGATAAAACCGGGATATATTGTCTGTTTATTATTCTTCGTCTCCTTCTTCGCGGTACTTGGTTAAAACCAGAGCAGGTTATTTTGCACTTCTGTTACCTATGGCGCGGTCAACAGTCAAGATATTGATTCACGGTAGGTACTTTCAGCACAACTATTTCCTTCCAGCGGAGAAAACAGGGAGAAAAAATGCGTCCGTTCACGTTGAGAGCAGGTAGCAGAGAGAGTCGCGGTACTTTTCACCACGTTTTTGCCTTCAAACGGACAAAGCGGTGAAGATAACTGTCGCCAGTGGCGGTCATCAGTCAACAGAATGTCTTTTGCTTCTAGTTCAAAACTGTCTGAATTCAGCTAGGGATAAAACTAGGTAGAGATAAAACTTGGTACAGCGGAACTCCGATAAGTAGGCCTCCGATAACCAAGGCCGGCTAACCCGGACCGATTTTCATTAGAAAAACGAACAGTTTCAATTTGACTGATTTTTTTACCATGAAATGAACAATACTGCTTACAAGTTTACGTCATTTAGATGTACTGTGCATATGTATTTCATGTTTTTGTAATTATAATGGAGTTTATCTGTAAGTACACCGTGTTTTATTAATTTTTACCATATTCTCCGGCAAACCGGGAAGGTCGACCATAGACCACATCTTCGTCCTACGCCAGGTGTTAGAAAAAAACTGGGAATTCAACCGCGATGTACATCAAATCTTCGTGAACTTTAAACAAGCTTACGATTCTGTTAACAGAGAAGCATTGTGGGAGACCATGGTAGAAATGGGAGTACCGGGAAAGCTGGTAAGATTGGCAAAGGTGAGTATTGAGAACGTTTCCGCACGGATCAAAATTGGCAGCACCACGTCAGAGGAATTCCTCATTCACACCGCTCTTAGACAAGGAGATCCTCTCGTCCCCCTGCTGTTTAACTTCGCACTGGAACATGCAGTAAGGAAAGTTCAGCCACAACTGACAAACGGATTTGCCGCCCAAGGATCAAAAATACTATTGGCCTTTGCGGATGACGTGGACACAATTGCACAATCCACCAGAGATACAAAACCAGTTTTCACCCTATTCGAGAACTGAGACAAGGAAGTTGGTCTTAAGGTCAACGAGGAAAAGGCCAAGTACATGGTGGTTACGAAGAACCCAAGATCAAGGGTTAGACAAAACGTAACAATTAATGAATACAACTTTGAAGTCGTCAAAGAATTCAAGTACCTGGGAGCGTTCATAACATCTGAAAATAAATGAAACAGGGCATATTACTCATTATTGACCGTACTTAAATCAAAAATACTCTCAAGACCAGTAAAAATAAGATAAAATAAGATTATATAAGACAATAATACGTCCCACAATAACGTATGGAAGCGAGACATGGACTCTGAACCAGCGAGAAACGTCAAAATTACTAGTACTTGAAAGAAAGATACTGCGCCTTGCAGAGACGAGACAACAGGAGAATGGAGAAGAAGACACAGTGATGAACTCCACAGTATAAGGAGATGAAAACATATAGTATTTTTACTACAAAAGCGATATTACGTAGGTCAAAATTTTTGACGTAAGAGAACTGTCAAAACATTAGAATGTGACTTTTCTTTATTGCCATGTTTATAATAAACATGGCAATAATGAAAAGTCACATTCTAATGTATTGACAGTTCTCTTACGTCAAAAATTTTGACCTACGTAATATCGCTTTTGTAGTAAAAATACTATAGTACGCTACATTAAAGCAAGCCGAATAAGATGCCACGTGCTAAGATCGAGTGAAGAAAGACTTCTGAACGCTACATTCTGGGAAAGTCCCGATTGCAAAAGGTCAGTTGGTCGCCCAAGAAAGAGATGGAAGACGTAGTAGCCAGTGATTTACGAAAAATGGGAGTACATCAATGGAAAATACCGGCTCAGGACCGACAACAATGGAGGTAAATAGTAAACGCGGCCAAAACTCACATAGAGTTGTAGAGCCAAATGATGATGATGATGATATTCTCCGGCTAACCCGGATCGGCCGCGGTCCCGATTAATCCGGCTTAATCCGACAGGGTTGGCTTAAATAATAATTTAAAACTGAGGGTGAAAATTATCGAAATAGTACATCGAAAAATATAAGATTATTTGTCGCATGTGAATATTGAACAGTTGGTATAATGTATTAATATAAATTGAATTATATATTCTGTGATTTAAGCCATATTCTAAATGAATAAAATCGTAGTAACATTGTTTTAGTTGTTACTTATTTATGTTTATTATAATTTGGTGTTCCGCCACTGAGAATTCATCATAGAGTTGGAATGGTGATCAATGCGAGGGCTCGGTGGAACGAAGTATTTCACTTTATTAGTTCTAACTGTTCGAAAAGGAATGCATTTGTATTTCTTCTCATAAATGATTAAGTGATCGATACCGAATCGAGTGAGATTCTCGAGGGATTTTTCTATAATCCTTTTTAAAAGAGTTTTCCGAAACGCATTAAGCCAATCGACGACGATATTCGTGAAAGTATTCACAGTTTGAGGATTGCAAATATTGAAAATATCTAAATTAGCTCATGTCGGGTATATTCTTCTTTCTGGTTTTTAAACTTAAACTGTAACTGTAAATAAGGTAAAATGTTGAAATATAAACAACAACTCCTCAAATCATCGTTATCATATATCTTCCCCATCATCATCAGTAGTTTCTTCTATTCTTTGTAATGTTTTTAATATTTTTTTGTCTTGTTAATGTTTCCTTTTTTATTAATTCCTTTTATTTATTCTTTTGTTCCGAAATCTCCAAAAAATAGGTAAAAATCTCCAAAATGTAGCATTGCTGGCATATTCTTTATACTTATAGACTTTTCTATAACGTCTCCCAATGGTGCTTAAATTGAAATTTTGCCTCTTGTAATTTCTGTCTAAAATATAGGTGATTCCACCTCCAAGTTCTCACCCAGTAAACTCACATCTTTTACGTGACCTCCAATTTTTCTGCTGTCCTGTATTTTACTATTTAGGGCACTTATCATCTATCAGATGACTATCAGATCTATCAGATACTACATAATCTCACGAAGTTTCGAAGTACCTATCTGGTGTCTAGCCAATTCTAAAATAGGTGTTACTTTGAACAGTTCTGCAGACATCAGTAAATCTAATTATGAAGCAAGTTAACGAAGAGGCCTAAACATCAACATTTTAATGACAAGGTGGATAACAGTTGGAAAAATTAATATAGATCAAGATCTGTTTTCTCTTAATGGAGAGGAGATAGAACGTGTAAACCATTTTGAATAACTTGGCAGCTGGTTAAATGTAAATTGTGAGCTTGATGAAGAGATAATAACCAGGATCGAAATATCACCTAGGCTGTTAAACCTGGAACCTGGAAACCAGTTTTATGTAACAGAAACCTATCGATGTACGCAGGCGCGGATACAGGGGGGGGGTCAACGGGTCCATGGACCCCCTATTGTATTTAGTCTATAAGTATTTTTTATTATTTATTATTTTTTTCTGTTAACTCTAAACTTAGAGCCATCAGTACAACATTAAATTACACGACAACCGCTTCCAAGGAATTTAAAGAAGGCGTAAAATCTAATAAAACACCCTTCTCCGAAAAATAATCTGCATGCGCATATTTGTTTGGGTACCGGTGGAACCATAAACAACGGAAATATTTTTCTTCAATTCAAAGAATAGCAAAAATGATATTCTAAACTGCAAATACGTTACACTGGGTATAAACCTTATCTCATGAAAAGTCACGTTTCAAATTTGCGATACAATAAAGATATAAAAATTTATATTTTACTAGATCAGAGGTTCTCAATCTGTGGTACATGTACCACTAGTGGTACATATCATTATTGGCGGTGGTACACAAAACACAGAAAAAATTAAAATAGTAGTACTTATTAAGTATTGATAATACAATTTAAAAATATAGGTGGTACCAAAAATAATAAAAATAACTGTAGGTGGTACATCACTCAAAAGGGTTGAGAACCGCTGTACTAGATAATCCATGCGTACCTACCCATGGTAGAAAGGTTAATCTTTATGGTAAAGAACGACCAGTGAGATTAATAGTCGTGAATTGTCTATCAATCCTTTTGATACCGTAGGTATCTGGGATTATATAGTGTATTTTATCCTTAGAGTAAGTGTGAGTCGTATGGCTAAATCTGGAAAATATAATATTTGAAATTTGAGGTAAGTCTGCCCCCCCCCTCTATTATAAATTTCTAGATCCGCGCCTGGATGTATGTTCTAAAATGTTATATGTGGTCTATACTTGTGGTTGTAAGACATGGACATTAAAAACCACAATGCTTAAAAAATTAGAAGCATTCAAATTGTGGTGCAATCGACGGATCCTAAAACTATCGTGGGTTTCACGCACTTCCAATGCAGATGTTCATCTTCTCCTTTCTTCTTCCTGCTTCCTTAATAGGCTAGCACCTGTTCCATTTTCGGATGCCCCCTCATGAGATATCCAGGTTGTCACTCCATCTCTTCCTTGGCCTTCCTATACTCCTTCCGTTTGGTGATCTATCTCGTGCTATCTTTACCAGTCTTCCTTCTCTCATTCTTCTTATATGGCTATACCACTCTTTTTTCTTTCCAGTGTCCAGTCATTTATATTCTCTATATTACAGCTTTGTCTGAGGTCTGTGCTACGTTGTCTATCCCATAATAATTTACCTGTGATATCTCGGACTATTTTCATTTCACACGTTTTCATGAGTCTTTTTGTCCTTGTGGTATCATGTCTTGTTTCCGAAGTGTAAGTCATAATTGGCCTAACTACTGTCCTATAGATTTTGGTCTTTGTTTCTTTATCTCCATAACTGTGTATTAGCATACCCAGGTAGCTGATACTTCTTTCTTGCTGGATTATTTTGCTGTCCACTTTTAGCTTGCACCTTATTGGATCTTTAGAGATTACCATACGTTTTGTTTTATTTGGTGATATTATCATACTATAGAGATAATTTCTTCACCCATTCTGTACCCTATACTCAGGTTTTGACTTTATGAATAATTTTGTCCATGATGAGGTTAAACAGCAGCGGGCTCAATGAGTCTCCTTAACGTATGCCTCTTTCCACTGGTATCGGCCAGGGGCGGCCCGTCGGGGTAGCCAAGGTAGGCGCCGCCTACCCTCTTCAAATGTAGTACAATAATATAAATTATTAATATAAATTACTTATTTCAAAATTGTAATTTATAAATTTTGACACAATACCTACAATAAAATAGCAAAAATTATCCAAATTATTTGTAAAAATATCCAAAAAATTTTCTCCGTAGTTATAATTATTGTACGCTCCTTGTAGTGTCAGTAGTACTGTATAAGATTCTATATTCTTCCTGGGTCAGGCACTTGAAAACGTAGCCTGAAATAGAACGACGCCAATACCGAATTGACGTGCGATCTCTCTCTGTTTACGCGAGTAGGCCTGCTGCAGGTCTGCTGGTAGCGACCGTATTTTACGATTTTGAAAGGGCGGATAGGCACAGAGTCTTATAGCCGGACCTCCAAAATTTTATCAGTTGCTTCTCTTGTGTCTTGTGAAACTGTTTTAAATAATTTTGTTTTTTGATTTTGGCTGTTATTAGTAGGTTAAGTATTGAATAAAACTAGGTAGGACAAATTAAATTTGTTTATGAAAACTGAATAATAAACAGGTAAATTTGAGATCGGTCTATTGAAGGGCATTTTAATTTTATACTAATTTAGTAATAATTCACTAACGACAAATAAATCTGTGAATAGTTATTTGTCAGTCGTCCATTATATTTTATAGATATAGATATAAGTGTTATTAGAATTTATAGATAATTAAAAATTTAAAGCGAGGTTAATTGTTAACTTATCAATTTATTCGAAGAGTAAATTATTATTTGATACAAAAATAAAATAAGTAATATTTGACGTTGTTGAAACGTAGGTGTGTTAGTTTTATTGGTGGAAAAACTTTAGTCAGCGAATATGAATATTTTAAACGATGTAATATGCAGTTTGATCGAGACGCCAAAATCAAGAAAGGTCAGAAATTATTTCAATGGGCCGGCCTTTACAAAATTTAACAATTTTATCCACAGATAGGACAAAAGACAATCAACCATTTTCGAGATCGTTTAAAACAATATGGTATGAAAATCATAAATTGCTAAGCGGAAGTTATTTTAAAAATTCACTTTTCTGTTGGCCTTGTCTGTTGCTCCCAAATTTGAAGCAAAATGTTTGGGTGAGTCAGGGATATTCAGATTTGAAAAATTTATCAGCTAGTGTAAAAAAACATGAATCTTCGAAAGAACATTTAAACAATTGCTTAGGTTTAAAACGGTTAGAAAAAAATAAACAAACTATTGACAGTGCTTTAGCTGGACAAATTTCTCTATCTAATAAGATATATAATGAAGAAGTTGAAAAAGATTGAAGAAGTTGAAGAAATAGATGTTACAATTCTGTTAGTAAAACAAGAACCTGCATTTCGCGGTCGTGATGAGAGCCATAATTCTTCAAACATGGGTAATTTTAAAGAAATTTTTAATTTAGTAGTTAAACGCGATCAGGAAATCCAGGATCATGTTAAAAAATAGAAGGGGTGTTCACGGGTTTGTCAAAAACAATACAAAATGATTTAATAGATTGCCTTGCCGATTACGTAAAAAATGAAATATACTAGCGGACGATACTACTGATATAACCGAAAAATCACAGTGTACTTTAACAATCCGTTTTGTTAAAAAAGTTGGTCAGGTAACAAAAAGATTTTTAGGGTTTTTTGATGTTAGCGAGAATAGATCTGCAGACGCTCTATATAGTTTAATTTCAAACGTGCTTGAGCCATATGATTACAAAAATAAATTAATTGCTCAATTTTACGATGGTGCAAGTGTAATGGCTGGCTCTTTAAACGGATTACAATCAAAAATTAAAGTAGATGCTCCAAAAGCAATTTTTACACATTGTTGCGCTCATAGATTACATTTAGTATTGCAAGACGGCTCAAAATGTATTACAAATTGTAGGATATTTTTTGTCGCCTACCCGAAGTATATGTGTAGCCTACCCGCATACTGAGGTCGTGAGCCGCCACTGGTATCGGCTGTGTTAGTTTGTTATTAATTCGGGCCTGTATGTTATTCCTGCTGTATATGTTTTCAATAGTTTTGATAATATCTGACGGTATGTTTCGTTTATATAACAGGTGCATTACGTCATTTAGCTCTACACGGTCGAATGCCTTTTGCAGATATATGAAGCAACAGTAAGTCGGGACGTTGTATTCTAATGATTTTTCCATGACTTGCGTCATGGATCGTCCGGATCTAAAGCCTTGTTGTTCATCTGCTAGATCTTTCGTTGGTGATTTTGGTGGCTCTGACTTTTGTAGTCAGTTTCAGAGCGGTACTAAGCAGGTTTGTTCCTCTGTAGTTTTCAAGTACAGTTTTATCACGGAAGATGTTCATAAAATCATTAATTCCTAAGTGCATTAGTATATTCCTAAGCCTATATCATCATTCTGTTATTTTAACCTCCTATTTTTAAGTATAGATTTATGTTTAATCAAATTTTGAGCAAATTAGATTAAGCTATTTTTAATTTCCATTTTTGGCTATTACCATCAAATTACTTGTCGCGCATCTACGCACATTAGAGAGAAAATTGTTGCGTCAGTGACGCAAACATCAATAATAATAGTATCAGACAACAAAGCAAGCGGCGAATAAAAGGCCACTCTATAGAATTAATGAAATTGCCTATTTAATTGAATTAAACTCTAAACACACACCACGACAAACAACAATTTATTACAATAATACAAATTAAACAAATTTAGAACACGAATATGCCGCCAAGTTTCGTGTTAAATGGAAAAACTAATCAAATCAAAACCGTATTTAATATTTAACACCCTTATAGTCTATGAATTTATTATCGAATACGAAATTAGAGGTGGATAGTGGTCGGAGTATTGACAACGGATACTGGAACAGTTATTTGCGTGGAACGAGAATCTATGGAAGATACATACGGTAACCATTTTAAAACTTTAGTAGAGTGAAATATCAGCAAACTGATTTAAGTTTAATACATATTGTACTGTAAAATTTTAATTTAGGTACCGTCCAATACTGTATATGTCATATGTCCGAAAAATTAATTTACTATCATGCAATTACATTTATATGAATATAAATTATTATAATGAATTATATGAATAATTAAAACGATCGAAAATATCTAGTAACACACAACAAAAGTAAGAGTAGACGATGAAATAACTGACCCAATTGAAGCTGGCAATGGGATAAGACAGGGGGATTCCCTGAGCCCGTTATAGTTCAACCTGATCATGAATAAAATAATAAAAAATAAAATAAGTAATACCTAAAACCGGATACCAAATGGGAGAAAAATAACAAAAAATAATCTGTTATGCCGGCAATGCAATACTATTCTCTCAAAGTGAAGATAATAATCCTAATGAAACAATATGGAGAAATAAAAATTTCGGAAAAGAAGTGAAAGGCAGAATTTACTAAACATTCATCAGACCAATAATGACATACGCCGCGAAAACACGACCTGACACACGCTAAAGACAAAAAGACTGATCGACATAGCAGATATGAAAATTGTTAAACCGATGCGATGGTAAGACACTGTGGGTCAGATCTAGAAGTACAAATATACGACGGAGATGCAAGGTGGATAACATTAATAACTGGGTAAGAAACAGAAGAATAGAATGGAATGACCACATAAGCCGAATGACAACAAATAGGGTAGTCAGGACAGCGAGTGACGGAAGATCACTAGATCTAAGTAAAATAAATATGTAGTTGACAAAATGGCGGAAAGGCGAAACATCACAGTCCTTAGACTTCCACCCTACCACTGTGAAATAAATCCAATTCAACTCATTTGGGCCAAAATGAAAGGTTATGTGGCTAGAAAAAATACATCATATAAAATACAAACTGTGCGTGAATTGTTATATGAGTCTTTAGAACATATTACAGAACAAAACTGGCGAGAAGACATGTAATGGAAGAAGTACAAAAAATGTGGGATCTTGACAACATAATTGATGCGACTGTAGAGATACAACCGATAATTATTAACCTGCAAGACGACTCGGATTCCGAAGATGATCCTGTTTATTTTGCATTTGAATAGTTTTGTAATCGTAATTTAGTTCAGTCATATAGTCGAAAAAAAACCTGGAAAGTTTTCCAGGAGTTTTAAAAATTGGTTATTTTGTGGATTTTATGCTCTTTTTGAATTACAACTTTGCTACTTTGTATCTCCGCCGCTCGCGCCGCCATATTGAAAATGTGGCGCCAAATAACAGTTTTTTTGGGAATACATCCTTTCCGACGCATTTTACGAAAAAATCATTTATGTACAAAATGAAACTAGAAAAAATTTCCTAC
The DNA here is from genome assembly GCF_917563875.1 of Diabrotica virgifera virgifera. Taxonomy (NCBI): domain Eukaryota; kingdom Metazoa; phylum Arthropoda; class Insecta; order Coleoptera; family Chrysomelidae; genus Diabrotica; species Diabrotica virgifera. The sequence continues at coordinate 17,045,358 of NC_065445.1, read as the reverse complement.
TAAATTTCGGTCTGCGATATCTCGATCGATGCTTAGGACGAAGTCGTTCCTGGTATATCAGGAACTGCAAAACGAAGGAGATTGTCCTAAATTTGTAAATTAATAAATACATCATATATGGATTAGGCCTACAGGGAAAACCACAATAAAAAAAAACGCGCCGCTTAATCTACCTCCAGGTGGTGTGGAAATGAGTTTTTTTCAAAACGTCTATTGAAATATATTTTGCAGCGCTCGTACGCCAAATGCGTCAAAAAGAAGATATTCCCAAAAAACTGTTATTAGGCGCCATTTTTTAAATATGGCGGCGGAGATACAAGGTAGCAAAGTTGAAATTCGAAAAAAGCATACCGAAATCCATTAAATTACCAATTTTCAAAACTCCCGGAAAACTTTCCAGGTAAACTACCAAATGATTGGACTAATTTGTATAATTTAAAAATAGGTATTAATTAAATAAATGTATGTTTTACAAATTGCAAGTAACTTTTTATTTTTGAATTGTTTATTTTTGAATAAAATATAGAAATTTTATTAAAACAAAAATACAATTTACCTACGTAGGTACCGTTTAAAAAATATATTTATTTAGTTTAAATAAATGTTTTAATTATATACTCTACGGCCCTGGTCAATCATCTGTACCCTTAATATACCTACATAATCCGATTTAACTTTTACGGTCTATTGTATTCCTTCAGATACAAGGTGGGTTAGTCGAAAACATCTTAAACTGCCAGTTTTAGGTTGGATTCCGTTATTATATCATTTTACCTGTCCTCTCTGTATTTCAGTCTTCTAATGAGGGTCAAACTTGTACGTGCTTGTACTGAGCTCTTAAGAAATTGCGAACAGACCATAGGGATGGACTCGAGCCGAGCAGAGCTTTTGACAAGCTTGAGCTCGGCTTGAAAGTTCGAGTTATGTTATTTCAATTTTCGATAATTGAAATAACAGAAAATAATGTTGATTTTTCATAAAATTTTCATTTTTTTTTTCAATTAGAACGATGTAATTGCATATTAGAATATATTTCTTGTGTTCAAAAAAGTTTCCTAATAACAATTTTCAATATTGTGAAAAATAAAGCTTCTTTATCCTTGAGCAAAATTCATATTTTTTGACATACCTCGTATAATATTCACAAAATTTGATATCTGATGATTGAATCTTCGGTTTTAGACCATTCAGAACTTTTTATGAAAAATAACTTTTTTGGTTAATATGGTTCCAACTTAAAAGGACATACTGTATATAGTACATTTTCTTCTTCTTGTAGTGCCTATCCTTTTCGGATATTGGCAACCATCATGCCAATCTGTACTTTGCACATTTCTGCTCTGAAAATATTTTTGGTTGTTATGTAGAACCACGTGTAAATTTTTCAGTCAGAAAATCCTTCGCGTACCTGGTCCGCGATTTCTTCTACTTTTCGCCGTAAAATTTTGAATTCTTAATAAAGTTCATGTAAATTAGTAACATGTCGGTTCCGCTTTATATATCTTCAGGGTTCGACGATATAGTCACATTTCGAAAGCCTCAATTTTGTCGCAGGTGACGTATGTGAGAGTCCACGACCCAACTCCGTACAACCGTAAAGGAAAGATAACATCGTAGTAACCTGATTTTTCTGGGTATTGACAAATCATGACATTTGAATAGCTTAGCCATTTTTTGAAATGCTGATCTTGCTGGTAATAATATAGTACATAATACCTATGTATTAAAATAACTGTGTTAGTAACAACAAGTATAAAGAGGCACCAATGAGTGTTAAGTTACATGATAAAACCAAACAAATAAGCATAGAACGCGGCGTAAGACAAGGCGACACACTCTCGCCAAAACTATTCATAACTGTTCTGGAATATGCCTTTAAGATGCTCAACTGGGACAATAAAGGGATCAAAATAGATGGAGAAAAGTTAAATCATCTTCGTTTTGCAGATGACATAGTCCTTATAACTGATGACCTAGGAGAAGTAAAGAAAATACTAAATGAGTTAGACGCTATCTGCTGGAAAATAGGCCTGAAAATGAACTTTTCTAAAACTAAATTTATGACTAATCTGATTCCTAGCGGGCAGCTGATTATACGCGAACAAGAAGTAGAACTAGTGGAAAAGTACATTTACTTGGGTCATGAAATTAGAATTGGCAGAGATAACCAAACATGCGAAATAAAAAGAAGATTAACTCTTGCTTGGGCAGCCTACGGAGCTCTGAGAGACATATTTAGGAGCAGTATACCGATCGGTTTAAAAAGACAAGTGTTTGACCAATGTGTGCTACCGGTAATGACATATGGAGCAGAGACACTGACTCTAACCAAGGCAACAGCGTCGAAAATGCGGGTTGCTCAAAGGCGCATGGAAAGATCCATGCTGGGCGTAACTCTACGGGATAAAATAAGAAATGAAGATCTCAGACAAACAACCGGTATCGCAGATGTTGTAGAACGTATCACCAGGCTCAAATGGAACTGGGCAGGCCACGTCGCCAGGCTGAAAGATTCAAGATGGGCACGAAAGCTGATGGAGTGGAGACCAAGAGAAGATAAACGAAGTAGAGGAAGGCCGCCTACACGATGGACAGATGATATCAGGCGGATTAGTAAAAACTGGCAAAAATCAGCACAAAACCGTGAAGTGTGGAAACAATTGGGGGAGACCTATGTCCAGCAGTGGACGTGAATTGGTTGGATGATGATAAACAACAAACCTAATGAAATATAAAAAAATATGAAAAAAAAAATTTTAAGAAACGCTTTTCTCTAGTTACGAGTGACTAAAATTAAAACTATTATAAAAAATGAAATAAAAAGCAAAAAATACAAAAAAATTGAAAAAATTTAACACATTCGTCAAAGAAATGCGTGGCGCGTCTTCATCGAATAAACGGTTTTCGCCCCACGCTTTACTTTAACGAATGTGTTAGATTTTTTCAATTTTTTTTTATTTTTTATATTTTTAATTTTAGTCACTGGTAATAAGAGAACAGAGTTTCTTAAAAAAAATTTTCATATTTTTTTATTTTTTACCTTTTATTCTTACACTTTTCAATCATTAAAATATATCGTCATGTTTATTAAAACATGTATAAAACAAACATGAAAAGTAGCAGGAATCGGCAAAAAATTTGAAACTTTATTGTCTATTTATGAAGCATAACGTAAACAATTACCGTAAAAAGTAAAATTATGTATAGTTCATATAATTAGCTACAATCTGTAAAAGTTTCTTCATTGTAAAAAACAAAAGAATTTAACCATTTTCCGTTAAAAACGTGTTTTTATTTAACCAATTAATAAACATAAAAAATTTTTATTGACTATTCGTGTATTGTTCCCGCGAATGCATATGCCTGTAAATTTTTAGTTATTTGAATTGAAGAAACGGCAGTCAAATTAACGTCCAAAGACAGGGGCGTCATTTGAAATTAAAAAAAAACAGTAAATCCTTTATAAAAGGTATATTTAAAATCCCTAAAAAGGGGCTACATCACAATCAGAACTAGTTTTCGACTGGTTTAACAGTCATCATCAGTGCTTACGTGAAGTTTACATGCTAACCACCAAGATATAATTTTACAAAAATATGTGGGTCAAAGCCCTATATACGTGGTCCGTTAAGGAAACATCGGTTAAAGATGCCAATTAAAACATGGATGTTAGAAATATTTTACCATTATGCCCTAGGTAACATCTGAGCTGTATAGTGTGACTTGATTACATGGTGGAAGTCAAGTAGCAAGTGGTTAAGGAAACATCGCTTAAAGATGCCAATTAAAACATGGATGTTAGAAATATTTAGAAAAATTTTTATGCCCTAGGTAACATCTGAGCTGTATAGTGTGACTTGATTACATGGTGGAAGTCAGGTAGCAAGTGACCACGTATATAGGGCTTTGAAACACATATTTTTGTAAAATTATGTCTTGGTGGTTAGCATGTAAATTTCACATAAGCACTGATGATGACTGGTAAACCAGTCGAAAACTAGTTCTGATTGTGATGTAGCACCTTTTAGGGATTTTAAATATACCTTTTATAAAGGATTTACTGTTTTTGTGTTACATGATATACAGCCAACTACAGGAAAACTTTTTCCTTGTGGAATTTGAAATTTTGATTTGGGGGGGGGGTAAGCATTGTATATACAATCTATCTATCTATCTAATCAGCCCTAAACATCCATCCTTGGATATAGGCCTCCTCTTCCTTCTTCCATGCCTCTCTATCTTGGGCAATTTGCATCCATTTTGACCCAGTGTGTTTCTTCAGGTCATCTGACCATCGCATCTGTGGCCTTCCCCTTTTTCGTTTGTGGTTCCATGGTCTCCAATGTATTACCATCTTAGTCCATCTTTCATCCTTCTGCCGTAGGGTGTGTCCGGCGAACTTCCATTTAAGCTTTGCTACTTGGGTAGCACTCATACAGGGTACATACTCTACCCATGTATATACAATACATTATATTATATGATGTAATGGTGAAAATTTATGTATTTTTTGTAAATTTCAGTCATTTTCCGGGTCAGGGAGGGGGGCAAATGCCCCCCGGACCCTATCAAGTGACGACCCTGTCCAAAGATTTGACCCAAACGATTGAACTAAAGAAAAGCGTTTAATTAATGAATACGCCAACACGAATTCTAAGGTTAATTGTAGCACAAAACTTATACTACGATAAAAACACGAATTTTTTTAATTCGAGTTTTAGTTGAAGTTTTGTTTCGTATCGTATTGAAATTTGACACGAGTAAGCGCCGATTTTTATATAAACAAATATATGAGCGTTCAAAATATGAAACTTTATTGTTTATTTATGAAGCATAACAAAGTAAACAATTAACGTAAAAAGTGAAATTATGTATAGTTCATATCATTAGCTACAATCCGTAAAAGTTTCAAGTTTCTACGCTTTAAAAAACAAGAGAATTTAAGCATTTTCCAATAAAATCGTTTTTTTTTATTTAAACAATTAATAAACATAAAACAATGATTTTTATTGACTATTCGTGTATTGTTCCCGCGAATGCATATGTCTGCAAATTTTCATTCATTTGCATTGAAGAAAAGGCAGTCAAATTAACGTCTAAAGATTTGACGCAAACTATTGAACTAAAGAAAAGCGTTTAAAAGAGCGTTTAAAAAAGGGGTTTATTGAATCCAAAAAGCAGAAATTTCAGCAGTAAATAGACACTTTAACCACAGGGAAAGACACAGGCGGATACTTTAACCACATTAAACAGTGTCAACTCGGAAAAAGCACATGCGCTACCAAATAACTGCTGCCACCAAAACACTTGTCTTTAAGTCCATATATGACAGCCACACCTCTACAAAAGAGGTTATTATATACATAATCGGATGTTATTCTAACAGTACAGTGCATTAGTCCGTTATAGCGTCGCCACACAATGGCCACGTGTCCACCGGCGTGATGCACGTGCGTCTCTCTCGAATCGGCGAAAAACGCGCTAAAACACGCCTGCGTCCCGACGCCGTGGAAACACCGACGGCGGCGACGTCGCCGATCTGTTATACTAACGAAGCGTGAAGACGCGTGTTCAAACAACGTCCAATTACTTTGCGGTATCATTACATTGTATTTAATAGCCAGATTTTTGTCTTTGGGGTATCGTTTTTTGGGATAGTGAACAGTTTCACCCGTTTTTTCTCACAGATTAGTCATTGTTAAGGAATCATACGCTAAGAATGCTGCTGGGTGTAATTGGCGCAGTTTTGGGGAAGAAGGAACTAAGCCGATTATAGTCTGGTCATTCATTGTATACTTTCAACAACGGAAATTTTGTATTTCTACAAAGTACACATTATACTTAAGAATATTTTTATTTCTTCTTCTTCTTCCTCTTTGTAAGCAATTCTGCTTATTCATTGCCTTATTGATACCTCTATGGAAGGTTGTCACTCAATCTTCTACGAAGTCGTCCGATACTTATTACACCGATTGGTGATTTATCTCTTATTTTGCATCTCCCCCATTCTGCTTGTGTGGTTATTCCATTCTTTTTTTTAATTTTTGAAGTTATACTTCTTTAGGCACGAGGGTGAATTTTTACATTCCCTGGCGCATGCGCACACCGACAGTATGGTATTAGTCGCTACATCTTTTAAGTTATGTAGCGCAAATAAGGTGTGCGTGAAAAGAATATATTATTAGTGCTTTTAGTAAATATATTGTTATGATCTGCTTCTTATTAATTTTATATTAATTATTATTTATTTGATTCATTATTTAATTGTCGCAAATCATAGGTACATAAAAAATTGAATAAAAAATCTCAGGGTGCCTTTTTATAATATTAAAAAAATGTCTAAATTATCTTACGTTATACTTATCTTCTCTCGTGGTTTCAGTATCTCTTAGTTGATCCTAATCGGGATAAAATACGAAAAAGAAATAAAGCAAAATATAAAATAAACATACAGAATTGTCTTTTATTTATCAAAATCAATACCCTAAAAATCTATCAAACCTAAAACCTGTGGACACAGATGTCCGAATGAAATTTTTACCACTTAAATTTATTATAGTTAAAAAAAAACAATTTATCGGTTTGTTCCCGATGACTTTGGTAAAACAAACTAAACAAAACAAATTTATGTATTCGCAAGATTAGCTATACTTCCTATTTACTTTTAGAAATATTGGAATTTTAATTCATATGCTTTTTACTCAAAATTTTAGTTTCCGAACATAAAAATATCTTTCACATAAGTTGACTGACCTTTTTCTTCACTCATTCTGATGTCTTCTCGTGACCCAAAAACAGCTCTCCCTCGTTGACTATGTTAAAGGCTACTCATCAAAGCCCTCTCCGTTCTCCAGCTTCAAAACTATCAGCATACCAGCACCAATTCTCCAACGAGCCAAAGCCTCTTTTGACCAGTACTCGATTCACACAACCTCCAAAAATTCTCTGCTCTCCTTCTCACAATAATACAGAACCAAAGAGGTATTTCGTCTCAATTTGATCTGTCTCTCGTTCCACTTTTCAGCACTATTCTCCACTATCAAACAACCACTGGTACTTGCTAACTACTTATCCACGAAAACGTCGAACTGCTCCTCAGCGATGCCAAAAACATAATGCCTTCTTTTTCAAATTCATTCAACATTCAAACCACTTTTCCCCTTCCAAATTGCCAAGAGTCAGAAACATTTCTCTTTTCCATTCGACAAACAAACAGTCATTTTCAAAATTATTCCGACCATCCTAATTACTTTCGGGGAACCCTACAATATTTACTCGGGTTGAAACAAAGATATTAAAATTCCAAACTTTCTTTTAAACCATTTTTCTAGAAAATGATAATTACCTCTACCTGTGGATTCTATAGTTCCCGTAATAAACAACCTTTTTCCATTTTAAATCTAAATACATCCTCCTTTTCACTTTAATTATTCACAAAAGTCTTTAATGGTTCATCGGAAAGCTCATTAAAAAAGAAATCCACTTACATCCAAACTAAATTCTAATAAATATTTACAGATCAATATACAAGGTGTATTAAATTTATGTGCCCTCGTTATTTAAAAAAATTTTAATTTAATTTTCATTTTGCCTTTGATTGATAAATTAAAAACACAATAATATTTATTATAATTTTTATGTCTGCGGATTTGTCTTCCTCCTTATAAGTATTATTGAAAATTTTTATTTTCAATTAATGTATCTGTCACTGTGATTGTAATTATGTCCGAGAAATGATCGACTGAATACAAAAGCGGTGGTAGGTGCTCGGTAGAGCATTCGCCTAGGGATCGAGAGGTTCCCTCTTCGCCCATTCGCCCAGGTTCGAATCCTGACAAAGTCATATCCTTTTTTTTTTTTTAATTTTTGGTATTCTTTTTGTTCTTTCTAAAATTAGTTTAATATTTAGATACAATACAAAAAACTGTTTAAATTGGATAGGTATATTGATTTCGTTGAAATCATAATATGAAGTTAGATTATATTATAATAGAAGTATAACTTCTTACGTGCGTACAAAGTACACACACATTCTTTTTTGTTCATTCTTTTATACACTGTACGTGTATTTTCTGTAATTCTTCTCAGTTCTCCCATCTCTGCCTTTTTCAGTCGTCTTTGTCTTGTTCCTGTGCCAGCTCTTGTTTCTAATGCATATGTCATTATAGGTCTGACGCTGGCTTTATAAATTCTTGACTTCATCTCAGTGTTAACAGTGTTAATATGTCTTTTTCTCCATATATTGTTATTAAGGCAACCTGCCAGTCTATTTGCTTATTGTACTTGATTTCTCACTTCTTTATCCAGTTCTCCATAGCTGGATATTGTAATTCCAAGGTATTTTGTTTCCATTACTTATTCAATACTGATGCCTCAATTTCTATTTTACATCTGATTGGTTCTTTGGTATTTACTATTGTTTTAATTTTCTGTCCAATTACTTTGCGGTATCATTACATATACAAGTTCGGTCGGGTGAAGCCTATGAGGACCATTAGCGGTATATTTCAAATTCCACGTATCATTTTTTTTAATTCGCAGAAAAATTGTATTTTTAGTACTAGAATAGGTACCTTTACAGGGTTTCAATTATGTGCAGATGCATGCAGATGTGATTTACTTTAGATAAATTATGATACAATAGGGCTTTTCATCGATTGTCATTTGTTTCGAGCTTCTGTCATGTGTCACATAATATTAATATAGCTACGGCATACGTCTTTGGATTGTATCATTGGTAGATACCAATAACGTATGACGTAGACGTATTTATATTTTGTGACATTTGACAGAAGCTCGAAACAAATGACTGTGAATGAAAAGCCCTATACAAAATCTCTTAGTACATTAATAAAGTTGAATGTTGGATCCCATTGATAACTTTTTTGTCACATTCATTGTCAAAGAATCTTGTCATTCCCATACTCCTTTCAATTTTAATTTTTCTCTTCCAATATCTTGGCTGGCTATTGTTACGCTTCTTCTTGAACACTCCCGTCAACAACGCTATTCATCTGTCCATCATTCGTGCCACTAGATCATTTTAAAAAGATTAACACCTACTATTTTGACGTCATTATGTTGTTAACATTGTAATACTAATTCAGGGCCTTTTCTTCTCCAGAAGGGTTTGAAGAGGTATCACTTGTTAGTTTTGGAATTGGTGAACGGGCCTATAATAGGCCATGAGGCTTTTGTAGTCTTCAGTTTTGGTATTTGCTGTGTGTTTTGTGAGATGGGCATTATTCCGTTGTCAAACGCTTTGAGAACTAATTAGAAAACCAATTAGGAGCGGTCATTCACGACTATGTACAGGTGTACAATTGCAGATGTAAATATTTCTATAGGAGATAATGTACATGAAAACAAATAAATATTAATAATTAGCTATACTAAGAAATTAAACCTCTATCTATAATAATTCAAAGTGCTAACAAGCTGAAAATGCGAGCATTATCATAATGAAAACTTTATTAAAACTGTTGATCAGTGGCCAGTGGCGTACCGATAGATCAGCGGGCCCTGGTTCCAGTTATGATGCGGGCCCGCCCGCCCATAAAAACACACATTGTATATCAAAACATTTTAATACACATTAAATATAAATCATCATATTACATATATCATGAAATATATCATATATTTATAAAAATTCAAGCTAATTTATAGTCCATTTACTCACGGTTTTTGCTGTAAATTTTAAAGAACCGCTCGGATTAATATTTTCATTTTTCTATAAAAAATAAAACACTTTTTGAGACGGTTTTTCGCAAATAACTCAAAAAGTAAGTATTTTATCGAAAAAGATGTTCTTAGTAAAAATATAGCTTATAAAAAAGGGAAAAAATTGTGTATATACGAAGTTTGTAGACCCTGGAGGAGCAGAGTTGTAGGTAATGAAAAGTAGGTTCTTATTCGTCAAATTCCAAACCGAATTTCAACGAGAAATAACCGAAAAATAAAGCATTTTTCGGGAAAAACTCATCACAACTTGTTTAAAGTTTTTAAAAAAGCTTTATTTTTATCTTTTTTTTTAGTTTCTAGCATCAATATTAAGTATGTAACGCTCAAAATAAAGTTGGTCCCTTTTTTTTGGTCAAGAAAACTCGGGAAAATCACCCCCTAATTAGCATCTTAAATCAAATTAATCGTTACCGGTTCAGAAGTTACTTTACTTATGTATTATTTATATGATCTGCAAGTTTCATCGGTTCAAAGGGCTTATTTTTTTAAATATAATTTTAAAGTAATTTTTTAATTTTGAAAAAAAAATGCTTTTTGTCAAAATAACTTAAAATTTGTTAGTGATACCAAAAATCACAAAAAGTGTAGGCTTTTCTTTTCTGAATATTTTGGATTTTTGTTTTTCTGTGAGGCAAAAATTGGTTAAGATATAGCTGTTCAAAGTTTGCTTACACTCGTGATTAGTGACTCGTTTTTAAGTCCATTTAATTAGAGCCTTTTCAAAAATAAGCGTTTTGAACTTTGAACCAACGAATCTTACCTATAAAACAATACATAAGTAAAGTAATTTGTGAAGCGGTAACGATTAATTTCATTTCAGATGGTAATTTCCCAGTTTCCCAATTTCTGCAACTTTGTAGTTTACCTACAACTTATTCATGGATCGTGCTAATATAAAAAATACAAGTGTTAGAGTTAGCACGTGTAGGCAGGCACCGGCGGTTAGTCGGGTTGTAATTGTTGAAACAAGGGCTTCGATAAGCAAGTAAAACGAGTAAGAAACCTTACAAAAACGTTCCCTGTGTTTCTTAATAAATTTTGTTTTAAAATTTTTTTTATGAATAGGTATTCTTCGTTTTTATTTATGAGTACGTACACAAAAATTAAAATTTATTAAGCAGTAACATTTCCTAGTGTGTAATTGTGTAGTTCAAAATCCCCATCAAATTAGAAACAAAACAAGAAAAAGCGCGGTAGAGCGGGCCCCTGCGGGGCCCGGCCCTGGTTCCACGGAACCATGCTCAGTACGCCACTGTCAGTGGCTAATCATTGTCCGTAATGTGAGGGCATATCCTTTAGATGAGCAACCCATGTGTTGTGTGGGCAGTCCTGTGATACCTAGGGCCATATCAGGGACAACTTCATTCATCGCTTTAAACTATACATAACAATGTAAATCTACCATAATTTTAAAACATTTAAAGAAAGGGTTCTTACCGACATATTTTGGTGGCTCAGCATGTTATAAACTTGTTAACAGCACTGATGATGATCTTTTCAGATCGAAAACGTTCCGTGATTTTGATGTTGCCCTTTAAGGGATTTTAATAAATATGTTCCTTTTATAAAGGGTTTTAATAATTTTTTTCTTCTAAATACTTTTTTTCTTTTTTAATATTTCTTTCCTCTATTCATTCAGACTGTTTTGTTATTCAGTCTACAAATTTTAAATCTAATATTTTTATTCTAACAACCAAATTATCCCTTAACAATTATTTCCTTCTTTGTATGCAGATATTACATAAATGTGATAGGAGTCAGTGTACGGGGCTATGAGAATATATCTCATTAGAGGGTCACGTGCGCCCTCCTGTAGAGATAAAAAATTGAAAGTGTGTATGAGGCTTTGGAAAATAGCATAATTGTCTGAATGCAATATAAAATACTTGTTATATTCATATATACTATTGTGTTTTCAATTTATCAATCAAAGGCAAAATGAAAATTAAATTAAATTTTTTTTAAATAACGCGGGCACATAAATTTGATACACCCTGTATATTGATCTGTAAATATTTATTAGAATTTAGTTTGGATATAAGTGGATTTCTTTTTTAATGAGCTTTCCGATGAACCATTAAAGACTTTTGTGAATAATTAAAGTGAAAAGGACGATGTATTTAGGTTTAAAATGGAAAAAGATTGTTTATTACGGGAACTATAGAATCCACAGGTAGAGGTAATTATCATTTTCTAGAAAAATGGTTTAAAAGAAAGTTTGGAATTTTAATATCTTTGTTTCAACCCGAGTAAATGTTGTAGAGTTTCCCCGAAAGTAATTAAGATGGTCGGAATAAATTTGAAAGAATGACTGTTTGTTTATCGAATGGAAAAGAGAAATGTTTCTGATTCTTGGCAATTTGGAAGGGGAAAAGTGGTTTGAATGATTGAGTGAGTTTGAAAAAGAAGGCATTATGTTTTTGGCATCGCTGAGGAGCAGTTTGACGTTTTCGTGGATAGATAGTTAGCAAATACCAGTGGTTGTTTGATAGTGGAGAATAGTGCTGAAAAGTGGAACGAGAGACAGATCAAATTCAGACGAAATACCTCTTTGATTCTGTATTATGGTGAAAAGGAGAGCAGAGAATTTTTGGAGTTTTGTTTGAATTGAGTACTGGTCAAAAGAGGCCTGGCTTGTTGGAGAATTGGTGCTGGTATGCTGATAGTTTTGAAGCTGGAGAACGGAGAGGGCTTTGATGAGTAGCCTTTAACATAGTCAACGAGGGAGAGCTGTTTTGGGTCACGAGAAGACATCAGAGTGAGGGAAGAAAAAAGGTCAGTCAATTTATGTGAAAGATATTTTTATGTTCGGAAACTAAAACTTTGAGTAAAAAGCATATGAATTAAAATTCCAATATTTCCAAAAAGTAAATAGGAAATATAGGTAATCTTGCGAATACATAAATTTGTTTTGTTTAGTTTGTTTTACCAAAGTCATCGGGAACAAACCGATAAACTGTTTTTTTTAACTAGAATAAATTTAAGTGGTAAAGATTTCATTCGGACATCTGTGTCCACAGGTTTTAGATTTGATAGATTTTAGAGTATTGATTTTGATAAATAAAAGACAATTCTGTATGTTTATTTTATATTTTGCTTTCTTTCTTTTTCCTATTTTATCCCGATTAGGATCAACTAAGAGATACTGAACCCACGAGAGAAGATAAGTATAACGTAAGATAATTTAGAGATTTTTTTTAATATTATAAAAAGACACCCTGAGATTTTTTATTAATTTTTTATGTATGATTTGCTACAATTAAATAATTAATCAAATAAATAATAATTAATATAAAATTAATAAGAAGCAGATCATAACAATACAGATATGTATTTTTTTTTTATTAAAAATAAGAAGAATTTAGTTAACAGATATTGCAGTATGTACCTAATACCTACTCTTCCACTGAAACAGGAATGGTATTATAAACCTTGATTTTACATAACCCAATAGAAAAAATCCAGGGAAGTTAAATCGGTAATCTTGCTGGCCATTCAATGAAATCTATTCGTCCAATCGACTGTGAATGCATCTTCTGAGTATATAATATGTTATCATTTTCGATTGTATCTGTCAAAATTTGATCAACTGTTTCTTCTAATAATTCTAGAATATGCTTCTTTATTTAAGTTTTGTTGTATATATAATGGCAGAACAATAAGATCCTCTTCTGGGGATAATATTCCTGCCCAATTCAAAAGGATAGGAAACAAGTGCAATATCAGAACATTCTAAACAGCAAACACACTCAGATCTATTCCGTCCAAAACCAAACCGAATAACACACAGGAGAGGTGAAAGAACTGCATCTATAAAATACCTTCTGATTGCAACAATTTCTATAGGTGTATTCGTGGAGCAAATCCTGAACTTACCCAGAGGGAGATCGCCTGCGCATTAGGTGTTCTGAGAGAAAAATTCGTCCTCCGCGCACGCCCAATTTTGTAATGCGCAGGCGTTCTCCCTCTGGGTAAGTTCAGGATTTGCTCCGCGAACACACCTTATGAGTGAGAAACTGCAGGAACCTCCACGAAGAGTCAGGATAAACGAGCAGGAAACATACATCAAAAACAGGTTTGACAATTCACAGTGGGATAATGAACACAAAACAATACAGACATAAAAAAGAGAAAAATCAAGGAAGCAGCCCTCATCCTACTTAATGAAAAAAAAAATGTGTAGCAAACCCTTTAGCAGAATGTAGCAGGAGCAGGTCTTGGCTGCCAATACTTACAGAAGAAGTAAACAACAAGAATATAACAACAGTAGCGGATGAGAAATTGTGAGATGCACGTCTTCAATCTTACACAATACATCGTCCCTACCATTTCCAACTATCGAATGTGAAAAATCGGGTTTTTCAGATTCGATACCTTGCCCTCGCATTATACGTGATACATCTTGTGGCAAATTCTCATTATTGTAGCTTGATTAGGAGCGCGGGAAATATGCTGTTTAAACTATCGAATATGAACATGTTTTCATTTGGTTGACTGCAAACTGACGAAAATGGATATATTCGATACTTTTGCGTTGAATAAAATATAACTAAACAGGCGCGGATACAAGGGGGGTCAACGGGTCCATGGACCCCCTATTGTCTAGAAGTGTTTTTTATTATTTATTATTTTTTTCTGTTAACTCTAAACTTTAAGCCATCAGTACAACAATAAATTACACGACATCGCTTCCAAAGAATTAAAAGACGCCATAAAATCTAATAAACACCCTTCTCTGATAAATAATCTGCAAGCGCATTTGTTTGGGTACCGGTGGAACCATAAACAACGGAAATATTTTTCTCAATTCAAAGAATAACAAAAATGATATTTTAAAATGCAAATACATTACACTGGGTATAAACCTTAACTCATGAAAAGTCACGTTTCAAATTTGCTATACAATAAAGATGTAAAAATTGGTATTTTACTAGATAATCCATGCGTGCCTACCCATTGATGGTAGAAAGGTTAATCTTTATGGTAAAGAACGACCAGTGAGATTAATAGTCGTGATTGTCTATCAATCCTTTTGATACCGTAGGTATCTGGGATTATATAGTGTATTTTATCCTTAGAGTTAGAGTAAGTGTGAGTCGTATGGCTAAATCTGGAAAATATAATATATTTGAGGTAAGTCTGGCCCCCTTATTATGAATTTCTAAATCCGCGCCTGATCATAGGGTATAACATATCTACCCTCAGATCTTTTCAGCCAAAGGATGGTTGTTGCCTATAACACCATGGCTAATACATAACCTACTCAACACTTTGGCGGTTTTACACTCTTTAAACACAATTTTCTTAATAACCTTTTTGAAAACAATTTTCGAAATTTATTCGAAATCTTTTTGGGTAAAAATGTATTTGTCATTGCAATCATCTGTGGCTAATCCCATATGAACACAATATTTAAAAAATACCATATTTTCTTACATTTCACCCCATTCATATAATTTGTACGTAATATGGATTTTAAATAAAACACACCCCTCAATTAGATGTGTTTTTTATTTTCTACAATAATTTAAATTCATCCCTCTCGGGAGGAATAAACATGTCTGTGGATAATTTTCGATACATTTTAGCAAACCGATTTTCTGACACCCCATTCGTGAGGGGAAAATAAACTGATAAGGGGAAAAGCGCCAGCATCAGCACCCAGCATGTTACACTCGTGTATTCAGAAATTTAAGGGATGTTTTGAGGGAGTTTAGAAAGCCCCGAAGGGATTGACTAGTCATTAGGGCATTACTTAGAAATTAATTTACAAGTAGCAGTTTGTTTAGGGTAATGAATAGATTAGGCGTTTTGGATTGCTTTGTTAGATTGATTTATCGTTTTTTGTGTAGGTAGTTGAATATATCTTTAAAGTGGTGTAAAAGACAACTTTCTGAAAATACTAGGTGGATTTAAAAATACGTCAAAATAAAATATTGCAAGAACCTATTAGTCCTGTCGCCAGTGGGCGACAACGGCCTCCTTAATTCAGATGGACTTACCCAAGTTTTTTTATGTATTTTGACCTGTAGAACACGAATTTTTTGGGTAACAGTTGATCCGGATGTCGATAAGATTGTCTTTGATAAACAAAGAACTTGAGGAATTACATAACAGCGATTTTTCGGAAAACAAAACTTTTTTTGTATTTCTTGGGTCATTCTAAGCCAAAAATGTTTTTACAAGTTTTTTCGTAGGATACATAGTTTTCGAAATAAAGGCGGTTGAATTTTCAAAAAATCGAAAAATTGCAATTTTTGAACCCGAATAACTTTTGTGGGTGAAAAATAAAATAGCAATTCTGCTTACCGCATTTGAAAGTTCAAGTCAAATTCTATCGGTTTTGATTATTTTCATTGCTAAAAATTAATTTTTTTATTGTTAAACAAAGCTCTAAACACATAGCGCTTGAATTATGTTTTCAATGCATTTCTCATTTGAAATCGAACGAGTAGGCGCGCATACAGACAATTTCTACGTAGATTACGTACATTAAAACGCACGCATTGGGCACGGGAAACGCTATGTGTTTATAGCTTTGTTTAACAATAAAAAAATTAATTTTTAGCAATGCAAATAATCAAAACCGATAGAATTTGACTTGAACTTTCAAATGCAGTAAGCGGAATTGGTATTTTATTTTTTAATCAAAAGTTATTCGGGTTAAAAATTGCACTTTTTCGATTTTTTGAAAGTTCAACCGCGTTAATCTCGAAAACTATGCATCCTACGAAAAAACTTGTAAGACAATTTTTTGCTGAGAATCACTCAAAAAATACAAAAAAAAATGTTTTGTTTTTCGAAAAGTCGCTGTTATGTAATTCCTCAAGTTCTTTGTTTATAACAATCTTATCGACATCCGAAAATTCGTGTTCTACGGGTCAAAATACATAAAAAGAACTTGGGTAAGTCCATCTGAATTAAGGAGCCCGTTGTACCCCGCCCTGATGACAGGACTATATGCATTTTACTTACAATATTAGATTCTTCTTGAAATTTTTGATTAATACATATTCCCTTCCCTAATCTAGATGTTTGCCACTCAAAAGAATCCACCCTGATATTTGACAATATTCAATGGATTTAATAAACATAATATAGACATCTGTCATTTGTTAACCTCTTTCCTTCCAAGACCATAAACCAAAATATAAATAATAATAACCAAGGCTTCTACATCTGGCACCGCTTCTCGGATCCTGCGTTTTCTGTCGAAGCAGTCTTCAGTTTTTTGTTCTCTGGCGGTCATCTGCATCGTCTTGCATCTTCGACATCTCTCCAGGATCATCTTGGTGTACCTCGTTTTCTTCAAGGGGGCGGAGTCCATTTGTCTATTTTTTTGGCCATCTATTTTCAGGCATTCGCCGAAGGTGTCCATACTTTGTGTACTCCTATATGACTCTCATCTTCAACTAGAATGGCTTGGTCGTCAGCAAAGTGTATCGTGTGCAATCTATCGTCTTCGATTGGGATGCCCATATTGCGTTGCACTGGAATAACAAAGTTCTATCTGCCTCAGGTGCCATTTTTAGTTATGACTGTTTAAAGTTTCTATGTTATGTATTTATTTTACTATTATCGCCACCTGTATGTGTTAACAATGTAAATTCAAAAAAAAAATAATATATTTCTATAAACCGTAAAAGGTTACTTCAATAGTTAATACAAAGAAGTTCTGATTTGGAAAATGATTTAAACTTATTTAATAAAGGTTTATCTTTCACATATACATTTGTTTAACAATTATTAATATAATATAACAGCTTCAAGTCATTTGATAAAGTCTTATTGTTAACTTATAAACACTTTTAGTTCTTGCAGATAGGACCTTGTGAGTTGACTGTTTTTTATGTCAGTTAGAACTTATCAACAATTAAAATTCTCTAGATAGAACCTTGTAACTTATGTATTTCAGCCACCTGTTAATAGATGTCTGTGCTAGTATCATATTAAGGTGAAGAACATAAAATAAAACCAAGTTACAGAAAAATCTCAGTTTAGACAAAAATTGCAGATAGAACATTGTTATTCTGACGCAACGATTGCAGCACGTTCTTCTCCACAGTGAGAGCCCCTTATTTATATACAGGGTGATTCATTAAGAATGTCCAATCTCTGAGATGTAGATTTTAGACCTCAAAATATTAAGATTTAACCCAAATCACTTGAATAAAATGTGGCTCGTTACTGAGTTACAGGGTGTTTTATTTAAAAAATTAATAACTCTTTTTACCCAGTACTTTAAAACTATTTGGCATATCCTTCTCATACTTGGAAGAAAGTGTAGGTACTATACACCCTACTAAATTATCATAAACAAAGGTTTCTGGCTACTACCAGAGGCGTACGACAGGGGATAGTGACTGGTTGAGCTTCCCAAATTCTACGCTACTGGCGAAACTCCTGTGTTGGCGCAATATTTCGATTCTTTAATACGTTCAATGCAAATTATATACTTTTAATTATATACTCATTATTTTTCGAGATATTTGAAGTTAAAAATGAAACGACACAGCTATTTTGATTAATGTATTTGTGCCCATTCCTTTTTAGCTTCAAATATCTCCAAAGCTAATTATATTATAATTACAAATGAAGAATATAAGATTTACATAAAATGTATTGGAGAATTGAAAAATTGCGCCAAAACAGTAATTCCGCCAGTGGCGTAGAATGTGGGAAGGGTCAGTCATTCACTTTCCCCTGTCGTATACCTCTGGTAGTAGCCAGCAATTTTTATTTAACATAATTTAGTAGGGTGTACAGTCTACACTTTCTGTCAAGTATGATAAGAATATGTCAAGTACTTTTAAAGTACTGGATCTTCTTCTTAAAGTGGTTATCCGTTACGGATGTTGGCGATCATCATGGCTATCTTGATTTTGTTTACCGCAGCGCGGAACAGTTCAATGGTAGTCGTGTTATACCACTTTCGTAAATTTTGAAGCCAGGAAATGCGTCTTCTTCCCGGTCCACTTTTACCATTTACCTTCCCTTGTAGAATCAGTTGGAGAAGGCCGTAACGTTCTTGATTTCTTTGATAGGATAGAACATTACATGTCCTAGATATTCAAACTTTTTACAGTAAAGTATTGGATACAAAGAGTTAATATTTAACACAAATCACCAAAATCAGTTACAGGATGTTTGATTTAAAAATTTATAAATTATTTGTACCCAGTACTTCAAAAGTACTACGATGGGCACCAAAAGGACGGCGGAAAAGAGGAAGACCTAGGAAAAGCTGGATAGAAGGAATCCATAGGGAAATCAGAGAAAGAGGCTTGAACGAAGACATTTGCTACGATCGAGAGCAATGGCGATTGGGAATCGGAAGACGTCGTAGAACGTTATGAACCGATTGTATATATATATATACTTCAAAAGTATTTAATGTCCGACTGGTATATTATTTGACAAATAATGACATTATTTCGAAGTTTGTTAAGTACGATATAACGCCCAAGGGCGCGTTATTGAAAAATAACGCCCTAGGGCCTATTAAATTTAAATAACGAGTTAAATACTGTCAAGTTGACAAATAAAACTCTAAGTAAAACTATGGTTACCACAATTACGTTACGACTATTTCTGGTAATAGCCTGGATCCCGCGTATGAAAAAAAAATTGATTAATAGCAAGCTGAAAATTTGTTAATAGCTTAAGGGTGTCTAGTCGGATAAACTTTGATATATGGGAACACTGGAACAGGGGCAGTTTTAATTGTGGAACAGGTTAAAAATTTGGAACGGTCAGACCAAGAAAACGGCACATTTATTTTGTCCGACAGAACAGACTTAAACTCTCAGGACAGAGATTAAACTCTCATGCAAAAATCAGACTGCTATTTATCACCTGTCATAATTCCTGTCATTTGACATATTCTACATGTTCAACTCATTAAAACGCCCATTTGGTGATAAATAGCAGTCTGATTTTTGCATGAGAGTTTAATCTCTGTTCGGAGAGTTTAAGTCTGTTCTGTTGGACAAAATACATGTGCCGTTTTCGTGGTCTGACCGTTCCAAATTTTTAACCTGTTCCACAATTAAAATTTCCCCTGTTCCAGTGTTCCTATATATCAAAGTTTGTCCGACTAGACACCCTTAAGCTATTAACAAATTTTCAGCTTGCTATTAATCAACTTTTTTTTCATACGTGGGATCCAGACCTATAAATGTACTTATATGAAAACTAATTAATTCAAAATTCATTCAAATTTTTTGCATATAAAGAATAATTTAGTCGGACATTAAACGTTGAAGGCACCACGGGTATTATAATAATAACGCTTTCGGTCAACGTACATATATACCTCGGGCCGAAGCCCTTCGGTCTATACACCATTGACCTCAAGCGTTATTATCCTTATAATACTCTTGGTACCTTAATAACTATAACATCCTTATCATACTTGCCAAAAAGTGTAAGTACTGTACAGTCTGTACACACTATTAAATTATGTTAAATAAAAGTTTCTGGCTACTACCAGAGGCGTACGACAGAGGAAAGTGAATGTTTCATTACTCCCAAATTCTACACCACTGACGGAGTTGCTATTTTAGCACAATTTTTAGATTCTCCAATACTTTCTATTCAAATAACTTACTCTTCATTCGTAACGGTATAATCTTTAGTTTTCGAGATACCAATAGCATTGGTATCATTGATGTCAATCAAATCAAAATTCTCCTTCCAGCAGTCTTTTTTTCAACCAGTCGTCTTTAAGTCCTTGAAAATCAACTAAAATCATCTCGAATTCCCACGATATTGTTGGAGAAATAAATTCCCAACACTAATATTTAGTAAACTATACTTTATTTAAATATTTTGTTTAGTGGTTTGCGCCTTGTGTACACGTCACAAAGTTTTTTTTATGTTTTTATGTTCAGTTAAAAAAAAAGAAAGTTCGTTACTAAGGTTTTGTTGATATAATAATAAAAAAACGGGAAGTAGGGCTTGTGTCCGATCCCACATAAATTATTACTTTAATACCAAAAGTTTGTGTTAGTGTAATAAAGTTTATTTGTGAAAAGTGCCTTAGTTATTCGGTTATTCCTAGCTTCCAACGAGATTCAAAACCAGCCCAACAGATATGACTTTCAACTTTCCCATGTCTGTTTTCGATAAACAAAGCTAACACCTGTATAATTAACTTTCTACAAAATTTCCCATTTCCCCGAATTTAAAACCGATAGGACACACAATAAATAACGTTAATCGCTATATTCTGTTTATTCATACTGTGGACAAACAGGTAAACAGTTTTTCCCGGGATATTTGCTACGAAACAAAATTTTACAAAAAAGACCGATGAGAAATAACAAATTGTTTTTTTATTCTTCCTTTTCTCTGTATCTTTTTTAATTTTTCTACATTTGTAAATCATAACAATATATATGTTCTATTTATTTCTAAAACTTGTTTGGATAGTAAATATCTAAAGCTCGTGTTATTCCTATAGCGTATTTTCCACCGATTAGATTTAAGAGGTAGCTATTCCTGGATAAGTGTGTTTTTCCAAGGTTTAAACCGAGAAAATGGCAAAAAAGGAATCGAGAGATCGAGTAGAAAAGATCAATACATACAGTAGCAGCATTGTCGTTGAAGTGCACCTATTGTAGGATATATATTTTCCGAAGAAGTTTTCTTAAAAATAGGAAACGAGTTCGGTTGAGATGTATTTCAGGTTGAATTTTCACTGATTACTTCTATACAGTACCTGGTTTTTCAATAGGATAAGTTACAGTCTGATAGAGTGATATTTGGGACTAGAAATAATGTAAAAATTGCGAAGTGTTATATTTTTACGTGTAAAATTAAAGAGAAACAACTACTGAACTCCAGTGGCTTTAAACACGATATTTAATGGATTTTCTCATAATACTAAGTTTTAAGTTTAAATACAAAAATACTCCATCACTTTACCATTTAAGAAAACTCTAAAAATGGCCGATATTCATATAAATAATAAAACGTAGACTAATCGAGGGTCTTCTTCTTTTTCTTCGTCTAGCCACTCACGTCCACATCTGAACATAAGCCTCTTCAAGTCTTCCTTTCCATTGTTTTTTGTTGTACGCTACTTGTAGCCAATTTTTCTCAGCAGTCCGTTTCAGATCATCTGTCCATCTCATAGGACGAGATAATCGAGGGTACCTACTGGAAGAATACTGGACAAAACTCAGAATTCACAAAAAAATTTAAAATTTTAGGTTTCTTGGATACATCTTTCCCAACAACACACAAGAAAGATCCAAAAACTGCATCTACAAAATACTCATTGAATGCAAGAATTTCTACGTGGGAGAAACTGCAATACTTACCACTAAGTGTTAGTGACTTCGAGAAATCCCAGATGTGCAAACATGCCTGGGACAAGGAGCGCAGAGTAGGTACAATGAACAGATGCATCAATAATCATGAAAAAAATCGACATGAAAAAGAGGAAAGTCAAAGAAGTAGCCTTCATCCTTAACTAAGAAAAATGTGTAGCAAACTCATCAGCAGAATTCAGTAGGCTTTGGTTGCCAATACTAAAAGAAGAAGTCAATAACAAGAACATACCGACAATAGTGGAACGAAGGAAATCGAAGAACAAACCGTTGAAAATGTTACAATACATATGCAACAGACACCACAACCATAAACAAAATTAAAAATTGGAGTACAACCCTGACCATAGTAGCTAATACTCGAGCTAATACTCGAGCTCTGAAAATTAATTTAAAAAACTAGTGTAATACTAACAAATTAATATTTCATTAGTTAGTGATTAAATAGTGCAATATCAACAATAACCACAACAGAGACAGGTGTTAACGGTTTTTATTATTATAGAATATATCGGAATATACCTAAGCAGATAACCGACAAAAAGCTAGAACAAGTAGTATAATAAAGTTGTTTTACTGTAAACTACGGAAGTTGTAAACTACGGAAGTTGTTTGCCAGGACCGTATTCTGATTAAACAAAAATGATGACTAAAAATGAATAGTTTTATCCAATCTGAAATTTTTACTACTAACAATACTCCAAATACCTCCTCTAAAAATAAATTAAATGGATCACTTACATATTCTTCTGTAACCAAGCAAACACCAGACACCAACATATTTCCATCAAGAAAACAAGGAATTATATTTGATGCAATTGAAAATACCAAACTAGAAGATTACCTGTCTTCTCTGAGTCTTTTGCTACAACCAACCCACATTATTTTCTGTTCAAGGTTATCAAATAACAGAGTATGTATACATTTAGCAAACGAAAAACTGGTTGAGGATTTTATAAACAAAAATGAAAAAATTAAAATAAACCAACAACTCTTACAGGGTCGCAAACTTGTTAACCCCAGTCAGCGATTATTATTGTCCAGTGTCTGTCCCTCAATCCCACACTCAGTCCTAACATCTGCATTAAAATCACATGGATTAAATCTTCTGTCACCCTTAAAAACCCCTAAGAATAGGCACATCAACACCACAATTCCAGCATATTTTGAGTTTCAGACGCCAAATATGCATATCTCCACTAAATAACCAGACCATACCTGATTCATTCCTGATCACACATGAAGAAACGACATACAGGATTTACCTATCATTAGATAATCAAGCTTGCCAAACATATAAGCAAACTCACCACATAACAAAAAACTGCCCAATGTCTACTGCAATTACAACAGATAACCCAACATCAAATAATCCATTTCCAAACATAGATCCGATTGAACACACAACTAATCAAACAATTCAAAAAACCCAGACAAACACTCATCAACAAGAGTCAAAAGAAGAATACATACAACAAAAAACCCAATCTCTAAATACCCAAAAGCAAGAACCACACCTACATCCAACCAAAAAAGAGTCACAAGCAACGAACGACCTAAAAATTGATCTAGAAAACGAGGCAATGCATATAAACACAGGCAAAAAACAAACCAAACTCAGAATATCCCAACCTCTCCATCGGCTACTACACCTACAAAGGAACATACTTTCATTACACCAAAAAATAAAGAGAAGAAAGTCAAATCAGATCAAAATAGCAAAACACAAAAAACAATAGAAGAAAATGCTAAGTTACAATAAAATATTATATGATAACCCAAATTCCAACTATCCTCTAACTTACGAACAGGTAATAGATTCCTGTGGTGATAGAACAGGTAATAGATGGGATGTGGTGAACAGGTAATAGATTCACCACAGGAATCACACCAAATGGCCTGTATCGATCAGAAACCGCCAGGCTTTGAACTGCCCCGCAATACATGGACGGTGCTGAACAGAATAAGGACAGGGACCGGTAGATGTGCTGACAGTTGGCATAGATAGGGAAAGGCCCTTACTCCTGAGTGTGATTGTGGTGCGCAACGGCAGACCATCCGCCACATTATTGAGGAATGCCCCCGAAGGCGATACCCTGGAGTTTTCGATGAGTTCCTGAATGCGACCGAAAATGTTTTACAGTATATTAATACATTAGATGTTCGTTTGTGATACTTCATGTAGTGTTTTATATACTTTTTTTAAAATTATGTGTTCTTGTTGTATCTATGCCATACGATAAATAAATAAAATAAATAAATAAATAGGTAATAGATTTTATTGAAAATTGTGAGGGCTCACCAGATCCATTGAGTATCGCCAAAACATATGCATCAGACACAACAAAGATCGCAAATCTATTAAATTAAATATTATACCCTTACCTGAAGGACCGAAAAATTAGAGTCAAATGCGCTCGAATAAAAAATAAAATCAGATACAACCTAGAAACAGACATAGATAGCGACGCATCTACCGAAACTTATTAATATATCAACAAACACGGCAATACGTAGAACATATACACCGATACGTCAAAAATGAAACATACTAGTGCGTGAAGTGTGCAACAGTGTTCTAACGGTAAAGCAGTGAATAGTAAACAGTGAACGACGGAAATATAATACACCCAACTCCCTAAAAAATGATGCCCAAGAAGAAAACATAGATACCTACCCAAAATATTTTCTATCTTAAAAACTACCAACTACTTCAATTGGTCAAACACACATTGTAATACACATATTGTAAACTTATGTACATTATTTATATCAACTGTAACAGTAATCTAAATACGCTAATGACCATGTAGACCAGTAAGGATCTGTTTTTAGGTGGATGTGAGAGGTGGCATTCAGATTTTTGCCGATAAAGTTAGGTGATGACTTCGTTAATAATAATTGATTTATGCTCCTTCTCAAATATGCCTGGAACATTAATAAAAAAAATAAAATATTTAAAAATTTCAAAAAATTTCTTTTTTTTCCTTTTTTTGCTTATAACTTTAAAACGATTCATTTTGGAACAAAGTCGTATAGGAATAAAACAAAGATAATTAAATTTTATATCAGATGCGATCGGTTAAAAATGTCTTAATTTATCACCCTTGCTGCAAAATAGCAATAAATATAAAATAAGGGGGCAAAACAAGCCTGTCATTATTCAATGATTTTCCATCACTTAGGTTACACTTAAAACCTTCCTAATTCGCTTAGAAACTTTTTGTAATATGCTAAAACCGTACACCAAATTTCATTAAAATTGACTTACTATATAATATAATAATACTATATAATAATAATTTTGCAATCTAAACTTTTTTTAAAAAATTAAAATTTTTTAAAATCTTGTACAACAAAAACTAGAAAATACAAAGATTTGTCAATTTTTTTACATATAAAGAAGCACTCCACCTATCTAATGCACTTTACAGAATTGAAATCGGATTGTTTAAGCAGCCTCAGCAATGTTTTAAAGTTATAAACAATTTTTTGGCTTATAAACAAATTAGTCCTGTGGCCAGGAGGGGGTGCTACGGGCTCCTTTATTTAGATGGACTTACCCAAGATTTTTATGTATTTTTTGACCCGTAGAACACGATTTTTTTGGGTAACAGTTGATCCGGATGTCGATAAGATTGTTATAAACAAAGAACTTGAGGAATTACATAACATCGATTTTTCGCAAAATAAAACATTTTTTTGTATTTCTTGGGTAATTTTAAGCAAAAAATGTTCTTACAAGTTTTTTCGTAGGATGCATAGTTTTCGAGATAAACGAAGTGGAACTTTCAAAAATTCGAAAAATTGCAATTTTTGAACGCGAATAAATTTTGATTAAAAAATAAAATAGCAATTCTGCTGACAGCATTTGAAAGTTTAAGTCAAATTATACCGGTTTTAATTATTTGCATTGCTAAAAATTAATTTTTTTATTATTAAACAAAGCTATTTGTTTATAAGCCAAAAAATGGTTTATAAGTTTAAAACATTGCCGAGGCCCCTTAAATAATCCAATTTTAATTCTTTAAAGTGTATTAGATAGGTAGAGCACCTCTTTATATGTAAAAAAATTAGACAACTTCTAAATGGTCTACTTTTTGTTCAGAAAGATTTTAAAAAATTTGAACTTTTTTAAAAACATTTAGATTGCAAATTTATTATGCAAAATCTATTATGTCGATTTTAATTAAATTTGGTACACGGTTTAAGTATGTTACAAAAAACTTCCTAAGCGAATTACTAAGGTTCTAAGTATGTACCACCAAAGTGGTTAAAAACATTGAATAACAACAGGCGTATTTTGTCCCCTTATTTTGTATTTATTGCTATATTGCAGAAAAGGTAATACGTTAAGACATTTTTGACCAGTCGTATATCATACAAAATTCAATTATCTTTATTTTATTTCTCTACGACTTTGTTCCAAAACGAATCGTTTTAAAGTTATAAGCAAAGAAAGCAGAAAAAATCGATGTTTTTCGAAATTTTTAAATATTTAAATTTTTTTATTAATGTTCCGGGCATATTTGAGAAGGAGCATAAGTCAATTATTATTACTGAAGGTGTCACCTAACTTTATCTGCAAAAATCCGAAAGCCACCTTTCACATCAAAAAATAGACGTTTTTTCACAGATCCTTACTGGTCTACTGCGTGGTAGATGCGTTATTAAAATAAAAAAAAATAAAAAAAAATTAAAAATTTAATTGCTTTCGACAATCACATCTACGATACAGATCCTTTTTCTTCTTAAGGTGCCTATCTTTTAGTGATGTTGCCGACCACATTGACCCATCTTATTCTATTTACAGCAGCTCGAAATAGATCAGTTGACGTTAGACCAGTCCATTTCCTAAGACTGGCCAGCCAGGATATACGTCTACGTCCAGGGCCTCTCTTGTCCTCTATCTTGCCTTGTAGAATCAACTGTTGATGTCGGTATTACGATACAGATTATACAAACCAATTAACACAAAGTAATAACAAAAATAGAATTTGATACCCCTAGGCAATATGGTAGATAATAACATCATTTTCAAGCAATTTTTTAAACCACCGATTGCTATAGTCCATAAGATCGAAGACCAAAAATATTTTCATTGTTTGAAAATAAATACTCAACCTAAAAAAATCAGGTGATAAAATCTTTCCAGAACTTTTCAGAATATTTTTCTTTTCCTCTTTTGAGATTTACTATTTTAGTAGGGAATAAGCCATAATTTGAGTCGGAAATTAAGCTTATTTAACGTTTCAGCTTCCACTTCGGAAATCTTTATCAAAATACAACTTTTTTGAGAACGATTTCCAGAGTGGCAGTCGAAACGTCAAAACAGTAGTATAAATGTAATTTTCAATTGTGGTTAAATGAATGATTGTCATCCAGCAGAAACTTATAAGCACCCCACGGACCCCACACTTTAAGCGTTAAATTGACGTACAAATTGATGGATCCACTTCAGCCTCATATTACGGTCGTATTGGTTTACATATTGTTAAGGTAACACAATATTTGCCAACCAATATGCTTGAAAGGCTATATGCCTATTAGGAACAGCTACTAATTGTAGCAAGTGTATTGTTTTCTCACAGCTATCTGATCACCCGCTTTCTTATTTCTGAGCAGTCGTATTCTAGTCTAGGGCGCATCTGTTTTGAGATGGACGTTGAGAGGTGACTCAAATTTTTTTTCAGAAATTGCTTGAAAATAAATCAAATAATAATATTTGAGTTATCCTTCCTCTCAAAAAGGTCCGGAACATTGTTTAAATAATCAAAATGTCAAAAAATTAAGGAAAAATTCGATTTTTTTCTTCGTTTTTCGATTATAACTTTAAAAGTATTCATTTCCGAGAAAAGTTGTACTAACATAAAAGTTGCATAATTAAATTTCCTACAATATAGAATTGGTTAAAAATTTAAAAAATAGTCACCCTAGTTGCAACATAGCAATAATTGCGAAAAAACAATACAAAAACAAGTATTCGCATTTTACGTTTTTCAACAATTTATGCTAGACTTTGGACCTTCATATTTCACCCAAAAAAACTTTATGATACAGTAAAACAATACTGTAAATTTCATTAAGATCGGTTCAATAGATTTTGCAAAATAAATTTTGAAATCCAGCTTTCGCAAAAAAAATTCATTTTTTCAAAATGTTACAGGACTGAAAATAAAGCAAATAGCAAGTTGAAAATTTTTTTGCTTATAGAAGTGTATTGTACCTTTCATTTGGAATTTGCAAAATTAAAATCGATTAATTACCACGGCGTCAGGAAATTTTTTAAATAAACATTAATTTTTGGTGCTACGCGCAGGACAGCGGTGTTCGATTCACACAAGTTGATTTCCACCAAAATTTCTTCCAATGTTTATCTAGTAGTATATTATTTTCTTACTTTATATATTGTTGTATTTTAATATTTGAATTCCACAAAAATCAAACTAATTTTATTATTGTTTGTGAAATATTGTTTAAACAATTGCATATGTTTAAAAATAATAAACTTTTATTTTTTAAGTTAAAATATATGAACAAAGAAAGTTTTTGCTAATAAAAGTGTTATTTCAAAGGATAGAGTATGCGTTTTTATTTTGCAATAAACAAACTTATTTATTTATATCGAAAATTAATAAAAATTAAAATGTATCAATCATTATCAAAGGTCATTGGAATGCCCAATCAGAGCAACCTATCCGCTGTCCTGCGCGTAGCACCAATAATTAATGTTTATTTAAAAAAATTCCTGACGCCGTGGTGATAATCGATTTAAATTTTGCAAAATTGCAAATGAAAGGTACAGTAGACTTCTGTAAGCAAATAAAATTTCAACTTGTTATCTGCTTTATTTTCAGTCCTGTAACATTTTGAAAAAATGAATTTTTTTTACGAAAGCTGGATTGCAAAATTCATTTTGCAAAATCTACTGAACCGATCTTAATGAAATTTACAGTATTGTTTTACTGTATCATATAGTTTTTCTGGGTGGAATATGAGGGTCGTAAGTGTAGCATAAATGGTTGAAAGACGTAAAATGCGAATACTAGTTTTTGTATGGTTTTTTCGCAATTATTGCTATTTTGCAACAAGGGTGACTATTTTTTAAATTTTCAACTAATTCTATATTGTAGGAAATTTAATTACACAACTTTTATATCAGTACAACTTTTCTCGGAAATGAATAGTTTTAAAGTTATAATCAAAAAACGAAGAAAAAAATCGAATTTTTCCTTAAATTTTTGACATTTTGATTATTTAAACAATGTTCCGAACCTTTTTGAGAGGGAGGATAACTCAAATATTATTATTTGATTTATTTTCAAGCAATTTCTGCAAAAAAATTTAAGTCACCTCTCAACGTCCAAATGTATTAATATTTTTACAGATGCGCCCTGGTCTATTCGCAATGCTATACGGAGGCAATTGAATTGCGAAATGCGAATGCAATCGAATGCAGACGATGTAATTTTACATAATTATTTTATGTAATTTAAGATATTGAACTATTTAATACATCTGCTGATAATTAAAGATTGCCAGGAAGCATAACTACTATGTACATACTTTCAAAACATGACTGTTTTAATTTCCATAAAAAAGCTTGAACATATATTCAAAAGCAAAAATAGACAGTCGTGATACGAAAATTATAATATCTAGTTTATATTCAGAGCCTATTTTACTTCAAATCAGGCCCGAGGCACTACACAATTTTCGGGCCCCCAAATATGATTTAATAACAATAATAATAACTTTTTTAAATGAATTTATTATTTAATATAAACATAGTTGCGCCAAAAATTTAAATTTTTATTAATAACAAAAAAATTTATATTTAAACAATTAAACATTGTTTAAATACAGTGCGTCGCATTTAAGATGAAGACAGGTACATATATACCTATTTCGGCTATCAAAATAAATACACATTTGAAGTCATACAGGTTGAAGGTTTACATTTTATAAGATACTGAACTGAAATTGAAATTTTAATTTTAATCGCGACCTACTGCGAACCCACAAACAGTACTTTCAAATCTTATTTTAACCCCACATACCAAATTGCATGACAAAATTCGCATCTTTAGTTTTTTCAGTATGTATTTGTAGTCGGGACCCTAAAATTCGTCTGTCCCGAGATGCATCTCGGGTCAGCCAATTTTAAGTTTTAGGAACTTTAGTTTTTTTAAAACTAAAAGTGCAAATTTTGTCACGAAATTTGGCATGTGGGGTTAGAATAATATTATTTGGAACATCTTTTTCAAATAACTTTCTCCGATATCTCTAACGCTAAGCAAAATATCGAATATTTGCCATGTTTGTTGAGTCGCAGGTCGCAGTAGTAGACCGGTCTAGTTAGACTCAAAAATAGGAGTGAGGCTACAATAATTACCATCAAGCTGAAAATTGGCAGGATTGTTCAAAATACCATCATAAATGAAATCTAAAAAGTCCTCATAAATCCGACCCCTGCTAAAAAATTTACGCGGGGTCAAAGGTCACCAAATATGGTTTTTAGCGATTTTCAGCGAAACGGTAAGTTTTATCGTAAAATTAGCTCTAACAAAAAATGTAGATTAGATAATTATCTATAAAAAATATCTTAATAGTTTTTTTCCTAAGAGGCACTGTTTTTGAGATACAACGATTCAAAAAGTTGAAAGACTTCTAATCGTCATGTATTAGTACACCAGGTATATACATCACTGAAGCTGTAATACAGGTAAACATAATATTCTACGGTCAACTTAACTTATATTACACATAATAATATAAGATTATAAATATGATAATGTTTCTACTATACAGCTTGCGGTCTACCGAGGGATGCAATCCATAAGCTGTATTATATTACAGTGTCAACAAAAAAATCTTTACAAAGTGAATGTAACGCGAAAATAATAAGAATTATTTGAATTTTACGGCTTAATCCCAACAAAAATACACAACAAAATACAACAAATGACAAAGTATTAACTTATAATAATTCTTTTTATTTATGCGCCTTAGTTCAATTTGCAAAGATGGGTTTTGTCGGAATAAACACGTTCGTCAGCTAATCTAATCACCCTACCTATTCTTTTCTCAGAACGGTTTGAATATAATAATGAAAGACAACTTTCTAGGCAAAATGTTTATTGCTAAGTACTAATAAGTACTTATGCAAATTACACCGTAATTTTCCTGGGTGGCGAAATCCTTCAGGTAGATGACACCCTCGAGGTATTAATTAGTCTTGAGTACTACTCCGGAGTGAAAATACGTGTTAAACCTATATTTTTTTATCGTGTATTTCGTGTTATTTTCATTGTTATAACAAAAATGTCAGAATATTGTTTTATTTGCGCTAAAATTTTAACTGAAGGTGAAATTGTTACCGTTAAACGTGGTATAAAAACATAAATCAATGCAAGTGCTGAAAGAGCTGATGGATTTTTAGAATTTCTTAAACAGCAGAAATCTGTGACCATACATGTGGAGTGTCGTAAAAGTTATACTCGAAAGTGTTCTACTGCTGCAGCTATTAAAAGACAATATGAAAAACAAGAAGCCAGTACATCGACCGAAAGTCCTCCTCTTGCTAGAGCACGTGTAAGTGAACCAGCTTTTTGTTTTAAAAAACAATGCTTATTTTGCGGCCAGGAATGTGATGAAGAGCGTGAAAAAAATGGCCATCTCTTCTCTCTCTATGTATGGAGCGCCTAAAAAAACTACGTGCTTAGATAAGTTTCGATATGCATGTTTCTTTAAAAGTACTCGAAACAAAAAACAAGTGCATTTATCTTGTCTTCCTCCAACCTCAGCGGCTGCTCATCAACATCTTTTGCGGGTATATTGCCAAGTTCAAGTGTGGCTTGGTTATCAGCTAGATCCAAAAGACTGGGGATGGAAATTAGTCGACAGTTCATTAGAACCAATTCAAACTGTACTCCCCCCTGCGCCGGAAAAACTCCTGAACACAATTTTTTGCAACTGTAAAAAGGGATGTAGCGCTAAATGTTGTTGCAAAAAAGTTGGACTGTTTTGTTCGGTAGCATGCACTAATTGTCAAAACCAGTCGTGCTCCAATGTTGAATCACCAACAATTGAGGATTCATTTGATTCTATCGAGGAGCCATGCGATGTGTCATTATTGGGAAAATTTACTTGTACCCAGGATGAACAAGAAGAAGAAGAAGAAGAACAAGAAGAAGAAGAAGAAGAAGAACTAGAAGATGAAGAAGAGGAAGAAGAACAATGAGAAGAAGAACAAGGGAAGCAGAAGTATTAGAAAATTATGAACCAGTTTGATAAATTTCCCTTTTTTTAATTTATACCGCTTTATATAAAGTTTAATCATTTTTAACCCTTGCCAATATTAATTATTAAATAGCTTTAAATTAAACAGAATTATAACAGATCCGTGGAATAGGCCTACTGGGGAAACCACGTTAAAAAAACGCGCTAAGTACACTACCTCAAAGGTGGTGTGGAAACGTGTGCGCATATTATGACGATTACCACTTTTTGAATCGGTATATCTCAAAAACGGTAGCTCCCAGGAAAAAAAGTAATAAGACATTTTTTATAGATAATTATCTAATCTACATTTTTTGTTAGCAATAATTTTACCATAAAACTTACCGTTTCGCTGAAAATCGCTAAAAACCATATTTGGTGACCTTTCACCCCGCGTAAAATTTTTAGCAGGGGTCGGATTTATGAGGACTTTTTAGATTTCATTTATGATGGTATTTTTAACAATCCTGCCAATTTTCAGCTTGATGGTAATTTTTGTAGCCTCGGATTCGTAAGTTGCCCGGAGTATAGGATGCGTTTAAAATTTAAATTTCAGCTTAGTATCTTAAAAATGTGAACATTCAACCAGTATGACTGTGCAAAACTTTAAATCTGTATTTATTTTCATAGCCAAAATGTCTTCATATTAAATGTGACACACTGTATATATGTCATTTCCTTTTGTAAATAATTTGGTTGTTGAACCATAAAAGGATAGACCGTTCTTGGATAAAAATTTAATGGTTGCCGTTATTCGTTGAAGAACGTTTCTCCAATGTTGCTTTTCTTCTAAATAACTTTTTTCCATTATTGTTACAATTTGTCCTGCTGTACTACTTCTCTTGACTACGTACCAAATTGATGAAATATGTTCAGGAGATCACTCATGTTGAATAACTGCCTGCTTTGATATTTTTCCAGTCATTATACGCATCGAAATAATAATTTTCGTGAAAATCGGTTTACAAACGTAACAATAAACACGGCTACATTTAGGACTGTAGGTACACTAACCACTCGCTAAGAATTTCATCAATATATTGGTTCCGTCGATTACTTATAGTGATGAGCAAAACAAGAACAAGACCAAGACCAGGCTAGTCTTGGTCTTGGTCTTGTTCTTGCAAGCTTAGTCTTGGTCTTGGTCTTGCAGCAAAAAAGCAGTCTTGGTCTTGGTCTTGGTCTTGCACTAGCCGGTTTTGTTCTTGGTCTTGGTCTTGCTGCAAGAGTCTTGCTGGTCTTGCTTTTTTGGTAGTAATAGTTTGAACCAAACAATTTCGAATAAAATGTATATTGAAATAAATAAAAATGTGAAGAATGAAACTATATTTTTTGCTTTAAAATTTTAAAAGAATGTAGAATGTAGTTTCAAACGGATACCAATTTTAACATTATACATTCACCTAACTATTATTATTTCATTAAAATTATGTTTCAAATATAATGGTATATTTTCAAATTTCAATTTTAAGTTGAATTGAGACACAACCTGCTTTTTATAAATTCAATAGCATATATCAAAAAAAAATTGAAAAAAAAAGAAAAAGGTATTAGTTACATTTTATTTTACTTGGAGGAATTACGCGCTTTATTTAATTGTACATACTTATATACAAGGCAAAAGCAAAACTGTGTTTTTATGTGGAGAAAAAATTTAAAAAACCTTCAATTTTAACCAGATGTACAATTCTGATTTCCAGATAATTCAGGTAAAATCCATATATAATTCAGATTCTCATTAAAAAATAGTTATTTATGAAACAGTTCGTGAAGTATGCTTTTTCGAACGCACGCGATTTTTAGAGCACGAGCGACAACGGAGCGAGTGCTATACATTGCGTAAGTTCGAAAAAAGTACTTCACGCACAGTTTCATACAATATTTTATCTACGATAAACAAATAAAAAAGCTGTAACTCTTCTTCACCGCAATTCATTTCTATTCTACAATTTTTAGAACTTTGACATTTAAAAGTTCTAACTACTTTCAAACCACAAAACTGTCAAAACTTTTGTTGTAATTCATTGCTCATATTGTCATCACCATGACAACGCGAAAGTTAAGGATTGTCACCACGAAAACGCGAAAGTTAAAAACAGTGCGAAAATGTAAGTCCTGTTTAAAATACATTGTTACTTCACGCACACTTTAAATCCTTCACGCACTGCTATCTATAATGGCAGTTTTCACAAATTAAAAACTTATACATAATATGACGTAGAGTAGATAAAAATTATTTTCAGTTCATATGAACGTCTAACCTATAAAGTTTGTACACATACTTAGTAAACATTCTGCATATACAGGGTGGCTGTATAGTGTGACAAATCTCGATATCTCGGAAACTGTTCATAATAGAGAATAACTGAAAATAGAAAAATTAAAGAAAATCATTTTCCGAAGAATCCAGTATCACTCAAAAAAATTTCATTATTTTTAGCTTTTAAGTTCCAATTAGAAACAAATATGGCGGATTATTTCATTCATAGGAGATTCTGACCAATAGAAAGCTACAGAAATCTGAATTAAATCGATAATTTTTGATAATCTCCCGTCGTTAAGTATATTACGTCAAATGCTCTTCGTTGCTACGAAAAAATACATTCAGTGACATTAATGACAATTAATGTTTTAAAAATTATAAAAGTGATGACTTTCAATCGTCAAATATTTATAAAAACTGTGTGTTTAATGATACTTACATAAATAAATTACAATAAAATTTTGGTTTTGAACAGTTTTATTCATGAAATAATCGCAACAAATTGCACTCGACCTCTGAAATTAATATAGAATTTTTGCTCTCGTGACACTTTGACATAATTTCACTCGCCTTCGGCTCGTGATATTAAAACTGTCAAAGTGTCACTCGGGAAAAATTCAATAATTTCAGAGCTCTTGTGCAATTACTACTGAAAATCTATTATACTGGAAACTGTTGAACTGTCGTAGGAATAATTTTATTTCTGTTTCTACATATACGGTATTTTAAATGTCTTTTTGAGTACTACAGAAACGACGTTCTTATACGACAGTCTAATACGAAGCATTTTTTTAATTCGATTGTGCTCCCCTTTTTTTGACATTCGATTGATTTTTTTGTTATTTGAGTGGCCTGCTTACGTTAAATACCCTGTACTTACTGTAGTAAAATTATAAGATAACGCTAGAAAAGTTAGAAGAGGTATGTTAAAACCAATTCCCCTTAATATGTTTTTCTACCGATCAAAGTATATATCAAAATTGTTGATTCTTAGCTTAAAATATTATGTATTTTAAAAATTCGATATTCTTTAAGGTTTATTACAATGTCAGTATATATTATTGAACTAAAAAGTAAAGTTAACTCATAAAAAACCAATTTCGCAAAAAAGTGCAAGAGTCTTGCAGGTTGGTCTTGGTCTTGCATAGTCTTGCAAGGTTCGGTCTTGGTCTTGTTCTTGCAAGCTTGGTCTTGGTCTTGGTCTTGCAGCTAAAAGGCGGTCTTGGTCTTGGTCTTGCTGCAAGACCAAGACTGCAAGACCAAGACCAGTCTCGCTCATCACTAATTACTTATTTTGAAATTCCAGATTTAAATGTTTTGGCCAATCCCCTAAGTATATCGCTAGAAAAAGAGTTATTGACATTTATTGTCGTTTTCTATAGGAGATGACGGAGATGTACTTGGGAGAGATGGAGTCGCTTCACGAAGGCGTGAAGCACTGTTGTCACAGGTGAAGAATTTTGAAAGTTTATTTTGTTATTGCAATGAAAAAAAATTTTGGTGATCTTTCCGGGCCCCATTAAAATGCGGACCCAAGGAAAGTGCCTCACGGGCCTAGTGGTAAAATAGGCCCTGTTTATATTGGAATCAAAACATAGACAGGAGTACGCCAAGGTTGCATGCTGTTCCCACTACTCGTCAATGTCTACAACAAAGCAGTATTTAAAGAAGCGCCCTTAGATTTAATAGAGAGTGAGAGGTAAAGTTTTCAATCCGAATAGCAACATTATAGGTATACAGGTATACAGATATGGCACAAAGGAAGTATCAACGAAGAAATTTTGAATAATCTTGCGGACCACACACAGTAGGTACCTACCTAGGTACCTCGGAGACCATCGCCGTCCTGAAATTTTTGTTCAGTGACCTCCAAAACCCCCAAATATAAAAATTGAACTTATTTCCGTTAATATTTCCTGAGTTCTAAATTTTTCATTATCCATCTCTTCGAGATGCACTTGCTTTTCTTGCACTGAAAATGCATTTGCTTATGCACAACATTTTTTACCGGAGTTCAATTTAGTTCACAAAATTGCCTGACAGTCTCTCGAATCGAATGCAAAAAGTTGCATGACGATTCATCTTACTGCACAAAATTCCTAGGTTTAATGCTTCATTGCCTCGCCTAGTAAATGGCAATATTATACCTACATAATATTCTTCTTCTAACATAAGTACCTAACTGGAAACACTAGACTTATAGGTCTGGATCCCGCGTATGAAAAAAAAGTTGATTAATAGCAAGCTGAAAATTTGTTAAAAGCTTAAGGGTGTCTAGTCGAACAAACTTTGATATATAGGAACACTGGAACAGGGGAAGTTTTAATTGTGGAACAGGTTAAAATTTGGAACGGTCAGACCACGAAAACGTCACATGTATTTTGTCCGACAGAACAGACTTAAACTCTCCGAACAGAGATTAAACTCTCATGCAAAAATCAGACTGCTATTTATCACCTGTCATAATTCCTGTCATTTGACATATTCTACATGTTCCACTTCAGTGGCGTAGCTAGCCCCTACAGGGGCCCCATATCAAAGTTTGTCGCGGGGCCCTCTTTCACCACTGATTTGCCATAGTGCTAAAAAAATGTTTAACAAAAGAAGCAAAAACGCTTGTATAAAATACACTGTCATTCATAAGTTAGGGATATAGAAAATTATGCTCATTTTCAAAGTTTATTTTTTCGTGAAGAGATTAACGGATACCGCTAATTTTTTTTATTATTTTAGATTTTTCTTTAATATTTAAGCAGTTGTGCAAAGGTTTACTCAAACTTCGTTTTTGTACTTATACCGGGTGGAAGAAATAAAATGATTTTCTTATGTGAAGTTTGAGACACGGAGGACGAGGTACAAATGTGAGTATACATCGGAATCGTATTGTAGTCTTATATTTTGTGAACATTTTGTTTTTTGAATCTCCCTGATATCTTTACAAACAAAGAAATTAGGTGGTTTTACTCTTTAACATGTGTTTTAACTGAAACAAAACTAAATTAACAATAAAAAATAGCAGTTAACAAAACTTTAAAAAAAGAAAGGAACAAACATAAACAGTTATTCTCGACACCTATGAGTTATTTGTCGACTAGGTAAGAGAGACGAGATTGTTTAATGGAGTCTCTGTGATGTTTTGGGGAAGAATTTCCTTGACAATAAGTACGGATGTGGTGTCTAGGTGGATGCTCTTTAAATAGCGAGGGGTAAATTACACATATTTTTTTATTTTAACATTCTGTTTCTTTCGCACTATATATAGGAAATAATTTCAAGTTAGTGATATGATAAGACATGGCCACCTCACTTATCCCTAACTTATGCCTCGCAGTATAGAAAATATGCTTTATTGTCACTGAAAATTTTATAATTTTATGGACAAAGCTTACAAGGAGTACGAAAAAACCACCAACAAATACAGTTTACTGAAATTACATAAATCGTCAATATTATTACAAAATAAAAAATACACTTCTACTTAGAAAAACGAAAACTTGTACGACTATTTATCTTCCAGAGACAAATCGATTTCATAGCTTGCGAATTTCTAGTACCGGTCATATGTGTCCCCTTTGGGTAGGGCAACGGTTATTTTATCGCATAACTTTTTGTCTTTAATTTTAAAGCATTTTTGACACTGGATTATTAAATTGTGAGGTATTCTAGTACTAAAAGTTACTCTTACTTAAAGACGGTAGAATACACCGTTTTCTAGAGAAATCGATTTGAAAATTTCTGTTTTTGAATTTGAACAAAATTTGAAAAATTTTTCAAAAAAAAACTGTGTGTTTTACAGACTTAAAGCAAGAGTAACTTTCAGTACTAGAATACCTTATTATTTAATAATCGAGTGTCAAAAATGCTTCAAAAATAAAGACACAAAAATAATGCGATAAAATAACCGTTGACCTACCCAAAACGTACGCATATGAACGGTACTAGAAAATCGCAAATGATGAAATCGATTCATCTCTGGAATAAACGTACCAGTTTTCGATTTTTTTTCGTAGTGTTTTTTTGAAAATTTTCACAAATTTTGAAACAGATTCAGTTTTTTCAAGCTAAGGATGAATCAACATTCAAAATAAGCGTAAACAAAGAAGCTGTTCTTTAACGGCGAGCGACCGGCAATAAGATATACCTAAACACAATAATTTTATAGATAAAGAACAGATTACACGAAAAATATACGCAAACAATACACAGTGTTTCAAATATTCAAAGGTAAAGCGATTACAAAAATATTGTCTCACACAGAGCCAACGGTGAATAGACAATAAAATGTAGCTTTGAAAACAAAAAAGCTCTGTTGTTGTGAAACGGTATCGGCAAAAAATAGATAGGTACCTGTACACTGTACATAAATAAAGTTCATATAGATAAAGAATCCATTACACGAAAGTGTCGATATCCAAACAATATACACTGTTTCAAAGCGTTTTAATAGTGATATAATTGTAGAATATTTTATTCAATTTTTTTTAAATGGAATTTTGTTTTCACATGCCTCGTTGGGGCCCCTGAATGTTGGGGCCCCGTATAATTGATACGGCTGATACGGTGGTAGCTACGCCTCTGTTCCACTTATTAAAACGCCCATTTGGTGACAAATAGCAGTCTGATTTTTGCATGAGAGTTTAATCTCTGTTCGGAGAGTTTAAATCTGTTCTGTCGGACAAAATACATGTGCCGTTTTCGTGGTCTGACCGTTCCAAATTTTTAACCTGTTCCATAATTAAAACTTGCCCTGTTCCAGTGTTCCCATATATCAAAGTTTGTCCGACTAGACACCCTTAAGGTATTAACAAATTTTCAGCTTGCTATTAATCAACTTTTTTTTCATACGCGGGATACTTCAGACCTATTAGGTAGGTAAAAGAAAGTCGCCAATTATGGAATACCATTAATTTTGTTTTGGGGATATAAAAGAATACCTTTATCCAAATCTTTATCTACTTTATGTCATATTATGTATCTATCAGTTTTTAGTTTGTGAAAACTGTCATTATAGTTAGCAGTGCGTGAAAGGTTTAAAGTGTGCGTGAAGTAACAATGTATTTTAAATGGGATTTACTTTTTCGCACACTTTCAATGGGTTTTTTGGGACACTTTCATATAATCAAATATCCTTAACATTCGCGTTGTCACGGTGATGACAATATGAGCAATGACTTACAACAAAATTTTTGACAGTTTTGTGGTTTGAAATTAGTTAGGATTTTTAAATGTCAAAGTTCTAAAAATTGTAGAATAGAAATGAATTCCAGTGACGAAGAGTTATAGTTTTTTTATTTGTTTATCGAAGAGTAGATATAATATTGTATGAAACTGTGCGTGAAGTACTTTTTGCGAACTTGCGCGATGTATAGCACTCGCTCCGTTGTCGCTCGTGCTCTAAATATCGCGTGCGTTCGCAAAAAGCCTACTTCACGAACTGTTTCATAAATAACTACTTATTATAGAAATGAAAACAATTTAATGTTATCACACATCAGTCATACATTTTTATGTAGTAATTAAAAGCCTTCTATTAAATATCTTAATTAACAAAAAAAAATCGAACAAAAAAACAAAATCCCAAATGAGTAACCAAATATGGAATAGGTACCCATATATGGAATATACCTAAGCATAAACCAACGTATCAATAACAAAAATAGACATAAACATCTGAGATAAAATAAATTTAAATAAGAAAATTGTGAAAAATGAAAGAAGGACATCGACTTAAATAGAGGATGGATGGTCTTGTAGTGCACTTCCAACTTATATTTTCAGAGAAATCAAGGAATTCCATATTAGGGCACTATTCCATATTTGGTTACTTTCCTCTATCTACGTATTTTTCAACTATTATAAATTCTCTTACTTTAATAAAGTAAAATGGTTCCATTACAGTAATAAAGTTCCTTGTTAATTTGTAGTCAATCCCACTTTTCAAAAAAAGTCCATAG
This sequence comes from Diabrotica virgifera virgifera, assembly GCF_917563875.1. NCBI lineage: Eukaryota > Metazoa > Arthropoda > Insecta > Coleoptera > Chrysomelidae > Diabrotica > Diabrotica virgifera. The sequence continues at coordinate 17,004,781 of NC_065445.1, read as the reverse complement.
TTAGCTAATTAAGATTTTCAACACTTCGCTTACCGTGATTCCAGTGTAATCGCACTTCGAAAGTCGGTTCATTCATCCGCCAGTCGACGGCAGCCATTGGTGGGCGTCACGGAATCCGTCCAATCAGCGCCCGCACCCATAGCGCCCTTACGTGCTCCCTCCGCGAACTACGATTCAAGTACTCGCGCTTCACAGAGGGTCTACTCTTTGCCATGTTGAATCATAATCTAGCGTTTAAGGTCTTTTTCTCGACGGTAAGAAGTCGTATACCTCCCTCTCTATCTATATACCCGAGGATGGAGAATTCTACTTGGCACAGAGCTCTTGAAATTTTTGTTCGGTAATTAGTGAGATAGATGCATTATGATATGTATATGCATCTCTGCGGTTTTTTTCCTTTTTTCCCTCTTTATTTGCTCTTTCTTGTACTTTGTTAGCTTCAAAGTAGGGTGGTAATGAATGGCGTGTCTGGATGGTAGAAGGAAGGGGTGGACATTTTTAGGGAAAATATCTATATAAATGAAGTCGACGTGAATTCAAAATTGAAATGATGATGGTTTCTGTTTTCAGATGGTTTATATAGAGAAGGAAAATGCGAAATTGCGCGATGTCGGAATTTCGAGTAAATACTCACTACTTTTAGTTTTAACTGAAAGTTATACAGTGCTAGTCAAAAGTCCGGCCCCTTCTCGCATTTTTTAACGGTTATACTTGTAATAGTGAAATTTGGAGGGAGGAATTAAACGGACGTAAGCTTCTTAATTAGTCATGACAGGTGACGTAATAGTGACAGATGACTTTACAGCGCCACTGTGACAGATAATTTTATATGGGACCTTATGGCAAGTGATACCTCGTTTGAAAGGTATTGAAAATACCTATTCAGTCATACTAATTTTGTTTAAGTTGAAGCTCATTTTGATGAATAAATTGAATAAAAGTAAAATTGTAGTTTCGCATTTAACTAATAAATATTCAAAGGTTCGCATCTGGTTATTTGTCAAAAAAGTTGACGTTGCCGTAAAAACAAATACTTAGAGAATTTAAAAACTTTAATGTCCGACTGGTTTATTATTTGACAAATAATGACATTATTTCGAAGTCTATTAAGTGGATACGATATAACGCCCAAAAATAATTTCATTCATTTAAAAATTCATTCAAATTTTTTGCATATAAAGAATAATTTAGTCGGACATTAAACGTTGAAGACACCACGGGTATTATAATAATAACGCTTTCGGTCAACGTATATACCTCGGGCCGAAGGCCCTCGGTCTATACACCATTGACTTCAAGCGGTATTATCAATAGTAATACCACTAGTGATTCAATTTTCGCGATAAGTCTGTCGATTTACTTCTAAACGCAGGGCCGTCTTTAGCACACACGGCGCCGGGGTGCAATACTTATCTGTGCGCCCCTTTGGTCAGAAGATTATATAGCAGTGGCGGCTGGTCAGAGGAGGCAAGGGAGGCTTAGCCTCCCCATAAATTTTTTACACACGCTACACTGTTTTGTTTACTTTGCTTCGCGTTAGATATATCGCAAAAACTTATTTGAACAAGTTGTTCCAAATAATATTCTAATCCCACATACCAAATTTCAGCACAAAAATCGCACTTTTAGTTTTTTTCATTATTTGTAGTCGGGATCCTAAAATCGCAGAGGAGGCTGCTGGGCGGAAAATCTCACTTGCTAATGCTCCGCGTAGCCCAGCAGGATGGTTTAAGGAGACCCGGTCTCCTTAGAGCTGCACATCGCTTAACGCACACGCTGCCCGGAGTTCGGGCAAGTGAGATTTTTCGGCCAGCAGCCTCCTCTGCGGATTTTAGGATCCTGACTACAAATAATAACAAAACTAAAAGTGCGAATTTTGTGATGAAATTTGGTGTGTGGGATTAGAATAATATTTGGAACAACTTGTTTAAATAACTTTTTCCGATATCTGTAATGCAAAGCAAAATATCGGTAATTTACCGTGTTTTTGCATTCGCAGAGTAAGCCGCTTGTAGAATTAAAAAAAATTCAGTTGAGTATCTTAAACAATGTAAACCTTCAACCTGTATGGACTGCAAAACTTCAAATCTGTATTTATTTTGATATGACTATCTACTTACAGAGATAAAATTGTTAACAAATAAACGACACAAACTTTGGTAATACACTTTTACAATTATACTATTTTTAAAATGATATGATATTATGAAATAATTATGAATTATGATGATATTATAAAATGTAAATAAAAATGGTCAAAAAATGGGGCCTTAAATTAGATTTTTTTTTTGGCGGATTTTTTTTGCTAGTACAAATTTGTCTAGATAATTTACAGTTAGGTATAGCCTCCCCTATTGAAAAAAATCACGAGCCGCCACTGTTATATAGGTTATAGTTACGGAAAAATAAAACTAATTAAACTATATTAAAAAAAAACGTGGTTTCAGTATTTAAACAAGATCAATTTTATAACACATATCAAAGTCAATTTTTCTAGCTTTTAATTTGGCAAAACTTTATATTACTTCGGTGGTATCTATTTTTACTTGCTTTTCTATACTTAAGTATTAAAGCCGGGTTTGTTAATCTGTCTTGGGCCATTGTTGAGTGCAGATAAGTTTTGATCAATTTAAGTTTAAAAAAAGACCTGTTATGTTCAGCTACTGTTACTGGAAGTGTTTAATATATCCTTAGACACCTAGAAAATTTGGAAAAACGCAGAGTAAATTATTATAATATACATATAACTGATAAGAAATTCTAATTTATTCTCATTTCAGGGGCTAGTTTTTTTTTTCAGTTTAAACATTGCGTTGTTTTTAAGTTTTTTTCTGAGTTTCTCCAACTCAATACATTTTCCAGGAAAGAAAAATTATAATTATGTTTGGTCAACATTTCAAATCTTTCACCTAATTTTGCAATGACAATGTCCAATAAACAATAACAAATTAACTTTAAAATTTTGTTCTGAGTCTAAAAGAGGCTCGTCCGCAGCCTCGTAATTGAGATTGAGATTTATTTTTCGGGGACATGGACAAACAGTTTCAGAAAATTTAGTTTCGCAATCTAGTTCTTTAGCAATTGATACTGAGTCAATTAATATCTGCTCAAACGCAGTGTCGGTGTGGTTATTGACAGGGCTAGATTTAAATAATATGGTCTGAATAGGCTATATCCTAGGGCCGCAGAATTTAGGGGGCGCCAAATTTTGGTAGAAAAAGGAAAAAATGCGGAGGGGAGGGCGGCAAATTGTGGATAGCCCAGGGACAGCAAATCTTCTAATCCTTCTCTGGTTATTGTTTAAATCTTTATTGACTTGATCAAGCATCTTGACAGCTTCGGAAATAATTATATCGCTCGTTTGCAAAGTTTTGTTGATAATAATATTAAACCTAAAATATTGTACCATGTCACGACAGAGCCGATAAACTTAAAGTTCTTTAATTTTGTCATCAATCAGCTTGCGATGTTTCTTGTGTCATTGTCGTAGTTGTTGTCAACAATTGAGGATAATACATCGTAAATTTTCCCCATATTAAAACGAAGTATTTTTATTGAGTCAATTCTTCTCTCACATCGCGTATTTGAAAGCGCTTTTAATGTAAAAGTGGGTAGCTTATTCTTTATGACATTCAACCGTCATGTTCATGAGGAAAAAAACATAAATTTCTTGAACAGTTGAAAAACAAATTGTTATTTCCAATGAGCATTTAACATCATAATTTTAGCACTAAATTAAGGCTGTGAGCTGCACAAGGAACATAAGAGCACCAGAATTAATCTAAGGCTAAACATTTTTTTGAAGGCCCATATTTTTTCCTTTGATATTTATCCCATTATCATACCCTTGGCGTCGTAAATCATCTAAATCAATATTCATTAATTTCAAACATTCTAACAAATAATTTGCTAATCCTTGTTCGGTAGTATCAGTAACCGGTAAAAAACTGACTAACTTCGGCCATCATAAAAGATTCTAGCGCCACCTTTAAAAAAACGACTACATAGTAATGCGGCGCTTTTACATACATATCCGCAAAACCGCAATAATTATATTTTTGTCAGCAGAATCGGAGCTTTGCTCCTAATATAAATGGGTTTTATATTTCATTTTCATATTGTAGGTGTAGTAAGCAATAATGCCTTTGTAAAAAATACCGAAAGTGCCCTTGTAAAATTTTGTTATTTGTAGTTTTTTTAAGGACAAGAAGCGCAAGTTTGAGCCTAGCAAGAGTTCGGATTGCGCCCCTTGGACTTGGCGCCCGGGTGCTTCGCACCCCTTGCACCCCCGGGTTAAGACGGCCCTGTCTAAACGAAACTGAGTTGCTTGAAAACACCACGAGTCCGTAGGACGAGTGGTGTTTTCTTTAAGCAACTCAGTTGAGTTTAGAAATAAAAGACAGACTTATAAGATAAATTAAATCACGAGTGGTATTTTATTAGACTATTTTACGAACAAAGTGATAGGTCAAAAATTCAGTAGAATAAGAGGAAGGAATTTAAGAATACATTTGATCTAGGTAACCCAAATCTACCCATTTTTTGAATAATTCACAATTAGTCATAATCAAGAAATATTTATTATAACTATAAATAATTTGTTATAATTATTTTTTACCTATAACAATAAATAATTTGTACACGAAAAAAATACATTATTCTCGACTATAATTATTATAAACGATGCAATTGTAAAAATTTTGAATAGTATGACCGTTATTAGGTGGATACAATGTATTGTTGCTATTATTACTTGATGTACTTGGAGTATTCCTAAAAGTATTCACTATGTTCTGATGATGTTCGGCACTAAGATGTAAATACGGTTTCATCGAGTTCGAACTTCCATGTCCAGTAATTTCCATAGCTTGTTGTTCACTAACGCCAGATTGTAGTAACTGACTAACTGCAGTGGCACGATTAGAGTGATTCGTTATTTTCACTTTTTTAGTGTCTAATCCTATCTTTTCTGCAGACATTTTTGTCCATTTGGATATTGTATTAATACCAATAGGACAATTCTTGTACCAATTACTATTATTATATTTATTCCACTTGCCATTCACAGTCAGAAAAAGTCTATCATTGGTAATAGTTTCCCTTTTCGATATAAGTTTCCGGTATAATCTCACAGGACACATTTCAGGATTCTTCAAATTTTGAGTAAGCCATTTATTATCTGCACAGTTTTTATCACCACCTTGGCGGGTTTTGGAGAATATCGGGTTATATGCAATTCTGTTTGTGAAACAGCCTTTGTTGTTAGTCTCTTCCTTGAAAAAATGTAACATGGAAAAACTTGCTTCGTTACCTCTCCAAGCTAATTCTACGGCAGCTATATGAAAAAACTTCTTTTGAAGTCCCTCTGGCGTGTCTTCGTCCCATTGTAAGCACATATTTTTATATTCATCCGAAGTCATAGCGACAGAACTCATTTTCCTTTTATCGGGTACAGTTTGCAACAATTTTCTCTTACTATCACGAGCCGCTCTCGCTTCCTTGAAGGTTATATCTTTGAAGGGATCAATATGTCTCTGATACTCACAGAAATATTTTTCTTGTACCAATTTTGCAGTAGTGTTCCATATGGTTTTAATAACACTCTCCTTGTAATCACTACCATCAATTTTTCGCATGTTGAATACCCAGTCTTTTAGAATGAATGCTAGTCTTTCGTTGTTATTTTCTGCATCTAATTTGTAGTTGCGATCCACACAGAACATCATAAATTGTCTCCATATATAAGATTTAGATTTTCTTGTGTTACTCGGTATATTTTCTTCAATGTTTTGGTTTATAACTTCGTTTGAAGTACCACCGAAACGACTCATTTTGACGTATAAAGCTACAATAATTTTTTTTTGGCAAACGTCAAACTTTGCTTTGCGATCGGTATCCATGGTTACGTCGTTGAAAACACGAAGCTGATAGACCAATCAGAATTGAAAGACAGTTGGTGTTTTCGCGATAACACAAGCTGTCTTTGGTTTGTGATTGGTCAGATTATGTGAAAATTTTAAGATGAGTGAAATAGTCCTTATAATACCCTTGGTACCTTAATAACTATAACTTTTTGATAACTAATCATAGGCGGCTGTTTGAATATTCATTAATTAAATGCGAAACTACAATTTTAGTATTTTTTAATTTATTAATCAGAATATTTAGTATTTTCAAAACCTTTTAAACGAGGTATCCCTTGCTATAAAGTCCCATTTAAAATTATCAGTCACAGTGGCTCTGTAACGTCATGTGTCACTATTACGTCACCTCTGTTATGACTAAAAATTGAGAAGTCTACGTCATAGAGGTATATATTAACATAGAGGGAGCCTATCTTCCGCGCTTCCTGACGACAAGATCTCATGGACAGGTTTGCTGCATCTCTTTCTAACACATTGTATTGAAAATCTATGATGACATTTAGTGTGAAAATAGGCACGGAAGAGAAGGACAACTGTAGCAGCTTTACTATGCGTAAGAGTGAGACAGCACTAATCCAAATAAAAAAGATGGTGTCGTCACTTCGCTCTGAATGACACTCTCTCTATGCTAATATATAACTCTATGGTCTACGTCCGTTTATTTCCTCCCTCCAAATTTCACTATTATAAGTGTAACCGTTCAAAAGATACGACGGGGGGACCGGACTTTTGACTAGCACTGCATAAAAAAACTACTAAAAAATTTCAAGAAACTAGAAATCAAGGACCTATCCCAACAAAACTGCAGACAAAATATAATAAATAAAAATAAATTATCATACAGAAGTAAAAAACTTCATTTGTACAATGGTATAAAAAGTTTATTAAAAACTATTAAAAGTCATCCAAAAGGATCTGCAAAACGTTTTCGATCTAGATAAGATCATCTTCAGTGCCTAGAACGAAGTATTTTTACGTTAGAATGAATGCAAAAGGTTAAAATTGTGACTAGTTGAAGAAAAAATGTGGTAATACTCACGTTCTGCCTAGTACATGGAACTAGCAACCTTATGAAAATGATAACATCGAGAAAAATGGTTTACATGATAATTCTATAATATTTATAACGACTCCAAGTCGATGTTAAAGGATTAATTTATGTGTTAGGAGTGCTCAAAGGGCAACATGGTTCCCTGCTCGCTAAAAAATCGGTGTTCTTGCCAGTTCAATGGAGACAAACCAACAAAGGTGAAGGAGATGACAATCCAATTATTAGACAGAAGTGACATGACAAGACAGGTAGTCAATTTTTGGTTATGAATATAAAATAGTGTTTTTAGAATTTAGATTATTAGTTAAACTGAATGTAGATTAATAACTGTATTAAGTGAAATTTAAATTATAATAAATTAGGAATATAATGAAAAGTCGAAAAGGCTACTCTCTGTTACAGAAAGAACTGTTGTTACTGTTAAATTGATAAAAATATTACTCATAGTAGAGTCAGTGACGTCACTGGTGATAGTTGTGAAAGAAGACGAATATTTAATTTAATTTGAAATAAAAAGTGAAAGAAAATTAATTCAATGTGAACAACTTACTTTTTTTTTTAAATAAATTGTTCCAAGGCGTTGAACTCTACGCATTTGTAAAGAAGTGAAGGAAAATGTATAGAAAAAAGCTAACCTGCTTGAAATGCAGGTCAAAGAAAACGACATGCGAAAGATGCATACGAAAATTACAAGACAATAAGAGACGAAACACATGCACTTTTAAGAAGAATAAAAAATGATCACTGGACATGGTTATTGGACATGGAGGTATTAATCCGCCAATGAACAAGCAGAATTACGTATAAAGAGGAAGAAGAATTGTACTCTCCTAATATTAAAACATGATATAAGTATTTATTTTTTATTTTGATTTGATTTTGATCCATCATATCGTCAATGTTTACCACAGTTGTATCATTAGTTCAATATAAATTTTCGATCTTAAACCTCTATAAAGGGCAGAGAACTCTATAACAGAGAACAAAGAGCACATGTGTTCGTTGTTCTCTGGCTATAATAAACACGTTAAAACTTTTTTTGTAACCCATTTCGAATTTCTAATCTAATTTCCTACCAGACTAATAGCATTTCTAGCTCTCGCTGGAAATATCCACAAATCCACCTTTTTTTCGAATCTTTCCACACTTTATAGATCATTATCATCATAATCATCATTAAGCATTACAATGCCTAGCGATTATAGCTAACGTCATGGCTAAAGTCCGGATTATAAGCATTTTGTTTTTGTTTTTTTGCTTTTTTTGCTTATAATTAGGATTTTTAGTAAAAATGCTTATTTTAAAGATATGTTGCTTATCTTTGTTTATTTTACTTCTTATGATAAACTATAGTGAAATTTCATGTTACTTTCTGTCTTAAGCAAAATTCTATAAAGTATACAGAGCTGTAAAACTCTAATAATTCAACAAACCATACTAGTTTTAATCCCTTAGGCTTAGGAGATAAACGGGAAAACCCGTCGTTATACCTGTCATGTAATAAACTAATATTTGTGTGCAGACAGCCTAAATTTATTATATTGTTGTAAAATAGTACCGGAACATTTGTCTAAATTTAAATACGTATCAATCAGATCTGCAGATGTTGAAATAACTTTTTCTACGTATAAATATATGTAGGTATATAGAAAGAAGACATAGCTTTTTACAAGATACTTTTAAAAAACATATTATTGTTAATTGTTTTTATGCTAATCGCCATGAATAAAAAATATATTAATATGTTAATTATTTTTCGATTTTTTTCATTATATTATAGCTTAACACTTTGGTAATTTTTTATTTATTTTTAATAATACGATAATTAAAAATAAATGTAATTTAATGTTAATGTCCTTTATTCATATTTAGGTATATCATTATAACCATGTTTACTAACACGTTTTTGTTTCTTGAACCTTGCTTATTTCATAAAAACTTCGCTTATTTTTGCGACATTTTTTGCTTATATAAGTGCTTATTTTGACCTTTCTGTCATGCTTATAATCCGGACTTTAGCATGACATTCAAAATAATCCTATTCTTGGGAGAGGGGGATTACTCCTCCACACCATTTATAGCTTTCTGTGTGACTTTGATGCTGTCGTAACTCTTTTCCGTTTCTTCCTGTCCTTGCAGTTAACTTTCCAGTCTTTAACATTCATTGCTCTTATATCTTCTTCTACATCATCCAGCCCTCTTCTTCCAGGCATTTCTTTACACTTGGGCCATAGTGATGTATTATGGCGTCTCTGTATTATGTCCTATCAATTCTAAATGAAGAGATTTTATGTATCTGACTAGATTTTCTTCTTTTAACTCTTCTTCAATTTCGGCATTTTTTTCATTCTTATTTATCCCTCTCTTGTTACATTGTGATTCAGTATCGTTATCATTATTTTTCTTTAAAATTTCAGAAGGCTATCTTCCTGCTTTTTCTTGTTAATTGTCGTTGTTTGCATCCCATATGTAACACAGGTCATTAAGGTCCTATATAGATTTATCTTTGTTCTCTTGCTAGAGTCTTGCTACTCAGCAGATTTCTATTCATTCCATATGTTTTTTGCCTTTCAGAATTCTTTCCTCTGTTCTCTCTTTTCCGGTTTTCCTTATTGTTAATCCCAAGTAGCTAAAGGTGGATACAGTTTCAAATATATGGTTCTGAAGTATTAGATTTTTTTAAGTTGTGTCATCCTTCCCTATCGTCATGTATTTTGTTTTGTGCTGATTTGTCTCTGGCCCTATTCTCTTTGCTTTTTTATCTAATTTCTGAATTGCTCAAGTGTCATCTTTGTCTTTTTTATGGTAAGTAGAACATCTGCATATGCTATTACTTGAAGTTGATCTGTAATAATGTTTTTTGCAAAGTTTGTCCTCTTTATTATTGCTTCCAATATCAGGTTAAACAGTATCGGGAGATAGAATCACCTTGTTTCACGCCTTTGTTTCATTTGAACTCCTTAAAACTTGTTCCGTTGAAACTGATCTTTGCTGTGGTATTCTTTAGGCTCACTGTTAATATACCTAAGTCTTAATTTTTCTGGGATTCCAAGATACTCTAGTTCTTCCATCATTTTCGTCCGATTAATTGTATCACCAATCGGTAGAAGAAGTATTGGTACAAGGTGGAGTGACAGCCTTCCAAGAGGAAGAGGAAGAGGAAGAGTTGTAGTCTTCTTATGCTATATCACTATATACCTACGTCTTTTTTATTCTGGTTAGATTTTGAATCATGAACCAACATCATATCGTCAATATTTTGCCACACTTGTATCATTACTTCAATATAATTTTCCAATCTTAAATCTCTATAAAAGCAGAGCACGCTATAATAAACACGGTGAAACTTTTTTTGTAACCAATTTCGAATTTCTAATCTAATTTCCTACCAGACTAATACCATTTCCAGCTCTCGCGAAATATCCATCCACAAATCCACCTTTTTTCGAATCTTTCCACACTTTATAGATATATTTTGTGAGACAGCACGCTGTGCGTTGCGCCGTGGATATGGCAGCAAATTGCAACTGGCAGATCAATCGTCTAGATCTATGAAGTGTATAAAAAGTTTATTTCGAGCCGGACCATTTCCTCGGGGGTAACAAAGGGATGTCTGCTTTTGACAGTTGCCCTGTTGCGAAATAAACTAACTATAGGTATATCTCGTACACTGTAAAAATACCGAAGAAAACTTCACATTATTTCATAATTAACAAAGAATTTTATAGATTATAAAAAGTTTATTTTTTTTTGTTTTTAAAGAGGATTAAAGCAGGGAGATCTGCTGTCCAGAGTACTCTTCAATCTCTTGTTAGAGACAATATTGAATACGAACGAAAGGTATGATCTATGACAGCAGAAGCCAGGTTCTGGCTCTGCGGACCATGCAGTGCCAATGGCAAGAACTAAAAGGGAACTGCTGACGATTTTCAACCTCTTTGAAGTAAAGGCTAAGCAGTAGGAACTCAGGACTTTAATGAACAAAAAACGAAGTATATGGAAATGGGACCACATATGACCGCATATGAAGAAACACCACTGAAGACCACAAACAACTGAAACAACGAGAGTAAAGCAGAGATGTAACCAGGATGATCCTAAGGGGGGGTTACATCTACTTGAAGGTCTCTGGGGGGTATGGAATAATAATGGTGTTAAGCGTATATAGCTCAAAGTACATAAAAAAGGGGTGGGGGTTATAACCACCCCCTGGTTACGCCTATGGAGTAAAGAGTATTGTTTCAAAAAGGTGACGGAGTTTAAGTAAGTGTAGGGCTTTTCATTCACAGTCATTTGTTTCGAGGTTTTGTCATATGTCGTATAATCCGTGTATTACTCACAGATTATACAACCTATGACAGAAGCTCGAAACAAATGACAATCGATGAAAAATCCTATATAGGAGTAACCCTAACAAGTACAGTAGAAGAAAGCCAAGAAATTGAGAAGAGAATTTCGAGAGGAAGGAAGATTGCCGGAGCCCTACACAAACTACTAAGTGCAAAAAATATTTCCAGGGAGGTAAAATTGAGACTATGCCGAACAGTGATCCAGCCCACTGTCCTTTACGGACGCGATACTTGGGCCATGAACAAAAATCTTGAAAATATGCTGAATATCTGGGAGCGGAGTGTCGTGAGGAAGACATTCGGGGGAGTTAAAGACGATGAAGACGTTTGGAGGAGACGAACAAATGCAGAGATCAGAGAGTTGTACAGGAAACCAGAAATAAGCCAGATCGTCACAACAAAGACACTTAGTTAGTTAGGTCATTTTGCGAGAATGGCTGACGAAAGGTGGGCAAAGGACTCGCTGGAAGGAAGACCTGGAAACGATCGGGATAAACAATTAGAAAACTGCGGCCATGGACAGGATACAATGGAGGAAAAATTTAAGGTCTGTTGAGCTACAAATATAAGTATTATTTTTCTTTCTCCTTCATTTAAATAACAGGTGCTTAAAGCAAAGACAAATCTTAAGGCGGCGCCAGATATGCGGTATTTGGCAAATACTGAACAAGTGTTTGCTAAATATCAAATATTTGAGTGCTCATGAAAGTGTTCGTTAAACGGCAAGCACCTTGCACCACATATTCGAGATTTTTCGTGTATCGAGCCACTGTGGGAACAACAAATATATTCTAAATGAACAAAAAAGGTACAGAATGGATAGCGATACAGAGCTTCTTATAAATTCAGCTGCTTTTGTCATTCTGTCTGGTGGAAGTTTATTATTAAATAGCAGAAAAAAAAGCAATTTGAATTACATATTATGGGTTCATTTTCATATGCATCCAAAAATTGTAAAATACTTTCATTGGTCCACTCCATATTTACTATTTTCAATATTTTCTACACTCTGTGACAATAACTAAACTACTTTAATAAACGTTATAAACTTTAAACTAACCTAAAAAACTTGCTTGTGCTTGCAAGAATATGTGGATGACGATAAAAATATTCCAACGGCGAATATTTGTTTACTTTGAAGTGTTGAAAAGACCGACAACGTGCGGGAACACGACAAATATTCGACACGCACTAAAATTGGTCAATGCCAAATAGCAAGCAACCCCTCCACACTAATAGGCAAATAGCAAGCATTTGTTCGGTATTTGCCAAATACCGCATATCTGGCGCCGCCTTAAGAGATAGAAGTACTATATAGATCTCTTCGGTCGGAAAGCAAATTTTTGGTAACGAACAACCTTTAATCTGAGCATTCGAGCATTCCACAATTTGCAAGACATCATTTTCTCTAGGCGCCGCGTCTGAATTCAGACGTTGGCCGTCATCATGTTTACAATTTCCTGAAACCTTTTTCTATTGGCTGCTGCACGAAATAATTTTTCTACTGTGGATCCACACCATTGTCTAATATTACGTTGCATGACATACACAACGATAAATAATAGACATGGGAGAATCTACAATATGCATTATATACCTGTCTACTTATCTAGGTCTGTGTCTCGATGAAAATGCAACAACACTTTGCTTCCTAGTACTCAAACTGTGAGTAAAACTAAAGTAACTAAGGACAGCTTAAAATTTACGTCGTTTCGGGGTCTACCACCATCAATCTGTTGACATATTTATGTTTCTTCCTTTTGGAGTCCTCATAACTATCTTTGGTGTACATCTTACATATATTCATATATTTATTATATACTTTATATTCATAGCAGGTGGTCTGGATTTCTTTTAGTGTAAAAATCTGATCTCTTACTGATCTATTATCACTAAAACCGGTTTATATTCACCTAGTTTATCTTAAGCAAAGTGCATCCTGGCTAATACCTTGTAACAAGTATCCAACAGAGCAACACCTCTGTAATTTTCACATACCAATCTATCTCAAATAGAGCTGGTTCAATTTTTGAGCATATTTTCCTCCTCACATATCCTCTTGATCAGGTTATACATCCTTTTTTTAGTTCTTCCACTCAATTCTTTAGCATTTCCGCAGCTATTTAGTTTTCTGCTGGTCTTTTGTTATTTTTGAGCCCATTGATTATACTTTTAATCTCTCCTTCACTAGGCAGTTCTATTATTATGCCATTATCTTCTATTACGAAATTTTCATTCTTATCTGTATTGTGCCCATTCAGTAGTTCGCTAAAATTTCTCTCCCATATAGGTACCCACCACTGATTTTTTTTCACTCGTGAGTGTTCCATCTTCTTTTTTTATGTATGAAATTGTAATTCTGGTATCCCCTTTCAGTTTTTTTTAACTTCTGGATAAAAAAAACGACAGTATTTCTTTATTCTGAAATCTTTCGTGTATTATTTTTTCATTCTCTTCTGTTTTCTTTCGTCTACATACCATTCTGATTATTCTTCTTTATCTTTATCACTCTGGTTCATAACATCATTATTATTTGTTAATGCCAATTGTCTTAATCTTTTCTTTTCCTCTGCTATTTTAAGGCATTTTAATCAAATCAATTATTCTCTGCTTTCATTTGTCTCTTTTGATGAATAATTTTATCATTTGCTCTAGTTATCATCTTTCTTGTAATTTACCACACTTGCTCTTTTCCTAGTTTCTCTTCGTCTTTTTGGGATAATCCTTTTTTATTTCATTGATAATGACCTGACTAGACTATGAAAAACATAAGAAGATAAAGAAAAACCTATTTTGTTTTTATTTTAAAGGGTGAATGTTAAATGTACTTTTAATTTTTTTAAGTAGAGATGTGATATTAACTCTGGAAGATATCTTAAAATCAAATTGCTGATTATTTTTTAAGTACACCAACCACACCATATTCTCGTCCAATTCCCATACCGACATTTGCAATGAAAACCAAAATTTACATAAGGGTGGAGGCGGTTCTTATGAAATCATGCACAACGAAGGGATTTTATTTTTTGTTCTATTAATATATAAATGTCTCAGCTCCACCTCTTCTCACTTCGTGAGTACTCTGTCAGAAGGGTAGTCCTTTTGACTTAGGTTCAAAATTTATGCGGGGGTGATTTTTGAGATCAAACGTGAATGGTAGTGATTTTGTTCAGATTATTTCGTGGCACGATTTTAATTACGACAAATTTGGATGGGTCGATAAGGACATCACCGAGCTGGAAGAAGTTTCGCCATTTTAAAATCAAAGAGACACTGGAACTCTAGAACTCTTAAGCTGGGCTCCCACGGAACGTGGCGTGGCACATCAAGATACATAGAAAATATGTAATAGAATAAGATAAAAACTAAAAACGGGACTCAACGCAACCTGAAATAGCCTTACTTTGCTCAGAATTTGTGATTTACTGATTTACTGAATAAACTTAACATACAGAAACTAAAGTTAGAAGCAACAAAAGAAAATCTGAAACACGAAATCAAAAATAATCTAGATAGAAACCCAAGAAATAATTGCAACGTAGAACAGCAGTGGCAATTCTTCAAAATATCTATATTAGAGCCAAGCAAGAAAGTGTTTACAACAACCAAATGTAAGGAAGAAGAATGGACGACGGAGGAAATTCTAAAGTTGATGAATGAAAGAAGAAAAAACAAAACCATTTAAGCTATAAACAGCTTCAAAACCAAATAAGAAGAAAAATGAGGGAGGCTAAAGAAACCTACTTCTCTGAAAAAATGTAAAGAAATAGAAGAACTGCAAAACAGATATTACAACTTCAACCTACATAAAAAAGTCAAAGAACTAACCGGCATAGGAAATAGAAGCCCCTTAAATATATTGCTCGACAAAAATGGAAATATTATAATGAAGACAGAACAACGAAAACTACGACGATGGAAAGAGTACATCGAGGAAATATTTCATGACCAGAGAGAAGCTAGTACATCCGTAGATAGTCAAACCGGAGATGTAGGAACAGAGATAACCAAATCAGAGGTTAGTCGGGCAATAAACTCTATGAAAACCAATAAATCTACTGGTCCAGATGAATTACCTAGCGAGCTGATAAAGTTGGTCAATGGGAAAAACCTGGACATAATAGTAGAACTGTTCAACGCTATCTATACTATGGGAATCATCCCTAGAGAAATGTTGACATCAAAGAATGCAGTAACTACGGAACCATAAGATTAATGTCACATACCTTGAAAATTTGCTGAAAATCATCCACGCCAATACATTCTAAACTGGAGCTGGATATTAGTGACACTCAATATGGGTTTCGCGGTGGTATGAGTACCAGAGAGGCATTATTCTCCTTCAACGTGCTGACACAGATACGTTTGGATGTTAACCGTCCTCTTTGCGTCTGTTTTATAGACTACAATAAAGCGTTTGATAAAGTAAAATATGATCGACTCATAAAAAATTCTAAAAACTAAAAACCTAGATGAAAGAGATTTAAGACTAATAGCACACCTCTATTACAAACAGCGAGCAATAGTAAGAATTAAAAAGAAACATCTGAAGGAATGAAAATAAAGAGAGAAGTCAGGCAAGGCTGCATACTATCACCTCTATTATTTAACGCTTATTCTGAAGAGGTAATGCGAGAAACTCTGAAAGATGAAACAGTCGGCATAAGATAAGAGTAAATGGAGTCTTAGTTACAATGGAGTCTTATATCAGATATGCAGATGATACAGTAAAAATGGCCGATAATTTACAAGACCTGCAAAGACTCATGAGTAAAATAGTAAGGTGTAGTAGGGAGTTAGGGAGTTTGGACTCTCTCTCTCTCTCAATATCAAAAAGACGAAGTTTATGAAAATTAGTAAAAACAACCATAATACTAACGAAATCTTGATAGTAGAGGACCAGCAGATCGAAAAAGTAAAAAAGTACACTTACCTAGGAACACTTATAACAGAAAATAATGACTACACTACAGAAATAAAAGGCGGAATCGAAAAAGCACTTTCTAATTTTATGAAAATGAAAAAGATCCTATGTAGCAAAGATTTAACATTAGCTCTTAAAGTACGCCTGACAAAATGCTACTTATACAGTGTACTATACTATGAAGTGTAATCATGGACGTTAAATGTAGAGACAATGAGACGACTTAACGCCTTTGAAATGTGGACCTATATAAGAATTATGAGGGTTTCCTGGATAAATAGAGTTAGGAACTATGAAGTACTGAGAAGAATAGGTAAAGAGAAGGAAGTTGAGCTTATAATTAAAGAAAGAAAACTACAGTATCTCGGACATGTGATGCGGGGCGAAAAGTATGTCATCCTGCGACTCATAATGTCAAGGAAAGATAGATGGCAGAAGAAGCATCGGAAGAAGACAAATTTCATGGCTGAAGAACCTGAGAGAATGGTTTGGATCAAAACAACTATTTAGAGCTACTGCTCCAAAAATTAAAATATGTATGATGATTGCCAACCTCCGTAGCGAAGATGGCACCTGAAGAAGAAGAATCCTTAGGCCCCTCTATTCATGGCCGAGCGGAGAGCTGAGAGGCCGAACTGATAGTTGTATACCTAATATCATTCCCATTGCTGCTCTTGCATTCCTGTCTAGTTTGGTTTAGGTTTGCCTTGCTTATGGTCCAGGTTTGATATCCATATGTCATGATAATAAGGATGCACTAGTTAAACACTTTTCTCCTCAAGTATTTAGGTACTTTGCGGTTCCTAAGTACATACCCAACCGAGTTTCCCAAATCCTGCCCATTCTAGTCTTGGTCTTCGAGCGATTTTCGCACTTTGGTTGGCTTTGTCAAGTTTCAGAACTTGGCCTTGGTAGTTATATTATTGGACTTGTTCTGTCTCATTCCCGTTTGTAGTTATATTTCTGGGGTTGTCATTGTTTTTGTTTTTGTCATATCCATTTATAGGCCCATTGAAGCCATAGGTCATATTGAAGCTGTTTGCGAGTTTTCCCACCATATATTGTAGTTCCACGAATTTGCTCGATATAATCACGATGTCGTCAGAGAATCTCGTTTCAAGGTTTAACTTGCTGTTGTATAAATTTCCCATAAATCTCTACATAACAGTGAACAAATATTTTCAATATTTCAACATATTAGAACCTTGTACGTGTCCCTTCAAAACTAGTTTTTTACCCATATACCCACCAACTATTTTTTCCCGCCAAACAACGAAACTAAAAGTTGCCCAACTACCAACTACGAGTCTGTTTTCAACCATCGTCGAATGCACACCGCATTGAAGAAGCTCCAAATAATGTAGTTTTGTCTATTTTCACCTCAAGTATAACAATGTAGTTAATGTCTGTGGCCTTATCAACTAGGCAGTAAGTGATAGTGCCGAATAGTAAATCAATATCAGCTGTATCAACTGTAAGTACAAATATAATCCTCATCATCAGCCTCTCTCAATCCACTGCTAGACATAGGCCTCCCCTGTTTGTCTCAAAAGTGTTCTATCTTGTGCTTTCTGCATCCAGTTTTTTGTTGTCTTTCGTAAGTCGTTTTGCCATCGTGTTGGTGGTCTTCCTCTGCTACGTTTATCGGCTCTTGGTCTCCATTCAACTAGTTTGCGAGTCCATCTTCCGTCCTTCATTCTGGCAACGTGTCCAGCCCATTTCCATTTTAAGTTACAGCTTCTTTTAATGACGTCTATGACTTTGGTCTTAGCTCGTAGATCTTCGTTTCTAATCCTGTCTCGCAGAGTGGCCCCTATCATTGATCGCTCCATTCTTCTCTGCGCTACTCTTAGTTTTTGTACGTTTTTCTTTGTGAGCGATAATGTTTCTGCACCATAGGTCATCACCGGTAGCACGCATTGGTCGTGATTGGTAAGATAATCCTTCTTCTTCTTCTTGCAGTACCGTCTCCTATCGGAGGTTGGCTACCATCACAGCAATCTTAACTTTGTTGGCTGCAGCTCTGAACAACTGTATTGAACTGCACCCATACCACTCCCGTAAATTTCGCAACCAGGAAATCCTCCTACGTCCCACATTTCTCTTTCCCGAGATTTTTCCTTGGATTATGAGTCTTAGCAGAGAGTACTTTTCTCCTCTCATTATGTGGCCTAGATACTCCAGTTTTTTCCTTTGTATGGTTTTTATGACTTCGCATTCCTTCCCCATCTTCAGCAAAACATCTTGATTTGTTATTCTTTCTGTCCGTGGTATTTTCCACATTCTCCTGTAACACCACATCTCGAATGCCTCAATGTTTTTGATGTTTATCTTTTTCAGTGTCCAAGCTTCCATGCCGTACAGCAGAGCGGAGAAAACATAGCACCTTAACATTCTCGTTCTTAAGTTTATATTTGTCCCGGCTGCAGATAATCCTAAGTACATCTTATTCATTTACCTCTCGTCAAGTTCGCGGTGTTGCCATTACGTGGAAACGGTTCGCTGTTCTATCAAAAACTCTATGCGTGATAAACTGTCTCATTTACTTGTAATCTAAACTTATAATATCAATCTGCTATCTCTCATTTATTCTTCGATTAATTCAACTCTTCAATATACCTATTTTTTTGTTACTTTATAAACATTGTGTTTTAATTACCTATCACCCTCTCCCTATCCCCAGCAAAAATTATTCCTTGCAGGTGCTGGATTTCCAGCTGGTCCTTCGACAAATAAAAAGAAGAGGTTTCCAAAATCTGTGGGCGAGAATCGACCAGAGAACCAGCCGAGTTCGCTACGGCGAGCTCTTTAATCGCACAGCTGTCATTAACGTTGATGCCACATATTGACCAATTTGTAGTTTTAAAAACGTTTTCTACAAAAGATGAAAGCTAATCCAGAGACAGCGAAAAAACAGCTAGTCGCTATGTCTTTTTAATAACTGTGTAAGGCACTATATTCACCATCCATTAAGCAACGAACACGAGAAGGACAATTTTATGAGCCTTAGCGATCTGATATTTGATTAACATCACGTATTTTATTTGTAGCATATTTCTCAAAAAATATTACCTAAAGTTCATATAAAAGTGTTTGCTAATTTTCTGTATTTTGCAATGCTATTCTCTAATTAAAACCGAGTGGAAAAAATTCGCCATATTTTAGATAATATAATTTTAATTATGCAATAAGTGTTTAGTGATTTAGTAATTTTGAGCAACTTCTCCAACAAACTCCAACCATCGACCCTGGCAACGAGAGCGAGAGCAAGCGAAGAGCACAACAACTAATTATGTACAAACAACTAAAAGCCGATGCCGGTTCATTAAAGGAGGCCGTGGCCACTGCTGTTCGTTCAAGTTACGTCATTAGTCGCGTTAAACAACCGAACGTCAGAACAAAACTTGCACAACTTCATAGCCTCCTCTCTATTAGCAGCTACATAATTACTTCGTTAGTAAAATTCTTGCCAACTACGTTACTCGCGTGAGTCTCGTGCCGCCGGTGCCTTGCCATGCCATGTCTTTTAAGAACACAGAGTCGTAGCAGGATGGACTTTTTTATGTCGGGAAAGTGGCGCAGTTTTTAATCAAAATGGTTCCCAATTCTGGCCATGTCACATGAATGACATATCCTCTTTTTATTAAGGCCATCGGTACATAATTCGCAAATATTTTACGGCTATCCCTACTTTTTCTGTCTTTACACGGCAAATTACGTGTAGTAAAATTCACAATGGTATGGATATCTAAACATTACTAGAATGTCATTCTACTTGACAATGTCATCATTAACTTTAAAGAGATGGCTTTTGAATGTTCTTGGACAACTGTTATTGTATAATTGCAAATTATTAATTCAGTTAATAAATGTGATAATATTTTCACTAACTATGTATTCAGTGATTGTAATAATTTATATGTACAACAAAAACTAATACTCAATCGAGAAAAGAGGAAAAGTGTTAAAGTGAATTTTTAATAATATATTGTTACTATGGAACGCTTACAATTTTGAACACCTTTAACAACAAAATACTTGGATCACAGAATATATCTTGATGTATTCTCTGCTTGGATCTTCCATAAATAATAAACAATAAATAACTTTAAATTCACGTCTTAAATCAATTATTTATCAAATAGACTAAATCACATAAATACATTTATGTCAATATCTATTATTTAATCAAGAACTCAAAATATTCCCGATGCCATGTCAAATATTTAAAACTGTCACTGTCTTGTCATCATATTCTATTTTACTCTGAATTTTACTGAATGTTAGAATTGGAAAATATCACCACGGACATGGTGTCCATTTTTTTCGAATCCTGAAAAAACTAATAAATATTTTTAAAAAATTTAAACGCAGAATGAAAGACTAAATTATTAGACCAGTAAGGATCTGTTTTTAGGTGGATGTGAGAGGTGGCATCCAGATTTTTGCGGATAAAGTTAGGTGATAACTTCCTTAATAATAATTGATTTATGCTCCTTCTCAAATATGCCCGGAACATTAATAAAAAAATTCAAATAATTAAAAATTTCGAATAACATCGATTCTTTTCTACTTTTTTTTGTTTATAACTTTAAAACGATTCATTTTGGAACAAAGTCGTATAGGAATAAAACAAAGATAATTAAATTTTCTATCAGATGCAATTGGTTAAAAATGTCTTAATTTATCACCCTTGCTGCAAAATAGCAATAAATATAAAATAAGGGGCCAAAACAAGCCTGTCCTTATTCAATGATTTTCCATCACTTAGGTTACACTTGGAATTTTCCTAATTCGCTTAGAAAATACTTGTAATGTGCTAAAACCGTACACCAAATTTCATTAAAATTGACTTACTAGATTTTTAATAATAATTTTGCAATCTAAACTTTTTAAAAAAAATTAAAATTTTTTAAAATCTTGCACAACAAAAACTAGAACATACAAAGATTTGTCAATTTTTTTACATATAAAGAAGATCTCCACCTATCTAATGCACTTTACAGAATTGAAAGCGGATTATTTAAGCAGCCTCAGCAATGTTTTAGAGTTATAAACAATTTTCTGGCTTATAAACAAATTAGTGCTGTGGCCAGGAGGGGGTGCTACGCGCTCCTTTATTTAGATGGACTTACCCAAGATTTTTATGTATTTTTTGACCCGTAGAACACGATTTTTTTGGGTAACAGTTGATCCGGATGTCGATAAGATTGTTATAAACAAAGAACTTGAGGAATTACATAACATCGATTTTTCGCAAAATAAAACATTTTTTTGTATTTCTTGGGTAATTCTAAGCAAAAAATGTTCTTACAAGTTTTTTTCGTAGGATGCATAGTTTTCGAGATAAACGCAGTGGAACTTTCAAAAAATCGAAAAATTGAAATTTTTGAACGCGAATAACTTTTGATTAAAAAATAAAATAGCAATTCTGCTGACAGCATTTGAAAGTTTAAGTCAAATTATACCGGTTTTAAGTATTTGCATTGCTAAAAATTATTTTTTTTTTATTATTAAACAAAGCTATTTGTTTATAAGCCAAAAAATTGTTTATAAGTTTAAAACATTGCTGAGGCCCCTTAAATAATCCGATTTTAATTCTGTAAAGTGTATTAGATAGGTAGAGCACCTTTTTATATGAAAAAAAATTAGCCAACTTCTAAATGGTCTACTTTTTGTTCAGAAAGATTTTAAAAAATTTGAACTTTTTTAAAAACATTTAGATTGCAAATTTATTATGCACAATCTATTAGGTCGATTTTAATGAAATTTAGTACACGGTTTAAGTATGTTACAAAGAATTTCCTAAGCGAATTACTAAGGTTCTAAGTGCCAGCAAAGTGGTTAAAAACATTGAATAACAACAGGCGTATTTTGCCCCCTTATTTTGTATTTATTGCTATATTGCAGAAAAGGTAATATGTTAAGACATTTTTGACCAGTAGTATATCATACAAAATTCAATTATCTTTATTTTATTTCTGTACGACTTTGTTCCAAAACGAATCGTTTTAAAGTTATAAGCAAAGAAAGCAGAAAAAAATCGACGTTTTTCGAAATTTTTAAATATTTTAATTTTTTTATTAATGTTCCGGGCATATTTGAGAAGGAGCATAAGTCAATTATTATTACTGAAGGTGTCACCTAACTTTAACTGCAAAAATCCGAATGCCACCTCTCACATCCAAAAATAGACGTTTTTTCACAGATCCTTACTGGTTTATATTATTGAGGGCCGAAAGGCCCTTAGAATATATAAAAAGTTTCTTTTGAATGAGATATTTGAAATTAAAAATCACACTACATTTTCTCTTAGCTTTTCACCCCTGTAACTTATTAAAATAAACATTATAGAAGTTCTTAGGGACTTTCGGCCCTCGGTAAGAACGTAATCTTTCATTCTGCGTTTAAATTTTTCAAAAATACTTATTGGTTTTCTCAGGATTCGAAAAAAATGAATCCCCATTTGAATAGCATCGCAGCCGAAAATACGTACCCATCCCCTTAAGGTTTTACTCATTGAAGGGGCTTGTTCAATTGAAACTCATCTTTGGCCCACAAAAAATTATTAGCAAATATATTCACAAATAATTACCATTACTTAAAATGCAGGCACATATCCCATTGTTTCACCAACCGATGTCTATTCTACTTAAATATTGCTTGTGGCTGTTACTCAAAGAATTGCACTTCTTCTTCCGACTGAAAACGTTTAGCTCTTAGCGCCTTTTTCGGTGGCCCAAAGATATAATCCGAGGAAAGCGAAATGTGGGAAGACGAAGAACATCCTGGCTTAAGAACTTACGGGAATGGTTCGATTGCAGTAGTGCAGCGCTATTTAGAGCGGCAGTCAACAGGGTCCGCATTGCCATGATGATTTCCAACCTTCGATAGAAGATGGAACTTAAAGAAGAAGAAGAAAGATGTAATAAACACAAGGCGATATATCGGGACTATAGAGTGGATGCTCGAATATCCTCCATGTCTGTCGTTGTATATTTTCTTTCACTACTTTAGCAACATGAGGTAACATGAGGACAAACATTGTCGTGCAGAAGAATGACACCATGTTCGAGCTTATCTGGACACTTTCGTCTTACTTCTTGATGGCAAGATAATATTAGATAACAATTACACCTAGATTCGGTACCATATATTATTGACTAAATTAATCATTTGCGCTAGGGGGTTCTTTGTAATATTGATGCAACCGGGGGTTGAACCTTATCCTCCACATACCATTGTCGCAGATGAGTCTCTCTATAGCAAATGAATAATTTGCTATAGTAGGTCCTTTGTAACATTAATACAACTCGTGGTTCAACCTTATCCTCCACATACAGTGGTCGCAGATGAGTTCCAATGTCCTTCTCAATATATTTATTGTTGCTAAACAACAATGTTTAATATTAGTTTAATTTTGCTTACGCGGTATTAGTTTTAAGTTAGAGACTTATAAAATTTTTTCCTAAAATTCAATTATCTGTACGGATGCCGATACCTGCTTGCAAACTAACTTTCTAAATAATATAATCCTAATGCATTCTTAAGAATTATAACAATGACAGTACATATTTAGAAATTCTTATCTCTCAGTTTTTGTTATCCAAAATTCCCAAACAATCCAATTAGCGAGAAAGACGGCTGACGTAAACTTTAACCAAAAAAGGAAAATCTGAAGGTCAAAGGACGGTTGCGATGAAAGGGGGTTGGGGGTGTTCCTGTGTTCAGAAGGAGTACAGTTGGAAGAGCCAGACGGGACAGTCGAACAGTTAAAGCTCAACGCTCTCGGTTCCGCGAAAACTGGACTCTTTAATACGTGTTGAGTAACTAGTGCCTATTCTTTTTATGTTTTCGTGCTCATAGTGCGTTTATTGGGCTATCGCAAGTAAGCTATCGGCGTCCAAAATTTCGTTATTGTAATTGTTTTTAGTAAATAGACTTAGTGAAAACGTTATTTTCGCATATTTCATTTGTCCCAAAGCTTTGGGTGGCCCTTCGCATAAGTATAGAAAAAGTGAAACCATTTCCCTAAGGAAAGAAAATTCAGCTTCCTAAGGGGAAAAACCAGCAACCTATGACTGGTGCGCGAAACAAAGGCACCAGTACGAAGTGTAAGGACAACAACACCTACATCTTCGCACATTTATTTCAAAAGTATTGATAAGGATGCAAAAATACACTCCTTCTATGATAGCTAGTATCCATGATATATAGTTCTATAACCGCTAGTATCTAGAATGGATAATGACAGCTAGTATCTAGTAGAATGCTTAGTGGAACTATGGTGGGACGTCGGCCAGTAATAAGACCAATAAAGAAGTGGATAGACGAAGTGAGAACAGATACTAAAGAAATATTGAGGATGGATAACTGGAGGAGAGCAGCCAGGGACAGAAGCGGATGCTGGGGTAGGTCAGGCTCCGACTTGGGCTGTAGCGCCATAGGGGATAGAGGGAGAGCAAATTCTAAACATTGTATCTTTGTTAATAAGCTTTGTTGACTACTAGAAATCATGAAGTTGGATAAATCTTTGGCCAATTTTAATAGCCATGTGTGCATAGATACACCTGGTAACATTTCTTATTCCTTCTCCATTGACCATCTATTTTCACACCTCCATATATGTATTGCTTTTTTTATTTGCCTCTTCCACTTTTCTAAAAGATCTATTTCTGATTTTTAAGCACCCACGTTTTGCACGTATATGTGGCTGTCGCCTAATAAGCTGATAACACTCATTACAAATCTGTGCCAGTCCAATATGACAACAATACGACTAGAACACATATTCTCAAGCCAATTCAGAGGACATTCAAACATTCAGAACACAGAGAGGAGTTAGACAAGGATGCGTTTTGCCACCTGGCTTCGGGTGAACATGGCATGAGATATATTTAGAAGAATGGGTCAATGGAGTAATGATAGATTGAAAGTCATTTGAGTTCCTCTTTACGTGTTTTAAAGGTTCTACCAGTTTGACCGATGAAAGTTTGACCGGGCAGTCACCTCATAGAAGTTTCTATACACCAACTGTGTAAGAGCTTTTCTTTTGGATCTTGTTCTTAATCTATTTGCTGAAGTTATAATTGTTCTGAAAGTTCCTTTCCGTTCTTTTTTATGTGTTTTGTATATTTTTGTTTGTTGATATCTTGCTTGTATTGAAAGCAGAAAGTATTAGGTTTTCTCTGGTGGTAGAAAACTATGTTTGGGGCTTTCTCATGCAGTTTTTGGATTAAAATTTTCGTTTTACCTTATTTACTGCTATTTGATTAGTGATGTTAAGTTTTTGTTAAGCTATGTAACAGGCTATGATAGGCTGGTAATTTATATTGTGTAGGATGGGATGATTAATTATGTATACTGGTGTCAGTATGGATAGGTTTATGAAATATGGAGACTAATTTAGAATAGCTCGAGATACGTTGAGTCCGCGAATCTTTACCCGTGCGTCATCATTTAAAGCATACGAAATAAATCGATGATAAGTCGGAAATTGAAATTTACTAAACGCAACAGCAAGTCACTGACTGTCATTTGCTGTTGTTTAGTAAATTTCAATTTCCGACTTATCATCGACTTATTTCGTATGCTTTAAATTATGACGCATGGGTAAAGATTCGCGGACTCAACTGTAAACACAGTTTCGCCATGTTAATCGCAACGTCAAGGCTATTTGATAGGGCACGTTAAGTAAAAGGAGACTGATTCTGCGGAAATTTGAATTTATTTTCCATTGTATTGTTCGTTAAAAAATGTTGGCGTCGCGCCACTGGAGGCCACCATCTTTTAGGACTTTAATTTAATTAAGTAAGAGGTGAGATGCAAATTGTTGACGAGTTCTTTACATTCATGATGGAAAATCGTTAGTCCACATTTTGCCGTAAAGTAAAATTCAAACCTACTGTTCTAACAAAGACAAAGGAAAGAGGTACTAGAAATCTATTCAAATATGGAATTGATTTTGACTATAAATATTTTTTATTTATTTAATTCTTAACGGGATAAACCCAATACATACAAAATACAATAAAGCAGAGCTTTCATCATAATAATGAAAATATAAATTTTTTTGATACACGTAAAACTACAACTATGAAACACAAAAATAAAAAAGAATATAAATTATTTTCCAATGATGAAAACAACTGAATCAATTACAACAGTTAAATCTATTTAATTTTTTTAAATTCAAAATTCAAGACGCTCGAGTTCTTGTTTAATAGAGGAAATTAGGAAATTGAAGAACCAAACAGATCTCTTATAGATGACTAAACTTGTTTCCATACAGGGTCAATCTACTAATTGGTGCATATTGACCATAATTTGTAGCATGCCGTTGTTCCTTGAATATTTGTGGATTTCGTGTCAATCCAGCAGGTATATTAAAGCCCACAAGACTTATCAATTCTTCAGAGTTAATAACACCAGAAATAATTTTGCGAAGTTAACAAATATCCAACATGACTCTGCTGCGTTCAAGAGTTTGTAAATTTAATCTCATTAATATATTGTCATAAGTATAATTTCCAACTGTTAAACCCATCTTAAAAGCTGAAAAACGTAAAAATTTGTTTTGAACCTTTTCAACATTTAGGATTTGATATGCATAACTAGGTGACCAGACAATAGAACCAAATTCAATAATTGATCTCACGATACTGCAATATAAGGTTTTTATTAGGTGAATTGACAAATCTTTTGATGAACGTAATACAAAACCCAACATCTTAAAGTCCTTCGAAACAGTGTGGTCGATGTGAGAGTAAAATGTTAATTTAGAATCAAATATTATACATACCTAAATCCCGAATTCCGTTCACACGTGTGACAGGAGTATTATTAATAAAATATTGATGGTGAATAGGCGAATGGGATCTAGCAAAAGTTATTAAAAAGCATTTATTAATATTAAGTTCCATATCATTTCTACCACACCACTCATAAAAGACATTTACTTGTGACTGAAGCTGAGAAATGTTATTCTCATTTTTGACAGTCTTATATATTTTAACATCATCGGCAAACATTAAAAAGTTAACTTCCTTAAAAATAGAGTGAACATCATTCAAGAACAAATTAAATAAAAGGAAGCCACAGTGGGAACCTTGCGGTACTCCAGATGTAGCTGTAAAAGCATTAGAAAGAAAACATCCTATTTTTACACTTAAACTTCGATTAGTCAGGTAACTTTGCATCCAATCAAAGAGACTTCCAGAAATACCATATGCTGTAAGTTTCGCAAGTAAGATATGATTGACCCTATCAAATGCTTTAGAAAAGTCAGTATAGATGTAGATGGAATCTACTTGTAACTTGTTTTCCAAAGCAATAACAATGTCATTCTGATAAAGAAGTAAATTAGTTACTGTAGATTTACCCTGTACAAAACCGTGCTGTTCATTCACAAGAATACTACTGAATTCACAAGTAAGCTGCTTAGTAACTAAATAATCTAATAATTTTGGAACTGCTGATAAAGTACAAACTGCTCTGTAGTTTTCAACATTTGACTTTGAACCAGATTTAAATATAGGTTTTACGTAAATACGTTTCCAGCAATCAGGGAAAACCCCTTCTTGCAAAGATTTATTGAAGAGTATATACAATGGCTTAGATATAGTACAAACACATTGTTTTAATAGATAGTTAGGAATGCCATCAGCATCAGGGCCAAAATTTAGTTTAGGAGATAAATTATGATACTCTCAAAAATAGTATTAATGTTAAAAGAGCATTTCAGGGCAAGTAATGAAAATGTAGCTGACATGAGTATTCGTTCTACATACTAAAGCTGCAAAATAATACAATATAAGTACTCTAGATAATTTGAACATTATTTTCTCGCCTTATTTTGTATAATATTATTATTTACAACACCTTTACTATTACGATCGGTGCCAGCATCGTAATTTACCTATGCATCTTCTTCTTTAAATGTCGTGCCCGTATTCAAACATTGGCCGTCGTCATGTTTACAATTTCCTGAAACCTGTCTCTATCGGCTGCTGCGCGAAATAATTTCTTCTACCGTGGAACGTGGAACCACACCATATCTAATATTACGCAGCCATGAAAGTTTCTTTCGACTAATCCATCTCTTTCCTTCCACTTTTCCTTGTATTAAGTATAAGGCGAAGTAGGTAGCAAAATTTTACAAAATTTATTTTATTATTTCGAATACTTTCTCTCTCACACCCCACTACTGTGCATAGACGCCATCCCCCACCGGAATCTTTAGAACCTTTCAATTGTAAGTACCTAAATTTAGTACCTACGGCACCGGTTTACTCCTGGCAAGTTGAATCTACCCTGGTTAAAATAATATATAATATGTATACATATTTTGTTGTTTCTTCATAAATTACACTTTTGTTGAAGTAAATTAAATTAAACTTGGTATTATAAGAAAAAAACCATCCAACGGATTTTTTGTTACACTCAAATAAACATAAAAAAGTGATCTCCTTGACATTGTAGAAGGCATAAAATTATCATCGATTAAACGAAACTTGCTAGGAAGCAAATTTACGCGAAAATGAATCATTTTCTTAAATTTACGACTCTGTTTTGACTTGAATCGCTTTCCGTATCAAGGTATTTTTATATGGGAATCATTGTATTTTTAATTTTGTTATCTTAATTGGCATCTTAATTACATTTCTATTTCGAAAAAAAAGTATATCTACTAAATAAATTCATTCTTCAAACTCTTTCAAACTAGTTTGACAAACAGTTTGAATTTTCATGGTCCGGTTGGACTTGTCTTGAAGTATTTGTCAAAAGGATTGACTTGAGTTTGACTTGAAATTAAGTCAAACTCAAGTCAGTTTCTAACATTCGAATCAAACTTGTGCAACTCTACGTAATTTTTTAAAAATAAAACTTTCTCGGTATAATTTTTGACCGTATTTCATCCAGTTTTCTAAATTTTAGTATGTTTCATATTTTAGTATGTTTTTTAAATTGTAGTATCTAACAAAATATTTAAATAAAATGTTTAAAAACTCACCTGTATCCTATCTTCGGGTAAATCGGTCTTGAGGCTGAGCATCTCCCTGGCGTAGACGTCGGGGTAGTGTGCATCTTTGAACGCCTTCTCCAGCTCCTCCAGTTGGTAGCTCGTAAAAATCGTCCTGCCACACACCCACCAAGGGTAGTTAAATATGTAACAACACGGTTTCAGATCTTAACTATTTAAACCCTATCTCTCTAGACGATGAAAATTTCTATGTCCGGCACGTCGTACATAGATAACAACGTGAAACGAAATCTTATTAACCACAAACTGGACAAAACATATAAAAAATTTATAAAAAGTTGATCTAGCTGACCTGTCTTTTTAATTTTAATACAAAGTATCTACATATTTTACAATGTCCTTTATTTACTTAAATGTAAGAAAAAATAATTTTAAAGTATTAAAATTCTATATAGTCCATTGAAATGTTACATTTAGGGTTGCATTTCTTAGAGGAGTCAATTTTATTTTTTTAATGTGTAGGGGTGTTCAGTAGAAGCTTAAGTTCAAGTTTTTGGGGTTGCCACCCTTCTCCCCCGGCCGCCATCTTGGAAAAAGGGGTGCAAAGGGCTTTCGCGCTGTATCTTCTAAATCAGCAACCCTACAGAAAATTTAATTTCACTTAAAATGTAGCAAATTAAATTTTCTACAATTTTATTCCTATTACTTTTTATCGTCAAGTGACCAACTAAAAGGTTATAAACAAAAATAAGAGAAAATTTTGTAAGAAGTTTCCTTTTGGAGGTTATAACTTTTTTTCCGTTCATTTCACAATAAAATAACATTTTAGCGATTTTATAGAGGATCTTTCT
Source organism: Diabrotica virgifera virgifera (assembly GCF_917563875.1). Classification (NCBI taxonomy): domain Eukaryota; kingdom Metazoa; phylum Arthropoda; class Insecta; order Coleoptera; family Chrysomelidae; genus Diabrotica; species Diabrotica virgifera. The sequence goes on along the minus strand of NC_065445.1, from coordinate 16,974,700 downwards.
ACGAATAATTTCTACTATAAAGTTGTTTAATTCTATTTATTTATCTAGGTTTTACAGCGCTCCAAACTTGACCAGATTCTCGAATTCTCATAGGAATACAGTAATAAAAAAACCTTGCTTACTTTTCTATCTATATATTTATTTATTATGATTTTAACATTCCTATGGTATTATTAAGCTATTTTTGTCGTTTTCCTTGTCACCTATGAGATAGAGTCTGGAGGCGCGTTTTTTGTGTGGTATCCCCAACAGGCTTAATCCACGGACAATTTCTAGACAAAATAATATTATTTATTAATATATGTTGAAAAAGATCTATAATAGTTATTACTTTTTCATTTTTTTTTCGATGGTCCAGGCTGCGAGTCAAGATCTGGATCAGTATCCGAGGTGAATTTTTGTGGTATAATGAGAGTTACGAGTTGGCGTCATTGTCGGTAATAATTCATCTTCCAATTCATTTTATTCAATAATTAATGTTGATATGTCCACAATGTTGCAACAAATTTTAAACCCACAATGGAGGCACACTGCTGAACATTTAAGGTCTGCTTTTTGGCAACCACATGCACTTCCAGTTTCCGTTGCATCTGCAAAAGATGAATTTAATAAGCTCGGGGGTACTGGAGGCTTGAAAGTTTTGATTGGTATCCAAAATTTTCCATGCTTTTTCCAGCCCCAATCTTCCGGATCACAATGTTTACCGAGCCATGACTGAATCTGGTGATACTCTCGGAGGCTGTGGAAACGGGCTGCATCTTGTGTTGGAGAAAGTGAGAAGAGATTAAATGCATTTTTTTATCACTGTTTTAGCGAATATTTTGTATCTCAGGGTTTCCAGAGAATCATCTTTATTTCCGCCATATAAAGAGCCGAAAAGTGTTCGCCGACAACAGTGAGTGAAGATGGCTCGACTTTCCCACTGACAAATAATTTGTCCCAGAGGTTTCTTACAAATAAAATAACCACCACTCATGATGCGAGCTTACAAAAAAAACACAAAATGCTTATCTTATCACAAAAATATAAATTTTACCTACAAGACACTCAATAGTATTATCTATAAAATACTTTTCACAATTTTTAATATGACTGAACGCGGGCAAATAGGTAGCACAACTGTAAGAATAAGTTAAGTAGAGGGGAACCGACTGTTAGATAAATATAATAATATAGCAGGATAAATTATAATAATAAAAGTAATAGCAGGCAGATATTCAGTCTTGTACGGAAGAAGAATGACATAACTGCAAATTTTGTCAATTCCTGTGTATTGCGTGATTAATTTCTAAAATAGGTACTATCTACAGATGATACAAAAACGACCCAACTGTTACAATGTGCTGAGCCACTATAGAATAATTGCGTCATTACTGAAATACGCGCTATATGCTTAGGGTTCTAAGTTTTATAGTGGGGAGAAAGGTCAAAAATAGATTAATAATAGCAAAAGAATGTTAAAATCATAATAAATTGTATGAATAAAAAAATATATAAATAGAGAAGTAAGTCTAACGTTTTGTTTTTATTGTATCCCTATGAGCATTCGAGAATCTGGTCAAGTTTGGAGCGCTGTAAAACCTATATAAATAAATAGAATTAAACAACTTTATAGTGGAAATTGTTCGCTGAAAAACCTTCTACAAAATTGCTATAATGATATTTTATTGTAAAATGAACTGAAAAAAAGTTATAACCTCCAAAAGGAAACTAGTTAAAAAATTTTACTTATTTTTGTTTATATCTTTTTTGTTGGTCACTTGACGATAAAAAGTAATAAAAACAAAATTGTATAAAATTTAATTTGCTACATTTTACGTTTTATTAGATTTTCTGTAGGGTTAGTAGTTTACGAGATATAGCGCGAAACCCCTTTGCACCCCTTTTCCAAGATGGCGGCCGGGGGACAAGGGTGGTGACCCCAAAAACTTGAACTTAGGCTTCTACTGATTGCCCCTACACATTAAAAAAATAAAATTGACTCCTCCAACAAATACAAGGTATGGCCTAAAAAATGTAACATTTCAACGGACTAATAGTCTCATCAGAGAAGAAAACGCTACCAAACCTCTAAATATCATATTAACAAGCTGAATTTTGCTGACAATGTCAATATTGGGACTTTGGGTCCAAAAAATTGAATAAGGAATGCCAATCCTACTCCTGGACTTCCACTTAAAACTCTCAGACAACTGTACTATTAAGAAAGTAAAAGTTTTAAGAAATACAAACTCAGATTTAGAAGAATATATCCTAAATATAACCCACGTAATAAACGGTACACACTTGTAGGAATTACAGACCCATAACTTTCCAATCTTATCTGCGTCATATAAAATGTGTGGCAGACGTCAAAGCATCTACTTTTTGGATGCGATTCAGGTGGATTGAGTGGATCGATGGTACTTCTAGTAGTTCCAAGCCCGGATAAATAAGAGTTGGGGCAGCACGCTAACTCTCTGTTGGTTTAAACATAAATTTTGGAAAGACACAATACATGTCAAATGTGGTCTTCTTCTTCTTTAGGTGCCGTGTCTGTATTCAGACGTTGGCCGTCATCATGTTTACAATTTCCTGAAATCTCTCTCCATCGGCTGCTGCGCGAAATAATTCTTCTACTGTGCAGCCACACCATTGTCTAATATTACGCAGCCATGAAAGTTTCTTTCGACCAATCCATCTCTTTCCCTTCACTTTTCCTTGTATTATAAGGCGAAGTAGATGGTATTTAGGTCCTCGAATTATATGGCCGAAGTATTCTGTTTTTCTCCTCTTTATGATGCTTATGAGCAGACGTTCTGAATTCAGCATTTGAAGAACATCTTCATTGGAAGTGTGCGAAACCCACGATATCTTTAGGATTCGTCGATAGCACCACAATTCGAATGCTTCTATTTTGTTTAGCATTGTGGTTTTTAACGTCTATGTCTCACAACCATACAATAGGATGGAGCACACATAACATTTCAGCACCTTCTTTCGAATATTCATCGACAGGTTTCTGTTACATAAAACTGGTTTCCAGGTCATAAAAGCCTTCCGTGATATTTCGATCCTAGTTATTATCTCTTCATCAGAGTCACAAATTACATTTAACCAGCTGCCAAGGTACTTGAAAGGATTTACCCGTTCTAACTCCTCTCCATCAAGAGAAAGCTGACCTTGATCTATATTAATCTTTCCAACTGCCATCCACTTTGTTTTTGAAATGTTGATTTTAAGGCTTCTCCGATAACTTGCTTCACTGACTAGATTTAGTAGTGTCTGAAGATCTTGTAAATTTTCAGCAAGAATGGCTGTATCGTCAGCGTATCTAATATTGTTGATTACTTCTCCGCCTAGCCTTACTCCCTCTTGTCTGTCATCCAAAGCCTCCCTAATGATTTCTTCAGAGTACAGATTAAAAAGGGTGGGTGATAAAACACAACCTTGTCGTACTCCACGTTTTATCGGCAGTTTTTCAGTACGACTGTCTCCAATTTGGATAGAGGCTACTTGATTGTAATATAAGTATTTCAGCAGTCTTATATCGTACCTGCAGGTAATCGGAAAGTGTATCATGTTGTACTCGGTCGAATGCCTTCTCAAAGTCAATGAAACAAACATAAACATTCTTTCGGAATTCACAACTTTTTTGTAATAGAACGCGCATACAAAATAGTGCTTCTCTAGTTCCTAGACCATTTCTAAATCCAAATTGATTATTACCCATTCTAGTTTCACACAGAAGGAATACTCGGTTTTGTATAATACGTAAAAGTATCTTAAGTGTGTGACTCATCAAACTGATTAGTCCAAAATCACTGCATTTGGTGGGCCTGCTTTTCTTTGGTAATGTTAGAAACAGTGACTTCAACCAATCATCTGGTATTTTTCCTTAGTTGTAAATTTGGTCAAAGAAAGTAGTCAAGTAGGTAATGTTTTCCTCATCTAAAAGTTTAAGTAGCTCAACAGGGTCCAGGTTCTTTATTGTTTTTGGCTTGTTGTATTGCTTTTATCACTTCTGACTTCAGTATACTGGGACCTCTGTCTAATTGGTTGTCACAGGTAGTATTTGGAGCATTTTCTCGAGAAGCATCGTCAAAAAGGTCACTGATGTGTCTCTCCCATTCTTTGCACTGTTGTTCGTGATCACAAATTTTCGGTTTTAAGTACGTGAGCATTTTTCTGTTTTCTAATTCCGGAGGTATATTTAAGTTTCTTGTGGAGGTTGAAACTGTCATGCTTTTTTTGGAGGTCTTGTATTTCTTTACATGAATTCTCGAGCCAGGATTCTTTGGCCTGTTTAATTCAAATGTGGTACCAAGCGAAAATCGAAAAATAGCTGCAACGAAATAGCATTTTTTTTTTCCCTGGAAGCCGTCTGTTGTGAACCGGTTGTACTGCAGCCACTTGGCTTATTGTACATACGAAATAGCATTAGATTATAAGTACTATAAATACTTAGGCCATGAACTCCAAATTTCCAGGGAAAGCCAAACCGTTGCACTGCAAAGAAGAATCACTTTAGCATGGGCCTCGTATGGAGCTCTATCAGACATCTTCAAGAGCCTCATGACAAATTATTTGAATAAGAAAATTTCGACTAATATGTACTTCCTGGCACGACTTTTGCATGGTGCCAGACTATTTACCCAGGTCACAGCAACCAAACTTAGAATGGGTGAAAGAAGAATGGAATGGTCACTACTTGGACTGATTCTCAGAGACAGGGTTAGGCATCTCAGATTTATATGTAGAGGGCATAGAATGGCTAAAGTGAAATTAGACAGGTTATGTGGCCAGAATGAATGAATATTCGCAATGTTTCTTACTTCACTTAACCCAGGCTTATTGTTAATAATATTTCATTCATGTTATCGTTGACGACAACTGGTAATATAGTGCCTTCTTTTTTTAATTTAAATTGAGTAAATTTAAGTGTTTTAGCATAAATAAACTGCCCCATTACAGTAAACTACTTTCAGAAATGTTTTATACAGTTCTGCATGCTCTGAAGTAAGCTAACAAAATATCAAACTATTAGTTGTTCCTTAGAACATTATGGAGTAATACTAATAGTAATTATATTTAATACGGAGTAATTCTGTTGGCTTTTCAATGCATCTCCCATCAAAACAGACATGTTGCCATTTGTACGGATTCCCTTTCATCTATCCATTCAATCAATACAATTTTTACTGACCATACATTGGTTCAAAACATTCATGACATCGTCCAAAATCTCTCTGCTCAAGATGTAACAGTCTCTCTCATATGGCTACCTTCTCATACTGGAATTCCTGGTAATGAAACAGCAGATCATTTTGCCAAAGAAGCTACTAACCTCAATACCGGAATAACCACAATTCAACTAGCTAGCGATCTCAAACTCGTTTTCAAAAAGTCAGTAAATGATGCCTGGCAACAGAGTAAAACAACTACATGAACTCCAACCATATATTGGTTATTTCTCCTTGGACTTTCTTCATATATTTGTTATTTCTCCTGGATTTTTCTAGCTAGAAGAAAGGTATCGATTATTAGAAGACTCCGAATTAACCACACCAAACTTACTCATGGTTTCTTGATGTCCTTAGAAGCTCGTCCAACTTGCCTCCATTGCAATGTTTTCCTGACTGTGAAACACGTCCTCACCGAATGTAACTCATTCACCAACCTGTATACATCACTTGATATGAAGCCTACTGTTAAAGAAATGCTCAATAAAACAACCCCTACAAAGATCATGAAAACTATATCGTTTTTAAAAACCACTCATCTCTACAAGAAGATTTAAATATCATAGACATTAGTTAAAGGGCCTAGCCGGGTAAGATGATGAAAAGTGCCCCCAACTCGATTCGAACTCCATATAGGTCACCGTTTAGTATATATAGTGAAACTAACTTTTAGAAATTTTTAGCCCCCTAATGTGGTCATGTGACCCACCTAGAGCCAAACTAGGGTTTTTATTTTTTATCTCAGCCGCATCGAGAACTAGCGAAAAACTTGAAACAAAGAAGTTGTAAGCTTTAAAAAGTTCTGTCCGAAAATTTTTTTTTTTAATTTTTGGCGGGAAATTTAAATTTTAGAACGATTTTAAAATTTTAAATGAGTATAAAAAAATAACTAAGACATTCGTTTTCACGAAATAAATATATAACGTGTATTTTTGCATAATGTTTCACGCAGAATTTTTTCAAATTTTTAAAATTGGTGAAACGCACCTTAAAAAATAAAAAACCGCATTTTTCGGTTTTTTTTTCGTTTTTTGATACAATTTTATACATATTTTTCAAAAAAGGTAACACAGTTACTGGAGTAGGTAAAAATCTGAAAAATAATTGGGGTTTGCTTAATAAAAATTTTTTGTAACGCCATCCATTTTCAAGATACAGGGCGTTGAAAAAACAAAATTTTACACATTTTTACGATTTTGCCGAAACTACTGGGAACATTGTAATCAAACTCGGCGGGTTTTAAGAGGTAGTTATTGTGCATGTTTTGACATACAAGTAAGGATTTAATATTCATCATTGGCGCGCTTAGGGGTAATGGTCTGAACTTTTCAAAGAAAAAAAGATAGTACGCCACTGACATATTTCAAATTAACAATCATTTTTGAATTCCTCGTTTAATTTGCGATAAAAAACTATCTTCTCATTTTTTCATAGAAGGCGCCGTTTTGCTGCAAAAAATAAAATATCTTAACGCTTCCAAAGTATTCGAATTATGTAGTTTTTATAATGGATGTACGAGTTTATATGTAGAAACTACTAATATGTAGTAAGTAGTATTTTATTTCATAGAAGTTCAAATACTTTGTAAGGGTCAAGATGTTTTATTTTTTGACTAAAAATGGCGCGTCGTATGAAAAAATAGGAAGATAGATTTTTTGTCACAAATTGAACGTGGATTTCAAAAACGATTGTTAATTTGAAATATGTCAGTGGCGTACTATCTTTTTTCTTTAAAAAGTTCAGATCATTACCCCTATGCGCGTCAATGATAAATATAAAATTCTTAATTGTATGCCAAAAAATGCACAATAACTACCTCTTAAAACTCGCCAAATTGTATTACAATGTTGCTAGTAGTTTCGGCAAAATCGTAAAAAATGTGTAAAATTTTGTTTTCTTCAACGCCCTGTATCTTGAAAATGGATGGCATTACAAAAAATTTTTATTAAGCAAACCCCAATTATTTTTCAGTTTTTTATCTATTCTAGTGCCGGTGTTACCTTTTTTGAAAAACATGTATAAAATTGTATCAAAGAACCAAAAAAACCGAAAAAATGCGATTTTTTATTTTTAAAGGTGCGTTTCACCAATTTTAAAAATTTGAAAAAATTCAGGGTGAAATATTATGCAAAAATACACGTTATATATTTTTTTCGTGAAAACGAATGTCTTAATTATTTTTTTATACTCATTTAAAATTTTAAAATCGTTCTAAAATTTAAATTTCCAGCCAAAAATTAAAAGAAAAAATTTTTTCGGACAGAACTTTTTAAAGCTTACAACTTTTTATTTAAAGTTTTTCGCTAGTTCTCGATTCGGCTGAGATAAAAAATAAAAACATAAAAACACTAATTAGTCTCTAGGTGGGTCACATGACCACCTAGGGGGCTAAAAATTTCAGAAAGTTAGTTTCACTATATGTATATGCTAAACGTTGACCTATATGGAATTCGAATCGACTTGGGGGCACTCTTCATCATCTTACCCGGCTAGGTCCTTTATATAATTATTATATGTTTTCGTTATTTAATTATGTATCTAATGTTAGTGTTCTTGTACCAATGGCCATAGTTGTCGAGGTACTTTATGTAAATAAAAAAAAATCTAAGAGTAGATATAATTATTATAAATAGTATTTTATTTAATGACTATAATTTGTTGATATAAAAGATAATTAACATTATGGTATTAATTATTACACAATATTAGTTTTCTTAATCGGAATGGAGCAGCTTATTTTGCTTTAATTTTTTCTAGAACCTAAATGAAAAAGAAAACAAAATATTCCATTCAGAAATATATTTCTGAATAGAAATAAATATAGAAATAATTGTAAATTGTATTCAAAATTTAGTTTAATATTAGGTACTATTATAATAATTTTAGATTAATCTCAAATGTTATATTTTTTATTCTAAAGTAAGGAATGTTTGGTCTCAAGTTTCCTTTTGTAGATTTTGCATTCTCTACTAATAGACAGTTTACAGAATAAACAAATTTATTAGCTGGACTCTATATTTATTCGTTTTCTTAAGAAACCTATTCAAAAATCCATGAAAATTCTTCTAAAAAGAATACACAAAGTGATGAATTCATAGGCCTGAAACAGTTTGAATTCAAAAAGAGGCTGTGTACTAGATTAACTTTGGTCTGTTTGCAAGTTATGGTACAAAAAAGATCAACAAAAAAATATGTAAGTGGATGTGTTCCATTGACTTTGAAAGAGCCTTAAAAATAATGGATTAACTGATGAAATGTCATGATGAACAAAAATTGGAAAAAAAATCCTTTGTATTTAAAAGGTATAATTTTTTTATTAAAAATCCCTTTAAGGGCTACATAACAGAACGTTTTCGATTTTATTAAAAATCATCATCAGTGTTAAAACCTAAAAGTAAGTATAACCGTTTTAATAAATGCAAAGTTGATATTTAAATTTTGACGAAGGTTAAAGCAAGTTGATTATACTTACAGGTTGGATTCCAGCTGAGCCACCAAAGAAATATTAGGGTAAAAACCCTTTAAATATTATATAGTTGCATTAAAGGTGCATACTTAATTAAAACTCCTTAGGACGGATAAAGATGAAACAGAATAATGCCCTTAGGTAAGGTATGGACCTTCCCAACACGTGGGATGTAATGGCAACTGATGCAAATTAAGTGATGTTTCTGAAAGATGTCAAAACCAAACCAACAATGTGACATTGAGGTTACCCAGTATTACTACAGCCAACTAATTGAAATAAAAGATTTTTTAAAAAAAGTATAACAGTAATAACAAACATCAACAAAGTCAGGCACGTAGCCAAAGGGGGGTCCATGGGGTCCGGACACCTCCCAAAATTGTCTCGGCTTTTGTACCAAGGCAGGATTTATCCCAAAGTTATTATTACTATTTTTGGAAAAATAAACAAAATTATTATTGTGATGAACTATTTGCTGGTATGAGCACATTGTGTTAACCAATTGTGAAATTATTATTATTTTTTACTAGGATTATTTCTGTTTTTATCCAGTGTACGGATCAACTTATATCTAATTTAAAAATCAGATTTACCAAAAAAGAAAGTATTCCATCAGCATTCAAAGCATTTCAAATTCTTTTACCTAGATTTGCCTCTTCAGAATAATCAAATTTGCTAGAAAATTTGTCTGCGAATTACTCCCACGGCACTTACAGCAATAAAAGCTGAATATATGTTATGGTGTAACTGGTAATACAATATTATCATCTTTGGAACCATATACCGCAGTTCTCCGTGTACTGGAACATTCTAATAAGATTTTTTCTAAACATTTACAAATTTCTTACAATTTTGGCAACTATCCCTGTCACAACGGCCAGTGTAGAACGCTCGTTCTCAACCATGAAGCGAGTAAAAACTTTACCCAAAAACAAGATGGGAAACGAAAGACTTAGCTTATTGGCTCTTTGGTCTGCTCATGGGAACGCTGAATTAAAGCCAGATATATATCAAATAACCAAAAATTATTGGGTAGACAGTTGAATAGAAGATCAGGTGTACTCTTTTCTGCGGAATCTTATATTAAATCATCAGTGACGCTAAAATGATATAAAAGATACAATGTATTAAATACAACTTACTAGGGTGAGATTGTCGACATATTGATGTTTTAGTAAAGTAGTAAACACTTAGTAAAAGTAATTTGAATAATTTTAAAAATGTAAGTAAATGTTATATGATAATGGTTAAGGTGTTCTATTAAATTATTATTAAATATCTATTAAATGATCTAAAATTGACTCTGAATGTTTTTTTCGATACCTTACCATCTAATATCTAATCTAATAGACTAAGAGCCGCTATAGGTGAAATTTCTTAATCATTTTAGGCACGACGGGACCCTATAACTTAAATAGTAAAACCTAAAAGAAAAGGTTTGAACACTGTGCCGTCACTTTTCAGTGGCACATGCGTCGACAGTGGCGCATCAAACTTTCCACTTATGGACGGGATACATAAATTAAAAAATACCTTCCCTCACTACCATGATTCAATTTTTTTCATTTATTTAAGTTCTATGTGATTGAAACATAATATTCATCGTAATTTTAACCCACCACCCCCTTCCCCCTGCCCCACCATCAAAACCTTTATTTTTCGATTTTATTTTTTTTTGGTGGGATGCAATCAAATTTAAAATTTCAAAAAATTCACACGCATAGTTAAGGCTTTTATAAAACACGTCTATTTTTTATAGACCTGTAGGTTATGTTTATATAACCTCAAAAAATTTTTAAAATTTTTTTTTTTTGGCAAAAAATATATAACTTTTTTTTGGGGATAGCTACAGATCTAATTTTTTCTTAGTCTTGTGTATTTTATCAAACACTATATTTTAAATTTTTTCAGATTTTTCTGTAACGCTGGTCACCTTCAAAAATCCAAAAAACTGTTTTTTTAAGGGGGTTTTGGGGGGTTTGAACGTGTTTCTCCCATTTTTAAATACTCTAAAGGACTCACTTACTTCAAGTTACATATATCCTATAAAATCGAAATTGATTTGATATATTATGAAGTCTATAAAATAGGGAAAATCCCCCAAAACCCCCAAAAAGCAGTTTTTCGGATTCTTGAAGGTGGCGAGCATTACGGAAAAATCTAAAAAAATTAGAAATATAGTGTTTGATAAAACACACAAGATTAAGAAAATTAGACCTGCAGCTATTCCCCAAAAAAAGTCATACGCTTTAAAAAAAAAAAAAATTTTTAAATTTTTTGAGGTTATGTACACTTTACCTACGGGTCTGTAAAAATAGATATGTTTTATAAAAGCCTCAACTATGCGTGTGAATTTTTTGAAATCTTAAAATTGATTGCATCCCAACAAAAAAAATAAAAGCGAAAAATGAAGTTTTTGATGGTGGGGGCAGGGGGAAGGGGGTGGTGGGTTAAAATTACGCTGAATCTTATGTGTTAATCGCATAGAACTTAAAAAAATAAAAAAATTGAATTCTGTTATTAAAGGAGGGTACCTTTAAATTTATTTATCCCGTCCATAAGTGGAAAGTTTGATGCGCCACTGTCGACGCATGTGCCACTTAAAAGTGACGGCACAGTGTTCAAACGTTTTCTTTTAGGTTCTACTATTTAATTTATAGGGTCCCATCGTGCCTAAAATGATTAAGAAATTTCATCTATAGCGGCTCTTAGTCTATAACAAAAAATCTGAATTGTCTTTGGACCATAGACATAATCAGAATAGACTATGCATGGTAGGCAAAACAGTGTAACGGGGAACAGTCGGTAGGTTAGGTTGTGACAGACAAATATGGCTATACCACTCAAAATGAATATTGACCAATGACATCCTTCATATTGGTGTTATACACATCGATGCACAGAGCGGCCCATATCTTACCTTGTCCATTCTTATTATGTCTATGGTTTGGACCCCCCTCAAGCCCATTTCCTGGCTACGTGCCTGAACAAAGTTGTGGCCATAATTGCATTTACCTTAATTATTATTATTATTATGACAAGGAAGAATCTTTTCCATTTATGTGATAGAATATACAATAATATTATGATACACTTTCGACTAAAATGTTATAATATACCTATGTTCTTAGTGTATTTTCAAATATTTTAATTTAAAATAGATAGGATATTCTCTTTTAATCGTATTGCTTATGGCAGATTTTTAAAACTGTCTATTAGTGTTAAATCCAAAACTGAACAAACAATCAAAAAACCTACATATGAAGGATAAAAAATTGTAATACACTATTTACAATATTGTGGTAGGAGAGCCCAAGCGGGGATTTTTGCAGTTACTCGAGCGCGTCAGATTATCATATGGGGAAAACCCTGGTGCCCTGCAGATGCACCTCTACCATATATTAGCTCTTAACACAGGGGAAACCGTTAAGGGGAGCCCGAAAAAAATCTGTCCTTAAAAATACTCGAAATTGTCAGATTAATATAAGGTAAGTTAAGGACATGCAAAACAGTGTATATTTAAAAAATCTGACGATTTGAGCGGGGCGTAAGGAAATTGGAGAGTTAAAATTTTCACAAAAAAAGCGAATAATTCGCGAAATGAACGTTAGATCGAAAAACTAAAAAATACTTGTTCAATATTTTTCAAAAATCTATCGAATTATACCAAACATGACCCCCACGGAGAGGGGAGGGGGTAAATTTAAAATTTTAAATACAAATCCCGCGATATTTCGCAAAATAAACATTAGATCGGAAAACTGCAAAATACACTTAATCAATATTTTTGAAAAATCTATCGAATAATACCAAACACGACCCCACACGGAGCTGGGGTGGGGGTTACTTTAAAATCTTAAATAGGAGTCCCAAATTTTTATTCCAGATTTGGATTCTTTACGCAAAAATAAGCAACTTTTATTCGAAACATTTTTTCAAATTGTGGATAGATGGCTCTATAATCTAAAAAACGATTGTTGGAAATGGAAAATTAAATTAAAAATGGAAAGTCCCCACTAAAATGGAAAACTTTACTTAACTTTTTTGGTTTTAGGACCTACTCTTCACAACCCAATAGGTCCCCAAAGCGCTCGAGTGAATGCACATTTAGCATACTTCGCCCCCGTACTATTAACATTGTACAATATACTAATCTTACAATATTATAAATTCATCTTTAAATAAAAAATTGATAAGAACGCAAGAATTGTTTCAAACAAACATCATTTTCTATAAATAACTTTTCACAAAAACGTTTGGGAAGAAGAAGATAATGAATACAGGTAATGTTTGACAATGGAGGCGCCACAAAAATTTTAGGGTCTTTAGAAAGTTGAGGTCTATCCTTTTTATAAAGATCAAAGAAACACAAAAATTTGATGATTAAGTGGAGAGCCCAGTGTTGGGAATTAAAAAAGTACACTCCAGAGATAATTAGAATTCCCAAATAAGTATCTATACCGTGGTTTAAAGTGTGAGAGAGAAACGTGTAGAAATAAAAGGGAGATTTGCAGTGATATTTATGCATTTTTTTGCTTCTTTTTTGTTTTATTATGAAATTCTACACAACCTAATTTGAAACTCTTAAATAAATGATGATCATCATCCAGCCTCAAAAGTCCACTGCTGAACATAGGCCTCCTCCCCTTGTTTCCAACCCTGTCTATCCTGCGCCGCTCTCATCCAGTTTTATTTATCTTTTTTAAATCGTCGGTCCATCTTGTAGGCGGTCGACCGACGCTTTTTTTGTCTTCTCTTGGTCTCTATTCCAATAACCTCTTTGTCCATCGCTAATTTATCATTCTGGTTATGTGTCCTGCCCATCTCTATTTTAGTCTGGCAATCCTTTCGATAGTCTGGCAATCTTATAAGAGAAGTCTGGGAAAGAGAAGAAATACCGAAACACTGGCATGAAAGCCATATAATACCTATTCACAAGAAGGGAGACAAACACATATGTCGGAACTATAGAGGAATATCGTTAATCAATACAACATACAAAATTATATCCATAATACTGTTTAGAAGACTAACTCCATACGCAAAGGAAATAATAGGCGACTACCAAAGCGGATTCAGACCGGGAAGATCGACCATAGACCAGATCTTCGTCCTACTCCAGGTGTTGGAAAAAAACTGGGAATTCAACCGAGATGTACACCAAATCATCGTGGACTTTAAACAAGCTTACGATTCTGTTAGCAGAGAAGAATTGTGGGAGACTATGGTAGAAATGGGAGTACCTGGAAAGCTGGTACGATTAGCACAGGTGAGCACGGAGAACGCTTCTGCACGAATCAGAATTGGCAGCACCACGTTAGAGGAATTCCTCATTGACACCGGGCTTAGATAAGGAGATCCTCTCGCCCCCCTGCTGTTTAACTTCGCACTGGAACATGCAGTAAGGAAAGCTCAGCCACAACTAACAAACGATTTGCCGCCCAATGATCAAAAATACTATTGGCCTTTGCGGATGACGTGGACACAATTGTACAATCCACCAGAGATGCAAAAGAAGTTTTCACCCTATTCGAGAACGGAGCCAAGGAAGTTGGTCTTAAGATCAACGAGGAGAAGACCAAGTACATGGTGGTTACGAAGAACCTAAGACCAAGGGTTAGACAAAACGTAACAATTAATGAATACAACTTTGAAGTCGTCAAAGAATTTAAGTACCTGGAAGCGATCATAACATCTGAAAATAAATACGAAAAGCACGTGGCAGCCAGGATCATTGCAGGAAACAGAGCATATTAATCATTAATGACCCTACTTAAATCAAAAATACTCTCAAGAACAGCAAAAATAAGAGTATATAAGACAATAATTCATCCCACAATAACGTATGGAAGCGAAACATGGACTCTAAACCAGCGGGAATCGACAAAATTACTGGTACTTGAAAGAAAGATACTGCGGACTATCTATGGGCCTTGCAGAGAAGAGACAACAGGAGAATGGAGAAGAAGACACAATGATGAACTCCAGACAATATATGGAGATGAAAACGTAGTACGCTACATCAAAGCAAACCGAATACGATGGGCTGGTCACGTGCTAAGGTCGAGTGATGAAAGACTTCTGAACGCCACATTCTGGAAAAGGCCCGATGGCAAAAGGTCAGTTGGTTGCCCAAGAAAGAGATGGAAGGACTCAGTGGCCAGTGATCTACGCAAAATGGGAGTACAGCAATGGGAAATAGCTGCTCAGGACCGACAACAATGGAGGGAAATAGTAATCGCGGCCAAGACTCACATAGAGTTGTAGAGCCAAATGATGATGATGTTGAATCCTTTCGATGACGTCAGTTACCTTGGTTCTTGTCCTGATCTCTTCGTGTTTGATTTTGTCTCGGAGAGTTATTCCCAACATAGATTGCTCCATTATTCTTCTCTGTGTCTCTCTTAGTTTGGTAGCTGAGGATTTAGTTATGGTAAGTGTTTCTGCTCCGTATGTCAAGACTGGAAGGACACACTGATCAAATATCCCTCTCTTTAGGCATGTGGGCAATTCACTTTTAAAAGTTTCTCTCAGTTTTCCACATGCTGCCCGGTCTTGGGTGGTAAATAAATGATAGATAACACAAATAAGAAACGAATACGTCAAAATTCTAGACGAAATTGATAAACAAGTAAAAGCTACAAATCTTAGAAGACACAAATAAAATACGGAATGGAATAAAAAGCTGGATACATTCAGCAGAAAATCCAAAAGAACAAACATTGGATTTCAGGTGAGAACTTAGTATTAGTGGAAAAAAGAATAGTTGAGAAAGGTACGACATACTACAAAAACAGGAAACAGCACTCAAGAAATAGCGAAACTCAGCAGAAAAATTAAATGTATGTGTATCAGAGATAAAAACAACAGAGAGTTAAAGAAATGGGTGAGATTGGCGTAGATGTAATACTGGATATGTGAATCAACCTTTATCCCTATTCATAAAAAAGGATCACTAATCGTGTGCAGCAATAACAGAACAATTGCTCTTTTTCCAGACAACTTTCTACTTCCAGCGATAGTCATACATATGGCAGTAATGCATATTCGTACTAGGAAAAGAACATGTGAGAAGATGTTGAACACCATACACATAATATAAAAAGCGAGGGGACACAATATACCAATGCTGCTCTGTTTAAGTGTAACAGACCAGGTCATTTAGCAAAAATAAGTATTTTTTTAAATACAGCACCCTTCGCCTTTCAACTTTTTGCATTGAGTTCGGGTTGACGTCAGGAAAAAGTCTACAATGGAACAATGGGTGGAAATGCATGATTTAATTTACAGTTTATAAAATGCATCCAAAAGTGCATAATGTCAAAATTACTATGTTAAGAGTAAGATTTTGTTACTCGGAGGTTTTTGGGATAGCTGAATATGAATACTCAATCAGAACCCACTCCCGGAGCACCTGGTGCCCAGAGGTACTGCTAAGGCAGGCCATGTCGAGATTCGAGGATTTTCTGCACTAAATCGCTTCAAACAGATTACTCGGGGCTTTTTAGGTTTGTACATGAATACGCCATCAGAGCGGACATCCGCAACGCCTGGTGCCCAGGATCTGTGCTAAGGCACGTCATGTTCTGGAGTTTCGTGGGGTTCTGGCACTAAATTGCTGGAAACAGATTACTCGGAGGTTTTTGAGGTTGCTGAAAACAAATATGGCATCAGAACCGAACATCGGAGTACCTGGTGCCCAGGGATACTGTTAAAGCACGTCATCTCGACTTTCGAAGGTTTTCAGAACTAAATTGCTTCAAATAGATTATTTAAATTATTATTATACGTCATCAGAATGGACATGCAGAATACCTGGTGCCTAGGTTCACTGCTATGGCAAGTCATTTTCTGGAGTTCAGTGGGTTTTCGGCACTAAAGTGCTGGAAACACATTACTATGGGTTTTTGGGGTTGATGAACCCGAATATGATATTAGAACTGGCCGAACGTCATAGAGTAATCTGTTTGCATCAATTTGGTACCGAAAACCCTCAAAACTCCAGATGACGTGCTTTAGCAGTAACCCTGGTCACCAGGTGTTCTGAAAGTCGGTTCTGATGGCGTATTTATGCTCAGCGACACCAAAAATCCCCCGAGTAACAAAATATGGTCCTTAATATATTGATTTTGACATGTTTATATATTTTGGATGCATTTTATGCATTGCAAATGTTATTGTGCATTTCCACCCATTTTTCTATGGCATACTTTTTCCTGGTGTCATCCCAAACACCAATGCAAATAATTTTAAGTCGATAAGTTATACTTAATTTAAAAATCAATTTATTCCAGTGTTTTTGTTTTAAATGCCCTGGTCTATAAGGTTAAAAGTAGTATATAATAAAAGGAATAAGTAGTTACCTATGACGTCTCTTCTTCTTTTTCTTTTTATTATAACCGCCTAAACCATCTGCCGATGAAAAGTCTTTGGAATTATCTAATTGTCCTGAAACAATCATAAGTTGTGATTAATATTTGGTTAAATTAGTGTAACATAACAAATTCTTATTTGTAATCATAGAATTGTAAATATCATACCTATGTGTTAACATCGTAAAATCCAAAGGATGGATATTAACCCTATGGATATCCATATTCGTAGGATTTATATCCATCCTTTGGATTTTACGATTTTAACGCATATACAGAAACGAAGGTGTCCAGAAACTCTACCGACAAACGAAGACAAGAGACTCTTCAGATAATTTTAAGACAATTTAGCTCAATTCACCTAGGCCGAAAATGCTTCCTAAGCGAGCTCTTTGAAAATGGCGTCTTGTAATTAGTTTTTCTTAAATACCTCCAGAACGCTTCAATTTAGAAAAACGAAAATCGGTATGTATATTTATCTTACAGGGATAAATCGATTCCATCCATTGCGAATTTCTAGTATCGATCATAGTCGTCCGTTGTGGGTAGGGCAACGGTTATTTTATCACATACCTTTTTTCTCTTTAAATTTTAAGCATTTTTGACACTGTATTATTAAATTGAGAGGTATTCTTGTACTCTTACTTTAAGTCGGTAAGACACACGGTTTTCTAGAAAAATCAAATTGAAAATTTTTCGTTTTTTGAATTTGAATAAAATTGAAAAAAAAATTAAAAAAAGACGGTGTAATTTACCAACTTTAACCAAGAGTAACTTTTAGTACTAGAATACCTTATAACATAATAATCTAGAGTCAAAAATGCTTAAAAATTAAAGACAAAAATGTTATGCAATAAAATATCCGTTGACCTAACCAAAACGGACGCATATGACCCGTACTAGAAATTCGCAATTAATGAAATCGATTCATCTCTGAAATATAAATAAACGTAACAGTTTTTGGATTTCTAAATAGTTTTTTTTTAATTTTTCTTGGAAATTCAAAAAAAGAGATATTTTCAAATCGATTTTTCTAGAAAACGGTGTATCCTATCGACTTAAAAGAAGACTACCTTTTAGTTCTAAAATACCTCACAATTTAATAATATAGAGTCAATAATGCTTAAAAATTAAAGATAAAAAAGTTATGAGATAAAATAACTGTTGACCTAGCCAAAACGGACGCCTATGACCGGTACTAGAAATTCGCAATACATGGAATCGATTTATCTCTGGAAGATAAATAAGTGTGCCAGTTTTTGTTTTTCTTAATAGAACAGTTCTTGAATTATTTAAGAAAAACTAATTACAAGACGCCATCTTCAAAGAGCTCTAGCTCCCTTAGGAAGCATTTTCGGACTAGGTGAATTGGGTTAAAATATCTTAAAATTATCTGAGGAACCTCCTGTCGTCGTTTGTCGGTAGAGTTTCTGGACACCCTGTATAAGATTTTTAGTCTATTTTTAAAAGGTTTCTACCTTTGTATTTTTGGGTGGCTCACCATGTTCTTGTAACACTGATGATGCTCTTGTTACAGAGCGAAAACGTTTTGTTTTTATGTTTGTACCTTTATAGGTAGGGTTACCATAATTTATTAAGGCCAAATCCGGACAGGGGTAGTCCAAGGAATTGTAGACAATGTAAAATGTGAATTTGACTGCGTTGCTACCTCTACATTGTACATATATGCGAAATGCATATGGCAGCATTAAAAGTACAGCTGTTTCGCTACAATATGCAACTAACATTGAAAATCTCTGCCAGTTTAAAATACATATACCTATGTTTTAACATACTTTAGACCTAAGGTGCTGCGCACAGGGGCGTAACAGAGGCCCCCGCAGCGTGAAGCTTGCGGGGGGACCCCAATCGATCAGGGGCCCCATCTTGTCGTCTGATACATGTAAAAATGTCTGATATTATGTAAAAATCTGGTATAGGTATATGATTTTACTTTGTGTGTTTAAATTTAAAAACGTAAATTTCTAAATAAGCGTATTCGGCAAGTGAATCATCTCATATCTAGAAACTTAATCCTTTCCGGTTTCACGAACTTTTAAGGTGACGACAATAAACTATAATGCATTTTACGTGACTATTGAAATATTTCTAGAATTGCAATTTGCCGAATTTTAGAACAATATTTTTCTAAATGTAGAAATGGGTTTTCTCTTTAATATTTACCTACGTTTAGTATTTCGATACAATTATCCAGAGGCGTAACAGAGACCCCCACAGCATGGAGCTTACGGCTGCGCAGAATGAAATTTCCCACCGTTGGGCCTAGTATTTACCATTTTTTTAGTAAAGCAAAAAATCCGGACATTTCTCATATCCGGACCCAATCCGGACATGTTTTTCAAATCCGGACTGTCCGGACGAAATCCGGACGTATTATGGTAACCCTACCTATAGGGGCTTTTAAACTAATATACCTTTTACCACGAAAAAATGTTTTATTAAATTTACTTATTTTATAACTGTTTTTACTTAAGTATTCAACCAATTGGCTGGCTAATTGATGGCTGGCAAGTCTTGAACCTAAGACAGAAAAATTCCAGCAATACATTCATAAGTTTCTGGTTCCGGGGCGGAATATACGGAATATCGAAAAAGAATGTGTGTGTACTTTGTACGCACGTAAAAAGTTATACTTTTATTAGCCAGGCCGCACATCAAAGAAACATGAAACGTAAATTACGTTTCATGGAAATAAACCACTGCTAAACAAATATACGTCCGGCCATTTATGAGACTCTCCGAAAATAAAATTGTGTCATTAGCATGAATCACACTCGTTTCATTGATAGGCGGACTTTGAGATTTGTTTAGCAGTGTTTTCTTTTCATGAAACATGTTTTTCGTTTCATGTTTCATGTTTTTCGTTTCATGTTTCTTTGGTGTGCGGCTTGCCTTATATGATTTAAACGAAATTAATATACTTTTTATTTATATTTTGTTTAAATATTAAACTAATTTATACTTACTACTTCTCAAACATTTTTATTAGAACAGTGCCAAAAATTAAAATAATAAAAGAATAAAACACACACAAACACATTAAACAAGCCACAAATGATGTCTGAACATTAATTGTCGAAATTTTTTTTAACTAAATACGTATTTTCTGAAAATACAATTATATAATAAATATACTTACAATCATAAAATGTATTAAAAAAAACAAAAAAGAAAGTTTCTATTGGGACTCGAACCAGCGCTGATAAGCGCGGTTGGTATTGGAATTCATTCGCCTTCAACGCTTAGCCACGGACACTATGTGTCATTATTTACGAAGATCGACTAACTAAACGGATTAAACTTGTGATATTTTGATATTTTGAAAATTGATCAAATTATTTTAATTTTGAATTGAAATGATTTAGAATTGAAAAAATACAACAAAACATAGCGTAAGAAAACAATATATTAGGTGAATATTGATGGTAATCAAATTATATAAATAAAAGTATTACATACTATGTATTTTGGCAGATCAAATAGGTAGGTTTATACCCATGATACATTAACAATTATTACGTACCTGTTGCTTTTAAAAACTATTTAAAAGTCACTACAATATTATAAACTTTTTTGTTTCTGTCCTCACAACAATAAAACTAATATATTATACATTTGTTTACCTTTACCTTTACCTCCAAACCACAGCTGCCATATCGGATAATTTTTGACATGTCATTTGAACATCCAATCAGAACAAAGGTATAATGCGCATGCGCCGGGCTGATAGGTTTTAACATATAAAAATTCACCCTCTATCGCCGGTAAAGAAGTATAACTTCAAAAACACCCGGTGGGGGACGGCTAGACAAGGCTTGTCTGTAAACCAAAATAATAATAGTAGGTATGACCCAAACTCTTGATCTTATTCACGATCTTGATCAAATTCTGCTTGATCGTATTCACGAGGTAGGAGAGGAAATGGGCATTAAAATAAACTCAAACAAAACCAAATTTTTAGTGTTTAGTCGTCACTCACATCCCGATGCAAAGTTTCAATTAAACGGAGTCCAAGTTGAGAAAGTTCACAAAATGACATATTTGGGAACCAGTGGCGGCTCGTGGCTTTACGGATACGGTCGGCAAGGTTTTGTCTCCTCAGATAGGTATGTCATCTAATTAAAAGCCTTCAATTTCATAGGAGATTTTTGGTTTTTGTTTATTTTTTTTTTGGTTTTTTTGTTTTTTCCTATAAATTTAGAACCTAAACCTGTTTATAAATTAACTCTAGTCTATTTTGTTTAGAAGTAGTAGAATGGGTTATAACGTCATTGTAAAATTTATTATTGTTTTGGAGAGATTTTAAAAGATTTCTTCCACTGACATTTGAGACAAGCACATTACTTGTTTCATGGTGTTTCGACAATACGTTTTGACTGTTTTGAGACAAAAGAAGTCCCGTTCATTTGAGGCAGAATTTGCCCACATTTGAGAACAATAATTTATTAATTTCAGGAACAGTTTGTTGTACCTAATGAATTGCAGTACCTATATAAAATTATACATATTTTGTAACTTATCCCACCTTCCGAAAATATTTGAATCAGCATATAAAATTTCATTTTCTT
Organism: Diabrotica virgifera virgifera; assembly: GCF_917563875.1. Classification (NCBI taxonomy): domain Eukaryota; kingdom Metazoa; phylum Arthropoda; class Insecta; order Coleoptera; family Chrysomelidae; genus Diabrotica; species Diabrotica virgifera. The sequence continues at coordinate 16,953,051 of NC_065445.1, read as the reverse complement.
ATTTTATTTGATTAAAGAATGATGGATAATTTTTAAGAACTTGTCTAATAGATATTTTGAAAGTTCTTAATTTTGCCTTACCAATTTATTTTTGATCTGTCTTCTAAAACACCAAAAATATATTCTGTCTTACGGCTTCTACTCACGTCCGAAAACCTAAAAACCTCTCATAAATATTAGACGTAACGCGTATCGAAGAACAATTGATAATTGTGAATGACATGATACTTCTATCAGTAGTTTCGTCTACTTCTACCGAAAAGGATCAAAATGTAACTACTAATTAATTCTTTCATTCTGTGCTGTTTTAGGTACGCCGCTAAACCTCTTCGATACAGAAAGTAAATTAGAAAATTCCAGATCGTATTTGTTGAACAATTTTATTTGTTCTCAATAATTAACTTGATTTAACGAATTCTCCGATTCATTCTGTCCTCTAAATGGTAATTCCTGGCAGCTTAAAAAACTACAATGTCAATAATTAAACGACGTAAAACTACTTATTTCGTAGTTTCATCCCGGGCGCGCTAGCAAGGTACGTGGCTAGGTACGTGTCTTGCTGCCGTTTGCAGATCACCGATCGGTAGATTGGTATCTGCCGGACTTGCCATTCAATATCTGCCGGACTTGCCGGGGAATGTATAATTGGTTGCCTATCGGCTAATATTCCATAGCTTCTTATTACAAGCAAATCGTCAATCTGGGGACGGCTTGCCGAAGCGGGCCTATCGCAATCGGGTGCATGGGTATAGGATCATTAATTTGAAAAGTCTCTTACGCACAGTCCACAGGGATCTCACCAATAATCTCTGTATTATCTCAAAGATATTTTTTTATTTCACAGAAACGAATATCATCAACTCTGATTAAATTAAATATTTAAAAAAATCTATAATGTGTCCATAAATGTGTGGGTCGGCACTGCCGACCCTGCCGACCCTGATCAGCCGCCACTGTTGGGAACTGTGATAACGGACCAACTAGATCCAGACATAGAAGTACATAAAACATATAATAGCAATGACTAAAACTACTTTTATGAAAATGAAGTCATTTCTTTGCAATAATCATCTCAGTTTAGAACTAAGACAAAGAATGGTTAAGTGCTATGTTTGGTCCCTACTTGTGTATAGTGCAGAAGTGTGGACGCTAAAAGTATTGATCATGAACAGAATTGAAGCTTGGAAATGTGGATTCATAGACGGATGCTGAAGATACCTTGGACAGCAAGAAAAACTAATGAAGAAGTACTAAGGAAGGTCAACAAAGATAGAGAACTGCTAAAGACTGTTAAACATCGAAAAACGTCTTATCTGGGACATATAGTCAGGGGAAGTCGATATAAAATATTACAACTAATCGTTAAAGGCAAAATAGAGGGTCGTAGAGGTGTAGGAAGAAAACAAGTTTCTTGGTTCAAAAACATTCGTGAATGAACTCAGATATCAAATGCAGGACAATTATTCCATATTGCAGAAGATCGAGAAGCCTTCGCAATGGTGATCGCCAACGTCGGATAATTCTGATATGGCACGTAAAGAAGAAGAATGACCCAAAATAGAGCTTATGGAGAAATCTAATCAGAAAGGTGGACAACATTATATAGGGGTGTAGGGTTACCATAATTTATTAAGGCCAAATCCGGATAGGGGTAGTACAAGGAGTTGTAGAAAATGTAAAATGTGAATTTGACCGTGAGTGTTGCTACCTCTACATTGTATATGCGAAATGCTTAGTCTGTATTGGGCCCAGGGATAAGATGTTCTTCATCTGTTCTTCTTTCGTACTTTTGAGAAGACATAATTTTTCTCAAAAGTGGCTTGTCATTTTTTATTTTCTCATGGAATTCGGAACATTACATTACAGAATTTGCTTTAAAGCTCCTTTACAACAGGCAGAGATAATCTTCCTCTTTCAGCCGTCCATATAAAATTCATCATCGAAAAGATATGTTCAGCAGGAGCCGAAGTACCAGACAGACGAATGATGAATTCTACTATTTTAAAAATATTCGTTCAAGGAAACGTTGCTTTTAGAAAATGCTTCAAATATTTCTTGCCGTTTGTAATGAGTGTTTTTGGTTTCTTCTTTATTTAGGTTTCAGCTTTTTTAGAACTTCAAGAAGTGACGAGCACTCATCAAATAATTCATCCACATTGACAGAATTCGGTACAACGCTGACTATAGTTAAAGCTCTCTCTTCCATCTCTTTCCAGGTAGCCTTGTAGCCTTAACCATTTGATTTAGCGCAGAATGAAATTTTCCACCGTGGGTTTCCCACCAGTGGGACAAGTATTTTCTATTTTTTTAGTAACGAAAAAAATCCGGACACATCTCATATCCGGACGCCAATCCGGACATGTCTTTCAAATCCGGACTGTCCGGACGAAATCCGGACGTATGGTAACCCTAGGTAAAGGCAAAGATAATTATTCTGGTGATGATCATGAAGAGGCCACTTCAAAGCAAACAGGTCAAACTTGCAGTGGCTTACTGAGCTTGGTTCCGTGGGTTCCGCGGAACCAGCGCCCGGGCCCCGTAGGGGTCCGCTCTAAAGCGCTTTTTGCTTCTTTTGTGTCTAATTTGATTTTGATATTTTGAATTACACAAGTACACACTACGAAATGTAACTGCTTAGTAAATTTTAATTTTTGTGTAGGTACTTATTAATAAAAACAAAGAATAACTATTCATCAAAAAATTTTAAATCAAAATTTATTAAGAAACACAGGGAATGCTTTTGTAAGATTCCTTGGTCGTTTTACCTGCTTACCGAAGTCCTTGTTTAAAGACTAATCGCCGGTGCCTGCCTACACGTGCTAACTCAGGCACTTGTATTCTTTATATTAGCACGATGCATGAATAAGTTGTAGGTAAACTACAAAGTTGCAGAAATTCGGAAACTGAGATATTCAATGCAAGTTTTATACGGTGGGTCATAAAATAATCCCAATACAATAGGCTAGATGCTCGATACTCGTGTTATACAATGTTTTTATTGGGCATCCCAACTGGAACCAGGGCCCGCTGATCTATCGGTACGCCTCTGCAAACTTGTAAAACATAATAAACTTTGCTGTTATTATAAAACCAACGAGCAAGAAAAGTAAATATCTCATCGCAAAAGTCGCTCAATTTACGTCCTTAAACTATTTGGCCGTATACAAGTAATTTAACCTCGGTCGGCGGAGATGAGGGTTAAGCTAACTGTCGGACAGGCGTGTCGTGACTTATGAAATACCATTGGGCCATTAGCACAATTTATGGGCTCCCCGCGCCTCCCGCGCCCTATTCCGGAGACCAGTTCCTTGATTACCTCGGATGTTATTGCTTCCAACCCTTTTATGAGCCGTGTCACGCCAAAGTTGCGTTATAATTAACAAAAATATTTGCCGAGAAGGAAAACTAAATATTTGAAAGACGCTTTAATGGATAGTAATTCGACTTAATACAATAGTTACTAATAATTAATAAAAAATATGTGTTGACAGAGGCGGTAAGTTACTGTTATGTTGTTTTTGTTTAACTTAATTTAATTTCCTATCTTTATCGTATTTCTAATACAGTAACGTATTATGGATATCGTATGCTCCCATCTTCTTCTTTTAGTGTCGACTCCACTAATGAAAGTTGGCTATAACCATTGCAAATTCGTCATCTTCTGCTGTTTTTAAAAGCTTCTGTGTGTTTAACCCGGTCCAATCGCGAATGATTTTCAGACAGGATATTTGGCGTCTACCATGACATGACCCCTTTTTCTTTCGATTTTACCCTTCATAATCAGCTGCAACAACTCGTACTGATTATTTCTAAGTAGGAGCTCCAAATATTCTGCTTTTCTGTTGTTCTGAAGCTATTTCCTTGTGGCATTTTTATAATTAACTATTTAGTTGGGAAATAAGCCACAATTAAATTGAAAAAAATAATTTTATTAACGTTTCGACGCCCAAATTGGGTGTCGTTGTCAAATTTTGATTGCCGAGGAGACTAGAAGCAACTACAGCGCGTATAATTTCCCAGAAAAAAAGTTGCGCGAAATTTTCTGAAACCGTGAGTATATAGCGACCACTGCCGGGTTAAAGCGAGCAGATGAAACAGGTAATTTACTTCAAGCAACAAAAATGTTGCGAACCTCAGAAAAAAGTTCCCTTGATCCAAATAGGTGCCACTGTCAGAATTAAAGTACCTGATGTTGACCGTGGTCGTCTGACCCACGAAATGTGTTAGCGGCTGTTGTTGAAATAGAGGTTTCAGACTATTATAAATTAGCAAACAAAAATGATACCTTTAAACAGCTTTTCACACGTAACCACTTCGCAATTTGTAAAGAAAAATTACTTTCCATGGATGAAATTACAACTGATGAAATGTCGCTAAGATAAGAGAAGCAGCTTGTGCTAATTCGAGAAGTTGAGGACAAGGCTATACACGTTGTAACTGCAAAAGAAAGTGTTCCACGGCTAAATGTAGTTGTAAAGGCAAGGGGCTTTTGTGCAATTCAAAGTGTCATGGTAGTTTAAGTTGTTGCAATAAATAAGATTATACTTATTATAACACATTTCATTTCTTTTGTTTTTGTTTTTTTCTTAGATATCAAAAAATTCTCTGCTATGTTGACAATATTTTACGTAACAATCGCTATTTGTGCTGTTTGTTTTAAATACAATAATCTTCTTATGTTTATTAAAACAATTTTCCCAAATAAAAAACATATTCAACTAATTTTTTATTTTTACTAGATAAAATATATATATTTTTAACATACACCGAAAATGTGTGACGAATGTCGATATTCACCGGTGAATGTTATAAAATATGATATTTAACCAACAATTCGGATATACACCAACCGACTTGGTGAATGTTGACATTCACTGGTGTATATCGACATTCGCCGGATTTCGGACTTTCACAGTAAGCTTTCACATCTATAAAGCAAATAATGTACTGTTATGCTCTGTATTTCTCTCTTTTATGAGACTGATGAGCGAATTCTAAATTTAATTAATTACTCAGTTATTTTAATTACTGCTTATGTAAAACAAAACCAAACTTAAATTAACTTTTCTACTAAACTTTATTCTCAGGGCTATTTTATTTTGATGCTTTACCTTTGGTTTGTGGCTTCTGGTATCTTTGGTTGCTTACTCCATCCAGGAAAAAACAGGGAATTGTACACACTCAATGTCATATAAATGTTAAAAATATATATTATTTATTTATCCAATATACCATAAACATAGAACATAGGTATTAAAAAATATGCTAAAATCTAAATTTGTTGCAACTATTTCTCATCTACTAAATTAAGCTTTAATTCTGATATCTCCTCTGTTTTAACAAAAAAAATTATTTAAATAATTCGTTATTTATTCTTACAAATTTTAATAAAACTTACTTTTCTCTCTTTTTTAATTGATTACTTATTTCTTCTTTAAAATTTGGAATGACTAATTATATTATAGAACTGTTCAATACAAAAATTACGCAAATATGGTGTGGATATAAACAAACTCTCTCCGTTTCACAAATGATTTGACTAACTTTTTGTTTCTTCTCTACTTCTTTTCCCGGATTGCGTCGTCCTCGATTCTCCCACACGTACTCTTGGATGTTGCGAAAGGTCCATCTCGTCCAAACTGCTTCACACACAAACAAACAGGACTCGCTCGAATTCTCGACATAGTTTTCTCTCTGCTCGATATCTTGTGCAAATATATACCAATCGGCTACTCGTTCTAGACAGAAACAGGAATCTTCCTCGGACACAGGAAAATTAACTTCTTAAACCGGTCAACGATTTCGTTTCAACTTGATTCTGCTCGCAAAGGCTAACTTCACCACTTTACACTGACTTCTCACTTTTCAAAAACTGGACTGCCGTCCTCAGATATTAATTCCACACTGCATTTTTTTTCTCTCGTCAAAATCAGACTCAACACTCTCATCCCTTCCATCCATCATTTTCCACCAATCATCAAACATGCTTTCTACCCAATACGCCCATATTATCATTTCTTAAGAAACGATTTAATTTGTATACAACTTTCCAATTTGTTAAATTCTGGGAGACATCAAATTACTCTCGCTGCTAAACAAAAAGCCTTACATTCTAAAATCAATAAATTTGTTTACCGCTTAACCTTCTTCGAATTTTTTTATAAAATGTCTTATTGTCCATTGCAAAGCGAAATAAAACTGTATTGTCTACTCTGACTGCACCATTGTTTTAGTCCGTTCAAAAACCCATTAAGAAAAACCACCTTATTAACGATTTCACTATTCCGCGAAAACACTGATTACTCACGAAATTATCCTATTACAATTTTTGGTCATATACAGGGCGATGAAAATCTATAATTTTCGTGGTCTCTGATATAAATTTATTTGTTTAAATTTTTCTCAAAAAAAAATATACAACAGTACATATATCTAAAATATCTAGTAAGATCTTTATTAAGTTTATCTACAAAAACACTATTTAACATCTATTGTAAATAACCTAAAATAAAATTCTCTTCTCTTTCCAGTCGCAGTATTAAAACAAAAGTGGAAAACGAACGTACTCGGCGTGTCCAAGGCGGAACGGGGAACGGAGCAGGATGGGAGGGTGTAGATTCATGCGCCCCCTGAACTCCAACAGGGGGCCGTCTCTACCCCCCAGGGACTCTCTTCACTTGGGCATAATTGAATTTTCGAACCGGTAGCTTATTGGGCGGCAGATTGCCTGTGCGGAGCGGCAACACTGTGGTGATTAGTTATTTCGTTTCGTTCTACCAGATTACGACATATGGGTAATTTTAAAGTTCGATAAACTTCGATTTCTTTGAGCACCGTACCAATTCGGTTGGAGAATCGAATTGGGTTTTTATTCTTTTTAGAGATTAGATCTGAAAATTATTGTGCTACTGTAGGGTGCGGTTTTCATTAATTTAAAAGAGGTATTACATTTTCAGTCAATGAAGCATATCGTTCCATTTCGGAGGAAAAGTGACACAACTCAAAAACAACTTTTTCAGGTGAGACTTAATTTAACTTGTTTTAAACGGTAACTGCTAAAATTTATAAATTAAAACCGAAAAATATAGAAAAAATATCAACATTTTGAGTTAAGTCACTTTTATTTTTAAACATTGGTCAGTTTTTCAAGCATTAACGAAAAATATCTAGGACACTTCTCGAAACGGTTTTCGTGAAAAATAACAACACTTTCACGTCCAACGTCAGAGCATAACTCAAAAGTGTCATTGTTCCGGAATAAAAATATTAATTTTGCCGTTAAATGAACAATGACACTACCGCCATCTTACGAAGTTGGAAGTAAACATCTCTATGACATTTTTCCGCGCGAAAGTATATGAATTTGGAGTCAATATTTGAAATTATGCATTTTTTTTAGTTGTGTCACTTTTCTTCGAGGCGAGATATATGGGTAATTTTAAAGTTAGATAAACTTTGATTTCTTTGAGCACCGTACCAATTCCGTTGGATAATCGAATTGGTTTTTTATTCTTTTTAGAGATTAGATCTGGAAATTATTGTGCTACTGTAGGGTGCGGTTTTCATTAATTTAAAAGAGGTATTACATTTTCAGTCAATGGAGCATATCGTTTCATTTCGGAGGAAAAGTGACACAACTCAAAAAACAACTTTTTTCAGGTGAGACTTAATTTAACTTGTTTTAAACGGTAACTGCTAAAATTTATAAATTAAAACCGAAAAATATAGAAAAAAAGATCAACATTTTGAGTTAAGTCACTTTTATTTTTAAACATTGGTCAGTTTTTCAAGCATCAACGAAAAATATCTAGGACACTTCTCGAAACGGTTTTTTCGTGATACATAACAACACGTTCACGTCAAACGTAAGAGCATAACTCAAAAGTGTCATTGTTCCGGAATAAAAATATTAATTTTGCCGTCAAATGAATAATGACACTACCGCCATCTTACGAAGTTGGAAGTAAACATCTCTATGCCATTTTTCCTCGCAAGTAGCTAAATGTAAGTATATGAATTTTTAGTCGAGTCACTTTTCTTCCATAAGAGCGATGTGTATTACATTTTCAGTCAATGGAACATTTCGCTCGTCCGGAAGAAAAGTGACACAACTCAAAAACCTACTCTTTCAGGAGAGACAAAAATGAAATTAACAAAATTTGACAACAATCTAACTGTAAGTTTTAAACGGTAACTGCTAAAACTTATAAATTAAAAACGAAGAATTTGGAAAAATGATCAACATTTTGAGTTATGTCATTTTTATTTATAATATTGGTAACTTTTTTAAACATTAACGAAAAATACATCGGACACTTCTTGAAATACAACGGTTTTCATGATAAATAACGATACCTTAGTCAGAGCATAACTCAAAAGTGTCATTGTTCCGGAATAAAGATATTCATTTTACCGTCATATAAATAAAGTTGGAAGTAAAATTTTATGTGTCACTTTTCCTAGCAAAAGTATAGGATTTTTGGAGTCAATCTGCATACGAGTCAAGTAAGAAATTATAAAAATTTGATGGTGTTACCACATCATTAGAAGGGATTAAAGCCCGAATGAGAGGAGTGAACATTTACGAAATTCTCACGTATAATAGATTTCTGTTGGTGAAATCTTCTTCCCTGAGTGACAATTCGCTATCGAATGTTTTCAGTTCTTACTTTACTTACAGCGATACAAGATACAAGACTTGTTTGAAACAATCTTCTTATTTATTCTAGCCAGAAGAAGTATACCCACAATGCTATACGCTGTCAAGACATGGACTATAAACAGAACCATACAGAACAGAGTTGAAGCATGGGAAAGAACGATGCTTCGCAAAATATTTGGTGGAAAAGTAGTAGAGGGAAAATGGAGAAGACGAAATAATGAAGAAGTAATGAAAAATCGTATACTAGAATGGTTCGGACATCTAGAAAGAATGAATGGTAATAGAAAATTTAAATAAATTGGGGGCAAAAAAAGAGTGGGGGCAAAAAAGAGGGGGAGACCAAGAAATAAATGGAGAGATGGAAGATATTAGAGATATGGGAATCAGAGATTGGAAGCTGACAACTAAAAACAGAAAACAATGGAAATGATCCATCCAAAATGGTCCTAAAAGGCCTGTTAACGCTATACACGCATAAATAGAGGTCTCATCAGTTGGGAAGGCACTAATTTGCATATTATTGCACTTCTATAGAAGCCAAATGAGAAGTTTCTTCCTAAGCCACGCATTATCATTAAATAATTTCAATACTTCTTCTTCTTCTTCTTTTTGTATAGACATGACTGTCTGTTTTTCAATGTGCCTCTAGTAAGTTGTCGTTCCATCGTTTTTGGTCTTCCAACTGATCGTCCTCCTATTGGGGAACCGTCTCTCGCTGTCCTTACTACTCCATTTGTTCTCATTCGGCTTATGTGCATGTGGTCATTCCATTTTACTCTTCTCATTTTTACTGTTATTAATGTTCACCTTGCATATTATCCGTCGTATATCTGCACTCCTAGCTGTCTCCTATAGTGTCTTACCAACGATTTTTCGAAGGGTTTTCATCTCCGCTGTTTCGAGCAATCTTTTTGTTATCTCTATGTCTGATGACAGTTTTGTAAATTCTGGTTTTCATTTCTTGTCCGATATTTTTATTTCTCCATATTGTGTCATTCAGACAACCTGCGGCTCTGTTTGCTCTATTCACTTGTTTTTCCACTTCTGTTTCGAGCCTTCCGTAGCTAGTGTGATGCCTACATCTTTAAACTCCGTTACTAGTCAGTTGTTCTATTATCTGACCCTGCAGTTCCAATTGACATCTTATTGGATATTGGATTTGCTGTTATAACCATGCATTTTGTCTTTTTTGGGAAATTAACTGTCTTTTTGTATATTTTGGAAATTAAATGTAAATTTTCTGGCGGTTATGTTAAATTGGTGCAGCATATGTTGTAAATTATCTTCACTTTGAGAGATTAGTATTGCATCGTCTGCATAGTAGATTATTCTAAGTGTTTCTTCTCCCATTTGGTATCCTTTTTTAGTAGGCGTCGCCTACTTCTTGAAAATTTCAAGATCTTCTCTTGATCTTGTCTTGATTTCAAGACAAGATCAAGACAAGAAGTAATTTCAGATTTCAAAACGAGACAAGAAATTTTATACCAAGATATACCAATACCAAGATTTGTTGTCAAGAGAACAACAAATCTTGAAATATCTTGAAATTTAGCACATTTTTAAATCGGAATTGATAAGCCATGAATTAAGGCAGATAACACTTCTCATGGAGTCAACGCCTGGCAGATTTCTTGGCTTCTGTATTGTTAAAGCTGCTCTTGAAAATAGCACTTCCGCAGGTACGAGAAAATCCTTGGCCATTTTCGATAATGACTGGTAGATATTTTCGTGTCTTCTTCACCAATCAAGTATGTTCTCAGACCAGTATATTCTGACCTATTAGTAATAGGTCTATTATTAGGCTCATTTATGTATTTTTCAATTTCATACTTCCAAGATTGTGTTATCATTGTCAGCGTTCCTAAATAGGTAAGTAATATCTAAATCAAATTCGTTATTTTCTTTTTTCAGACTAAGTGCTGGCTCTGGTATTGGATTTTGTAGATCATTCTGGGATTTATTAAAATAGTAAGCTTTAAATATTTCTTCAAATTTTTGTACTGCCTCCGATTGTAGAAGCTTTCTCCAAGATGAAAAGGAAACTGCCTCTACTTTATGCCGAGGATCCAAAATAAGAACTAAGTATACAATACATCCAATTATTTTTGTTATAGTGTTTTAGGTCTGGATCCAGCGTATGAAAAAAAAGTTGATTAATAGCAAGCTGAAAATTTGTTAATAGCTTAAAGGTGTCTAGTCGGATATACTTTGATATATCGGAACACTGGAACAGGGGCAGTTTTAATTGTGGAACAGGTTAAAAATTTGGAACGGTCAGACCACGAAAACGGCACATTTATTTTGTCCGACAGAACAGACTTAAACTCTTCGAACAGAGATTAAACTCTCATACAAAAATCAGACTGCTATTTATCACCAAATGGGCGTTTTAATGAGTGGAACATTTAGAATATGTCAAATGACAGGAATTATGACAGGTGATAAATAGCAGTCTGATTTTTGCATGAGAGTTTAATCTCTGTTCGGAGAGTTTAAGTCTGTTCTGTCGGACAAAAAAAATGTGCCGTTTTCGTGGTGTGTCCGTTCCAAATTTTTAACCTGTTCCACAATTAAAACTGCCCCTGTTCCAGTATTCCCATATATCAAAGTTTATACGACTAGACACCCTTAAGCTATTAGCAAACTTTCAGCTTGCTATTAATCAACTTTTTTTTCATACGCGGGATCCAGGCCTATTTCAGTATTTTATGTCTCGCAGCATAAATGAAGTAAATTAATTACTCGTCGGTAGTGTCTCTATCAATTTAATTATCAATTTAATGAGCCCCATATTTCTCGTGTGTCTAAAAGTAAGTTTACTCCAATTACCACCAATGGGAGTGTGCAATATTTTCCCCTTCGAGCCTTGTTCTGGTAGATATTTTCGATCGCTTTAATTATTCCTAGAGTATTCCTCTCTTGAGTATAACAAATGGATAACTTCCTTTAATTTGACCCTCTCAAATGCTTTCTTAAGGTCCACAAAACATGACACATAACATAACACTGCATATGGGGAAATTGCGGGGTGGATCGAGTAGCTCTTCGGATAGCACAACCGGTCCCAAGCCCGGATAAAACGTGGAGGGTGATCGGCAAGGTTAGCAACCTACCAATCAGAAAAACGAATACTGCTCAAAGAAACAATTTCAATACTCAGTAATAAAATTTGAATGTCAGTAACCAATCACTAACTTAAAGACGGTTCTTGGAACATTTTTAGATGTGCCATATTATTCAAATTAGTGCCTTCTCAAATGACGGGACCTCTACATCTTTTAATTTTACAATCAGTTTTAGTTTTCTTTATCTAAGACCACATAATACATATTCAGTATAAATATACGCTGTATATGTGCTTCTAAAAGTCTTTTTTTATGAAACGAAGGAATCTCAAATACGAAATCCGAATTCCGTCCCTGTCGCCACTTCCACTTTATAAACTTTGAGCAAGACCTAAGCACTAATTAAATAAAATCGTAATTAAGGTGTCATTCCGCCAGCTCGTACACACATAGGTACACACAGCACACCGAGACCACAACCACAACTACCTGTTTTTGTTTTTCTCACTTCGTGCGTATCATATTCCGCGACCGTTCTCCTCACTTTCAGATCTAGAACAAAAGCAGCGAAGAGATTAAAAAGCTCATGGTGTGAAAACCCATGAAGAAGGCGAGGTGTTAACGTGCGAGACGCGCCCCACCTTTTTTACCGCCCCTGCTAAGGGGTTACCCAAGGTGTGAAAAGATCGGCATCATGGTTGACGCTTATCCATTGTTTTTTTATTGAATTTCGAGCGATGGAATTGTTCTCTTTGTGACCAACTGACGCGTTTCCTCTTCTCTCGCTTTTGTTGTACTCCTTTCCCATTTTTTTGTCGACGAGTTGTGTTTGTATATATTTGCGGGAGAATGTATCTACTGGTCCATGTCTGTTTGATGAGCATAATTAATTAATAAGTTCTACAATAGAATTTTATAGTTAAAAAACAAAACCAATAATTCTAAATATTAATAAGAGCTATATTTTAATTAGTATGAAGTTAACACCTTGGCTCCATTTAAAAATAAGTATCTTCTTATAAACTTACGTTGAGTGCGTTACGAGGCATAATATGTCCCGTAGTGAACTTTTGCCACAGTGCGTTACGACCAGAGACATAATAAGAGTAGACAAGGCATACTGAGCAAAAAGCGTAACGCGGAAGCAGTCGATCGGTGGTCTATCTATCTCTTTTAACCAAGCGATTCCGCGCATGTGACAGACAAAGATGGCTAGACCACTCAATTCTTAATATTGGCGTTCGATGCACAGAGCGGCCCGTACCTTGCCTGTCTAATCTACTAGTTATTATATCTATGGTTACGACAGTCGATGCAGCCAACCTTTGGTGTAATACGAGGTCTATTTGTCTCGTAACGCAGCCAAGGTGTTAATTTTATACCGTATAAAATATACCAAAACAAATTGACATTCAAGTTTCTGTAGGTACTGGCTACAGATTGAAATAGATGCAAAATTACACGATGTTTGGCAAAAGCAATGGAATAGAAGCAATACTAGATTGATAGAAATAAAACACTTCGTCCTTCTCTGGAACTTCTGGCCTTCAGAGCGACAACATCAAGTCCTCATATTACGTCTCAGTTTAGGGCACATGGCTGTAACACATGAATTCTTCTTCTTCTTGTGTCGCCTTAACGAAAGTTGGCGATCACTTCTTTAAACGTTTCTCTGTCTTTTGCAACGTGAAATATCTGTCCAACACTGAGGTTCAATCTCTGATAGGTATTCCTCAGCCAAGTTTTCTTCTTTCTTACCAAGCCCTTCCCTTCTACTCTTTCTTGCATGATGACGTGTCGCAGAGAGTATTTATCGTTACGAAGTATGTAATGATAACACATGAATACTTGTTGAAAGGAAAAGAGGAACCAATGTATTGTTTTTGTGAATGTAAAGCCACAGTGAAGCACATTTTGATCGACTGTCCAAGTTACTTAGTTGAAAGACTAAATCACCACCTCCCGAAAACATTAAAGGAACTTCTAGGAGAATCTAAATACATAGCTGACTTTTTGTTTCCTTTTTGTTTACTTTCCATTCATCTGGCATTGTTTCTTCTCGCCAAATGCCTTGAATCAGCTTGTATGTAGAACTGTTCAACTCTTCTCCTCTGTGTTTAACACTCTGGCGGGTGTACCATCACCATCGCTGCCTAGTGCTCTTTTTATGTTTAAATTATCTAATAAACTGTCTGGGTTACTTCTTCGTATGTCCGGTATTGGCTTCTATTTCAGCTGTATGCACTTCTAGTGTTGATGTATTTCTACTAGATTTGTCATTTAACAGTTGATAGAAGTATTCCTTCCAGGTTTTGAGGATTTTCATCAGTCATAAGCTTAATAAGATTTTCATTAGTCATCAGGTCATGTCATCAGTGATAAGCTGTCTGCTGTCGTTTGGAGGAAGTTTTGTTTTTCTTGCTTGGTACCCGGTCTGGATCTCTGAAACTCCTTTCAATAATTGTTTTGGAATAACAACTTGGTTGTTATTCCAATTTTCTTTTATACAGGGTGTAACAAAAATACAGGTCATAAATTTAATCACATATTCTGGGACCAAAAATAGTTCGATTGAAACTAACTTACCTTAGTACAAATGTGCACATAAAAAAAGTTACAGCCCTTTGAAGTTACAAAATAAAAATCGTTTTTTCCAATATATCGAAAACTATTTGAGATATTTTATTGAAAATGGACATGTGGCATACTTATGGCAGTAGTATCTTAAGAAAAGAATATAGTGAAATTTAGACATCCCATAAAAATTTTATGGGGGTTGTGTTCTTTAAACCCCCCCCCCCAAACTTTTGTGTACGTTCCAATTTAATTATTCTTGTAGTACCATTGGTTAAAAACAATGTTTTAAAAACTTTTTTGCCTCTTAGTACTTTTTCGAAAAATCGAGTTTTTATCGAGATATTTTGAGTATTTGTCAAATCCACCACATATTTGTATATGGTTAAGTACGATTATGGAGACTTTGTAATAATATGAAAATTTATTTATGATTTACATTTTTAGGTATATTTTGAACCATATTAAAAAAGAAGCCACATCTCGATAAAAGGTGCCTTATCAGAAAAATACAAAGAGGCAAAAAAGTTTGAAAAACACTGTGTTTAACTAATGGTACCGCAGTAATAGTTTAATTGGAACGTATACAAACATTTGGGGGGTTTAAAGGAACAAAACCCCCATAAAATTTTTATGTAAACATATTAAAAAAGAAGCCGCAACTCGATAAAAACTGTCTAATCGAAAAAATACTAAGAGTCATAAACGTTTTAAAAATATTGAATTTAACTAATGGTACCACAATAATAATTTCATTGGAACGTACACAAAAGTTTGGGGGGGTTTAAGAGAACAAAACCCTCATAACATATTTATGGGGTGCACAAATTTCACTATAATTTTGTTTTAAGATTTTCCTGCCATAAGAATGCCCCATGTCCATTTTTAATAAAAAATCTCTAATAGTTTTCGATATATTCGAAAAAATCGATTTTCATTTTGTAACTTCAAAGGGCTGTAACTTTTTTTATGTGCATATTAGTACTAAAGTAAGTTAGGTTCATTCGAACTATTTTTGGTCCCAGAATATGTGATTTAATTTATGACCTGTATTTTTGTTACACCCTGTATCTCTGATTATTTGTTCCTGCTATTCCTTCTTTCCCCTTTCCATTAGTTTTCTTGTCTCTGTTCTTGGCTGTTTATTGTTGTTGTGCAAAGGGTTTTATACGTTTGTCAAAGTTAATTTTATATTGTTCCAAGCAGAGTCTATGAATAATCCTCTGTCCGTGTTAGCGCTATTTGAATGGCCTTTTGAAATTTCTACTCTCTCATTATTCCGCAGAGCTTCGGTATTCCATTATGTTCGTTAATGAAAAATTAAAAAGTTCGTAAACGTCTGCGTTTTTTTACCGTCATCGTTTCTAAAACATTGTAACTAATTCTCTTTCTGCTATAAAAATCTACTAATACTCACAAAAGTATCGTACTTTTCGACGTTACACCTATACCTTATTGTTGCACGTTGCACCTTACCACCGTATACAAAACCAAAAAGCACATTTGAACTTTTGTAAACCACTGATCCTACCAGCTGCGCCACTCCATCTATTATTCACTACAACTAAACATAAATAGTGTCAGCGTCAAAATTACTGAATTTAGAAGGACAACATGCAACTACGACGTCGTGAATTAGTTATGTATTTTATTGCAGTAGCAAGTTAAAGTTCATTTTGTCCGTTTGGTTTTTAGTTTTATGTTACTGCAGTGCAGTTCCTTTTTAGGACCAGACAGAGCTTTACAACCGTACTTTGGACTGCGACGTTAAGATCTTTGTAGGGATTTTTAATTTTTAAAAAGAACTTTTACGACCGCTGCTCGGTTTTTAGTGGTTGTTAAGGTACAAGAATATATAGCGGCTATATTTTGAAACAATCTGAATAAACATATTTAAAGCTTTGACAGGCTGGCCAATGGGTTATTTTGTTTTAAATTTGAGGAATACGATAATACGGATATCAAGAAATGCTGTCTTGAAGAAAAAGTGTAAATATTCTTCTTTCTCTTAATTATTCTTCTTAATCTTAAATCTCTTATGATCCTCCAACATCCACTGCTGACCATAGGCCTATCACAGGCTTTTTCCACTTAGTTCTCGTCAATCTTGACCCCCCGGAAGGAGTGTAATGGTCATGTCATAATAATGCCGTGTATTATGTGCCTCCAAAGATCTCTTTCTGTCTCTGGTCATTTCTTTTAATTTATGCATAGGACTTTTGCATATTCCTGTAGTTTGGACGATCCATCTTGTTGGAAATCTTCCTCGTGATCTTTGGCCTTCTGACCGTGCAAGACTTGAGCAAGAACAAGACTAAACCTGCGAGACTCTTGCGTCGTGCAGTTAGGATTGAGTGTCGTTTTAGGGAATATAGTAGTTCGGGTATATGCTTAGAGACTACCTATGGGACACAAAAAATATGTAACAAAAATTTGGAAAATTGGTCTTTTGCGCATTATGAACAATACGATAAACATACATAGCGAATCAAAATATCCATTAAAAGAACACTTGACATATTTATTTGACACCTACTCCGAGGTCATAATTATTAGAATGTCAAAACAAAATACCTATGTACATTCTTTCCTAGCAGACGGCGCCTTCGCTCTGAAATTAATTGTAATTGACTAGATTTTGAGAATGGCTGTCCTTTCATAAAATAATCTTCTTGTGTTACCATAATGATACCAATGTTCAAGAAAGGAGACAAAGAAGACCCTAACAAATAGAGGTATAAATCTACTGAACAGCGCACTTAAGCTAACCACAAAAGTCCTAACCAACAAAATCAATAAACTAACAACTTTATCAGATGAACAACAAGGAAGATCCTGCGTAGACGCCGTTATTTCTACTGAGACAAATCACAGAAAAGGCCATTGAGTACAATAAACCAGCATATCTATGTTTTATAGACCTGACAAATGATCGCATCCAAGTCGAAGACGTCTTACATTTATTGTATGAAAGAAACATACCAATCAATATTATACAAACCATCGAAAACATCTACCTTCATAATCGAATACAGGCAAAGATAAATGGAAAACTAACGCAGTTTATACCAGTACAAAGCGGAGTCAGACAAGGTGACTCATTAAGCCCACTGCTCTTTAAATAATAATGGACGAAATAATAGAAGCAGTACGTAAAGGTCATGGTTACAGAATGGGGAACAAGTTAATCCAAATATTATGTTATGCAGACGACGCCGCATTAATCGCCGAGACAGAAGACGTTCTCCAAAGATTAACACACATCTTCAATATAACAGCCAAGAAATACAATATGATAATCTCAGCAGAAAAAACCAAATGTATGACAACATCTAAATACCCACTACGATGTAAAATCGAAATTGATTAGAAAACAATAAAGCAAGAAGCAAGGTTTAGATATCTGGGAATAGATATAACCAGTTACGGAGATGTTGAAGAGGAAGTACGACAACAAAGCTTAAAAGCAAGTAAAGCGGCGGGATCTCTTAATGACACAATCTGGAATGACAAACACCTAAGACAAGACACAAAAGCAAGAATCTATAAAGCAGCAATTAGACCTATATTAACATACACGGCGGAGACAAGACCTGACACATCTAAAACGAGACGACTACTAGAAACAACAGAGTTGAAAATAGGTACTCCGACGAATATCACGGAAAAGTCTGTTGGATAGGGAGAGAAGCGAAAACATAAGAAGATCATGCAATATAGAAGACATAAATGGATGGGTGACAAAACGGAAACAGGAGTGGATTAGTAGAATGGCAGAGGATAGGATAGTAGGAATAGCACGAGATAAGTCACCAAATGCACGAAGAAGTATTGGCAGACCAAGAAAAAGATGGTGCGATAACTTAAACAATTTAGGAGGCTAATATTGAAGAAGAAACAGGCTTTAAAGCCTACATACAAGAAGGAAGAAGAAGAAGAAATGTTGCGACGCGCGACGCCGACAGTATAATATCGCATTGAAACTTTTTAAATATATGTCACCTAAGCTGATACAAAATATAATACAATTAGCATACCCACTGTTAAGGACACCCACTCAATTGTTTTTCCTTATCAGTTAGTAGGAATCTAAATATCACATCGTAAAGACTAAACATCGTACTTACAAACTTTCTGCAGAGTGTGCAATTAGATCAATCTGTCTAATTTCACACTCAGTAAAAAATCAGAAAATATTTTTTACTTGTGTTTTGACTCTTGAAAATCGTCATTTTTGATTTTTTTTTTCAGTTTTAAATTGTTTATAACTCGGAAACGATTAACTTTAAGAGCAAACAGTAGCGATCAACAGGTAGCAACAAACGCGTTCCAAGATAGCGGCTCTAATTTTGAATATTTTGTCGAGATATTTGGCACACATATTCGTAATATAATAAAGAATGGCGGTACAGAGCCCAATTTCAGAAATATGTTAGTATGTGGAAATTACTCTATAACTAAATAAAATATTGAAAAAGGAGTCTGTACCGCCAATAAGAAAGACAAAAAAAAATACACTTTCTTCAAATAAACTTTTTTATCCCGTGCCTATATTTTGTGTCACATTGGAACTACTAAAAATCGATTTTTTTATAATAAGAAATCGAACGTCACTGACTTGGCAACATTTCGCCCCTATGTGTATAAAAATTATTGTTTTTGATAGTATAAACATCACTGCCAATGTCGAATTACCGACGCACTGTTGCCTCACTTTTGAAAGTTCGCAGAACTTTCGCAATCTTTGCAAAAACTACAAACGACCTTTTTTGTTCCCTTTAATTCAAAGCACCTAAAAAATGTCTGCCCGGGCTGAAACAATTGATTTTTATAATTTGTTTAATTTTTTTTTTAAATAAATATAGCAATAACTCAGAAATTACGGCATTTAGGTATAGGGAATATTACATGAAAAATAATCAGTATTTATTATGGTTCAAAATGCAAAAAATATACAGGGTGTTCTATTTGAAATACGAAAGTTCATTAAATTTTTAGAAAAACTTCAGTATAAATGTTATTTAATTGTATGTCCTAGTTTTACCTTGTATTAATTCTTGACAAAAAAAAATTAATATCAACTAATAGTAATGTCAAAGCTATTGCGTACTGTTCTGTAATTTAATTTGTATTGTTTTTTATTTTTTGTTTGAATAAATGACAAATTGTATAATTCTTTTATTACATTGCATTTCATATTATAATGTGAGAGTCCATCAATCCCTTTCTAGACGATATTTATTTGGTCTTTTGTGTGTTAACCATGTTTAAGTACATGTAAGGTTATTAAATGCAAACGTTTAGAAACAGATTGACTCCCGTGGGACATGGTAGATAGCTCAGTTAGTTAGAAGTATAGGGAGGGATAGTTTAGATTGTGGGTTCAAACCTCACCCGATGTGGGTTGTTTAGACGTTTATTAATTTGGTTGGTTTTTACTATGTCCATGTTAAGTCAAGCTGAAAATGTACCTACACTTTTAGGTTGTTCTAAGATCTAAAGTAACGTTTAATAAATAGCAATATGGTAGTGGGTAACTGCGAGACTTGCAAGACTCTTGCTGCAAGACCAAGACCGGGAGTGCAATACCAAGACCAAGACCAGGTGTATTGGTGCAAGACCAGTGGCGGCTCGTCAGAGGAGGCAACGGAGGCTTAGCCTCCCCATAATTTTTTTACACATTTTATGTCATATCTGGGACATAATATTTCTAGAATTATTGATGAAATGTCACTGTTTTGTTTATTTTGAATCACGAGAAATAACAAGCGCTCGTACTAATAGAAAGTGTAAATTATTGCACACTTTTGTAACTAAACGCATCTGGAATGCATCAATATGCCCACCTGTATGCTGTGAGCAGCTCCTCATATCCCTACCAAGGGAGGTAGAAGCCAGACTCGACTCCGTTGTGTTCTAAGTTATGACAAACGTCTCGAAACCAGCGATATAGTTTCCTATGCGTACAATTAATAATACTCGATAGAGAAACGTAATATTATATCGTTTCACGTCAAACTACCCAGAAATATATGCCAAGGGAGGCAAAACCAGAATTAGGCTCACTTGTGGTTTTACTTATATTCTATAAGGAAGTTAATAGTCAGGGTATTTCTTGGTGTGATTTTATCATTTTATTTCTTTTAATTAGTATTTGGTGAATTTTTGAATTTCATATATTTTTATTTGTGTTGTTATTGGCTTGGTAAGGTTATTTTTACAATTTACGTACCGTTGTTTGTTTATATAAAATGTATATAAATGAATAATTTTAATACTTTAAGTATATTATAATAAAGCTTATATTATTAAAACCTTAGAAAGACCACAGCCAAATTTAACTATTATTAAATCCTCAGGTAATCGTCAAAATCGTGCATTTAATATTAACTGGTATAATAAATGGGACTGGTTAACCGGGTCTATTAAGAGGGAAAAAGTTCTTTGTGTAAATTAAAAGTTTTTGCTAAACAAAATATAGTAACTGCTTTAGATACAGCTCAAAAAGAGGCCATAATTACTTATAGTCAAGAAAGCCACTGCGCATCCGCTAGGAAAAATATTCTAATTCGGATTTTTTGCACAATCTTACTCAAAAAGGACCCCTTTTAACAAATTTGCATGTTGCCAGGACCAAAAGTTGGTCAAAAATTTTTTAAACGTTTTTTTTTGTTTTTTTCCTAAAATTATTTTTTTTGCATGGAACAAAATTTTTTTAGGTTTTTTGGATCATTCCAAACAGAAAAGCCCTTTAGTGACTTTTCTCTAAAGTTGATAGTTTTTGACATATAAGCGATTAAAAATTGAAAATTTGCGAAATCGGACATTTTTAACCTCAAAAACTATGTGAAAAACTGAAAATTTTAATGTTGCCAAGGTAGGTGGATATTCTTTAAACATCGATTGATGAAATCCCGAAGAGTTTTTTGCAATACAAAATCAACAACCCCTTTGTTTTTTAATTGCCAATCAAGCGTGCGCGACACTATTTTCCACCGTTGCATGTGTATGCAGTATGGTGCAAATGAAAGGAATAAATTCGTTTTTTCGTAAACCGGCGACTTTAAGCAAAAATCCCGAAACAGGTCGATTTTTGTTTTTAAGTTATGATATTGTGACATATATGGTATACTAGTGACGTCATCCATCTGGGCGTGATGACGTAATCGATGATTTTTTTAAATGAGAATACGGGTCGTGTGCTGGCTCATTTGAAAGGTTCTTCAATTCTATATTCAGTAATATAAACATGTACATAATTATTTATACAGGGTGTCCAAAAAAATTTTATTAAATTAAATCATTTGGCAAATTGATAAAAAAATTTAATTTTTGGACACCCTGTATAAATAAATATGTAAATATTTATATTACTGAATAGAGAATTGAAGAACTTTTCAAATGAGCTAGCACACGACCACTATTCTTATTTAAAAAAATCATCGATTACGTCATCACGCCCAGATGGATGACGTCACTAGTATACCATATATGTCACAATATCAAAACTTAAAAATAAAAATCGACCTGTTTCGGGATTTTCCTTAAAGTCGCCGGTTTACGAAATAACGAATTTATTCCTTTCATTTGCACCATACTGCATACACATGCAACAGTGGAAAATAGTGTCGCGCACACTTGATTGGCAATTAAAAAACAAAGGGGTTGTTGATATTGTATTGCAAAAAACTCTTCGGGATTTCATCAATCGATGTTTATAGAATATCTACCTACCTTGGTAACATTCAAATTTTCAGTTTTTCACATAGTTTTTGAGGGTTAAAAATGGCCGATTTCGCAATTTTTCCATTTTTAATCGCTTATATGTCAAAAACTATCAAATTTAGAGAAAAGTCACTAAAGAGCTTTTCTGTTTGGAATGATCCAAAAAACCTAAAAAAATTTTGTTCCATGCCAAAAAAATAATATTAAGAAAAAAACAAAAAAAAAACGTTTAAAAAATTTTTGACCAACTTTTGGTCCTGGCAACATGCAAATTTGTTAAAAGGGGTCCTTTTTGAGTAAGGTTGTGCAAAAAATCCGAATTAGAATATTTTTCCTAGCGGATGCGCAGTGGCTTTCTGGACTATTACAATAATCAGGTTTTGGAGAATAGGATGAACTTAAAAAGGCTTATAGATATAACACTATATTTTTGGCTTCGCAAGAATTAGCTTTTCGCAGACACGATTAAAGTGATGATTATTCCATTAATCGCGGCAATTACAAGGAACTTCTATCGTTGTGGGGTAATTATGACTCAAAATTCGAAAAATTTCGTTAATTTTAGATTTAGTCCTGTTTTTATAAAGTTCTTTTCGTAACAATAATATTATTATTAGTTACAAAAGCTATTCTACATCTCAGTTATCAATGCAAGCATGCGGTAATGAGGGAGGGTCCCCGTAAGGTGAAATGTAAATAAAAATCAAAAACAAATGGAGCCTTAAATTACTTTTTTTGGTGCATTTTTTGCTAGTGCAAATTTGTCTAGATTTTTATAGTTATAGCCTCCCCTATTGTAAAACTCACGAGCCGCCACTGTGCAAGACCAAGACTGTCTGTCTCGTCTTGTTCTTGCATTTGGGCAACACTAAAACGAGGAAATTGAAATATCCGATTAGCTAATGATAACGCAGTTACATTTTTTGATTAGATATTGACATATTTTAATTTTTAATTATCAGATGATTCAGTAGAATTTATAAATGTCGTAACCAAAAAACTTTAATTATCGAAATGAAATAAGATTTAAAAGTTCCCCGAAGCATATCCAATTACCTACCCTCTTTTCTTTCGGTCAAAAAAAGGAACCAAACTCGGGGATCAATTCTTTTTAAAACGTCTTATTTTTGCGATTCCCCCACACAAATCAACCGTCGACGACGTACCTACCCTCCTCGGTTACGTAAAAGAAGTATTAATTTCGCCCCAACATCTTTATTTTGCGTTTTTACTACAACAAACCTCCTATCGATACAAGGTTCTTTCATAGACGGAGGCACATTCTTTTTTTGGTGGCAGCACAATATATTACAATCTGTAATATAATGCTTCTGCTTTCGGTGAGATATTAGGTCCCCCTACGTTGGTCATTAGCTACGACGTTAAAAACCACAATGGTAATAGCCCAGTCGGGATAGCATTTGACCTTGCATTAGGAGCTGCCCCAAATTTTATTTTTCTAATCTTTAGGGAGGGTCAATATTAGTATAAATTTAAAATCTCGACTGAATTCCACCGTTGCGTTAGCCGCCATCTTGATTTTAAACGAGAACCGTTTTTGCTCAATATCTCCGCCATTTTCAATTTTTTGTAAAGAAACTGAAATTGTTGAAAATGCGATTTTCTATAATTTAATTTATGAGATATGAAAAGTGTAGAAACTGAAATTGTTGAAAATGCGATTTTCTATAATTTCATTTATTATAATTTTTTTCGTGCGGTCGATATTTTCCGAGTTATGAGGGGAAAATAGAGACAGCTGTAGCATAATTATTGAATTATTGAATTATCTCGTTTATTATTAGTTTTACAACAAATATTTACCTATACAAAAATGAAGAGAATTAAATTTTGTACAATTTTGATGCCGTTAATTTTTTTGATAAAATCAATATTTAAGGTAGTACGTATGTGGTAAAGGTGCGAGCGTAAGACCTGATTGATTTTGTAGCAATTGTTTTTGTTCAATATCTCCGCCATTTTCAACTTTTCGACAAAAAGTGTAAGAACTGAAATTGTTGCAATTACGATTTACTACAATTTTTCGAGAGAACCAGTGGCGGGTCTACAAGGGGGGGAATGGGAAAATTCCCCCCAACAGGGTCCAAAATTTAAAAAAAAAATTGTTGGAACATCACGATATATTAGCTGACATAAAACTTAAAATATCGACAGACAAATTCAACCAATAAAACCCGCTAGTTAATAAAATTAAGTGAACTTAATGTATATAATGTCTTTTTATGTCTTTTATATACTTAGTTTGGTTGATGTTTCATTGGAAGTTTCAAAAATTGTATAAAATATAATTCTCTTTATTTTTGTTTATGTACAATTATGTCGTAATGTTAATAATAAATGAGACAATTCAATAATTATGCTTCCCCTCCGCTTCCATTATTTTCCCCCTTAACTCGTAGAATATTGATCATATAAAAAAATTGTGCCAAAGAAATTGTAGGAAATTGCATTTCCAACCATTTTCTTTCCCACCATTTATGTCGAAAAGTTGAAAATGGCGGAGATATTAAGCAACAACAGTTCTCATTTAAAATCAATATGGCGGCTAATGCAACCGCGGAATTCAGTCGAGATTTTAAATTTACAATACTATTGATCTCTCCTAAAGGATATAATTATACAATTTGGGGCAGCTCGGATACAAAATTCAATTCAATAATTATGCTCCCCCCACCACTTTTTACTATTTTTTCATGTAACTCGGAAAATATCAACCGCATGAAAAAAATTGTTAAAAAGAAATTGTAGGAAATTATATTTTGAACAATTTTAGTTGAAAATGGCGTAGATATTGAACAAAAACAATTGCTATAAAATCAATCCGGTCTTACGCTCGCGCCATTACCGCATACGTACTACCTTAAATATTAATTTTAGCAAAAAACATGAAAGAGATCAAAATTGTGTAGAATTTAATTCTCTTCATTTTTGTACAGGTACATATATGTAATAATAAACGAGATAATTCAATAATTATGCTCCAACTGTCACTATTTTCCCCTCATAACTCGGAAAATATCGACCGCACGAAAAAATTATAATAAATGAAATTATAGAAAATCGTATTTTCAACAATTTCAGTTTCTACACTTTTTGTCAAAAAATTGAAAATGGCGGAGATATTGAGCAAAAACGGTTCTCGTTTAAAATCAAGATGGCGGCTAACGCAACGGTAGAATTCAGTCGAGATTTTAAATTTATACTAATATTGACCCTCCCTAAGGATTAGAAAAATAAAATTTGGGGCAGCTCCTAATGCAAGGTTAGGCCTGTTATTCGTCTAACCCGACTGGACTATAAACAAATTAGAAGCATTCGAATTGTGGTGCTATCGACGAATCCTAAAGATATCGTCGGTTTCGCACACTTCCAATGAAGATGTTATTAAATGATAAATTCAGAACGTCTGCTCATAAGAATCATAAAGAGGAGAAAAACAGAATACTTCGGCCATATAATTCTTCTTCTTTCTTCTTGTATGTAGGCTTTAAAGCCTGTTTCTTCTTCAATATTAGCCTCCTAAATTGTTTAAGTTATCGCACCATCTTTTTCTTGGTCTGCCAATACTTCTTCGTCCATTTGGTGATTTATCTCGTGCTATTCGTACTATCCTATCCTCTGCAATTCTACTAATGTGTTCGTTCCACTCCTGTTTCCGTTTTGTCACCCATCTATTTATGTCTTCTACATCGCATGATCTTCTTATGTTTTTGCTTCTCGCTCTATCCAACAGATTTTCCCCGATATTCGTCGGAGTATTTTTATCTCTGTTGTTTCTAGTAGTCGTCTGGTTTTAGATGTGTCAGGTCTTGTCTCCGTCGTGTATGTCAATATAGGTCTAATTGCTGCTTTACAGATTCTTGCTTTTGTGTCTTGTCTTAGGTTTTTGTTCTTCCAGATTGTGTCATTAAGAGATCCCGCCGCTTTACTTGCTTTTATGATTTGTTGTCGTACTTCCTCTTCAACATCTTCGTAACTGGTTATATCTATTCTCAGATATCTAAACCTTGCTTCCTGCTTTATTATTTTCCCATCAATTTCGATTTTACATCGTAGTGGGTATTTAGATGTTGTCATACATTTGGTTTTTTCTGCTGATATTATCATAATTTACCATATAATTTACCATATAATTCGAGGACCTAAATACCATCTGCTTCGCCTTATAATACAAGGAAAAGTGGAGGGAAAGAGATGGATTGGTTGAAAGAAACTTTTATGGCTGCGTAATATTAGACAATGGTGTGGCTCCACAGTAGAATAATTATTTCGCGCAGCAGCCGATAGAGAAAGGTTTCAGGAAATTGTAAACATGATGACGGCCAACGTCTGAATACAGACACGGCACCTAAAGAAGAAGACGTTAGTAATTACATTGGCGAGTTATTCAGGGTCTTCAGCTAGTTCAAATAGTCGTTCGACACTGCGTATTCGTATCCAATCGCAAATGTTCTTAAGCCATGATGTTTGCTTCCTTTTAATTCCTTTGGGACCCGGGCGATTTTAGCTTTACATTTCGACGATAAGCTGAGGGATTCTGTAAAAGTGTAACTGTACAAAAGTGCCTCACAGGTATATACCCAACGCATTCTTAAAACCAAATTCACGTAGGCCTGGGTTCCATCTAAGCCTCTTTCGTTAATAACTTTTTACTCTTGCATGAATAATAATTAATAAAAATATTAAGAGTGGAAGAGAAGAGAAGGTAAGCCCCGCCCAGGCGCATTGAGTACTGTGTACCGCATCAGCAGCGAAGAATATTGTGAGTATGTGTAATGTGTGGAAGGCTTTATGGTCAAAATAATTTCAAAAAATGTTGGTATGAGTCTCTCCATAGTGTCCTACACAAACTGGCTTACAACAAAGTTTGTGAGCAATTTCATCAATGACTGTTGGCGACGTTGTTATTATTTGAACCACCCAGTTAAGCTGCCCTCGGTGCAATGTAAACAAGCAATTATCTGCCGCCAAAGAAGTTTAAAGTTCAACCTTCTGCAGACAAGGTCGTGTTAACATTATTCTTCGACTGTGAAGAACACTTGCTCATAGAGTTTACAGAACCTAGGGTGCATATCAATCTTTTATAGGGAGATTATATAGAGAGATTATAATGAAATTTTAATCAATCCTCATTAATCAATAAGACGAAAGCGTCTTCTGCAAGACAATACTCGGCGTAATGCTGCCAAAGTAGTGAGAGAACACCTACAACTAACGAAATAAAGGATATTAGAACATCCAACCTATAGTTCCGATTTATCGTCTTGAGATTTTTACATTTATTGGAAAAGAAATTTATAAAAAATTTCAAATCGAAAAAACAAATCGATGGTAAGACTCTATGGAACAGAACTAGAAGTACAGATATACGACGGAGATGCAAGGTGGATAACATTAATAACTGGGTAAGAAACAGAAGAATAGAATGGAATGACCACATAAGCCGAATGACAACAAATAGGGTAGTCAGGACAGCGAGAGACGGTTCCCCAATAGGAAGACGATCAGTGGAAAGACCACGAGAACGATGGAACGACAACTTACTAGAGGCACATTGAAAAAACAGACAGAGTCATGTCTATACAAAAAGAAAAAGAAGAAGAAGAAGAAGAAGAAGAATTTTACATCTTTCAGTCAGACGAAAAAGTATAAAATGCTGTAAAACAATTCTTCAAGCAACAACCACAAGATCTTTAGGCATGGTATACATTGGTTGGTGAAACAATGTTATATGTGTCTTAATTGTAGTGGTAATTATTGCCATTGTGGTGATAAATAGTGTCATTTATATCTTGAGCATTGATTGGACTTTTGTGTCTAGATTCTATTAGTATGTCGACTGGAGACTTCGCCTAAATGGTTGCTTCATACAGTTTTGGAATAACCTACTAGGTTCTTCTTCTTCTTCTTCCTCTTTATAAGCAATTCTGCTTGTTCATTAACGGATTGATACCTCTATGGAAGGTTGTCACTCCATCTTTTGCGCGATCGGCCGATACTTCTTCTACCAATTGGTGATTTATCTCTTGCTATTTTGACCACACGTGTCTCCCCCATTCTGGTTATGTGGTTGTTCCATTCTCTTTTTCTATTTAGTGTCCATTCGTTTATACACTGTACGTTACATTGACTTCTGATATCTTCACTCCTCTTTCGATCTCGCAGTGTATTTCCTGTAATTCTTCTCAGTACTCTCATCTCTGCCGTTTCCAGTAGTCTTAGTGTTGTGACTGTATCGGGTTTTGTTTCTGATACATATGTCATTATTGGTCTTACACTGGCTTTATAAATTCTTGACTTCATCTCAATGTTAATATGTCGGTTTCTCCATATAGTGTTATTAAGACATCCTGCCAGTCCATTTGCTCTTTGTACTTAATTTCTCACTTCTTTGTCCAGGTCTCCGTAACTTGACAATGTAATTCCAAGGTATTTTATTTCCATTACTTGTTCAATACTGATACCATCAATAATACCATACCAACCAACTAGGTTGGTATGGTATATTAGACTCTGATTTCTTCCTTTGGGTTAACAAGTTCAATTCTTAAACTATGGAATTTCTTGGCACATACCAAAGAGCGTTAGTTGTGGTAAGGACTTTAGGTTGTCATATTTCCTTATTGCGATTCCCATAGTTTATATACCTATATTTATAAATATTCCCTTAGCTCCAGAGTTTAATGATACAGAAGAGCAATTTGCGGTTTATATATACCACTTGGGCAGATTTTTTTTTAACTTAATTGACAATATAAGCCATTCACCTACTTACATAACTGATTAAAAAGTGCTACGAACATGACATAAATTTACACCCAGTATTTACAGACTTCCAGCAAGCCTTTGGCTTTGTTCTGTTTACTGTCTACCTGCTATGCCAAAAAGTTCGATGAAGGTTGCATAAGAATAGGAGCAGTGACAGGTCAATGAAAGGTGCTGATCTGTTTTCTATTCGTTGGTATAAGTTCTCTTCTTCTTCTACTGTTAAACTAACATAAAATGTATTTCGTAAAAATATAAGAGGTATGGACAGCATAGTTATAAGTGTAATATGACAAAAAAAGAAAAATATGTACATATAATAAAACTTGTCATGTTGTTCTGAAGCTATTTTCTTGTGGCATTTTTATAATCAATTACTTTAATGGGAAATAAGCAATATAAAACGCAACTCATAAATATTGGCAATATCATTTTAAAGTCTTCTACTTTAAAATATATAATATACGTCTGAATTGCCAATATAAATGAGACAGATTAAATAAATTATTAGAAGAATTTTTTTACTTAGCAACAACATTTTTGTTTAATTTAGTAGTATTTTGTATTTTGACAACGAAACCCGATTTGGGCTTCGAAACGTTAAAAGTACATAATTGAAAATTCGTAATGCTAGGTTAATTGTTAATTTTAGAATATAATTCTCACAAGGGTAAGCCTGTATATAAATAACAACTACAGTTGTACAGTTTATAATAGATTTTTTAATTTGAAATATGTTTTTGATAGAGAGTTAAAGACACTCAAAAGCTCAAGCTAAACTTATATAATTCAATATTATTCCACATTTTATTTTACCCTAAAAAACACTATTTAAACACGCCTATGAGTTTTACAGTCTTTTGATTTTGGTAGAAATCGATACGGGAGATGTAAGTAAGCACTACAATAATTATGTCTTCAGCGAATTTGAATAGATTTAGTTTGACAGGATGCTTTTAGAATGGCGCAAATAAAGATTTTAGTTTCGCGGATCGAAATGGCTGGCTTTGTTTTGCAGAAACACGTGGCCGATTCAAAATAACGGTAGGTACATATTTGATCAAAATAACGGGACAGGAAATATTAAATTTCTCTACCTACTTTGAAATTTTATACCAGAAGATTTAAAATAGAATAAAATTTAGTCCGAATAAAAATTTGTCGAAAATTTACCCCTTTTAACCCGCCGTTACACGCGTCTTCTATTGTGACGTGGTTGCACGCGTATGAGCGTCGCCCTCACCTACATAAATTCGACTTATTTCGAGGAAAAATTAATGTCAACATGTATAGATATAAAATGGGTTGTACTCACATATTATAGAAAGTCTCGTAGACCAATTTTTTTATTAATTTAACAAAACAAAATTAAAAATAATATAGATCAAAATCAAGTTTTCTTAGTTTTCAATTTCAGCAAACCACTGAAGAAATTAACGTTCTTTACGAGAATTCATTTTACTAAAAATACAAATTAAAGTTAACAACTGTTCTGAAGCTATTTCTTTGTGGCATTTTTGTAATTAACTATTAATATTTTGTATTTTGATAACGACGTCCGAGGTGGAATTCGAAACGTCAATAAAATCAACTTTTCAAGTTAAATTGTGGCTTATTTCCCAATTAGAATAGGTAAATTTAAAAATGGGTTCTTAACCAGTGGCGCACCTAGAATTTTCCTCTGGGGGAGGGGGGTTTGCTTGGGCACCGAAAGTTTTTTGTATTATTTGTGAAAGACAAGTTACATTTTCCTACCTTCTTTTATATATATTTCTATATGCTCTGGGTGGGATTTTAACCCCAAACCCCCCCCCTCGCTGTGCCACTGTTCCTAACCTAATCCAAACAATAATATTTTAATTAAACCTACCTAAATATTAAATAAAAACCTAAAAGTTTCTTTGAGATAACAGAAACGTGATTTCACCGTGATTGCACGCGCGCAGTGAGGAATTCCCTCACTTGAAGAGGGATGTCTCTCCTTTCAACTATCACACAGCACACTGACAGCCTGAAATATGCTATAACTTTTTCATACCCTCTCATGAACCATGCTAAAGGCATTCCTGGGTGCTTAAGGTTATCGTACTAGTTTACACAATTTCATTGGTTATAAACAAATATGGTGAGGGATTCCCTCATAGCGCGTGTAATGGCGGGTTAAGCAACGGTATCGTCCCCTAAAATTAAAAAAGGGGAATTAAAATAAAGTGAAAATCTCTGGAAGCCTTGGAAAAGTATGAAACATTGTTCAGGAAAGAAGAATATTTGCAAAAAAAAGCATTGTTAATAAGACAATATTCATATTCATGTATTAAAAATATCCATCACCTGCATGTATAAAGATAATCCCAACACAATCAATCACGAGACATTTGAAGTGCAGGCAAATAACCCGACGAGAGATAGAGCCAGATAGAGCCAAGTGAATCGATTAGTGTAACATGTGTACGAGTGGCAGACGTGTCATCGTCATCCACCAAAGCAGCGTTTAAAGCACCAGCTAGTGAGAAAGAAAAGTGTATTTTCGGGGGTAACTACCCCCGTCCCGCGGGACCGACTTAACGCTCCATTAGGGCCGCTCGGGGAATGTAATACACTGGATAACATGTTCGCATTTACTCACTTAATGAATTGCATTATACGATAACAAATAAAGATTATTAGATCCCGAAGTATTGCAAGCTACGAGCGGATGTCTGATTTTAATTTTTAATTGATAAAAGACAGGATTAATTAAGTAAGACTGTTGAGGGAACACTTAACAATTTAGCGAGCGAAGAACCACCAAAAAGATGACTATGACCTATAACTCGTTGGCTATTAAGCAATTTTATAATTATAATTTACGCCACTGTCGTAATAATCATTTCAGTATGTTTTTTTGATTCCTTGTTACTTTTTACACAAATATCATCCTTTTGTCTCATTGCGATAGAGTAAGTAGTTTTCAAGTTATTTGCGTTTAAAGATAATGGATTCCATAAGACTATGTATTTTAAACTATGTACCGGGTGTCCCAATAAGAATGGCTCTCGGCCATATCTCAGGAACGTTTATAGTACAACTTTGAGAAAAAAAATATTTATAACAACAGTTGCCTCGGGAAAAGCCTGGAAATTATTTTCATAATTGTAGGTCCACCGCTAGAGGGCGTAATTGAATATCAAAATTTTACCAAATTTACCTAATGAAAGGGCACTGGAAATCCAATCATCGTATTCTTCATAAAATTCTGCGCATATTTGATTTCACAAGTTTAAGTCTACCTTTGCAAATAAGAGGTGGAGGTTGAGTGGGAACCTTCTTATGAAAAATGGCTGTAAGTCCGGTTCTGCTAAATCGAATTTTGCATACTTGGTCTTGTTGAAAACAGCTCTTTTTCGTCTAATTTACAAAGTCGCATTAAAACCGGCATGGAGCTACGGAATTCAATTGTGGAGACAGAATCCCACTCAAATATCGAAATCCTACAAAGAATCCAGTCCAAAGTACTTATGGTTATCGTAAATGCTCCACTTTACGTAATTTACAGTTTTGTTTTCTTAAGGATGCTTCGGTGTTACGTGTTTTCTACCCTTCTTTATGGCTTGGAAGCGTGGACATTAAAACAAGTATATCTGAATTAGTTGGTCGCCTTTGAAATGTGGTGTTACAGAAGAATCCTACGAATATCATGGATTCAAAGAATGTCAAACGTGGAAGAAGGATGTAGTCGAGGCATTGAAGGATTGAAGTGTCGATTTTTTTGCAGTAAGACGGATTTTAATGCGGATTGGTGCGTTGGATTCGTGAGAATGTCAGGAAATTTTGTGAACTAATGTAATGAATAAGAAATCTCAAATTGCATTTGTGCATAAGAAAAATGCATTTTAAAAGTGCATTTTGAAATAGGCAATTATTATAAATTTGCAATTCGGTAAATAGTGGGAAAAATTGACTCAGTTTTCTTACTCAGGGGGTTTTTGGGGTCGCTGAAAACGAATATGAGGTCGACGAGAGTGTGCAAAGTACCTGGTGCCTGCAGCGGGTGTAATAAACGTCTTCCTCTGGAGTATTATGGTAATTTATCATATAATTAGTTTAAACTCGTTACTCGGGGGGTTTTTATTTTCTTCGATGTAACTATAGTGATCGAAAAGGGTGGTATTTTTATTATAAATAAACATATCTATTATTATAATATATTTATGGTTAAAAAAGTTCATTATACAAAATTTATCGTAATTTATCTTTAAAATTCATTTTCTTCATCATTATCATCTTCTTCTTCATTATTGTCTTCCTCTCTCGAGTCCAATGCAATATTTGTGCAATCAGAGCCTGCACAATTTTTGCAGGCTAAATTACAAACTAACCCATGCTTCCTGTACCCGCATGAGTTGCCGCAGTCTGACTTACAACTGCAGAATATTAAATTTAAAATGTTTGGAGGACCAGGTGGCTGAGTCATTCTAACTGGAATTAATACATTGTTTTGTAATTCCCATCCCCAATCGGTTGGGTTCATGTTACTGTCCTCTCCATGCAGCTAAATTTGTGTTTGTAAATATACCCTTTTTAAACGCTGGGTAAATGCATCAACAGATGAAAGAATTTTTCCAATGACAATCTTTTTATTTTTGGCAATAGCCATTAAGTACATTCTGTATCGGTAAGTTTCAGCTAATTGGATATTACTCAGTTTAAACTGCTCAGGAATA
This sequence comes from Diabrotica virgifera virgifera, assembly GCF_917563875.1. Classification (NCBI taxonomy): domain Eukaryota; kingdom Metazoa; phylum Arthropoda; class Insecta; order Coleoptera; family Chrysomelidae; genus Diabrotica; species Diabrotica virgifera. The sequence continues at coordinate 16,919,536 of NC_065445.1, read as the reverse complement.
TTCAGTTTCCTGAAACTTATCGGGGCATTGTACATAGCCATAAGAAGTTGGCAGCCGTGGTCAATAATTTCATTAAGGGGTACATCCTTTTCTGTAAACTTTTTTGCGTGTACCGCAAGATCTGAATACTTTTGAAAAGTATTAAAAAATTTAGTTTTTCCTTGATAATAAGTTGCCGATACTTTATTACACCCTGTGATAGCATGAAGCAATAAAATGTTTTCTGCAATTGCAGATAAATGTTCCAGACTCTTCGAAGAGTATAATTCTTCAATTTTTCCCACTATTTACCGAGTTGCAAAATTTATAAGAATTGCCTATTTCAAAATGCACTTTTCAAATGCATTTTTCTTATGCATAAATGCAATTTCAGATTTCTTATTCGTTACATTAGTTCACAAAATTTCCTGACATTCTCACGAATCCAACGCACCAAACTGCATTAAAATCCGTCTTACTGCGCCAAAAATCGACAGTAAGGCCTTTTTTTGTGCTTCAATGCCTCGACTAATAGGAAATGGAGCGGAAATAATATTGACTATCAAAAGACGGAAACTTAAGTACTTAGGACATGTGATGAGAGGCCAAAAGTACCTACTCATTATTATAACTTATTATGTAAGGCAAAATCCGATTAAAGCGAAATGTGGGAAGACGAAGTATATCCTGGCTTAAGAACTTATGGGAATGGTTCGAATGTAGTAGTGCAAAATTATTTAGAGCGGCAGTCAACAGGGGTCGCATAGCTATGATGATTTTCAACCTTCGATAGAAGATGGAACTTAAAGAAGAGGAACAGTGTTATTGCTCGTGATCTTAGAATGAACTCTATCAAAGAAGAAATCTCCTTTGAGATTGGCCTAATTTACCTATTGTAAAATTTGAAGATTTCAAAATATGTGGGATATTTAAAAAATCATCATTTTCAAAAATTTTATCTCAGAATTTTTTAAAAATAGGTATCTGTGTACCGGGTGTCCCAATAAGAATGGCTCTCGGCCATATCTCAGGAACCGTTTATAGTACTTACAGCTTTGAGAAAAAAATATTTATAACAACAGTTGCCTCGGGAAAAGCCTGGAAATTATTTTCATAATTGTAGGTCCACCGCTAGAGGGCGTAATTGAATATCAAAATTTTACCAAATTTACCTAATGAAAGGGCACTGTAAATCCAATCATCGTATTCTTCATAAAATTCTGCGCATATTTGATTTCACAAGTTTAAGTCTACCTTTGCAAATAAGAGGTGGGGGTGAGTGGGAACCTTCATATGAAAAAATGGCTGTAAGTCCGGTTCTGCTAAATCGAATTTTGCATACTTGGTCTTGTTGAAAACAGCTCTTTTTCGTCAATGTAAGTGTTATATTTTCGAAATAGCCTAATAAGTAATCTGCAAGCTGGGAGGCGTTATTTAATTATTTTCAGAAATCTAGTTTTCTTTGGAAAATATTAAATACAAGTATGCATTTTTAATACTGTATTACAAAATTAGACAAAATTAACAACATAATACCGAAAACCGCATGTCGATACCTTTTTTCTATCTCGGGATATCTTAAGAAATGTGTAAATTAAACATAACTATTACTGTCACCGGTAAACGAGGTTAAGGAAAAGTAGTGTTCTATGGAAAAAGCAAATAAACATTTTCCAGATGTAAACGTATATATTTAATTAACACAGCAATAAGACTAACAACACTATAAAATATAACAAAGAAATAAAAGCAACTACTTACTTAGTCTTAGTGACTGCCTAAATGTTCAAATTGTTGCTCATCATTTTCGATGCAAGCATTTACTCTTTCAAGAGTAGATTGAATAGCAACATATTTAACTGTTTTAGACTTTTATTTATGGGGACGGATTAGACTTTGTTTTTGCCGCTTGGACCACTACTCGAGAAAACATGATCTAGAATCTAGAGAATACGAAACGCCATTCAAAGCATTGCGAAAGCAGAAATTGAGACTGCTATTCAATCTACTCTTGAAAGAGTAAATACTTGCATCGAAAATGATGGGCAACAATTTGAACATTTGGGTCGTCACTAAGTAAGTATGTAGTTGCTTTTATTTCTTTGTTGTATTTTAGTGTTGTTTGTCTTATTGTTGTTTTAATTAATTATATACGTTTACATCTAGAAAATGTTTCTTTGTTTTTTCCATAGCACACTACTTTTCCTTAACTTCATTTACCGGTGATATTACAGTTGCTTAAAATTTACACGTTTCTTAAGATATCTCGAGATAAAAAAAGTTATCGACATGCGGTTTTCAGTATTATGTTGCTAATTTGATCTAATTTTGTAATACAGGAAAACAATGCATACTTGTATTTAATATTTTCCAAAGAAAACTAGATTTCTGAAAATAATTAAATAACGCCTCCTAGCTTGCGCATTACTTATTAGTCTATTTCGAAAATATGACTCTTACATTGAAGAAAAAAAGCTGTTTTCAACAAGGCTAAGTATGCAAAATTCGATTTAGCAGAACCGGACTTACAGCCATTTTTTCATAAGAAGGTTCCCACTCACCCCACCTCTTATTTGCAAAGGTAGACTTAAACTTGTGAAATCAAATATGCGCATAATTTTATGAAGAATACGATGATTGGATTTCCAGTGCCCTTTCATTAGGTAAATTTGGTAAAATTTTGATATTCAATTACGCCCTCTAGCGGTGGACCTACAATTATGAAAATAATTTCCAGGCTTTTCCCGAGGCAACTTTTGTTATAAATATTTTTTTCTCAAAGCTGTACTATAAGCGGTTCCTGAGATATGGCCGAAAGCCATTCTTATTGGGACACCCGGTACATACAAAAAAATAGTTTCAGAACAATATTATAAAAATTGAATTAAGGCCTGATTTTGAAATTATTTTTCTCGGAGTAGCTGAAGCCACATTAATCGTATCACAAGTTAATGTGATACGGCGCATAAACTCTCGTAACAGTTCCGATAAATCTCCAAATTCTGGAGTATAAACAGACATTATCCCACCCAACTCTCAAAATAGTTGTTTACCATCGACCGACCAACTTAACTCCTAAGATTTATGCATATTATATCCTTTCTTGGTATATATAAGCGGCCCCAAACAACAAATAGAATCGACTTAATCTAGTATGCTGGCACAATTGGATTTGGGATACCGCCCGCTGTGAAATTTACAAGCTCTCTACGTCATAAATCTAAGCTGATTGGATGTTATGGCCGCATTACCAATATTACAGACCGAAATTTACTAGTTATGGGACCGTTTTGTTTTCATTTTGGGGTTAGCTACACATCCTAGATGTCACTCCTCATTTCGGTAGTTATCTGTTTTGCGCTTTGATGCGAACAAAAAATTGCTCAAATGATATAAATGAATAAAGTAAGATATAGAATATTATAGATTGTTAGCTATATACAACGTGTGCCAAATTAAATATGTATTATGAGAATCATACATAATTTGTATTACAATCAAACTACCAACATTTGGATGACAGAGGCAATCTCCGTAGATAGAGGAGTGAGACAAGGATACATTCTGTCGCCGGTGTTATATAATTTGTACTCTGAACATATCTTCGAGCAAGCACTGGGAAAACTATTATAGGAAGACGTATTGTTTAACATAGTGCGTCTAAACAACATTAGATACGTCGGTGACGCAGTAGTTTTTTCAGATAGCTTAGATGCATGGGCGTAACAGGGGCCCTCGCAGTATAAAGCTTGCGGGGGGCTCCAATATGTCAAGAGCCCCATCTTGTCGTCTAATATTTATGTAAAAATGTGTTATTGTTATATTATTTTACGCATACATACGCAACGCTTTTTAAACAATGCAGTATTGAAAATGAAGTTGCCCATCAGATAGATATGTATTAATAAAATTGTAGATATATTCGCTGATAGTAGTGCACGTAGAAAGTTGTGCATCTCATAAAATAATACTATGTAATACTTAATGTAATCGTTTATTAATTTTCGTTCTATTTTATTCTACACCAATACAGACGAAAAATGTAAATGTAAATTGCTTTACCATTTCGATTTAGGTTCTACTTATCCTAACCTTCGAATTTGTGCCTTTGGTTGCTGTTACTTGGGGGGTGAAAGTCACTCCTTCTCGGGGGTGAAAAACATACCTTTCAAATTACTCTGGAAATGGATAAATTGACTAATTATAAGCAACTTTTGTTCTATAGAGTTTCTTTGTGTAAGTCAATACTTTTCGTAAGTTACATAGGTATTTGCGAGTGAAAATGTTGCGGTTTATCGCAAATAACTCAAAAAATAAGTATTTTATTGAATTGAATATTATCAAAAAATTATCAGTAGTAATTGCACAAGAGCTCTAAAATTATTGAATTTTTTCCGAGTGACACTTTGACAATTTTAATTTCACGAGTCAAAGGCGAGTGTTATGTCAAAGTGTCACGAGGGCAAAAACTCTATATTAATTTTAGAGATCGAGTGCAATTTGTTGCGATTATTTCATGAATAAAACTGTTCAAAACCAAAATTTTATTTTAATTTATTTATGTAAGTACAAATTAGTACAATTAAACACACAGTTGTTATAAATATTTTTCGGTTGAAAGTCATCGCTTTTATAATTTTTAAAACATTAATTGTCATTGTCATTAATGTCACTGAATGTATTTTTTCATAGCAACAAAGGGCATCTGCCGTAATATACTTGACGACGGGAAATGATCAAAAATGATCAATTTAATTTAGATTTCTGTAGCTTTCTATTGGTCAGAATTTCCTATGAATGAAATAATCGAAAAAATATTTTTAGCAAAAATATAGCTTACAAAAAAAAACAAAAAAATGGTGTATTCATGAAGTCTATCGACACAGTAAAAGCAAAGTTGTAGCTCATGAAAAATTGTTCTTCGTCCAAAAATTCGTCCAATTCCAAATCGCATATTTCAACGTAAAATAACCAAAAAATTAAGCATTTTTCGGGGAAAACTCATTAAAACTTTTTTTAAATGTTAAAAAAGCTTTATTTTTTATAGCATCTTTTTACGCCTGTATGTATCTTGCCTGTAACTACATATGGACTGGAGACCATGGCCTTTACAAAGAAAACCTTAGAGCAGTTCAGTACAACACAAAGAGCGATGGAAAGGGCCATGCTAGGGATTAGTTTGAGAGACAGAATTCGAAATATCGACATTCGTGAAAGAACAAAGATTACTGATGTCGCAGAACGTATAGCAAGGCTCAAGTGGCAATGGGTCGGACATGTTGCCCGAGATAATCCCGAAAAATGGACACAGACACTAACAAACTGGAGACCAAGAGAGAACAGAAGAGGAGTAGGCAGACCGCAGAAGAGGTGGGCAGATGATATCAAACAAGTCGCGGGCAAGCAATGGATGAGAATTGCCAACAGTAGAAATCAATGGAAGCAAATGGAAAAGGGCTATGTCCAGCAGTGGACGAACACAGGCTGAAGAAGAAGAAGAAAGAAGAAAAAGAAATTAGAATATCTTGACCATGTTATGAGAAAGTAAGGGAGATATGGCTTGCTGCAATTCATTCTTCAGCACAAGGTATTTGGAAAGAGAGGATCAGGGAGAAGAAGAGTACCTTGGCTTCAAAACCTGAGAAAATTGTTAAATCATAAAAGATAAAATCGAGAAAAAAGCGAACATGGCAGATGAACAACAAGGCTTCCGGAAGAACCGCAGCACAATCGACGCAATTTTTATTATCAGACAAATAATAGAAAAGTCTATTGAATATGGAAAACCAGCATACATTCGCTTTGTAGATTTAAAAACTACTTTTGACAGGGTGACAGGACATCTGAAATTTATTACAAGCTGAACAAATAGATCATGAGAATCAGATAATAAGGATACAATTAATGAAATTAACAAGAACAACAAGACCAGAGTTATAATGTCAACAGGAGAATCAGAATGCATAGAACTAAAAGGAGGAATCATTCAAGGAGACTCGCTCAGCCCATTGTTATTCAATATGGTGATGAATCAAATAATTCACGAAGTAAGAAAACGACATGGATACCAAATAGGCGCACATCAAATCACGATAGTATGATATGCCGATGATGCAGTACTAATTGCTGTTAACGAAGATGACCTACAAAGGCAGCTCCACACCTTCAATATCACAGCAAACAAATTTAATATGAGAATATCAGTAGAAAAACTAAATGTATAGTGATAAGTAAAGAGCTGCGTAGATGCAAACTAGAAATAGACGGCAAAATTGTAGAACAAGTAATGAAATTCAATTACCTAGGAGTAGATATCACTAGTGATAGGAATATAAGAATAGAGACCACCAGCAAAGCAGCAAAGAAAAACATTGAACGAACATGTGAACAGAATGGGACCAGATAGATTAGCGAACATCTGTAAAAACAACAATCTGTATAGCAGAAGACTCGTTGGAAGGCCGCTGAAAAGGTGGAAAGACAATGTACAGTCAACAACAACTGAAACAGAATAAGAGGCAGACAAACAGGGGTAATCCCTAGTCGCACGAAGAAGAAGAAGAAGAAGAAGAACTTAAACAGGAAATAAACAATAAATCAAGTTGAAACCTTTAAATATTTAGTAGCGCAATTAACGTTTATTGAATTTTAATATTATGTTTGAGAATAAATTTTTCCTATAAAGGACACCGCACACATCTTACGGAAAATATAATGTCACTCAAATTCAATAAAATTTACATGAACAGTTGCGTCCTGAAATTTCAATAATTTGATACCATTGCGCCAACTCTGTATTTTGATTAACAAGAGCGTAAATTGATAAAAATAAATCTAAAATCAAATAGGAATGTACGTGTGTCAAAGAGAGAAAAAAGATCTTGCGATTTGCTTACTCCATAAATCTTTCTCGAGAGATTAAGGCAGAGACTTACTCTTATCTTTTTCTATTATTATTGATAATAAAGTAGGTATAATTTGGTTAGTTGTACCGCCTCTAATCGGCTTAAGCTTGTGGTGAATAGACTGTATTCAATAGCCGCTAGACTAATATTATTTATGAATGCCAGTTTTATGGACTTCAAAATGCGATTTCGATAAACTTTAATTACAATTAACGCAATAATTAAGCAAAATTCAGAGTTGGCGCAATGGTATCAAATTATTGAAATTTCAGGACGCATGTATTCGTGTAAATTTTATTTCATTTGAGTGACATTATATATATTTTCCATAAGATGTGTGCGGTGTCCTTTATAAGAAAACTGAACCGTTTCTTTATACAAGTTTCCTAAAACGTAGATAACCCACCATTATGAGAATTAATCCCTAAAAGCAACGAGAAGAACACATATGTGAATCAGTGAAAAGCATCGTGGGGAAAAATAATTTCTATTAAGTCGACATTGTCGAAAAGAAAATCTGGAAAATTGCAGACGACTGATGGCTGGGAAACAAGTTTAAAATCCTCCTTTTTCGTCTCTTCCATTCATTCATGGCAGAGTTTTCTTGCTCGGGGAACTTATCTGAGGAAATTCACATAACGATGGAATCGGAATTAACTTGTTAAGCTAAAATGGACGCCTAACCGGAGAAAATATATTAAATTAAATGGAAAATGAGAGAGGGCGTCGTTTCTTTTTATTTTTCTGTCTCGTTCTGCCCGGAAAGCCGAAGACGCTGTTTTTTCTGTTAAATTATTTATTCGGGCCTTCTGTGGCGCGTGCTCGTCAATTTTAAAGTTTATGTAACTTGAAAGAAGGTTCGAGTATTTTAAAACATTTATTATGTACTTGTCTATAGTTACATGTTTATTTGCCGATTTAATATCAAATATTAGTCCATTCTTTCACGGTTTTTGCTCTAAATTTTAAAGAACCGCTTGGATTGACATGAAATTTAGCATACGTATAGCTTACATGTCAAAAAAAAGTGATATTAAGCCGATGTGTGCTTTTGCTCTGGGGGTGACTTTCAACCCCTCTTGGGGGTGAAAAAGTATATCTCCAAAATAAGTCCGGAAATGGGTTCACTGACTAATTTTAAGTAACTTTTCTTCTATAGAGCTTTTTCGCTAAGTCAACAATTTTCGAGTTATTTGCGAGTGAATATGTTCATTCTTCAACAAAATAACCTCATTTTTAGACGGTTTTTCGCAAATAACTCAAAAATTAAGTATTTTGTCGAAAAAAACGTTCTTAATAAAAATATAACTTATAAAAAAGTAAAAAAAATGGTGTACGCGTTAGGTCTCTGAATCTCGTAGAGCCAGAGTTATAGCCAATGAAAAATAGATTCATATTCACCAAATTTCAAATAGAATATTTCGACATGAAATATCCAAAAAATTAAGAACTTTTTGGGAAAACCCATTATAACTTTTTTAAAGTGTTTAAAAAAAGCTTTATTTCTGTTTTTACAAAAAGTTTCTAGCATTAATTCTAAGCAAGTTACGCTCAAAATAAAGTTGGTCCCTTTTGTTTTTGCAAAAAAAATCGTTAAGACCACCTCCTAATTAGCAACTTAAATGAAATTAATCGTTACCGCTTCACAAATTATTTTACTTATGTTGTGTTTATATGATCTGTAAGTTTTATCGATTCAAAGTGCTTATTTTTGAAAAAATTTGGTTTCAAAGTAAAATTTTTAAAAATTTAAATTTTGAAAAATATGCTTTTTTTCAAAATAACTCAAGAATCGTTAGAGATACCAAAAATATCGAAAAACAAAAATTGATTAAGATTTGGTGTTTCTAAATTTGCATACATTCGTGATCAGTGACTCGTTCAACCCCTTTTAACTACAGCCCTTTCAATAATAAGGACTTTGAACCGATGAAACTTACAGATCATATAAACAATATATACACGAGTCAAGAAACTTGTGAAGTCGTAACGATTAAGTTCATTTAAGATACTAATTAGGGGGTGATTTTCTCGATTTTTTTACCAAAACCAAAAGGGATTAACTTTATTTTGAGCGTAACTTGTTTAATTTTGATGCTAGAAATTTTTTTTATTAAACAAAAGTGAAGCTTTTTTTAAACACTTTAAATAAGTTTTAATGAGTTTTCCCCGAAATGTGCTTGATTTTTGGTTATTTCACGTTAAAGTATTCCATTTGGAATTTGACGAATATGAACCTATTTTTCATTAGCTATAACTCTGCTTCTACTAGGTGTAGAGACATGATATATACACCATTTTTTTAAATTTTTTACAGGCTATATTTTTGCTTTTTTCGACAAAATACTTACTATTTGAGTTATTTGCGAAAAACCGTCTAAAAGCGTGGTTATTTTGTTGAAAAAGTGAACATATTCACTGCCAAATAACCCGAAAAGTATTGACTTAGTGAAAAAACTCTATAGAACAAAAGTTACTTAAAATTATTCAGTTTATCCATTTCCTGACTTTCTTTGGACGAATATTTTTTCACCCCCAAGAAAACCACCCCCAGGGCAAAAGCACATTTCGGCACAATATCACTTTTTTTCTTTGACTTGTTAGCTATGTGTATACCAAATTTCATGTCAATCCAAGCGGTTTTTTAAAATTTAGAGATGTTGCAATATTTTACCGTTAAAGAACGGACTATATGTAAATAATAGGTAAATAATAATATGTAAATAATTATACCTAAGCTCGCTAAAGATAACAAATTCAGCGAAGAAATTAAATACGCCAGGGAAATAAGGCAAAAATATACCACCATGTTCGGGACACTTGAGCAGCTAGGTTGCAAATGGTTTTTTTGAGTACTATATACCTAAAATATTATAAATACAAAAATGCCCGTCACAGTTCGGACGAGAATTTTAGTTATTAACAAATAAGTGTCAAAAATGGCAGTTTTTTCGTTTAAATCACTACAGGTAAAAATAGGGTAATAAAATATCTTTTATAGTATCCTTCTTTTAGTAGATCAACAAAGGTTTAAAATGGCAGTTTTTGAATTTTGGTCTGATCATTTGTTGCTTCGGAAATTTCAAAATAACACTAAAATTTTTAAAATAAAAAATTTGCTATAACTTTTGCGAAAATGTCCTTAAGGCTTTCATATTGCACGAAAAGTTGAGTCAAACAGTCCATATAATGCACACTAAATTTTAAGATGATTCGTCAATTAGTTTAAATTTTATTCAATTTGTTTATCCCAAAGAGCTCTTTTTTGCAATGTTGTTGTTCAGAAAATAATAATGATATAGCAATTATGTGGAAACCACATCAAAGAAGAATAGTTATATTTTCAACGGATTTTAAAAAAATCATTAAAAAGTTAAATCATAAAAAGTCATTTTTAGCATTCCAAAAAACATTTTACTAAAGAAGAGTCACTTTTGGCTTATAAACAATTTGAATAACTTTGTTAATATTGAATGTAGACTAAAACTACTTTATGATTTGAAAACCTGGTACTTTTACACCAATTTTCCAAAAAAATCTTTTCGCCTAGGTTAATTACGGTCAAAGTTATTCACTTTTTTTATTTAATTCACAGCTACTTTGTTTATAACAATGAAGCAACTTAACTAACGCCATTTTGAAGTTCAAGATATATAGTTTATATATAAAAGTTTGAGTAAACTTTCAACTTCAACAGAGTGGTTAATAAAGCTTTAAAAATGACGTCCTAACGAAATCGATTCATGGTCGGTGGAGGGGAATTATTAAAATCAGTGCACTCAAAAAATGAAAATGATGCTTCAAACATATGCTGCGATTAATATCTCTGGAGCTTGTTGATGGATTTTGATCATGATTTTTTAAATCTGTATGTACTCGTAGTCTTGTAGAGTACGTTATGTACACATATCCCCACCAATAACATTCCAAAATGTTAGGGGGAACCCTTATCACTCAGGGATATGAAAAATATATTACGACCGATTGTAAGACCTACCGAATATGCATATATAATTTCATAAAAATCGGTTAAGCGGTCTCGGAGGAGTATGGTAACTAACACTGTGACAGAAGAATTTTATAGATGTAAATATAAAGATGGCTATTAAAAAATAGGGGTTGGTGATAGAAGAGTGAAAATTAAGGGTGGTATATATTTTTTAATTCTACACCATATAATATAAGGGACCGTTCAAGTATTACGTAACGCAGGTTGGAGGGGGGGGGTAATAGTTAAACTCCCATAAGAGTGCGTTACGTAATACTTGAACGCTCCCTTAAGGTAGACAATTTTTGTCCAAGAAATTAAAAAAAAATATCAGGGGGGCAACCCCCCTTATAATTTATGCGTATGAAAAATAGATTAAAACGTATTCTCAGTCCTACAGGATATATGTGTAAAATTTCATAAAAATCGGTACAGCCGTTTCGGAGGATTATTGTAACAAACACTGTTACAGGATAATTTTATGTATAACTGTGAATTAAATAATAAAAGTGCCTAACTTTGACCGCAATTAACCTAGGCCAAAAGTTTTTTTTTTGAAAATTCGTGTAAAAATACCAGCTTTTGAAATACCAAAATAGATGTACTCTACTGTCAATATTAACAAAGCTATTCAAATTGTTTTTAAGCCAAAAATGACTCTACTTTACTTACTTACTTTTTATTAATTTTTTAAATACTCTGAAAATATAAGTGTTTTTCTTTCATGTGATTTCTACACAATTACTGTATTATTATTATTTTCTGAACACTGCAAAAAAGCTCTTTGGGATAATAGAACAGTAAGGATCTGTTTTTAGGTGGCATTCAGATTTTTGCGGATAGAGTTAGGTGATAACTTCGTTAATAATAATTGAATTATGCTCCTTCTCAAATATGCCCGGAACATTAATAAAAAAAAAAATATTTAACAATTTCAAAAAATTTGTTTTTTTTTCTACTTTTTTGCTTATAACTTAAAAATTATTCATTTTAAAACAAAGTCGTATAGGAATAAAACAAAGATAATTAAATTTTCTATCAGATGCCATTGGTTAAAAATGTCTTAATTTATCACCCTTGCTTCAAAATAGCAATAAATATAAAATAAGGGGGCAAAACAAGCCTGTCCTTATTCAATTATTTTCCATCACTTAGGTTACACTTGGAACCTTCCTAATTCGCTTAGAAAATTTTTGTACTAAAACCGTACACCAAATTTCATTAAAATTGACTTACTAGATTTTGCATAATAATTTCTAAACTTTTTTTCAAAAATTAAATTTTTTTAAAATCTTGCACAACAAAAACTAGAACATGCAAAGATTTGTCAATTTTTTTACATACAAAGAAGTACTCCACCTATCTAATGCACTTTACAGAATTGAAATCTGACTATTTAAGCAGCCTTAGCAATGTTTTAAAGTTATAAACAATTTTTTGGCTTATAAACAAATTAGTGCTGTGGCCAGGAGGGGGTGCTACGGGCTCCTTTATTTAGATGGACTTACCCAAGTTTTTTATGTATTTTGACCCGTATAACACGAATTTTTTGGGTAACAGTTGATCCGGATGTCGATAAGATTGTTATAAACAAAGAACTTGAGGAATTACATAACATCGATTTTTCGCAAAATAAAACATTTTTTTTTGTATTTCTTGGGTAATTCTAAGCAAAAAATGTTCTTATAAGTTTTTTCGTAGGATGCATAGTTTTCGAGATAAACGCGGTGGAACTTTAAAAAAAAAGAGAAATTGCAATTTTTGAACGCGAATAACGTTTGATTAAAAAATAAAATAGCAATTCTGCTGACAGCATTTGAAAGTTTAAGTCAAACTATACCGGTTTTAATTATTTGCATTGCTAAAAATTAATTTTTTTATTATTTGCTATTTATTTGCTATGAAACCTATTTGTTTATAAGCCAAAAAATTGTTTATAAATTTAAAACATTGCTGAGGACCCTTAAATAATCCGATTTTAATTCTGTGTGTATTAGATAGGTAGTGAAAAAAATGCTTTTTTTCAAAATAACTTAAAAATTATTAGAGACTCCCAAAAATCTCAAACCATAAAAACGTAACTTTTTCTTAAGGGGCCTCATAGCTTTGGTTGCCTAGGGGCCTCAAGATTCTTAATCCGGCACTGGATGTTGAAGTGGAGATTTCAGTAAAGATACAACATACAGGTTATTTAAACATTAAGTTTCAGATTTTCATATTGCAAAAGAGGTGTATGGATGTTTTTGTATAATTCGGACCATCCTTTTAAGAGATAATCATGCGTTTCCAGACATTTGGTCCTCTGTATACTTATTGGATTATAAGATATATTACCTGCTATTTTGTTCTCAGAAGTAACAACAAACAACATCTCTAGAGCCTCTAGGGCCAAAAAAGTATTTTGGGTAATTGCCAATTAATTTGTTTTCACGTCGATGTGTCAATGGCGCCCTCACTGACCCTCTTTAGCCTCTTTACAATATGGAAAATGGTTAAAGGGATAAACTGGCCACGAAAATCTTTCAATTATGGGAACTTTGAAGTTTGTAGTAGAAAACTTTAACGATCAAGAGAGTCCAAAAAGGCAATTCAATACCTGTGTATGGAGAAGTGGAAGTCAAGAACCGAAAATCTGGCAAATATGGCCGCCGCCGGTGGATTAGCTTTTCCAGGATAGTCCTGGAAGAAGGGGACGGTTGGTTGATAATGAGACGATGCTCGTGCCGCCCTCCGGTTCATTCAACAGGACCGCATCCACAACAAACAATATGACTAGATCTTGATTGATAACAAGCAAATACACGGATCAAAACGAAAAAGGAGTCACATTATAAAGTTGTTCGTAGTTTTGCACTAATTCTTTTTATGATTCTATTATATTTATTTAATTACATCTTTGTTACTGAATTGTAAATTGTCTATGGAGAGATTTCGATACTTTTAAAAATGCGAATAAGTTTATCATTAAGTTTCATATTTGTCATATCATATTTGTGGAAAACGCTTTTGCAAAAAGTTTTTCCATTTTTATATGCTGCAGAATACATATTTATTAGATGTTCGAAGGAAATTGGAAAACTATAAATATACTTGTATGTATGAAAATAAATATTATCTGTAGCAATCATTTATGTATACAGTCTTATTCATTTACTTAAACTGTATTTTACAATTAAAAAAGATTTATTTTTTTAATGTTTTTTTGTCATTCCATTAGAAATTAAAAAAAATATTACCTACATCTAAAATTTTTTGTGAAAAAAACATTGACCGGCCTCAAGAGGCCGCGGCCTCTCGGTGATTGCACCGTTTCATTTATATGGCCAGCACGCCACTGTCCCAGGTATTTAAATTTGCTCACTCTTTCAATGGACTTGGTATTCAGTGTTATGGTGGAGTTTTCAAGTGCATCCAAGTTTCTGGATATGATCATGAATTTGGTTATGTGGAAGCGAATGGGATAATCCCATTCGCATAATGTATTCTCCGATTATAGTGACAAGTTGTTGAAGATCGACTATGTTGTCACACCATCATCAGCATATCGTATGTTGTTGATCAATACTTCATTCACTTTGATTATATTTCATTATTCGCAAAAAAAATTTAGGTAGGTACGTGACTCATCGGACTAATACAGTTGAGTCCGCGAGTCTTTACCCGTGCGTCATCATTTAAAGCATACGAAATAAGTAGGAAATCTATTTCACGCAACAACAACTGACAGAAAGTGGCTACTGTTCCGATTACGGGTTTTATTATAAAATTTGACGTTATCAAATATATAGAATGTCAAATGTAAGTTTTGCTTCAAAATTTTTGTGCAGAATTACAGCTACATTTGAAGTAGCTTAATAAATTCGTTTATTATTATTGATTAATAAATAAATAAACAATTTATAAAAAAATTCAATAGCATATTTTATTTTTATTATTTTATTCACTTTGACGGAAATCTAAACACAATCATTTGTTTACTGTGTGAATGACGTTAGCTTTGTATGTTTTAAATATTAATTGCCAAAATATAATTATTTACCTTAAAATTTCAAAGCCCAATATAAAATTAGTTGTGAAAACAACTGTTTGTGTAATATAAAGAAACTTCAAAACGCAAAAATTCGACAAAAACCGCAAAAAATTCAACTGACTGACAGCCACAAAAGTAAACAAAGCAGAAACGTCAAACAAATTGTGCTTAAAATATGAAAACATACCGAATCGTCTTTTTTTGTACCTATCGCTTTTCAATGCACTGAGTCTAGATGGTTCATAAAAATCACATGTGTTTTTACTTAATAACAAACGGCAGCTGGTTTGTCATGAGTTTCATACGTGGAAGAGAATGATGCTAGATAAAAAGTATGTGTTTTATCTCACCAGGTATTAATGACGCACGGGTAAAGACTCGCGGACTCAACTGTAAGTCTAAATACGCCTTAGTTTGTGAGTTTACCCTAATTTGGTAATGTTATGAAGTGCGACACAAAGAGCCATGGAGAGAGCAATGTTAGGAGTAAAATTGACAGACAAAAAGCAAAACAACTGGGTAAGAAATAAAACAAAAGTCAAAGACGCAGGACAACATATAGCCAGGCTAAAATGGAGCTTCGCAGGTCATAACGCTAGACAAATGGACAATAGGTGGAATACCACGATACAACAATGGAGACCATGGACAGGAAAGAGAGCAAGAGGACGACCCCAGATGAGATGGGGAGACGACATTAAAAAGATAGGAGGAACGCACTGGAAACAGAAAGCACTAAACAGAAGCGAATGGAGGAAACTGGGGGAAGCCTATGTTCAAAATTGGACGAATTAAGAAGAAGAAGAAGATGAAGTGCGACTCAAGCTAATCATCCGGTACAATGCTTTCATTGTAGATTTTATTAGAGAAGGTGGTTATGCAGGCAATACTCTCTTTGTCCAGAAGTTTAAACATTTCGGCGAAAATATGTGCTTGTTTTATTGCTATTTTGACTTTTGATTCCAATATACTGGTATGAGTCCATGAATATATCTACCTAGGCTAAATTCTGAAACTTGATAAAAAGAACCAAAGTGCGGAAATCACTAGAAGACTAAGACTGACACAGACAGGATTTGAAAAACTCAGTTGGATACTTAAGAACCACAAAATACCTCAATACTTGAGGAGCAAAATTTTCACCTAGTGCATCCTACCTTCATGAGGATGGCTTTAGAAGGATGGGTCGGTGGAGTAACAGTAGCGCGTAGGAAAATCTCCAATTTAAGATTTGCTGATGACACTACATATATAGCAGCAAATAGAAAGCAATAAAGTTGGTCTGAAAATCAATAAAGCTAAGACAAAAATAATGGTGGTAGACAGATTCGACACTATTCAACTGATTAACATGTTACAGGAATACCAGATAGTAAACACCTTTATCTATCTCGGGTCTAATATAACTAACGATGGTAACTGTGAAGCAGAAGTTCGGAGACGTATTGGTATGGCAAAAAATGCGAGGAGTCGCCTAACTAAAGTTTGGAAAGGCAGATCTATCTCCCAAAATATCAAGATGAGACTGGTGAATGCCCTTGTATTCTCAATATTTCTATACGGAGCAGAGACTTGGACTCTTCGCGCATGCGAGCGCCAAAAAATGTATGCCTTTGCGCATTTGTTCTGGAAACGTTCCGAGGAGAAGGTCAAGAGGACGATCACCAACTAGATGGTCTGACCAAATAAAGCATTCAGCTGGAAACTCATTGTTAGAGCAGCTGAAAATAGAGACCAATGGAGAAACATTGTTAGGAATATTGGAAGAAATCACGATCCTCAGTAATGGTGAAACGACAAGAGAGAGAGAGAGAGAGAGAGAGAGAGAGAGAGAGAGAGAGAGAGAGAGAGAGAGAGAGAGAGAGAGAGAGAGCATCCGCATCCTATATATCATAACATGTGGATGTTAAACTTGGACCCTAACAAATGCACATATGAATAAACTGAGCACAAATAATATCACAACAAAAATTGTCAAACTTAAATGGAGCTTCGCAGGCCACACTGCTACACAAAACGACCAACTTTGGAATCACAACACAACATTGGAGACCTTACAAAGGTAGACGATCAAGACGAAGACTACAGATGAGATGGCTAGATGACAATAAAACAATAGCTGGAACAAATTGGAAATATGCTGCTCAGGATAGAGATCGATGGAAGAAGTTGGCAGAGGCCTATGTCCAAAAATGGAAGATAGAAGGCTAAAAATGTGAAAGTTTTGAACATATAAGAACATTCTGGCTATTGGTCTTCTTTAACCATAATAAGCAAAATATTATGGTTCAAGTAACTTTGGTACCTATATCTTAATCGATTAATTTTGAATTAAATTTTTAATTATATGTATTGTAAGTACTGTACCAGATGATGTTCCAAAACATGCTTGTTTTTTAGTTTAGTAGTAGTTTAGCGAAAGTTTTATCCTAATTTATTTCATACGCGGAGGAGTAGGTACGGACCTGCCTAAAATGAAGTTATGAGTCCAAAATATGGGGAATCGGAAGGATGATTATTCGTTTTCCCTCGTAGTAGAATGTCTCTTTCTTTTCCCCTTTGCCACCAGAATTCGTTTTATTTGTAACGAGGTCCGTAATTGCTAATGGAAACGAGCAGGGCACCCATTTTTAATTTTTTTTTCCTTCCAAGATCCTGTGTTCCTTCGTAATTGGATGGATCTATACGCGGGAATTTCCATGACGGTGGCAATGGTAAAAGAGGGATATTAATATAGACCAGGGCCCATCTGTAAAAATATTAGTACATTTGGACGTTGAGAGGTGACTCAAATTTTTTTCCAGAAATTGCTTGAAAATAAATCAAATAATAATATTTGAGTTATCGTCCCTCTCAAAAAGGTCCGGAACATTGTTTAAATAATCAAAATGTCAAAAAATGAAGGAAAAATTCGATTTTTTTCTTCGTTTTTTGATTGTAACTTTAAAAGTATTCATTTTCGAGAAAAGTTGTATTGACATAAATTTACGTAATTAAATTTCCTACAATATAGAATTAGTTAAAAATTTAAAAAATAGTCACCCTTGTTGCAAAATAGCAATAATTGCGAAAAAAACATACAAAAAAAAAGAATGTGTGTGTACTTTGTACGCACATAAGAAGTTATACTTCTATTATATGATTATATGATTATAAACGAAATTAATATACTTTTTATTTATATTTTATTTAAATATTAAATTAATTTATACTTACTACTTCTCAAACATTTTTATTAAAACAGTGCCAAAAATTAAAATAATAAAAAAATAAAACACACACAAACACATTAAAAATGCCACAAATGATTTCTGAACATTAATTGTCGGAAAATTTTTTAACTAAATACGTATTTTCTGAAAATAAAATTATATAATTAATATACTTACAATCATAAAATGTATAAAAAAAAATAAAAAAATAAAAGTTTCTATTGGGATTCGAACCAACTTACCACGCGGCTGGTATTTGCGTTGTATTGGGATTCACTCACATTAAAACTTCGCCACAGAGACAGCTTGTCATTATGTGCGAAGATCGTCTAACTAAACAGATTAACCTTTTGACATTTTTAACTTATAAATCAAATTATTTTGATTTTGAATTGAAATGATTTAGAATTGAAAAAATACAACAAAACAGAGTAAGAAAGCAATATATTAGGTGAATATTGATAGAAATTTTGATGGTAATCAAATTATGTAAATAAAAGTATTACATACTACTTATGTATTTTGGTAGGTTCAAGGTAGGTATCGGAGCCCGTATAACGACTAATAAATTTCGCAATCACTTGCGTCGTGCAAAGTGGCTATGCTCAAATATCATAACAAAATTTGATCAACTATTTATAAAACACTTACCAGTGAAAGATTCTTTAGCTTTGAATAAGCGAGATCTGCGGCACTCATACTAGTCACAGTTTGATGAGCTTTCACATTGGCATGCAACAATGATCTCTTCTATGTAAATAAGCAAAAATATAATATGAAAACTATTTAAAAAGGCAGTATAACCATTAACTAACTTTTTGTTTGTTGTTTCTCTTCCTACAAATTTTAAAACGCAACAAGCATACATTATAACCAAACCACAGTCCCACAGCTGTGCCACAGCTGCCATATTGGATAATTTTTGTCATGTCATTTGAACATCCAATCAGAACAAAGTTATAATGCGCATGCGCCCGGTCGCTAGGTTTTACCATATAAAATTTCACCGTCATTACGCCCGTAAAGAAGTATAACTTCAACAAGTATTCGTATTTTACGTTTTTCAACCATTTATGCTACACTTAGGATCTTCATATTTCACCCTGAAAAACTTTATGATACAGTAAAACAATACTGCAAATTTCATTAAGATCAGTTCAACAGATTTTGCAAAATAAATTTTGCAATCCGGCTTTCTTAAAAAAAATTCATTTTTTCAAAATGTTACAGGACTGAAAATAAAGCAGATAGCAAGTTGAAATTTTTTTTGCGTATAGAAGTGTACTGTACCTTTCATTTGCAATTTTGAAAAATTAAAATCGATTAACACCACGGCAATTTTTTTAAATAAACATTAATTATTGGTGCTACGCGCAGGACAGCGGATAGTTTGCTCTGATTGGGCATTCCAATGACCTTTGATAATGATTGATACATTTTAATTTTTATTACATTTCGATATAAATAAATAAATTTGTTTATTGCAAAATAAAAACACCTACTCTATCCTTTGAAATAACACTTTTATTAGCAAAAACTTTCTTTGTTCATATATTTTAACTTAAATAATAAAAGTTTATTATTTTTAAACATATGCAATTGTTTAAACAGTATTTCACAAACAATAATAAAATTAGTTTTATTTTTGTTGAATTAAAATATTAAAATACAACAAAATATAGAGTAAGAAAATAATATATTATATAAAGATTGGAAAAAATTTTGGTGGAAATCAACTTGTGTGAATCGAACACCGCTGTCCTGCGCGTAGCACCAAAAATTATTGTTTATTTCAAAAATTTTCTGACGCCGTGGTAATTAATCGATTTTAATTTTGAAAATTGCAAATGAAAGGTACAGTAAACTTCTTTCTATAAGCAAAAAAAATC
Source organism: Diabrotica virgifera virgifera (assembly GCF_917563875.1). Classification (NCBI taxonomy): domain Eukaryota; kingdom Metazoa; phylum Arthropoda; class Insecta; order Coleoptera; family Chrysomelidae; genus Diabrotica; species Diabrotica virgifera. Next base: position 16,899,533 of record NC_065445.1, on the reverse strand, counting down.
AACTTGCTATCTGCTTTATTTTCAGTCCTGTAACATTTTGAAAAAAATGAATTTTTTTTAAGAAAGCCGGATTGCAAAATTTATTTTGCAAAATCTATTAAACCGATCTTAAAGAAATTTACAGTATTGTTTTACTGTATCATAAAGTTTTTCTGGGTGAAATATGAAGGTCCTAAGTTTAGCATAAATGGTTGAAAAACGTAAAATGCGAATACTTGTTTTTGTATGGTTTTTTCGCAATTATTGCTATTTTGCAACTAGGGCGACTATTTTTTAAATTTTTAAACAGTTCTATATTGTAGAAAATTTAATTACGTAACTTTTATGTTAGTACAACTTTTCTCGGAAATGAATACTTTTAAAGTTATAATCAAAAAACGAAGAAAAGAATCGAATTTTTCCTTAAATTTTTGACATTTTGATTATTTAAACAATGTTCCGGACCTTTTTGAGAGAGAGAGGATAACTCAAATATTATTAATTGATTTATTTTCAAGCAATTTCTGCAAAAAAATTTGAGTCACCTCTCAACGTCCATCTCAAAACAGATGCGTCCTGGACTAATATGGAAGTTCGCAGATAGCGGAGAAGGTTGAAGATTCGAATATGACGAAAATTGAAATAATTTTCGGTTCACGATAAGCAATTACTGCTTAAGATTATTTTTTAATGAGTTTTACTAAATAATCATAATTTTGGAAAACATTTTCTGGTAGTATGAATATAATAATCGAGATATATCATACCCAGACATCGTTTGCGTGAATATTATGAGATAATATTTCCATGAAGGAATGTGCAATATAAAGATAAAACCCCAACGAAGAGCCGCTTTAGCTTTTAAAGCTAATAAAAGAAAAAATGTAGACATAAAAAAACTAGGGCCGATTTTTAAACAATGGTACTTATATCAAAATTCTTTATATAACCAATTTAAATCACTGATATATCGCAAATATTTTCTTATTAGAGTTATTATTATTATTACTGAAATGTTGGAAAAAGTGTTTTTGCACTGTATCTGGTAAACTGCTTAACATACAGAAAATTTTAAAAGGGATTATTTTGTAGCAAATTAAAAACGTCTACACATGACCTGATCAAACCACCTGATTGGCTGGGATGACAACGTTCGGTCTGTCTGTTGAAGTGCGTGTAGTGCTTATCGAACAACAAAAATCAGTCATCCTGGCAGTCAGACTGACGGATTTGGTCGGGTGGTCTTGCTGTTCCAACATTCTGACGGTCGGGTTAAACCGTCTACACACACCCTGGCAAACTCACAACCTGACCTCCTGACCCGACAAAATTCCCCGACCATTTTTGTCGGAGTCGGATCTACACACGACCTGAAAATAGTATCTTACAAAACGTAAAATTATTATTTTATTTATATTTTGTCTAAACATAATGTGTATAAGCCGTATTTTTTAATTTCTTACGTCATAATTGCTAATGTAAAACATACTGCTCTATTGTTATATCATGTTTGCTATGCTTCCTATACTATGTTCTCATATACAGGGTGTTTCATTAATAAATGTCCATATGGCAGCTGGAGAAACCTTAGCACAAAATACGAAGATTTAACCTAAAACACTTAAATAAAATGTGGTTCCTTACTTAATTACAGGGTGTTTTATCTAAAAATTTAAAAATTATTTTTGCTCATCATTTTAAAACTATTCAACGTATCCTTTTCATACTTAGCAGAAAATGCGACTACCAGACACCCTACTAAATTATGATAAACAAACGTTTCTAGCTACTACCAGAGGCGTACGACAGGGGAAGGTGAATGGTTGACCCTTCTCAAATTCTACGCCACTGGAGGAATTACTATTTAAGTGCCATTTTTAGATTCTCCAATACTTTCTACGTAAAGAATGTACTCTTTATTGGTAACGGTAAAGTCATTAGTTTTCGAGATATCTGAAGTTAAATATGAAACGGCACAGTTATTTTGATTAATTTATGATATGATTCATATGATTAAAATTTAAATATTATTTGTACTCAGTACTTTAAAACTATTTGGCGTATCCTTATCATACTTGGCAGAAAGTGTAGATACCGTACACCCTACTAAATTAAGATAAACAAACGTTTCTAGCTACTACCAGAGGCGTACAACAGGGGATAGTGTCTGATTGACCCTTCCCAAATTCTACGCCACTGACGAAATTGTTATTTTAGTGTAATTTTTTCATTTTGCAATACTTTGTAAATACTATACTCTTTATTCGTAACGATAAAATGATTAGTTTTCGAGATATTTGAAATTAAAAATTAAGCGGCACAATACATTAATCAAAATAACCGTGTCGTTTCATTTTTAACGTCAAAGATCTCGAAAACTAATGACTTTATCGCTACGAATGAAGAGTATATTATTTTCATAGAAAGTATTGGAGAATCCAAAAATTGAACTATAATAGTAATTTCGCCAGTGGCGTAGAATTTGGAAAGGGTCAACCATTCACTTTCCCCCGTCGTACGCCTCTGGTAATAGCCAGAAACGTTTGTTTAACATAATTTAGTAGCTTGTACAGTACCAATACTTCCTGACAAGTATGAACAGAATACGTCAAATAGTTTTAAAATACTGAGCAAAAATAGCTTTTAAATTTTTAGATAAAACACCCTGTAACTCAGTAAGGAACCACATTTTGTTTAAGTGTTTTGGGTTAAATCTTCGTATTTTGTGCTAAGGTTTCTCCAGTTAATATATGGACAATTATTAATGAAACACCCTGTATATCCACCTTTCCAATCTTTACGTTGAAATCGCCCATTATAGTGCGGCCAATATGTGAAACAATTGCACATTTAATGATACAAGCATATAACTTGGACCACATATACGACACATATAAAGTTCAAATTTAGATATGAGGCCATCTCAGGTTTCGCCTTTTACAAAAATGGCGGGCATTCAAAATGGCGGCTATACATATGTGTTTAATAGTACCATAACTTTTGAACGAAAAGTCCGATTTCAACCAAATTTGGTAAGTAGGTTTTTTTTATTTACAAGATGGATGTGGTGAACTCGAAGAATCGGTTTACCAGAAGTTGTGTTTTTACTGATTGTTTATGTAAAAATATGTTTTTTTTTCAATTTTTTCCCTCTGTATATATTAATTTTTCAAAAAGGTAATACCGCAATTGAAAAGAGCGTAAAAATATTTTGTTAAAATATTTTTAACTTTTTAGTTATGTTAATTACCATTTAATAAATTCATAACGTATCTTCACATGTATCTTCCATGTTCATATTTGAACATAGTTTTACATGTATTTTGAATAAAAATTTTTGTAGATTATTTGTCCTGGATTTTTTGTGTGGATTTTTTGTACGGGGATTATTTGTCCGGGGATTTTTGTGGGGATTTTTTGTCCGGGGATTATTTGTCCGGGGATTATTTGTCTGGGGATTTCTTGTCCAGGGATAATTTGTGAGGATTTTTTGTCCGGGATTATTGGTCCTAGATTAGTCCTAGCGTTATGACGTCACAAAATCGATCTTCCTAACCATAATAATAAAATTCCTCAGGTGTAGTGTGTATTGTGCCTCACCACCTTCTAGTATCACGAGCCGCCCTTGGTATTCCATTTAACCGATGCGCGATGGTTGAATGGAACACAGTATTAATATGGTCTATGCTCACAGTATTATTTTAGTCTATGCAGAAGGATTCTGGTCTAAAGCATACTTAATTAGCTCGAAATTCAATTTTGTTTTAATCTTCTCAGTAGGGAGTCACAGGGAATGTAGACGAAACGATGGAAGAAAGAAACAGCTAGAGAAGAAAAGCAGGGGCGTAACAGAGGCCCCCGCAGCGTGAAGCTTGCGGGGGGCCCCAACCTATCAGGGGCCCCATCTTGTCGACTGATATTATGTAAAAATCTGTGATTAAGTGTTTAAATTTAAAAACTTAAATTTCTAAATAGGCGTATTTGGCAAGTGAATCATCTCATATCTAGAAACTTAATACTTTCCGGTCTCACGAACTTTTATGGCGACGGCAATAAACTATAAATAATGCTTTGTATTGAACTACGTGACTATTAAAAGATTTGAAAATTGCAATTTGCCGAATTTTAGAACAATATTTCTAAATGTAGAAATGGGTTTTCTCTTTAATATTCACCTACGTTTAGTATTTCGATACAATTATCCAGAGGCGCAACAGAGGCCCCCGCAGCATGAAGCTTACGGGGGCCCCAATATGTCAAGGGCCCCATCTTTTCGTCTAATATATTATGTAAAAATGTGTTGTTATATTATTTGCATACATACGTTTTTTAATCAGTGCAGTATTGAAAATGAAGTTGTCCATCCGAATTAATAAAATTGTAGATAATTCGCTGATGGTAGATAGTGAACGAAGAAAGTTGTTCATCTCATAGAATAATATTATGTACTAAAATGTAATCATTTAGTAATTTTTGTTCTATTTTATTCTATACCAATAAAGATGACAAATGTAAGTCGTCATGAACAATGCATGAATACACCACGAATATTTCAACCTGAAATAACCAAAAAACGAAGCACTTTTCGAAAAAAAAAACTCATTAAACCTTTTTTTAAATGTTAAAATAAACTTTATATTTATTTTTTATAATAGTTTCTAGAGTCAAAACTATACGAGTTATTCTCAAAATAAAGTTGGCCCCTTTTTTGGTAAAAAAATCGTGAAAATCTGCCTCTATTTCGCACCCCAAAAAATTTATCGTTAGCGCTTTGCCATTTACTTTAAACATTTATTGTTTATATGATCTGTAAATTTGACCGGATCGAAGTTCTTATTTTTGAAGAAATTTGGTTTCATAGTAAAAAAAGTGATGCCCTAGCGGTAACTGCTAGCAAAAAGACTAAGTTTTCACTCTAATGGCATATAAAACAACATAATGCTATTCTACATAGTCTTTTTTCTTCATTTTGGCTTTATTTTGTTTTCCTATAAGACAAAAATTAGTTAAGATATGGCTGCTTAAAATTTTCATGTACTCGTGATTAGTGACTCGTTCAAGCCCTTTCAACTAGAACCCTTTTAAAAATAAGCTCTTTGAACCGGTGAAACTTACAGGTCATAGAAAAAAGTTAAGTAATTGATAAGGCGATAATGATTAGTTTCATTTGGGGTGCTAAATAGGGGGAGATTTTCACAATTTTTTTACCAAAAAATGGGATTAACTGTATTTTGAGCGTAACTGGCTTAGTTTTGATGCTAGAAACTTTTGTAAAAAATAAAGCTTCTTTTATAAACACTTTAAAAAAGTTGTATTGAGTTTCCCCGAAAAGTATTTCATTTTTTGGTTATTTCACGTTGAAATATTCGATTTGGAATTTGACGAATAAGAAAAACTTTTCATAAGATACAACTTTTCTTTTACTGGGTCGATAGACTTCATTTTTGTTCCATTTTTTTATAAGCTAGATACATTTTTGCTAACAATATTCTTTTCGATCAAATACTTACTCTTTGAACTATTTGGTGTTTTTTTGTTGAACAATAAACATTTTTACTAATAAATAACTCATGAAGTCTTGAGTTGACCACTTCGGTCGTGACACTGAAAATTACACGGTATCGCCATATTTTACGTTCATTTACTGGGCTGTAACACATATAGATATTTGTTACATATGTCGCATTTAGTAATTTTTTAAAGGGGGCCACATTTCCAATACTGCGGGGGGGCCCCGACGGAGTTTGTTACGCCACTGAAGAAAAGCAATATACCTTCTAAATAATATACTTTGGGAGCAATCAGTAACAAATAGTAACAAAAGTAGGATATAATATAGCACAATTATTAAAAATATAAGCATATAATGATGATAACAAACACAAAATATAGATTAAGTTAATATTTAGAAATATAACTCAGGATTAACTATTGTTGCACACTTTCCTCTTCCATCACCACCACTATACAACTGCAAATTAGGGTGCCATCATCCAGTTCCTTTCTTCCTCCTAACCTACCTACATTAATTACACGTGAAAACGTTATTGGTCCGAATTCTATTACCTGAACAAAACAACCCCCGAAATCCAACCCTTTAACCCCTCGACTCTCTTTCTTAAATCCCCGTTTTCTTAACCCTTTTGGATCGGGCGTGTCCGATAAGTATATATAGGTGATCAGATTATAAAGGAGATATCTCAATACGTACCCGGCTGACGGATGGTTATCCATTGTCGTCCCTAAAAGGTAATGACAGGTTTGGCAATAAATGGGAGGTATGTTGACAGATGTTTACCTAATAAATACAATCACTCGGGGTTGTATGTATGTGTGTGTGTATGTTTTGTGTGTATGAATAGGTAATGATGTCGTGTTTAGATTTGTGTACGTAGATAGACGAATAGCTGCGAGCGGTTAGGATTTTGTGCTAGGATTTTATTAGGGTTTACAATCAAAAGTTTGCAATATAATTTATTCGACAAAATTTGATTGACTCTAACAATATATCACTGAAAACTTTTGTTCTAAATACTTCTACAAAATTTATTACAAATTAATGTCACAACAGCGCTGTTTCGGCAGAGTGCATTTCTCAAGTGCATTATTACTATTTTATGTGTCTACACTTTATAGTATTTAACTGAATAGGTTGAGGAGTGGGAGCTTTCTGTCTCAAATTCGTGATACAGAATTATTTCTGTATTTTTTAATTTATTATTTTCCATAGATTCTAATAAAGATAGCTTAACGACTTCGTTTTCAATATGGAGAATTTGAAATTGGTCATTAAAATAATGATTATGATCTAGATCAGCGGTTCTCAACCTTTTTTACTCAGCGACGCACTAACGTACTCCTTGCAGATTCGCGACACCCTTATATGTACAAATTTTTGCTAGTGGTAGGTAAGTACAGATGAATATATTAAGCATATTTTTTTTTATTTCGTAAGAACATAACAAGCAAAAAACAAAACAGAAAGAATACATAAAATTAGTGTTAAATTTGACCCTGATGACTTTTGCAAAGTATATCTATCCGAGGACGAATTGTAGACAGACACACTCTCAGCTCGCTGTCCACATCAAGGAGTCGAGACCGATAGCTAAATTTTATATTTTTCATGGCAGAAAATGCAGATTCACATAAGTACGAGGTCGAAAACGGCAGTAAAAGGGATACTGCTTTCTTTGCTAATTCTGGGTATTCATTCTTAACTGAAATCCAAAAACCATCCGGAGCTACTTCTCTAAATTTTGATTTTGAAACTGAGTCAGAATATACTTCAATAAGTTGTTCCTTTTCAGAACAGGTTAATTCTGCCTTGCTTACGTTGTTCTCGTCAAGTGCAATCAACCATTCACAGTTAGCACTCAAGACAGAGGGAAAATATTTAGTTATCCCTTTTTGCAACTTACATAAGTGCTCTTTCATGCTCTCCTTTAGTAGAGTCTGTTCTTCAGATTTCAAATTAATTAAAGTTATAGAGGTTTCGGGAAAAGCAGTCAAATCGTTTTTTTCTATAACCGAGTTCCAGAATGTAAGTTTTTTGGAGAACGCACTTATTTTATCAGTTGATGATATTATGGTTTCCCTTCGTCCTTGCATAGTTGAATTCAAAGAATTTAGCTTATTAAAAATGTATGAAACGTAAGCCAACTTAGCACACCAAAGTGGGTTTTTAAGATTTTTACAAAAATCACTTTGGCATTCTTCTGTTTTAAAAAATTCGAGTAGTTCATTTTTAAGCTCTAAAACTCTCTTCAGTATTTTTCCTTTCGAAAGCCAACGAATTTTACTATGAAATAACAAGACTTTATGATCTGCGCCCATGTCTTTTCAAAGTTTCTCAAACACCCTTGATTTCACCGGACGAGTTTTGATATAGTTGATCATAGAAACAACAGTATGAATAACTTCACCCAGTTGGCTTCCATTCGTAGTTTTTACTACCAGAGTTTCTCGATGTATAAAGCAATGAGTAATTATTAAAGAGCGGAATATATGCAAAGTGCATATAGATGCATATATTGCATATTTTCAGACAACAAACACAACATTGCATATTTAAGCTAAACACGATTTATTTTGCATATTTTAAAAATAAATTATATAAAAGTTTAAAATTTTCCTCTCTTAGTTGGAATTTTATATCTTCGATATGAACGAGCTCGTTATTTATCTATCTATCGCTCATTATTATCTATCTGGACTTTCCCATTACTACCTAGTACTTCTATCCCATTACTTCTATCTAGATAGAAGGCAAAGTGCGTACGTAAAATCTGTTTTTCTATTATTTAAAGCCCTTTTATGATCTGCTACACGACTAATAAAGGCTCTACCAGTTTGACCGATGTAATGTTTTTATATTTGTGGAGAAAAGTGGAAGATGTAGATACTAATATGCTTTACAGGAACTACTAACAGGTAACTTGACCGAAACGTTTTCAGCGTTTTATTGTTAGATAAAATGAACTTTCAAGTACGGTCGAATTAATTACTTATTTGATTGACCGTTTATTTATTTTTAGGTGATTAGATTTTTAGGTAATCTATAACGATAGAGAGAGGGATCAGCGGAATGCCTTTAATAGGGCTTTTCATCGATTGTCATTTGTTTCGAGCTTCTGTCATGTGTCACATAATATTAATATATCTACGACATACGTCTTCGGTTTGTATCATTGGTAATACCAATAACGTACGACGTAGATATATTAATATGTGACACACGACAGAAGCTCGAAACAAATGACTGTGAATGAAAAGCCCTATACGCTGTGAGCTCGTACGTAGAGGGGATATTTACAAATTCGCGAGCGCCAGTAGTAGTAGTGACAAGTCTGTAAACCTTTACCGGAAATTTGACATAAATGTCAAAGTGATTAATTTAAAATTAAAATTAAAAACATTAATTATAAAAAATATTAGTTGGACAAAGCTGTGGTATATATTTTTACCTTAAATATACTGACGTTTTAAATACTGAATTTAAGTTTTTTTAATGTTCCGTAATACGTAATTATAAATTAATATTTTAATCTTAGTGCCATCTACACGATAATTGTGAAAGTATCCGAAGTAAGAAATTCATATTTTATCAATAGAACGTCAAAATGATTAGCAAAATCTTTAAAAAATCGATTACAATTTAATTACTTTTTTGCTTTGTAAATATTAAGCGATAACAATTAAATAATAAATTTAAAAATTACCGGTGAAAGTTGAATTAGTAGTCCGCTAGGAGCGACACCAGCGAAGCTCAGAGCGTATAGCAAGAATATTTGCCACAGATATAAAAGAAAAAAAGGAGAACACATGAACCGTTATGGCTAAGAACAAGCCGGATTCCGAAAAGCCAGATCATGTCTAGATGATATATATTCATCATGAGACAAGAAATAGAAAAGGACTTAGAGAAAAATATTGAAACATGTGAACTTCATCGACTTGGAGAAAGCAGACCATAGCGTGCCCAGGAAACAACTATGGTAAACAATGAGACAAATGCAAGTTAGTGAGAAATGGGTGAATATAAAGCAAATACTGTATAAAGAGGCATAGGTGCCAATAAAGTAAGGCAATGAAATAACAAAAATAATCACCCCAACAAAAGGTCTCAAATAAGGATGTGGTCTATAACCTACACTTTTTAACATATAATATATTGACCATTCCAGGTCACGTGACTTTCGACACCGTTGCTGAGGGGCAAAAATTGTGTATTTGGTATTATTTTTGCTATTTTCTCGTTTTATTATAAAAAATCTGTGGTTTTAACTACAAAAACTTCAAATATTGGATATAGGACACCCTCGTAGGGGATGCAAAAACCCAGTATAATCAGAAAATCAGTTTTCTTGGCCCATATCGTCGTTCTGTTTACAGTGTATTGTGATTATAGTGATATAAAACATTTCGGTCTTTAAATGAGGCTGGTATTATAAAAAAAACTTACTTTATCTCTTTTACTTTTACTGGAACACTTTCAAACTAAACAAAACGCTGGTATTTTAATCATATTCTTAAACTAAACAATGGTTTTCTACACTTAACCTAGTTTGTTTACAATATTTTGCCCATCAGTCGCTGTCAAATTATGACGTCACCCTGGAATGGTCTATAGATCAGGCTTAAAACATGGTATAGAAAATGCGAAACAATGGACATACCAATACAAGAGAATATTCTACATTCACTACTTTTCGCAGATTACCAGGTAATTTGTGCTCAAGAGAGGGAGCACGTGGAATATAATATGATAAAGAAATTGAAAATATGAGCTATGGGGACTCAAGACCGAACACTTATGTATTTCCTGTAACATACATTATTAGTCGAAGTATGCAGAAACAAGGTAAGGTTAATATGTTTGCTTTTATAAAAAGTTATCTGCAAGATTTTGCTGGTGGCACATTAAACATGGCTCGTATATCTTCTTTTGAGTTATGAATGTTCTGTCCATGTAAAAACCTCAGAAAATTAACCAATATTGAATGGCTGACTACACTTAAGGGCCGGTTGTTCGAACGCTAATAAACAATGATCATTATCAAATATTTAATTACTGTCACCAACTGTCAATGTCAACTTTGTTTGGGTTGCTGAAAACATAATTGATTACAATTATGAAATTACTTAATCAATTATGTTAATAATTGTTATGTTAATTGATTAACTTATCTCATAATTTTAATCAATTATGTTTTCAGCCACCCAATAAAAGTTGACATTGACAGTTTTGGTGACAGTAATTAAATATTTGATAGTGATCATTGTTGATTAGCGTTCGAACAACCGGCCCTAAATCAAAGTATAGTTTCAGAACATCATATAATTAGATTTATTATGATGTAACATAGTCTACTTAATTTTGAACTCACTCTATTTACATAATGTGGTTTACAGGTTAGCTTTGGATTCAAGATTACCCCAAGAATTTCATTACCTCAATGTTCTGAATAGATCCACTATCAATGCACAAATATGGATCATATTGGGAGTTTTATTGGGTAAAAATCTCTGGAAGCACGTTTGCACGCATTGCAAAGCCATTTGTGGTACAGTTTTTTGAGTTAAAATCAAATCGTTCAGCGAATTAGAATTGATCGTTGACCTGTTATTTTACGACCGTCTATTGAGCGGCTGCTCCCATCTTCATCCTCATACCAATTACCTATCCTATGTTGATGTGAATGAATGTACTGACAAAGCGTCGTATTTGTCACATCTATTAATTAAATTTATTTGCAGATAGCCGTCCGGGGGCTTTATTCAAAAATGCACCGAGGATTAAATATTATTTTGTTATTTTTATTTAAATTAAACCTGTGTTTTAGTGAGGCTGCTGTCTAACAGAGCTACCCATCACACAATAAGCTCTATTAGAGTTGTCTACGAGTTCTTCAAAGAGGTGGGAGACATAATAAAATATATTATATATTTAGGTAATACATATTTATCTCCTCATTAACGTTTTGTAATTTCTCCCGAGCAACGCCCGCAGATAATTTAAAAGTTACGAGCTATTTAAAATTTGAAGCACCATCCATCAAAATATCGATTACGCGATACTCGATTGTCACCTTTGCACGCTCGAACAACGACTCGAGTGATCTTCAAACGTTGTCTGCAAACAATTTGAGGATGCACGACAGCGTAATAGGGATAATTAGGTTCCATGTGAGGATACATATTATGCAAAATGCATTTTATTTAGCAACCGAAAAGACACTCGAATCTGATGAGTCGGTCTAAAGATAGACACTGGTTACCTGGGGTGAATTGGATAAAAATGTGTGAAAAGACACATGCAAAAAACAAAACTGCAATATTATCCGTCTGTCCCGTCTGATATTTTTATTTTATTTATTAGACGAACAATGTACCTAGTCCTATGATTAACTACAAGTTAGTATTTTATATTTAACCTAATATGATACTTTACTGTCCTAGGTATTCCCAATGGTTCACTTTAGAATCTAATAGTTATTGTTGCACACTTCACTGATGTAGCTAGGTTCCCTGACCGAATTTAATCTAAAAGCGGCACCACATTTCGCTATGTGTTATTTGCTATGCGGCTTCGCTGTATGCGCCCAAATATTTTTTGTCCTTCGAAGTGTCAAAAAACCGACAACTGGACGGATAGGCGTACTTGCTACTCGTGCTTATTCTCACTAAAGCATAGTTATTCTCACTAATAGATACCTACATCTGTATACCATACGACCATCGATACGAGCAGAATTCTCTCCATTAATTTTTATGCTCAATCCATGATTCCTAGCGCTTATTTTAATCACTGCATTTTGAAGGTGTCTAGTTGTTTCTTTGAATGTTTCACGGAGTGTTAGTATTGCAGTGTCATATGCAAATATGGCTAGTTATTCAACAATTCACTTCATACAACGGTTGTCTTCCGTTCGTCCTATGTGTCCTGCCCCAGTTTCATTTTAACACGGCAATTTTTTGGATTACATCTGTTATTTTGATCGTCTTTTAATTATAAGTATAACTTTCATAAAATGCTTGCTGGTATATATCAAAGTTGGCAACGTATACAAACAGATTGTAAAGCGTATGTTGAAACTCTAAGTATTTTTAACAATATAGTTGAAAATAGTCTTATCCACAACCATGAAAGTTTATTATAGACATTGTTATACCGGCAAAATAAACATAAAGATGTACATTCGACTAAATAGTCCAAGTAATGAAGCTTAAAATAGGGCAAAACCTCACATTTTTACAGAATGGATCGATTTGCTTGAAAATTTCAGAATAAGTGGCAGGGCCGTCTTAACCCGGGGGTGCAAGGGGTGCGAGGCACCCGGGCGCCAAGTCCAAGGGGCGCAAGCCGAACATTTGCTAAGCTCAAAATTGCGCTTTTTGTCCTTAAAAAACCTAAAAATAACAAAAACATACAAGTGCGCTTTCGGTATTTTTTACAAAGGCTATTAATATTACTACACCTACAATACGCAAATGTAATACGAAACCCATTTAGTTTATTCCGACAATAATTTCAAAAAGGTGACGCGTAGGTACACTATTTTGACCAATATTGAATGTCGAGTAACAATGAATCACCATCTTGTAAAAATTATCAGTGTATCCGATTCTGCTGGTAAAAGTATAATTGCCGTTGGGGAGCTATGTATGTATCCCACTTTTAGCGACGCCTTTTATAATAGTAAAATATAAATGCTGATCTTCTAAAACCTAATTTTCTTTATTACGTTTGCGACAAGAAAGACGTTTATTTTACGTTTTTAGAAAGACGTGAGAGAAGGGTAGCCACTTAATTTCTGAAAAAAAATATGTACCTAGATCTAAAAAAAGCCTTGGTAGAAAGTCATACAGTAGACTCTGTCAATTCAGCAGCAGTTGAACGCGAAAAAAAAGGTGGACGGCGGTTTTAGAAAGAATTATCGAAATAATAACATTTTTAGCACGACAAAATTTACCATTAAGAGGAACCAGTCAAAGGTTCCATGAATAGGATAACTTTTTAAAATTAATAGAATGTATTTGATAATACGCTATCAGAACACATTACACGAATGTATAATCTCCAATCTCCCTTTTTTCTGGAAATCTAATGAACTTTCTTATTTTAAATGGAACAACCTGTATATTTTTTGCGTTTTGAAGTCGTTAAGAAATACTGATTATTTTTTATGTTATATTCCTTATACCTCAATGCCATAATTTCGGAGTTATTGCGACATTTATTAAAAAAAAATTTAAAGAAATTATAGACATCAATTTTTTCGGCCCGGTTAGACATTTTCTAGGTTCTTTGGATCATTGGGAATAAAAAAAGGTTTTTTGTAATTTTTCTCTAAACTTAATCGTTTCCGAGTTATAAACAATTTAAAACTGAAAAAAATTGAAAAATGACGATTTTAAAGGTTCAAAAACACAAGTAAAAAGAATAATTTTTAAAATTACGAAGTATCAAAATTCAAGCTCAAACCTTCTTCTATCAGCTCCCTATAAGAATTGTTGGCACGTTTTATTATAAAACATTGTTTTTTATTGTTAATGAAACTCATAAGAGAGGACGGGCGATCGGGCTGCATTAACAACTAAAAAACAATATTTTAGAATGAAATAAGACCAAATCACTTATCGGTAGCTGATACAATAAAGTTTGAGTTTGAATTTAGGCACTTTGTAGTTTCAAAAATAATATTTTTTACTTAAGTTTTTGAACCTAGAAAATCAGCTATTTTCGATTTTTTTTCAGTTTTAAATTGTTTAGAGAAAATTCTAAAAGACCTTTTTTTATTCCCAATGATCCAAAAAACCTAAAAAATGGCTAACCGGGCCGAAAAAATTGATTTTTAAATTTCCTTTAAAATTGTTTTTAATAAATGTCATAATAATTCCGAAATTGTGGCATTTAGGTATAGAAAACATAACATGAAAATTTCTTAGATACCTACTTAAAAACGCAAAAATATATAGAGTGTTTTATTTAAAATAAGAAAGTTCATTAGATTACCAGAGAAACGGAAGATTTGACAACAATGTAATTACCACTATAATATTGGCCGCATTAGAAGACCCTGGCTCACAAAAAGCTATAAAAATCGTTTTAGCGGTTTCCGAGAAATTACCGTGTTTCTATACTCTCTCTATACCCTGTATAATCTTCTGACAAAAGGGGGCGCAAAGATGAGTCTTGCACCCCGGCGCCGTGTATGCTTAAGACGGCCCTGATAAGTGGATAGTCCAAGAATCAAAATCTATATGATGCCGAAAGATGCTTTTACCATGGCGGTGGCTGCCACACTATGTCGGGGATGAAAATTTTCAAAGTTTCAAAGTCAAAAGACGGGAAAACTATGCATTTTTAGAGGATAACTTGTTCAAACTAATTTAAAGTATTTAAAAATATCTATCTTCTGAAATTAAATAGTAGTCTCTAGCTCAAAAATTAAGTGACTTATAAAAAGAATGTGAGTCCCTATTTTTTTCAGCGCAAAAGTGATCGGAAACTTGCCCCTTCTCACAACCCTAATTAAAATTAGTCATTGACCTTATTTCGTCTTCATTTTTGTATTATTAATAGGTTCTAGAGGTTTGACCGGCTTATATTGATTAGTTTTTTAAAAAATGGAGTTAAAAGCAAATAACGAATTTTTGCAGTTTGGTAAAAAATGACTTTTTCTTCATAATAGAAAGATTAGCATCAGAGATACGAAAAACTATTTAAACATAAAATTGTAGGCTGTTTAATTCTCAAGAAAATGGTTTGAAAAAAAAAATTACGGCAAAAATTGAGTGAGCTATTGACAATTAAAACTTGTAATAACATGCAAAAACCACTTTTACCAGCCCTTTCAAAGTCACCTCTTTTTGCGACTGAGGATTTTAAAAGGATTTAATATTAATAACCTTATAGATCTTACAAAAACCTACAAAATTATTTTTTAACAAACTTTCTAGGATAAAAAATAAAAAAGTTACGGTTAAAAAATCAATATATTTTTTTGAAAAAAAAAGGAGAAATCCAATTGGAAGTATAATAATGTAAGTTAGCGGTGTTTATAGTCACTGGCCTTATTTACTCTTCTTTATTTATGCATTATTAATAGATTCCAGAAGTTTGACTGGCTTAGAATGATTAGTTTTTAAAAAACTGGAGTTAAAAACGAATAACAAATTTTTGTAATTTAGTAAAAAATGCCATTTTCTTCAGAATAGAAAGATTAGCATCAGAGATACGAAAAAATGTTTAAATATGAAATTGTAGCTTATTTAATTCCCAACAACTGGGTTTGACACAATTTTTTCTACGGCAAAAATTGAGTGAATCGTAAATGAGTATATTATCGAAAAACATTGGTTTTTTCGATATAAAACTAACACTTTCCCTAGCGAATAAATCAAAAACTATTAATTTTATAAAAAAAATATATAGAGCATTTTTTGCTTAAAATGAATGTTTTTATCAACTTTTGCGGTCAAAATATAATAAAAAATTTCCACCCCCGAGATGGGGTGGCAACCAGCCCCATGGAAAAAGCGCTTTTCGGCATGATATAGATTTTGATCCTTGAACTATCCACTACTTATTCTCAAATTTTCAAGCAAATCGATCCATTTTGTAAAAATTTCGAGGTGAAAAGCTTCGGTTCCTGGACTAAGAAAGCTCTTCCCTAAAATAAATGCCATGCAGGCCTCACTGAACTCCATTGATGCAACAACCAATAAATAAACAGTAAAGAAACAAAATATGTAATCAAAAAGAGAAAGCAAAGGAGATAGAAATTTAAAAGCTAACACAAAAGTTATTTGAAATGATGACAGAGACAAAAAAAAAAGAAAAGGAAAAACCTACTACTACTTCTAGCCAAGAAATGGAAACAGAAGGAAACGAGATAGGATGGACAATTCAACAAATGAAGAAAACATAATAAAAAAAACCTGAAGAAAAACTTCCTGAACCAACAAAATTAATGAGTATTGCGGAGAAGCCAACTTTAATTATGTAAAAAAGAAAAAGAAAAAAAAGAAGAGTGCATTTCGAGAGAAAGAAAAACGAAAAAATCAAAACGAACCGAAAGAAATACAAGGAAAAATAACGTAAAATGAAAACAAATAGCCAAATCCACCACAAATCATTCTGAAATCAGTAGATAGTCAAACGCTAAAAAATACTGCAAAAGACTAGAGAACGAGGAATTGAATCCACGAACATACTTGAGAATTTTTTTGAAGATTCATTGTAATACAAACTAATAACGGCAAAGGTTTATCTTGAAATAATAAGGACACTCGAAGATTACAATGAAACAGGCCAAATTGAATCCATAGCTTGTACAAAATAGAAAGAGAATATAACTTACTGAAATTAATAAAACATTTAAGTTCGAAGAAGGTATACAAAAGCCTAATCTCGAATGAAGAAGAAGAAGAAGACAAAAGCTACAAATATATTATATACTCATTAAGCCATTCAAGTATAAATTTTTCAAATGTATGATTTTAAAACTATTACCTGGATTCTGCAGTCATTTCAGTTCATAGTGTTTAGAGTCACTTAAATATCAAACATGATTGAATACATTTTTCAAATTCATTTTCACATTTCGGTAACACACACAAAGCACCAAAAATCGTCGTTTGAAAGCTCACCAACACTCCGCGAGCACTTTCTCACCAAACTGACCTAAATACCTCCCAAAAAAGTCAGGACATAAGTAAGTTATTCACACCCTTTATTTCTCGACACCTCGTTCCCTCTCACAAAATAGGGACATCTGATATATCTTCATTCATAGTTAGAAGCAAAGAAATCAAATAAAACGTTCCTAAATTCCCAGTTGAGGAATGCGCATTGTTCCAGGTGGGTATAATGACGCGGTATAATATGGTTGCCTCACCTTTATTTTACAAATAGAGAAATAAAGATGGGTTTTTCTTTATTCGGGCGCGAGATTCGGTGATAACTTGTCCTGAAATCCAACACTTTTTTATCACGTATTAATTACTTTTGCCCACTATGTTATGTGTACAAAGAAGAATGATGAATAACTAAATATTTCAATAATATAGGCTTGTTCAACTGAAGCACATCTTTGGTCAGGGTAGCTTTGGAAATAATTGAAATAACTCAACTGACACTCTGCAATGTTAGTAATGGTAGGCAGGGGCGGTTTCTCCATTGGTTAACTTGTGCAGTGAACACCCAATCAAATTTCATTAAAACACATATTTTTAAAAATCTCATAAATATCATTAAAATATTTTTTCTTAAATCTCATAAATATCATAGTATCATTAAAATATAACTGTATTTATTAATCTCATAATTTATTTGCACAACACCGCTACGCTAGATGCACGTGGTAAGTGCAGAATTCAAATTGAACCCAGCCACTATAGAATAACCCTACAGAAGAACGAGAGCTCTTAAATCCGTGAACCAGTGATTCTCCTATCTTAAAATATTGACGATTTGTGCACTGCACACATAGACCAGGGCGGAGCGTTTCGATTCACAGTTTGGCATTTTCTGTTGTGGGATTTTATTAAATACAATATTGGTAGGTAGTTTTTTTTAGGATGGAGCCTTATTCAGTGAAGTTTATAAAAGAAAATGCAAATAGTTTTGAAAATCGACTTCTTATAAAAAGAATGGACTAACTTGGCCGGAGATAAACTTGGTACAAGAATGTGCAATAAGAAACAAAAAGTTTAAACATCGTTTTAAAGTTGAACAATATAGAAAAACTTCGTGATTATGTGGGTGTGATAAACTACATTCTTTATTTTGTTTTCCATGTTTAGTATTTTCAAAGAATAAAACTATAATTTCAATCTCGGTCTATGGACGCCGTTAAAATAAACGGATTTTTAAACAGTTTTGACAAAGCCATTTCAATATTCGTAACTTCTACCTCCACCTTCACCACCGAAGAAGCGTCATCATTCAGTAGGTATCATATTCTGCACAAAACAAAAAAAGTGTGTGACATCCTGACTAATCGGGTCAAAGATAGGTTTCATTTTACAGAACATCTTTTGGCGAGGCCCCAAAAATTTTTCGCCTGCAGCGCTTATTCACCGTTTGTATAATTACATTCTTTAATTGAACACCCTCCTTAAATTACCACGAGCCGCCACTGATGGTAGGGGAGCCCAAGCGGGATTTTCGCAGTTACTCGAGTGCGTCAGATTAGGACATATGGAGAAACCTAGTATCCTGAAAATGTACCTCTACCATATATTGGCTCTTAATGCAGGGGAGTTCGTTAAGAGGGGGCCGAAAAAAAAATCTATACTTAGAAAAAATCGAAATCGTCAGAATAAGATAAGGCAAGTTAAGTACATGCAAAAGAGTGTTTATTTAAAAAATCTGACGATTTGAGCGTAAGGAAATGGGTGAGTCACAAAATTTCAGAAGAAAAAAGCCAATATTTAGCGAAATGAATGACAGATCAAAAAACTAAAAAATACGCACTCAATATTTTTCAAAAATCTATCGAATAATGCCAAACACGACTTCCCACGGAGAGGGGTGGGAGGTAAATTTAATATTTTAAATACGAATCCCACGATATTTAGCGAAATGAACATCAGATCGGAAAATTGAAAACACACTTATTCAATATTTTTGAAAAATCTGTCGAATGGCACCAAACACGAAACCCCAAGGAAGTGGGGTAAAGGGTTACTTTAAAATCTTAAAAGGGAGTCCCCATTTTTTATTGCAGATTTGGATTCCTTACGTACAAATAAGTAACTTCTATTCGAGACATTTTTTCGAATTATGGATAGATGGCGCTATAATCTAAAAAACGATGGTTAGAAATGGAAAATTAAATTAAGAATGGACAAGTCCCCACTAAAATGAAAAACTTTACTTAACTATTTTTGGTTTAGGACCTACTCTTCACAACCCAATAGGTCCCCAAAGCGCTCGAGTTACTGCACATTTAGCATACTTTGCTCCCCTACCATAATGTTTGTAAACGTCCCACTAATCAGTTCCTATCATATGCCTATTCCGAGAATCAATTTGGCTTTATGCAGGGCAGATCAACAACAGATGCAATTTTCATTGTAAGGCAACTGATGGAAAATACAGGAATAAAGAGATCAACGCTCATATAGTATTCATTGACCTTGAGAAAGCATATGATAGAGTTCCTCGAGAGATTCTGTGGTGGGCACTCAATAAGAAAGGAGTCCCTGGCGAATATGTAAAGATTGTGAGAGATATGTATGAGGGAGTAACGACTAGTGTCAGGACCGGTGTGGGAGAGACTGATAAATTTCAGGTGAAAGTAGGATTGCACCAATGCTCGGTGCTTAGTCCTTATTATTCTCATTAGCGTTGGACCAGATAACAGCGAAACTACAGGGTAGCATTCCATGGTGCCTAATGTATGCTGATGATGTAGTGTTAATAGGAAATAGTGAAAGAGACTTAGAACAAAAACTGAAAAAAAAAGTGTAGACAAGCTCTGGAGGAAAAAGGTTTAAAACTTAGTAGGACAAAAAAAGAGTATTTGGAATGTTCATTTAACGATGGAGTTACTACAAATAAAATGGTATCTTTGGATGGTGAAATGATTGTGAAAAGCAATAGTTTTAAGTACCTAGGATCGGTATTACAGAGTAATGGAGAAATAGATGGAGATACATGCAGTAGAATTAGGGCTGGATGGATGAAGTGGAAAGAAGAGAGTGGTGTGTTGTGTGACAGAAAAATTCCAATGAAGCTGAAGGGAAAATTCTATAAAACAGCCATAAGACCGGCTATGATGTACGGAACTGAACGTTGGGCAGTGAAAAAGGAAGAGGAACAACGAATGCATATGGAGGAAATGAGAAAGGATATAATTAGAAATGAGTATATTAGGGGAAGTCTAGGTGTGGCCCCAATTGATGCCAAAATGAGAGAGCATAGGTTAAGATGGTTTGGTCATGTTCAACGTCGAGACGTTAATCACCCAATACGAAGAATAACTGAAGTGCAGATTCCTGGAAGGGGTAGGAGAGGAAGACCAAAGAAGACCTGGGGGGAGACGATAAGGCAGGACATGCTGGTAAAGGGGAATAACATTGATATGACCCAAGATAGAATTGGTTGGAGAAATGCAATTAGGGAAGCCGA
Organism: Diabrotica virgifera virgifera; assembly: GCF_917563875.1. Classification (NCBI taxonomy): domain Eukaryota; kingdom Metazoa; phylum Arthropoda; class Insecta; order Coleoptera; family Chrysomelidae; genus Diabrotica; species Diabrotica virgifera. Next base: position 16,878,910 of record NC_065445.1, on the reverse strand, counting down.
CGCCGCATAGGGATAAGGCAAAGAGAATGATGATGTTAAATATTCTTAATATTTTTAGTGGTGTTGTATTTTTTCTTATCTTGTCTAATTTATTTGCTTATTATTACCATCTTTGCCAATACTAAAGAGTCTCTTAACTGGTAATATTATAATTGGAGAGTAGCCACCCCCTTTGAGGCCGTATCCATCGCTCAGAAAATTTCGACATAACAAAAAAGAAAAAAGCAGTCGCTTCTTTTTTTGAGGGATAATTACGAATCTTTCGCGCCTGTGGATGCGTCAAATCGGGCGAAAGTATATAATGATATAAAAATTGGATATTAAATTTTCTTTTGGAGCTGTTTCGGCCGCCAGTTCTTTCTTTGTAAATAAAGAGAAGTTGATGGAGCGTAATCCGCCTTTGACAACACAGAAATCGCACAAAATTGCATAATTCTTATCTCGCTTCCAGAAAAAATTCAAAGAAAAGTTGTTTTCTTTGGATATAGTTGTGATGTTGGAAAAATAACTTTGTTTAGCAAATAATCAGGTTCATATTAAGGAAACTTTCACTTTGTAATTTAAAAAAATTCGATTTTTTTCATTCCTGACAATCATAGAAATACTGTCCTAAAATTGTATTAAGAAATTCGAAATTGACAAGAAGTTATAGCTGTAATTATAACATTACCACCCTTAGCTAAATTTTGTGTGTATACAACAACGCGCGAGACTCCTGCTTGTGCAGCTGCAACTCGACAGTTGTGTTATAAACTTTATAAAGCGAGCGAAATTTATTAGTTTGAAAACAGGAAAAATGCCTGGATCTGCCTTTTAAATTCCTGGTCATTTAAAAGGCAGTCGAAGTAAGGAGACTCCTCCAAATAAGCATAACATTAAAAGACAATTTAAAGATGACCAGTTTACTGCAAAAAAAATTCTGAATTACCTAGTTCTTCGGGTAAAAATTAAAATCAAGTGATACATTGCATGCGCCATATGGGAACAAAAATTGGAGAAATAGCAATGAGTTGGTTGGAAAACGTTGACAAATATCGTATTGCTAAAGCCAATAGAAGGAGCAGACATCAAAAGAAGGTAGAATTATAAAAAAAAATGTGACCGAGCGTTTACAGCTTTTACTGGACAGTGAGGGCACCCAATATTCACCAGGAATCGCTGTTTAGAGGGAAAAATATAAATAAGACCATTTTATCTGATAAAATTACAGAAAAGATACTTTAAACGCGTTTTTCTCGAAATCACATTTTTCGAAACTTACAGACGTTTTTTTTTTCAAAATCTACTACACCAATCTCAGTAAATCAATTTTTTTGATATTCTATAATATACCAATACTAAGTAATCATCAAAACAGTTAAAATAAAAAAAACCCTCCTTTCAGTACAGTACATGGGTAAATTTACCTCTTCAACTTTTTATAAAATCGCATGTAAAGGCCATAAAAATATAAAATAAAAAGGTTTATTTTTTAGTTTTAGTCTCATGAATTGAATTTCGTTGGAATTAAAAAAATGTTACAGGAAGGCAGAAAAATATCTCCCAAATCAGAAAAGTGCCTCCCTAAAATGCATTTTTTTGGAAGACGCCCTCTGTAGTGATAAAATACAACTAACAAAGAAAAAAAGCTGAAGAAGCTGTGGCAATCAATGTAAAGCAGGAATTGTAATATAGAATTAATAGAAGCCGCAAAGACAAAGTATTACACAATCAACCCGTAACAAAAATAAAACGAGGACACAAATAACAACAGGGTTTGTAACATTAAAACGATTAAAGCAAGGATGTTGCCTGTCCGCCACTTTATTTAAAATATACATCGAAAGTACTTTAAAAAGATGGAATCAAAAATGTGGAACAATGGGGATACCACTCTCCAACACGTTCGCACTCAGGCGCGGATCTAGAAATTCATAATAGGAGCGGGGACAGACTTACCTCAAATATCAAATGTTATATTTTCCAGATTTAGTTATACGACTCACACTTACTCTAAGGATAAAATACACTATATAATCCCAGATACCTACGGTATCAAAAGGATTGATAGACAATTCACGACTATTAATCTCACTGGTCGTTCTTTAGATTAACCTTTCTACCATCAATGGGTAGGTACGCATGGATCATCTAGTAAAATACAAATTTTTATATCTTTATTGTATCGCAAATTTGAAACGTGACTTTTCATGAGATAAGGTTTATATCCAATGTAATGTATTTGCATTTTAAAATATAATTTTTGTTATTCTTTGAATTGAGAAAAATATTTCAGTTGTTTATGGTTCCACCGGCACCCAAACAAATGCGCCTGCAGATTATTTTTCAGAGAAGGGTGTTTTATTAGATTTTATGGCTTCTTTCAATTCTTTGGAAGCGGTTGTCGTGTAATTTAGTGTTGTACTGATGGCTTAAAGTTTAGAGTTAACAGAAAAAAATAATAAATAATAAAAAAATACTTATAGACTAAATACAATAGGGGGTCCATGGACCCGTTGACCCCCCCTGTATCCGCGCCTGCACACTCACATATACACTCAACTTTGCAGATGATCAAGTAAGGATCATCTGATCCTCAAGATTATGACGATTTAAACTACATGGTCCGAAAATAAATTGAAAAGTATGATATGTATTCTAGAAGTGAACAAAAAGAAAACCGAATGCTTGTGCATTGGAGGAGAACAAAAAGAAGTCATATTAGACGAGATGACCACGATAAAACACTGCTATCAATATTTCGAACGAAATAACATTAGACAAAGACAAAAGACAAAGAAATACGTCAGGTAGAAAAGCCATCAAAATGTTAAATATCATTTTATAGTGCATCAGTTGCACCAGCAAAGAAAACAAAAAGAGGATATGTGAAACTATGGTTAAAAGTCGTCGGCTTAGTGACACAGAAATGTAACTACATTTTTTCTCGTTTTGAGATATCTACACCACTGAACTTACCTTAATGAGTTCTTTTGAGTGACACCTCTTTCTGAACGCCTAAAATCCCAGTGAGGAGTTACGAAAACTCCTCACTACGAAACTCACTAAGGTAAGTTCAATTTCGTAGATTGAACTTCAAAATGTGAAATGTAGTTAGATTTTTGTGTCTCTAAGCCGACGAAGTATCACTCTATTCAGCTATAAGGTATGGCTACTGAGATTTTTGGAGAAGAGCAGCATGAAGATCTAGAAGAAAAAGGATTACCAACGAACGCATTACATAAATGATTGGAATCAAACGAACAATCACCGATGACTTATCGACAAAACAACTTCTGCTGAGAGAAAGAGACATTGAAGAGGATCTATGGAACAACCGCACGAAGTAGCGATTGGAAGTTGGAAAACGGCGGAGATCGTTATAAACCGACATGTAGTAGTAGTACATGGTAGTACTAATAAATTATTAAAGTGTAACGGTTCCACGTACCCATCTCTACACATACTACCCGAAAAATCGGCTTCCTAGTTGTATTTTTATTCGTACAAATGTAAGTAAAGTACACAGTGTGGCTGTGGCCAACAAAACGGCAGTATGGCATTGCCGCCGTGCTGTTTAAAAGGACAAAAGGGCAAAAAGCGGAAAGCTTTGTTAATGAAATATTTTCCATGCCGTTTGCCGTTTTTAACGAACGCTCCATACCCCGCTTTCTTCATATATCCAATTGGAAAGTGGGAAAGACCATAAATGTAACTGCAGAACGAGGAAATAATTGCCACAAATAGACATGTGCAGTGTTGTGTGTGTTTGTGGAAAACGAATCATTTAAAATATTAATATTCGTGTTTTTTCTCAGATGTCGCATAATGACATCGGTCTATCTTTACGGTTTACTAACCGCTAAAAGATTGAATCTGTTACTTTACTTAATACCTGCATAGACGATACTTTTTTACCATATTACTTATCACCAGCTATAATTATAACTTTTATGTATTTATTTCCCACATGTTGAGGAAGTTAAAATGTAACAATTCTTTGTTTTATTATATTTATTTGTAATTAGGCTTGAACCGTGGAGTTTGACCTCGTAATTCATTTATAAAATCACGTAACAGATAAGAGATAGAGAGAGAGAGAGAGAGAGAGAGAGAGAGAGAGAGAGAGAGAGAGAGAGAGAGAATACATTATGGGTTTACGTTGGGTTATGTGGTTTTACTGTGGAAGTGGAAAGTGTCTAGAAAATGTATCGGATAGATGCAAGTGTTCATAAATAAATGCCTAAGGAAGATTCTTAACATTTACTGGCCAAACCGCATATCAAACCAAGAATTATGGACAATAACTAACCAGGAACCTATATCTAAGTCAATATGCAAAAGGAAATGGAGTTGGATGGGGCACACATTAAGGAGACCTAACACAGACACGAGGCAAGCCCTAGAAGACACACCACATGGAGAGAGAAGACCAGGTAGACCTGTAGAAACGTGGAAAAAAGTATTGAGAAAGAAATTAATGCAATTGGGAAAACCTGGGTAGAAATAAAGATCAGTGCAAAGGATAGGACAGATGGAGGCAGATAGTTGACGCCCTATGCTGCGCATGGAGTGAAGAGGAATAAGTAAGTATGAGGTTTTACTTATAGACCTGGATCCCGCGTACCAAAAAAAAATTATTAATAGCAAGCTGAAAATTTGTTAATAGCTTAACGGTGTCTAGTCGAACAAACTTTGATATACGCGAACACTGGAACAGGGGAAGTTTTAATTGTGGAACAGTTTAAAAATTTGGAACGTCAGATTACGAAAACGTTCCATGTATTTTGTCGAGCAGAATATCCAATTGATTTGTTACCCTTTCATTAAACACTCATGCAAAAACCAGACTGCTATTACTAACCAACACGATTCCTGTCATTTGACATGTTCTTCGTGTTCCACTCATTAAGATGCTCAGTTGGTGATAAACACCAACTTAGCTCTAGTTCTTAGAGTCTTCTAGAGAGTTTTCTAGAGTCTTAGCTATGAAGTCTAAACTTTCATTATCTTTGAGTCCAATATGTGCCTTAGCCCAAGTTTTGTCTTCTTCTCCTTAGGGTGCCTGTCCGTTCCGAACTTTGGCGATCGTTCTGGCTATCATGACTTTGTTGGTTGCTATACGGAATAGTGTTGAGGCATTTTTATACCATGCTCTTAGGTTAGCAAGCCAGGATATACTTCTTCGTCCTGGGGCCCTTTTTCCTTCAATTTTACTTTTTTTTGTCTATTGTGATCGATTCCTTTGGAAAAATACGAGTGTCCTGTAATGCAGTGCACAAAGACAGATATGACTTTTTAATCCAATATATGTCAGGGAGGGAGATCTGATTCGTTAAGCTAACGTATACTGGAAAATAATTTTGAATTCTTTGAGTGGGCTTTGAGTAGGTACCCTTTTCTCGCTTAATAAATTTCTTTTAGTCCCAAGAGGAGGCACAGGAGCTTCAACGCGTAGTGGTTGTATAGGGGTAGATCTCATAGCACCCAAACACATCCTCAAAGCAGAATTTCGAAAAATTTCAATTTTTCTTAGAAGATTTTTGACCGCACAATCATAGAGTAGTACCATAATCTACAATGAATCGTATATAAGCTCTATAAAAGCCACCACACTCCAGTTGCGATTCTATGGAAATGACTAATGACTGCCTTTGTTGCATTTATCCAGCATGTGTTTGACGAAAATAACGCAATTAAGACGGACTCCCACCTCTATCCTTAAATAAGAACTATTTTTTGCGTAATTGGCCGTCAGTTTGAGACGAAACAAGAGTGTGACAGACCCTCATTAGCGATGTTATGACAAACACAAGAGTAACAACATATTTTCGGTGTAACGGCGCCAACTAGCATTCGTTGTTTCTTGTTGTTTAGTTGTGTTCTATTCGGTTTTGTCGTATTAGATTACGTGTCGGCAAGCTTCCGCCCTTTGGACTTCGAGTTTGTTTTCATTTGTCCCGAAACGAGTGGATCTTGTCAACCGATTTCGTTACTTTTAGATTTCGTTTTAAGACTAACCGATGCCGAAGGTTTAGTTGACAATTAGTATTTAATTAGAGATTGACCGACAGCTATTCCGACCGACAGAAATAATAACCGGATTATAAAAAGTTATAGTTTAAGCACCTACGATCCTCCTGGAGGGAGTTGAAGTGGAAAACTAAAGAAGAATTGATATTGGAATGACACAAAGTAGAAACTTATCTTCTTCTTCTTCTTTAGGTGCCGTGTCTGTATTCAGACGTTGGCCGTCATCATGTTTACAATTTCCTGAAACCTCTCTTATGCCTCCTCTACACATCGGCAGACGCGTCCGCGGATGTATCATAACACGCTGACCACACATCTGAAGGGTCGTTCAGTCTTGGCATTGAAATCCTTTGATCTGTGCTGGAGAAACCGACAAGTATCGGATGTGCTGCAGATGCGTCTGCCAACGTGAAATACATACATCCGCAGACGCATCTGCCGATGTGTAGTGGAGGCATTAGACAAAGCGAAAACAGCGGGCTCGTTAGAAAAAATATTCCCATGAGATTTTTTGCATAATCGCATTCATGAGACATTCCAGAATAAGGTTTAAGAAGTCGCCCACGTGAAAAGTGGTCCAAATTTTTTTTAACAATTTTTTTTAATCAAATTGCAAAAATCAGTATTTTTCGTCCGTACAAATTTTTGTTAGGTTTTTTGGACCATTCTGGACAAAAAAGTCTCTTGTAATTTTTCTCTTTTTTTCGTTTTCGAGTTATAAACAATTTAAAATTGAAAAAAACGAAAAATGGCGATTTTAAAGGCTTAATAAATTGGTTAAAAGTTATTATTATGAAAGTCAGAAAGTGACTAAATCAAAGTTTAAAACCCCCCCTACAAGATCCTGAAGAAATTTTTGTCATTATTTTATTACTAAGCTGTTATTTTTAAGTAATAATAATGAGCGCCTGCACGTATTAGGCGGCCGTCTATGGGGAGTGCGAGAGAGATGCCATTCCGGCAGTCCAATGCGGCATCTTATTCGCACTCACATTTACAGCTGCGTCAATCCGATCTTACGGCTTATTGTTAATAGTTAAAAATAACAGCTTAGTAATAAATTAATGACACAAATTTCTTCAGGATCATGTATTCAATTTTAAACGAGTTATTAAGTGTTAAAAATGGCCATTTTCGCGTTTTTCAAATTTTAAATTGCTTATCACTCGAAAATAATCAACTCTAGAGAAAAATTACAAGAGACCTTTTTTATCCAGAATGGTCTAAAAAACCTAAATAAAAAACTTGGACCCCTTTTCGCGTGGGCGACTTCTTGAACAAATCTCATGGGAATATTTTTTCCAACGAACCCGCCGTTTTCGCCTTGTCTATCTCTATCGGCTGCTGCGCGAAGTAATTCTTCTACTGTGCAGCCATACCATTGTCTAATATTACGCAGCCCTGAAAGTTTCTTTCGACCAATCAATCTCTTTCCCTCGACTTTTCCTTGTATTATAAGGCGAAGCAGATGGTATATATGTCCTTGAATTATATGGCCGAATTATTCTGTTTTTCTCCTCTTTATGATGCTTATGAGCAGACGTTCTGAATTCATCATTTGAAGAACATCTTCACTGGAAGTGTGCGAAACCCACGATATCTTCAGGATTCGTCGAATGCTTCTACTTTGTTTAGCATTGTGGTTTTTAACGTCCATGTCTCACAACCATACAATAGGATAGACCACACATAACATTTCAGAACCTTCTTTCGAATATTCATCGACAGTGTTTTTGTTACATAAATCTGGTTTCCATGTCATAAAAGCCTTCCGTGATATTTCGATCCTAGTTATTATCTCTTCATCACAGTCACAATTTACATGTAACCAGCTGCCAAGGTACTTGAAATGCTTCACCCGTTTTAACTCATCTCCATCAAGAGAAAGCTGGCCTTGATCTATATTAATCTATCCAATCCAACTACCATCCGCTTTGTTTCTGAAATGTTGATTTTAAGGCCTCTCTCATAACTTGCTGTTGCTTCACTGACTAGATTTAGTAGTGTCTGAAGATCTTGTAAATTTTCAGCAAGAATGGCTGTATCGTCAGCGTATCTAATATTGTTGATACTTCTCCGCCTAGCCTTACTCCCTCTTGTCTGTCATCCAAAGCCTCCCTAAAGATTTCTTCAGAGTACAGATTAAAAAGGGTGGGTGATAAAACACAACCTTGTCGTACTCCACATTTTATCGGTAGTTTTTCAGTAAGACTGTCTCCAATTTGGATAGAGGCTACTTGGTTGTAATATAAGTATTTCAGCAGTCTTATATCGTAGTGGTCAAGTCCTGCTGCCTGCAGGCAATCGAAAAGTGTGTCGTGTTGTACTCGGTCGAATGCCTTCTCGAAGTCGATGAAACAAACATAAAAGTTCTTTCGGAATTCACAACTTTTTTGTAAGAGAACGCGTATACAAATAGTGCTTATCTAGTTCCTAGACCATTTTTCTAAATCCAAATTGCTTATTACACTTTCTAGTTTTGCATAGAAGGAATACTCGGTTTTGTATATTACGTAAAAGTATTTTGAGTGTGTGACTCATCAAACTGATTAGTCTAAAATAGCTACATTTGATGGGCCTGCAAGGCTTTGGTAATGTTATAAACAGTGACTCCAACCAATCGTCTGGTATTTTTCCTTCGTTGTAAATTTTGTTGAAGAAAGTAGTCAAGTAGGTAATGTTTTCCTCATCTAAAAGTTTAAGTAGCTCAACAGGGATTTGATCTGGTCCAGGTGCTTTGTTGTTTTTGGCTTGTATTGCTTTTATGACTTCTGACTTAAGTATACTGGGACCTCTGTCTAATTGGTTGTCACAGGTAGTAGGACATTTGGAGCATTTCCATTAAAGCATGGAATTATTACGAGAAATCGACAAAGAATACGAAATAATAAACACAATGAAAATAAGAAAGTTACAATATCTGCGACACATAATGAGCGGACAGCGATATGAAATGCTAAGACTGATAATACAGGAAAATATAAGAAGAGGAAGGAGTATAGGAAGAAGGAGAGTGTCATGATTGAAAATTAGAGAACTCGACTGGTTTAAATCTAGTTCAATAGATCTCTTTAGAGCACAGGTAAATAAAGATAGTGATGATGATATCCAAACTCCAATTAGAAGAAGATAATTAAAGAAGAAGGAGCAGAGGAGTACCTACACAGTCAGTATAAAATATGAAGTACAAATGAACGTTTAAGAAAACCAAGTTCATGACTATTTCTAAGCAACATACAGTAGAAATGCTAGACATTGAGCGAAAACAAGTAGAAAGAGTGAATAACTACAAATATCTGGGAACCTGGGTACATGTAAACAATAACGAAGGTAGAGAAATCAGGACACGCATTGAAATTGCAAGACAAATAGAAATGAAAAAAAATGTTAATCGAGACCTTCCTCTGGAGCTGAAGATAAGAGCCTAAACATGCTACTTGTCCTCGACTTTGTTGTATGTAATGAAAATCTGAACACTAAAAGTAGAAATATAAAGAAGTTGGAAGCATTTGAGATGTGGTGCTATAGAAGGATTTTGAAAAGTCCATGCATTCAACGAATTACAAATGCAGAAGTGTTAAGAATGCTACAAAAGGATTCTTCTTCTTCATGTACCATGTCCTTTCAGATCGTTGGTTACCATCATAGCTATCTTAATTTTATTCACTGCCACCCTAAATAGCATGCTTGTATCAAAACCATACCGATCTCGCAAGTTCTTCAACCATGAGGTTCTTCTTCGTCCTGGACTGCGTTTGCCTGCTATTTTTCCTTGCATGATATTTTGTAGCAACCTATATTTGGGACTTCTCATTACATATCCGAAATACTCCAGCTTTCTCTGCTTGATGCTTTTTATTATCTCAGTAGTCTTGCTGAGACGTTCTAGTATTGTGGAGTTTCGAATCTTGTACACCCAGGAAACTTTTAAAATTCTTCTACAGCACCACATTTCGAAAGCCTCAAGGCGATTTAGATCGATTTTATTCACAGTCCAGGACTCGACACCATAAAGTAAGACCGAGAACACGTAGCAGCGGGGTAAGCGGATCCTCAATGCCAATTTTAGGTCTCTGTTACATAACACCTTGGACATCCTTCTAAAAGCGGCTCTAGCCTGCTCTATCCTAGATCTAATTTCGCCGTGACTTTCTGCGTTACAATTTAATTGCTGTCCAAGGTAAACGATTTTATCAACTTGCTCAAGTTTGGTATTATTTACATATTATAGACGGTTTTATATACTGTTATTGCTGTTATTTACTTATTACGAGTATTTTGGTTTTCCGCATGTTCAGATCCAGACCTGCCTCCCTACAACTCTCAACGACACTATCAAGTAGTGTTTGCAAATCTTCTTGACTAGAAGCTAGGAGTATTGTATCGTCCGCATATCGCAACTTATTGATGACTTCACCGTTCACAAGTATTCCTTCTTGTTTTTTAAAAAGTGCTTTTCTGAAAATTCTTTAGGAGTAAACGTTGAAAAGCAGTGGCGACAAGAGGCATCCCTGCCGTTCTCCTCTTTTAATATTAAGAGGCTGTGATTCCATACCATCTACTAAAACTGATGTTGTTTGATTCCAATATAAATTTGCAATTATTCGAACATCTCTGCCGTCCAAGCCAATGTCTTTTAGAGCTTCGATCAATATAGAGTGCTTAACACGATCAAATACCTTTTGGAAGTCAATAAAACAACAGTACATGTCTACAGATATATCTCGACATCTTTGAGCAAGTACGTTCATTCCAAACAGTGCCTCTTTCGTTCAAAACCCGTTGTTACGGAAACCAAACTGTGTGTCATATCAACAAAAGGATTGCGAGGTCATAAAGAATATCAAAACAAGAAAGCTGGAATATTGAGGCTCATAATGCATGGTAAAATTAAGTGTAAAAGATCCATATAGGAAGACGAAGAAATTCCTGACTGAGAAACATAACATAATGATATAGTTCCTATCGGAAGACGAAGAAATTCCTGACTGAGAAACCTAACATAATGATAGAGTTGCAGCTTAGTAGATCTTTTCAGAGCAGCCGCCAATAAAGTACGGATAGCTGTGATGATAGCCAACCTCTGATAGGAGAAGGAACTACAAGAAGAAGAAGAAGAAGTAGCGGAGTATTGGTAGCATAAGAATTAAAGAAGTGATCCAGGCACGGACGGTAAATAAATATTTCTTAATATTGTTAGAGAAATTGAAGAAATATGCAATTGTTAATCACATCTTTCCATCGTGTTGTCTACAATAGCCTACGCCATCAAAAAAGATCCGATTATAAAACATTTTAACAAATGTATAAAGCCCTTCGGTGTAAATTGGGGATGTTCGGCAGAGAATACAGTTTAGGTACGTCAGCCCTTAATTGGAAACCAAAGTGACAATTAGAGTGACTCTCTCCAATAACTTGATAATATTATAATTGGAGAATGGCCCCGGGGCGCCTCCCTTTTACAATCCTCCGCCAAACCCCGAAAAATTCTGCCTCGGAAAAAAGAAGAAGCTTCGTTTTTGAGAGATAATTAAGGGTTTTTAGTTTTGTTGTTGTATCGAACTTGGAGATTTTAGATATACTGGTTGTCTCAGGAGAATCTGTATTTTTTTATAAAGAATTTTGTTTATTTGGAAGGAAATATTCGATAACTGTATGATTTTTTACAAAACAAAGTACAAATAATAATAAAAATTTAAACGGGATAGTTCTCGGTAGTTGTCTGTATCTGTATACCATTTAGTTAAAAAACTTTAAAATCGTAAATAACTTGTGTTGTAATTGGTTTAAATATTTAATTCAAAAATTAAATTAAAAATCTAAATTGATTACAATAGTACAGAACAAACGTTTTTGGACTTATCAGTCCATCTTCAGTGAACTTTGGAGTACTTGCGCTACTAATAATCGCAAAACAAAACAGTGGTTGAATACCTATAATTTGTTGTTTATATGTTTAAAAGTAATGAACTAACCGACTATAAGTCGATGAAAATAAATAGCTTTCCGGGAACACTTCGTCCCTACTCAAAAAAGCCAATTACATATTTTGTATTTATGTACAAAGCCAAATAACAATTAAAAACGTTTAGTGCAGTTTAATTCCAAGAACGTAGAAATAGGCATGGATTCATATATTAATATCATATATTAATATCATGTATTAATATCAAAAAAATGATTTGCCCATGAAGGTCAGTAAAAACGCCGGACACCCAGTTAGGACAAAGTGAGACAGAAGATCTCATTGAAATAATCTCGTTAAAATTAATGAATTGTGGAACCCGAGTGTGCGAAAGATGGTGGTTACTCTTTTCGGAGAACGGGACAAAAAAGAAAATTTAGGCCATTTGGTAAATATAAATCTAGTGATTTTATTTAGTGAAAATTAGAAATTAAGTTATATTAAGGATTATTTAAAAGTACATTTAAAATCTTTACATTTATTCATGGAGTTTTGTTCTCTTAGGATGTGGCACATTTCCAGGAAAGATCTCTAATAAGAATTATCTTCAGTGACTATGGAAGTGATATTATAAAATCAACGTGATGATTAAGAGAAATCTATCACTTTGATGGGCAGTAGTACGTCCTTTGAAAGTTCTTTTTGTTTGTCCATTTTTTTTTCGAATGGCAGTCTTTTCATGGAATACTATACACCACAATCGATTTCTCCCACATATCTACAGATGTTCTTATACCTGAAAAGAGATTTCAAACTGTTGTACAATTTCTTATACGTATTATTGCTGATACCGTATTATTGTGTTTGAATCTTTTAAGATAAAAGGAATAATAATTGAGAATACCATTCCCAGCTCTTCTGGGCTATTTGGTTCTTAGGATATTGTCAAAACCGTACAAATAACATGTCTAGGAAGAGAATGGTATAATTTACCTTCATCTCACTTGTAAATTCTAAGTGGGGATTGTATTCATTCAAATGTAAAAGGGTGTTCATAATTTGATCATTTGGTACAGCCAGAATCAAGTCGTCCATATACCTGTTCGCAAAAGGAATGTTGCAATTTAGATGACTGAGTATGTCTGAAATCAAGTCGTCCAAGACAAAATCAGCCAATAGGGGAGAAATAGAAGATCCCATTGGGGTTCCAAAATTATGCAGTTAAATGCAGTTAAAAGCTTTCATTGAAGACAAAATAGTTGGTGTCAAATACCATACCATACATATGGACAATGGGTTTGGATTTGATTCCAATGTCCAATGGTTATGTAGGGAAGAAAGAACCACAGGTAAAGGTAAGTTTGTGAAAAAGAGTACCACATCAAAACTTACTAAGTTGGATACATGTAGGTAGTTGAAAATTATTGATAAATCACTGACTTGAAATGAGTCTGACAATATATTAAATTCGTAGTTATGATCGTATGCTATTGAAAGTACAATTGCCAAAAATATTTTTTCTCCTTGACTGATATATAACCTCAATTGCAGTGAGATTTGCACCTCACTTTACTTATTTTGTATATATTTAAATTTAAACATTTTTTCAAATATATAGATATAGAAAATCTATCTAATCAATCCTAAATAAAGTGTAATATTTTTAAGTAAATAAAAGCGTCCATAAAAATAATTTAGCTTCACTACGAATGAATTCCGTACTCGCTCTCGCCTTAATCAATTAAAATATTTGCGTGCTATAAAATTAAATGGCAAACAAACACATTACCCCTGTTTGTAGCAAACCGACGCTAGGCGTCTGCGGCCCGTACACCCCTTTCGCATCCCCCCGGCGGCCGGAAGAGGGACGGCGGAGGGGCGAGGGGAGGTCTTTGTGAACGAGCCTTTCCTGGAATTGGGTGGTAATTTACATAGCGTTGTTTTAGAGTCAAAAGAGGCTCTTTCTGAATGTGTATGTGTGTGAGCGAGTATGAGTGAGAGCTTCCACTGCGCAGGGACAGATCGATAGCAAAATTCTTATTGCTAATCTTGACGTGATCGTTGTTTGCTTTTTGCTACCGGATACCGATGATCGTAAACTGTTGTCCTTTGTTCTTTTTTCTCAAAGAAAAAAGGCGAGCGGTTCTCTAAATAGAACACTTGCTCTTATAGAGCGACATACATGGAACAGTCTTTCCATAGGTATTTATACACTATATTCAAATGTTCTTGTATTATCAGTTGCATAATTAACAGGAACTGAAATTTATAAAAAATAATCTGAATTATCAAATCTTTTCAAATTATTGTATTTAATTTGTCAACTTCCACAGAAAAAAAATCTCTTTGAACTTTGAAGATATGTACTTTGAACATAGTAAAAGAGAAGAAGTAAAAATAATAATAGTTGAAGCCAACGTTACTGATAAACGATTTAGCGATGATTAGACCAAATAAAAGACAGAGGAGGCGGAGTACATTATATCTAATTTTTGTCTTATCTTCTTCTTTACCTACCATATCAGAATTATCCGACGTTGGCAATCGCCATTGTGAATGGTGCTTGGAATAAAATTGTCCTGCATTTGAGTCCATTCACACATATATTTTCTTCCTACATTTCTACGACCTTCGGTTTTGCCTTCAAGGATCAGTGTTGTAGTACTCTATATCGATTCCCCCTCTCTATATGTCCCAGATAAGACATTTTTCGGTATTTAACAGTCATTAGCGTTTTTCTATATTTTTGTTGACTCTCCTCGTACTTCTTTATTAGTTTTTGTTGCTGTCCAAGGTATCTTCATGCTCAAAACTTCAATTCTCTTCATGCTTGATACTTTTGGTGCCCAAACTTCTATACTCTACACTCTACACCATACAAAAGTACAGACCAAATATAGAACTTAACCATTATTTGTATTAGTTCTGAACTGAGATGATTATTGCAAGGAAATGTCTTCATTTTTAAAATAAGTAATAGTTTTGTCATTGCTATTCTGTATTTTATTTTGGTCAGTTACGACAGTTCCCAAATATGTAATTTTGTGAACTTTTTCAACTTCGACTCCATTTATTTGAAGCCCTGCATCTGGATGTAGCTTAACACTAAAAGCTAAAAATTTGGTGTTGTTTAAGTTTATTTTAATACCCATTTCCTCTTCTATTTCATGAATACGATCCAGCAAAATGTGCATTGCAGAATGTTTTCTGACTGTATCGTCCAAGTGTCTAATTACATTAAGTAGTTCCCGGTTTATTTCCATATGGCTGTCTCTCAAGTGTCTTTTTAAATAGGTAACTGATCCGAGTAAACAGATTTTTAAAATTGAGACGAATATCTTTGTCATCTATATCTATCTTTTTTAGCATCTGCATTAATTTTACATGCTGTACTTTATCGAATGCCTTTTCGAAGTTTACGAAGCATACAAATACATCTTTTCTTTGATCACGACATTTTTATAATATATGCAGCGTAAAAAGAGCCTCCCTAGTATCCATAGCATTTCTGAAACCAAATTGGGTATCATCGAGATCTTCTTAGCATTTGCGTCTAATTCTGTTGTGAAGTAAGTATTAGGCAAATCTTGTGTGGCTCATTAGGCTAATTAATCGATATTCTGAGCATTTTCTAGCAATGTGTTTTTTAGGTATAAGACAAACATGGGCTTGAGCCAGTCTGTAGGAATCACTCCAGTGTTATATAATGTATTAAAAAACTTACTTTTATGTTATCTTCATCTATTAGCTGCAGCAACCCAGTTGGTGTATCATCTGGACCACAAGCTTTCCTAACTTCAGCATTTTTTATAGCGTGTCCTACCTCTAGGTAGACGGAAGAAGAGGGCCAGGTCGAAGAAGAACGTCATGGCTTAAAAATCTGAGAGAATTGTATAACAGATCCTCTGCATCCCTTTTCCGAGCTGCCGTTAACAAAATTGCTATAGCCAATTTGATAGCCAACGTTCGATAATCGAGCACGGCACATGAAGAAGAAGAAAGTCCTACCTCTAATTTCATTATTTATGGACAGTCAGTACAATTTTGGTAGAACTTTTATTTTATAGAATTTTTTTTGTAAATTTCATCCTGTAATATGTATACTTTATACTTTTTCTTCTTCTTCTTCTTCTTCTTCTTCTTTTTCTTCTGCTTCTTCTTCTTCTTCTTCTTCTTCTTCTTCTTCTTATGCAATCCACTAATGGGTGTTCGAGATCACGTTTGACTGTTTTTCTCTACCCCTTGCAGTGTTTATTAGGTTCCTATGTTTCTTAGCCCTGTCCATTGTTTGACATTACGGAGCCATGACATCTTCTTCCTGCCCACTACTCTACTTTCTTCGATCTTTTCTTCAATTAAGGTTTTCAGAAATTGGTATTTCGGAGAGATTGAATCCCTGCCTTACACCTCT
Organism: Diabrotica virgifera virgifera; assembly: GCF_917563875.1. Taxonomy (NCBI): domain Eukaryota; kingdom Metazoa; phylum Arthropoda; class Insecta; order Coleoptera; family Chrysomelidae; genus Diabrotica; species Diabrotica virgifera. Next base: position 16,862,582 of record NC_065445.1, on the reverse strand, counting down.
GATACTTTTTTGAGCTTGCGTTGCTTCGTTATTCACCTTGACGACAGCTGTTTGATTCCAGTAAAAAGCTACCATGCAACGAATGTCCTTATGATCTATGTCGGGTTGTTTTAGTATATATACGAGTTTATGATGTACCTATATACTCTATCGAACGCTTTTTCATAATCTACATATAAATCACATCATTACATCTTTCCTTTGATCGTAGGAGTTCTGAGCTGGCACCTAGGTTGCAAATAGTGCTTTCCTGGTACCCAGGCCTTTTCTAAATCCAAATTGTGAGCCACCAACAACCTTACGCATTTTTTAGAGATTCTGTAGTAAAGAACTTTGGGGAATAATATTAAGGAATGGCTCATCAGACTTAAGCCATTGAACAGGGAATTTTCCTTGTTTATCCTTTTTTATATACTTCATACTGTCACTGCTAAATATTTTTCTTAATCGATTATTAATAAAATTATGTCAACACATTCAATTAGGCACCATTCCAGCAACAAAAAACTAATAACTGGCATGTACTTAGTTTTTTATGACATCCTTTTATCCTTTTATGATGATAAATGACCGCGAAGCGATCCAAATAAAATTTGTATCTGCATATTTTATTAAGTTACAGACTTTAAGAGAAAGAAATAATCAAATTAAGAGCCACCCCAATGCCAGCAGGCTGGTATTGTCCTTTTGGTCGTGAATAATGTACCGTTTAACGGGTCGGTAATGTGATAGATCGAAATTTTAATGTCGTATGTGTAGCAAGTGGCGATTACATCGCTACGATCTATTATACTATTAGTCTGGTCAAATTATCGAAAAAATGCCATTTTTGAGAAGTTATTTGGCAGTTATTTTGTTGTCGGTATCGAATCTTAAGATTGCATATATTAATAATATCGGTTTTGCAAAGTCCGCAGAAAGTATATTATTTTGTTTATTAACAAATTAGCGTTCCGAAATCATGTTTTTTTCAATTATTGCTCTGTAACTCCGAAGATATTAACTTTAAACCAAAAAGACCCTACTTTAAAATTCACCGTAAGTTTATTCTGCACAGAGATATTTTTTTCCAATTTCCTTTGACGAAAATTTTCCTCAGAAAATCCGGGTTTTTCCAACAAAATCTATTATTTTCAACTAAAATGTTAGGACAGTAATTATCTATTTATCAATAATTAACTTGAGATAAATGATGCTTTTTTGAGCAGACTAGATTTCCAGAAGCCGGCGAAAATAGTTTAGCAACAATTAAATTGTTAATTAAAAATTTACGGTCGCAATAACAAACATAATAATTATGATACACCAGAATAACTATGATTTTCGTCTAAAAAGGTACTACCTATCTAACGTACTTTAGTTTAGAGAATTGAAATTGGATTATTTGAGTGGCCTAAGGAATGTTTTAAAGTTATAAAAAAATTTTTGGCTTATAAACAAATATAATATAATATCCTGGTCACTATTAGATTAAAAGAGCGTAGGCGCAAAATTTCGTGTGAATGCATTCAATTTTTCGAATCTTGAGAAAACTAATAAGTATTTTTCAAAATTCTAAACGCAGAATGAAAGACTACATTATATTCTTACCGCGGGTCGAAAGTTGCAGAAAGCTTCTATAATGTTTATTTTAATAATTACAGGTGTGAAAAAGAAAAGAAAATTGAGTGTGATTTTTAATTTCAAATATCTCATTCAAAAGAAACTTTTTGTTTATTCTAAATAGTCCAGGAACCGAAGCTTTTCACCACGCAGTTTTTACAGAATGGATCGATTTGCTTGAAAATTTGAGAATAAGTAGTGGATAGTCCATGGATCAAAATCTATATGATGCCGAATGGCGCTTTTACCATGGGGGTGGTTGCCACCCCATCTCGGGGGTGGAAACTTTTTATTATATTTTGACTACAAAATTCATACAAACATTCATTCTAAGCTAAAAATGTTCTTTACATTTTTTTGATAAAATTAATATTTTTCGATTTTTATTCGCTATCCAAAGTGTTAGTTTTATATCGAAAAAATCAATGTTTTTCGATTATACTCATTTACGATTCACTCAATTTTTGCCGTAGAAAAAATTTTTTCAAACCAAGTTCTTGGGAAGTAAATAACTTACAATTTCATATTTAAACATTTCTTCGTATCTCTGATGCTAATCTTTCTATTCTGAAGAAAATTACATTTTTTACCTAACTACAAAAATTCGTTATTCGCTTTTAACTCCAGTTTTTTAAAAACTAGTCATTCTAAGCCAGTCAAACTTCTAGAATCTATTAATATTACATAAATAAAGAAGAGTGAATGACTAAATGACTAGGCCAATGACTAAAAACACCGCTAACTTACATTATTATGCTTCCAATTGGATTTCTCCTTTTTTTTTTTAGTATATTGATTTTTTAACCGTAACTTTTTTATTTTTTATCTTAGAAAGTTTGGTAAAAATCCGACACCCTGATAGAGTACAAGGAAGGGGAGAAAGAAAGTTTGGTAAAAAAAGAATTTTGTAGGTTCTTACAAGATCTATTAAGCCTATTAATATTTAATATTTTTAAAATCCTCAGTATTAATCGCCGAAATAAAAAGGTAATAGTTTAAAGATTACCATTCTGTTGTTCATAACTTCGTCGCAAATACTGGTCAACTTTGATCGGTTGTATCTCAGAAATCACCTCTCATAATTCAACTTTATTTCTTTTAACAGAAGCGTCTTGTCGAGGTCGAGTCATTTAATTTAATTAATTTCTTAAAATTAAAAATTTAATTAAGTTCTTAATTTAATTTAATAATTACCGAAATATTCTATTTGTTTAAAAACCAAAAAATTGTTTATATCTTTAAAATATTCCTGAGTTCGCTTAAATAGTCCAATTTCAATTATATAAAGTACGTTATAGAGGTATAGTGATTTCTTGTAAGCAAATCATTTAGAAAATCAGTGATTTTCGTGTATCATAATAATTATTATTCTGGTTATTATTGCGACCGTAAATTTTTAATTAACAATTTAATTGTTGCTACAAAATCTACTACAAAAAGGTTTTTATTTCACCAAGTTATTTAATTATTATTGATAAATAATTAAGTCTATAAAATTTTAGTTGAAAATAAAAAAAAAGTTGGGAAAACCCGGATTTTTCGAGGAATTTTCGTCGAAGGAAATCGGGAAATAATATACATATTTGTGAAGAATTAAATTACGGTGACTTTTAATCCTGATGTTTTTGGTGTAAAATTAAAGTCTTCGGAGTTACACTGCAATAATTTGTTAAGATTTCGGTGCGCTAATTTGTTAATAAACAAAATAGCACACTTTTAGTCTAGTAAAATAAAATTTCACTACATGTAAAACAAAATGTAAATTCGTACAGGTTGAAACAAATTTTATATCAAAGTTTAGGTGGGTACAAAAGATATTTTCAAGAAAGTATCCAAATCACACAAGGGGATCATTCTTTAAATAATTAAAAAGGGGTCATTTTTGCAAAAAAATTACTTTTTTAACTGCTGAGGTCATTCAATTACTAATGAAGGTCTATAGGATTATTTTCTGCAAAGTTGAAGGGTTAATATTTCACATTTAACTTACTAAATTAAATTTGAGCCCCTATTTATTTAAATAATTATACATGAAACTTTAAAAACAAATTTGCAAAAAATTATTTTTAGCGTTTTAAATAAGCACTATAAAATATCTTATTTTAGAGAAGAAGTTGCACTATGTTATCAGTATTAATCAAAAAAAAATTAGTCCAAAAATATTTAATATTTTTTGAGATATTGAATTTCTTTATTAAATGTTACTCCATTTTCAATTGCAAAAATGCGGTTGTTGCCAAAGAAATATTCACCTGTATTAAATCTTATTAGTTTTATTTTTATGTATATTTTCGATAAATGTATTGATAAATTCAAATTTCATTTAAACTTCCCCCTAAAATGACATTTGAAAATTATTCAAATTTGTTTATAATTTGTTTTTTTAATAACGTCGCGGGGATTAAATATTTTGAAATGCCGTTTCGATAATTGGATTTCTGGGAATTTTTCACTAATTAAAAAATTTTTTTGTCTTTTTTTCCTCTTCTTTTTTTTTCTTGGAGTTATATTACTACGGGCCCTTTTAGGGTTACGTTTCATTAAGAATGTCGAACCTCTAAGTTATAGATTCTAGACCTAAAAATATTAAGATTGGTCTAAAATCACTTAAATAAAATGTGGCTGGTTACTGAGTTACAGGGTGTTTAATTTAAAAATTAAAATTATTTTTACCAAGTACTTTCAAACTATTTGACGCATCCTTATCATACTTGTCAGAAAGTGTGGGTACTATACAGTCTACTAAATTGTGACAAATAAAAGTTTCTAGCTACTACCAGAGGCGTACGACAGGAGATAGTTAATGGTTGACCCTTTCCAAATTCTACGCCACTGAGGGAATTACTATTTTAGCGAAATTTTTCGATTCTTCAATACTTTATATGTAAATAATATACTCCTTACTGGTAACGATTAAGTCATTAGTTTTCGAGATATTGGACGTTAAAAATGAAACGGCATAGTTATTTTGATTCATTCATTCATTCATTTTAAACTTCCGATATCTCTCAAACTGATGACTTTATCGATACCAATAAAGTTACTTACATACAAAGTATTGGAGAATCGAAAAATTTTGTTAAAATAGTAATTCACTCAGTGGCGTAGAATTTGGAAAGGGTCAACCATTAACTATCCCCTGTCGTACGCCTCTGGCACTAGCTAGAAAAGTTTATTAATCACAATTTAGTAGGGTGTATAATAGCCACACTTTCTGCCAAGTATGATAAGGGTACGTTAAATAGTTTTAAAGTACTTGGTAACAATAATTATTAAATTTTTAAATAAAACACCCCGTAACTCAGTAAGTAGCCACATTTTATTTAAGAGATTTTAGTTAAATCTTAATATTTTTAGGTCTACAATCTAGATTTCATAGACTCGACATTCTTAATAAAATTTAACCCTAAAAGGGCCCGTAGTAATATAACTCCAAGGAAAAAAAGAAGAAGAAAAACGACAAAAAAATTGTGTTAATTAGTAAAAAATTCCCAGGAACCCAATTATCGAAACGGAATTTTAAAATACTTAATCCCCGCGACGTTATTAAAAAAACAAATTATAAACAAATTTGTATGATTTTCAAATGCCATTTTAGGGGGGAGTTTAATTGAAATTTGAATGTATGCATACAATTATCGATAATATACATAAAAATAAAAATAATGAGATCTTAAGCAGGTGAATATTTCTTTGGAACAACCGCGTTTTTGCAATTGAAAATATAGTAACATTTAATAAACAACTTCAATATCTCAAAAAATATTAAATATTTTTTGACCAATTTTTTTTTGCTTAATACTGGTAACATAGCGCAACTTAGTCTGTAAAATAAGATATTTTATGGTGCTTATTTAAACCGCTAAAAATAATTATTTGCGAATTTGTTTTTTAAGTTTTATATACAATTATTTAAATAAATAGGGAGTCAAATTTAATTTAGTAAGTCTTATGTGAAAGATTTACCCTTCAGCTTTGTAGAAAAAAATCCCATAGACCTTCATTGATAAGTGAATTACCTCAGTAGTTAAAAAAGTGTTTTTTTTTGCAAAAATGACCCCTTTTTAATTATTTAAACAATGATCCCCTTGTATGATTTGGATACTTTCTTGAAAATATCTTTGGTACCCACCTAAACTTTGATATAAAATTTGTTTTAACCTGTACGAATTTACATTTTGACTTTTTTTTATTTTATTAGGCTATTTCTGCGGACTTTGCAAACTGATATTACTAATAATTAAAACGATCGAAATATCGAAAACATCTACCAGAACAACACAATAAAAGTAAAAGTAGAAGATGAACTAACTGACCCAATTGAAGCTGGCAATGGGATAAGACGGGATTCCTTGAGTCCTTTATTGTTCAACCTGATCATGGAAATAGAAATGGGAGAAAAACAACTTAAAATAATCTGCTATGCAGACGATGCAATACTAATCTCTCAAATTGAAGATCATTTACAACGTATGCTGCACCAATTTAACATAATCGCCAGAAAATTTAACATGTTAATTTCCCACAAAAAGACAAAATGCATGGTTACAACAGCAAATCCAAGAAGATGTAAATTGGAGTTGGAGGGTCAAATAATAGAACAAGTGATGGATTTTAAAGATCTAGGCATCAGACTATCTAGCTACGGAAGGCTCGAAACAGAATTTGAAGATCAAGTGAATAGAGCATACAGAGCCGCAGGTTGCCTGAATGACACAATATGGAAAAATAAAAATATCGGAAAAGAAGTGAAAGGCAGAATTTACAAAACAGTCATCAGACCAATAATGAAATACGCGGCAGAAACACGACCTGACACAGAGAAGACAAAAATATTGGTCAAAATAGCGGAGATGAAAACCCTTCGAAAAGTCGATAGTAAGACTCTATGGGACAGAGCTAGAAGTACAGATATACGACGGAGATGCAAGGTGGACAGCATTAATAAGACTGGGTAAGAAACAGAATAATGGAATGGAATGACCACATAAGCCGAATGACAAAAAATAGAGTAGTAAGAACAGCGAGAGACGGTTCCCCAATAAGAAGACGATTAGTGGGAAGACCTCGAAAACTATGGAAAGACAACTTACTAGAGGCACATTGAAGAAACAGTCTATACACAAAAAAGAAGAAGAAGAAGAAGAAGAAAAAGAAGAAGAAGAAAAAGAAGAAGAAGAGAAGAAGAAGAAGAAGAAGAAGAAGAAGAAGAAGTCTTAAGATCAGATTCCAGAAATAAAACAACTGCTAAATCACTTTTCCTTGTTTTTTCCTAATTTGACCAGAGTATAAAGCAAGTAGCGAATACAATGCAACGATCTATTATACTATGAATTTAATGGTACGTGTAATGTGTGTGTCGAAGGGGCAAATGCGATGTGCTTTACGAGAATTTCATCATTAACGCTGGTTTTTTTACAAGATCGGTGCTTAACAATGACGTGATTGATCTAAAAAAGTCAAAATAGTTTGGCAATTGTATGCAAAACAGATGGTCAAGCTCTCGAATGATGAATAATTCTTTTTGTCACGCCTGGAATACCTAATGTACGGGATGTACACCTGTACACAAAAAAGTAAAATATTGGGCTTTAATTTTATGGCAATGTTATAGGTATCTATCTACCTATAAGCTAGGTACCTACAGCCTCTGCCGCTTCTCGCATTTCGACTGCCATCTTTTTCTGTCCATCCATTCGTCTTCTTTGATGGCTCTATCTCTCATGATTAATGTTGCCCAAAATCGTTCTTGGTCTTGCAGTCTTGGTCTTGTTCTTGCATTTTCGCAAGACCAAGACCAAGGCCGCTTTATTTTAGCAAGACCAATACCAATACTGACCGTGCAAGACTTGAACAAGAACAAGACTAAACCTGCAAGGCTCTTGCGTCTTGCAGTTAGGATTGAGTGTCGTTTTAGGGAATTAGTTCGGGTATATGCTTAGAGACTATGAGACGCAAAAATAGGTAACATAAATTTGGAAAATTGGACTTATGCGCATTATGAACAATACAATAAACATACATAGCGAATCAAAATATACATTAAAAGAACACTTGACATATTTATTTGACACGTACTCAGAGGTCATAATAAATTATTACAATGTAAAAATAAAATATTTTGTAATACATTATTTCCTAGCAGACGACGCCTTCGCTCTGAAATTAATTGTAATTGTCTAGATTTTGAGAATAGCTGTCCTCTCATAAAATAATCTTTTGTTGTGACGCCGACAGTAATATCCTATTGAAACTTTTTAATGATGTCACCAAAGCTGATATAATACGACACCCACTTAATTGTTTTTCCTTATCAGTTTAAAGACTAAATACTATCGCAGGTATATAAACTTTTTGCAGTGTGCAATTATATCAATGGGTCAAACAAAATACCATTCTAGACAAATGTTCTTTAATACAGCCAAGTTTATGCCATTTATTGGATTTTTTGTGTTTTAACCATGTTTTAGCACATGTAAGGTTAGGAAATGCAAATGTTTATTAAGAAACAGACTGACTTCCGTGGGACATCGTAATGTTAGTGAGTTAGTGAGTTAGTAGACTCAGTTAGTGAGAGTATAGGCAGGGATAGTTTAGATCGTGGGTTCAAACCCCACCCGATGTGAGTTGTTTATAGATTTATTAATTTGGTTGGTTTTTACATGTCTACAGGGTGAGGCAGATAAATGGCCTATTAGAAATATCTTGAGAACTAAAGGCAACAGAATCATGAAAATTGGAACGGAGGGGTTTTAAAGAGTGATCTATTTAATGAAAATATCTTCGTCTATTTCCTACTTCCGGTTATACCGGAAGTTGCTTATAACTTCATTTTTTTGAAAATGACACCCTGCATATTTTCACCTAAATTTTTAAATTCTCCTCGATGTCTTCGTTGTTAAAATGTTTTGTAATGTTATATAGGGTAGTTTAAAAGAGAATTACATTTTTTTTCTTAATATCGTAGCAATATTCACACCCTGTAGAATTGTTGTAGTAGTTTGACATTAAAAACTCTATTTATATGTTCAGATGATTTTTAATATAATCTACTATTGTTAAAAATTGTTAGTATAGCTAAATTTTTAATTTTAGAATACAGGGTTGGTCGAAACTCGGAATGAGCATTTTCTGAGTTTGCTTAAATGGAGCACCCTGTATTTTAATATTGTAATGATATAATATGTTATGGTACTTTTTTATTTCTTAAGCATTCCCTATACCTAACTGCTTTAGTTTGTGAGTTCTTGGTGATTCAAGCCAAATAGGTATTATTTGCAACAAAAAATACTTATGTGAAATTTTATTAGGTTGGCCGTGAACATAATATGTTCGCAAATAATTCAATAATATTCAACCGCAAATAATTTTTCGGAAATAGATACATATTAATCTAGAGTCTAGACTGATCCTAAAAATTACCATTTATTGAGCTATTAAAATACCTACGTAGTTAAGATTGTTAGTGCGATTAACAATTAAGCACAAATTAAGGCAGTTATGTATAGAGAATGCTTAAGAAATAAATAAGTACCATAATATTATTTCATTACAATACTAAAATACAGGGTGTTCCATTTAAGAAAACTCAGAAAATATTCATTCCGAGTTTCGACCAACCCTGTATACCAAATTCAACATTTAGCTACACTAATAATTTTTAACAATAGTAGACTATATTAAAAATCATTTGAACATAAATAAAGTTTTTGATGTCAAATAACCAATTCTACAGGATGTGAAAATTGCTACGCAATTAATAAGAACACGTAATTATCTTTTAAACTACCCTATATAATATTACTGGAATCAAAGAGCACAAATTGTAATAGATAACGAACCCAGTCCAGAAATTGAAATCAGGAGAGGAGTTCGGCAGGGATGTATTATGTCTCCATTACTCTTTAATGCATATAGTGAAGCCATTTTTGAAGAAGCATTGCTATCTCAAAGTGAAGGAATAATAATTAACGGAAGATCTATTAACAACATAAGATATGCAGATGACACCGTGATTATAGCAAGCTCTGCTGAACAACTCCAACTACTACTGAACAAAACAGACAATTTCTGTAAAGAATATGGACTAAAAATGAATATAAAAAAGACCAAATACATGATAATAACTAAGAAAACAAACATACAAACAAGCATACATTTGGGAAATGTACCGATAGAAAGGGTTGATAAATACAAATACCTAGGAACCTGGATTTCAGAGAAAAATGATCAAACAACAGAAATAAGGACCAGGATAGAAATAGCAAGAAATGCGTTTGTAAAAATGAAAACAGTTCTCTGCAACAAAGACCTTAGCTTAGAACTGAGAGCAAGAGCTTTGAGATGCTACGTGTTCTCGATACTACAATATGGACTTGAAAGCTGGACATTAAAGCAAGAACACATAAATAAGCTACAGTCATTTGAAATGTGGTGTTACAGAAGAATGCTTAGAATAGCATGGACACAGAGGAAAACGAACACGGAAGTACTGCGAGAAATGGGTAAAGAATGCGAAATAATAAACACAATAAAAATAAGAAAGTTACAATATCTGGGACACGTAATGAGGGGACCGCGATATGAAATGCTAAGACTGATAATACAGGGAAAGATAAGAGGCGGAAGGAGTATAGGAAGAAGGAGAGTGTCATGGTTAAAGAATTTAAGGGACTGGTTTAGATGCAGTTCTATAGAACCCTTTAGAGCAGCGGTGGATAGAGTAAAGATAGTAATGATGATATCCAACCTCCGATTAGGAGACGGCACTTGAAGAAGAAGATATAATATTACAAAACCTCGTAATTTAGAAAGAAGACATGGAAGAGAATTCAGAAATGTAAAAATATACAGGGTGTCCCATTTAAAAAAACGAAGTTATAAGCAACTTCCGGTATAACTGGAAGTAGGAAATAGATAAAATATTTTCATTAAATAGATTTTCATGATTCTGTTGTCTTTAGTTCTCGAGATATTTTTAATAAAAAGGTTTATCTGCCTCACCCTGTATGTTAAGGCAAGCTGAAAATGTACCTATACTGTTACGTTGTTCTAAGATCTAAAGTAACGTTTAATAAATAGTAATATACTAGTGGGCAACTGCGCGACTTGCAAGACTCTTGCTGCAAGACCAAGACCAAGACCGGGAGTGCAATACCAAGACCAAGACCAAGACCAGGTGTATTGGTGCAAGACCAAGACCAAGACTCTTTAAGTCTCGTCTTGGTCTTGCATTTGGGCAACACTACTCATGATGTGCCGTACATTTTCTTCCCATGCAACTGAAGGCCTTCCCCTTCTTCTTCTTTGTTGTGGTATGTAATTTAAAGCTTTCTTTGGTCATCTATCTTCATTCATTCGTTTCACGTGACCATACCACACTAGTTGTCTCGTTTCAATTCTATCTACACTGGAATATACAGTATTTGTCCTCCTTCTAATATCTTCATTCCTGATGTGATCTTCTTTGGATATACCACACGCTCTCCTTAGATAATCCATTTCTACTACTTCTATTCTCTTTCGATCTTTCTTCGTGATCTGCCAAACTTCTGCCCCATAAGTCATAATAGGCTCTACCAAGGTACGAGGTACGATAGATTGTCAATTTCGTTTTTTATCTTATATCTTTAGACCATAGTAGAGAGTTTAGAATGTTTACGGCTTTTTTGCCCTGCTGCGTTCTGTTTTCGATGTCTCTTTTGGTAGTGCCTTCTTTAGATATTATAGATCCGAGATATTGATATTCTTTACATGTTTTTGTGGTTCTAATTTCTATATCTGGACCTTCTTCATCATCCCCTATTTTAAGATACTCTGTCTTTGACATATTCATATTGAGGCCCCATTTTTCATATCCTTTCTTTAGTTTTCTAAACATGTAGTCCATGTCTTCCTCATCATTCGCTACGACTACCTGATCATCTGCGAAAAACAAAGTTGTTATACATTTACCACCGACCATGTCTATTCCCATTCCGGATACTTGTTTGCTCCACTGGTCTAGCTATGATTGAAATATATTTTAAATAAAGTCGGAGACAGACAACATCCTTGTTTAAGCCTCTTTGTTATTGGAAATTATTCAGATATAAAGTTTCCTTCTTTAACGACACTTCTTGCATTTTTGTATATATTTACGATAGCATTCACATACTCTCTACTAAAACCTACTTTCGTCAATGTTTGAAACAGTTTTTTCAAAGGTACCGTATCGTATGCCTTCTCTAAATCTACAAACAATAGGTGGGTAGATAGATTCCTTGCCTTCCGCTTTTCTATTACCTGCTGCAGAAGGAACATATTATCAGTGCACGATCTTCCTGCACGAAATCCTCTTTGTTCTTCCATGTCTTAGTATTCTGATTGCCAATGTTATATAAATCATTTAAGAAATGTTTCATGAAAATTTTCATGTAAGTCATAACCAACAACTATTCCATCCATCCTTGAATGTAAGATTAAGATGTAAGCCTCTCTTAGATGCGTCTATTCATTGTTGTTCGTTTTTTTTTGCATCCACTCATGTCAAGCCATTCACTTAATGTCATCAGTCGAGCTGGTTTGAGGTCTGCCTCTACTTCTCCTGCTTTCTCTTGGTCTCCATTTAACAATTCGCGTCATCCAACGGTTATCTTCTATTCTTCCTATGTGTCCTGTGCAGTTCCATTTTAACCGACAATCTTTTGGATTATATGTTATTTTTGTTGAGCATTCTTCTTACCATAGCACTCTGAGTCAATTGAAGTTTGCTTCGGCCAATACCTTTAATCAGTGAAGTACTGAGCATGGCTCCGCGGGTTCCGCTCTAAAGCGCTTTTTGCTTCTTTTGTTTCTAATTTGATTATTTCTAATATAATTATATTTTGAACTACACAAGTACACACTACGAAATGTAACTGCTTAATAAATTTTCATTTTTGTGTAGGTACTTATTAATAAAAACAAAGAATAACTATTCATCAAAAAATTTTAAATCAATATTTATTAAGAAATACAGGGAACGCTTTTGTAAGGTTCCTTGCTCCTTTTACCTGCTTGCCGAAGTCCTTGTTTAAAGACTAACCGCCGGTGCCTGCCTACACGTGCTAACTCAAACACTTGTATTCTTTATATTAGCACGATCCATGAATAAGTTGTAGGTAAACTAAAAAGTTGCAGAAATTCGGAAACTGAGACATTCAATGCAAGTTTTATACGGTGGGTCATAAAAATAATCCCAATACGATAGGCTAGATGCTCGATACTTGTGTTATACAATGTGAGTTTTTATTGGTCGGGTGGGCCGCATCCCAACTGGAATCAGGGACCGCTGATCTATCGGTACGCCACTGCGTTTAATGTTTATTTCACATACTAGGGTTGGTAGTCTAATTGTCAGGTGATTCTGAGCCGAACCGTTTTTTGTTTGTTGCATGATTGTTTGCAATGTGTTCGCAAGATCTGTAAGACGGTTTGGCGGTTCGATGTGTTGCTTATTTAGTTTACCCAGGGTGCACCACGAGGAGGCGAGACAGATTTACACCCTCGATTGAATAATGTAAAAAAAGGAACATTTTATGAAGATAATATTGTAAGATAAAAATATTAAAAGTATCTATTATTAAGCTCTTAAAATAACTACCCTTCCTTACCTCTTCTTTTCTTTATAACCCCATTCCCTTGGTAAGTAAGAATTAGTTTACTAAAGAGATTTTTTAAAATAAACAATAAACCGAATAATCAATAATAAAATTACAGTAAAAGGTGTTTGTACTCATTATTAATTTACCTATTAACTATCTCTTAATTTTACAGGTATACTATTCTGTAGGTTATTATTCCTAATATGTAAATAATTGTTTTAATAGTACATCAACAAATAATATGCAACAACTCACCTGATAAACATGAACCAGGACCGGAGGAACTAAAGGAATTTTTGAATTGGGCAAGACCTGAAATAAAATCAATATCTCATATAATTATAAACAAATAATCATAAAACTATGCAAATAACAAATAGTATATTAATATGATTTTAGAGCAATTAGAGATGTGCAGAATTCAGTTTTTACTCAGTATTGATCGAATCTGCCCTGTATCTTCAAGTCAGACAACTTCACTGTGTAATGTGTATTGCATATTTTCAGGTAGGTGGCACGGTTTATCTGATTATTTCAAAAGGTAATATGCGTGTAACATACAAAGGGCTTGTTGATTTAGTCCAGGTCGCATCTGTTTTGAGATGGACGTTGAGAGGTGACACGGTTATTAGACTTTATTAAGAGGTGACTCATACTTTTTTGCAGAAATTGCTTGGAATTAATTCATATACTAATAATTGAGTTATCCTCCCACTCAAAAAGGTCCGGAACATTGTTTAAATAATCAAAATGTCAAAAAATGAAGGAACAATTCGATTTTTTCCTTTGATTTTCAACGAAAACTTTTCGTTTATAAATTTGCAAAAGTCTGTGTGTTATTGCGTCGCCGCTCCTGCAATACTTAGAGCAGATGTATCGATGGATTCTTATGTAGTTTTGTCTTCTGAATCCAAATCTGAAAACGGCATTTCGATATCTCGAACCGTCTTCGAGATAATCGACCTCAAAATCTAAAATGTGACGTCACAATCCGGTTATCTCCTATCAGGCACTAAACTTTTTTTTTAATCTGAATTTGTTAAGCAAAGCAAATGTTATTATTTATATTTGAGTTTGACACTTCGTTAATGTCAAACTAAATTTTAAATTATTTAGCTATTAATAAAACATAAATGACATTTTATAGTGAATTTAATTATTATAATAATATGTGTAATAAATGTATAAAAATACAATTTGAGTATATTTTGAAAGCAATAATACATATTATACTATACCTATTAATAATGAATCAGTAGAAACAATTATATTTAAATTTGGTAAATATCTATAACTCCACTCGACCAGCGACCAGCGCACACAACTCAAAACACAAGTACGCCAATACGGTTGCGTGAAGCGTGGCGCAAAGCCGTGGAATTTACGAGACTCGCTAGGTCTGTAGATCCAAGTAAAGTTCATCAGTTAAAAGTATCTTTATCATGTATGTATTATTTATTTTACAATATTGGAAAATTGTTATTTAAAATGTGGTTTGGAATAAAAAAGTATGTTCTGATATATGAAATTACATCCTTCTAATGGAAAAAAATATTTGACGAATTTTCTCAAATTATGGATACCAACACCATTTTCATTTATAACTCTTGTATTTTTAATTTGACGAAGAAAAGTTATTCTTCATAAAAATCTCTTCTTGGTCTAAGATTTATGATGCAACCATCATGAATCAAATTTTATTAATTTTATACGAGGTATGTAAAAAAATATGAATTTCGAGTAAAGTATCTTTATAGTTCACAACATTTAAATTAGAATAATGTACTTGCACATTAAAACATAATTTTTAATTCTAAACAGTTTTTCGTAATAGCAATTTTCTATATTATGAATTTAAATACAGTGAAACCTCGATAAGTCGGATTAATCGGGACCGCGGCCGATCCGGGTTATCGAAAATCCGGGTTAGCCGGAGAATATGGTAAAAATTAGTAAAATAAATATTTTTAATAGGAAAATACACATTATTATTGCAAAAACATGAAATATTTATGCACAGTACATCTAAATTACGTACAGTGGTATACACTATTGTTTATTTCTTGGTAAAAAACTCAGTCAAAGTGAAAAAATGTTTGTTTTGTCTGATGAAAATCGGTCCGGGTTAGCCGGATTTCCGGGTTATCGGGGGCCGACTTATTGGGGTCCCACTGTAGGTATATAAACAAAGTTTTCGTTATGATAATGCTCGCATTTTCAGCTTGTTTGATTATAACTTTTAAAGTATTTATTTCCGAGAAAAGTTGTACTGACAGAAAAGTTGCGTAGTTAAATTTCCTACAATACAGGATTGGTTACAAATTTTAAAAATTGTCACCCTTGTTGCAAATGTTGCAAAATAGCAATAATTACACACAATAATAGCTACACTTAGGACCTTCATATTTCACCCAGAAAAACTTTATGAAACAATAAAACAATACTGTAAATTTCATTAAGATTGGTTCAATAGATTTTGCAAAATAAATTTTGCAATCCACCCTTCGCAAAAAATGCATTTTTTTCGAAATCTTTCAGGACTGAAAATAAAGCAGATAGCCAGTTAAATTTTTTTGCTTAGAGAAGAATATTGTTCCTTTTATTTGCAATTTGCAAAATTAAAATCGGCTAACTACCACGGATTCAGGAATTTTTTTAAATAAACATTAATTTTTGGTGCTACGCGCAGGACAGCGGATATGTTTGCTCTGATTGGGCATTCCAATGACCTGTCAAAAATTTCTACCAATCTTTATCTAACATATTATTTCCTTAGGTACTCTATATTTTGTGGTATTTTAATATTTTAATTTTTTGGCATTTTGATTATTTAATTAATGTTCCGGACCTTTTTGAGTGGGAGGATAAGTCAAATATTATTATATGAGCTACTTTTCAAGCAATTTCTACAAAAAACTATGAGTCACCTCTCAATATCTAAATCTACTAATATCTTTACAGATGCGCCCTACTCTAATTTGATAGTAGACCTTAGGATAAAGCGGTTTAAATTAACTGACCTATGTTTAATTGTTAATATTTAGAATAATCTTTTTTGAGAACGATTTCCGGAGTGGGGGAAATCGACTTCAAATTAGTTCATTAAAAATGTAATTTTGATTACACCAGTAATAAGTTTCAGAAACTGCTAAAATACCTATACTAAAATCAAGTAGCCTCTATTCAAATTGGGAATAGTCGTACTGAGAAACTACCCATCAAGCTTGGAGTACGACAAAGTTGTGTTTTGTCACCCAGTCTATACTCTGAAGAAATCTCTGAAGAAGACTTTGGATGACACACAAGAGATGGTTAGACTAGGCGAAAAAGTAATCAGCAATATGATTGCCGTTGCTCATGATACAGCCGTTCTTGCAGAAAATTTTGAAGATCTGCAGTGAAGTACGTTATCGGGGAGGCCTTAAAAATTAACACACCGCTTTTTCTTATTGGGGGGGTAGATAGAACGTGTAAACCATTTTAAATACCTTGGCAGCTGGTTAAATGTAAATTGTAACTCTGATGAAGAGAGGGACTAGGATCGAAATGTCATGTGAGGCTTTTATGACTTGGAAACCAGTTTTATGTAACAGAAACCTGTTGATGCATATTCGCAAGAAAGTCCTAAAGTGTTATGTGTGGTCTATCCTATTATACTTATAGTTGTTAGCCATGGACATTAAAAGCCATAATGTTTAACAAATTAGAAGCATTCGAATTGTGGTGCTATCGACGGAACTTTAAAATATAGTGGGTTTCGCACACTTCAAATGAAGATATTCTTAAAATGATGAATTCAGAACATCTGTTCATAAACATCTTAAAGACGAGAAAAACAGAATACTTCTTCCGTATAATTACAGGATCTAAATACCATCTACTTTGCCTTATAGTACAAGCAAAAATGAAGGTAAAGAGTTGGAGTGGTCGAAAGAAACTTTCATGGCTACGTAATTTTGGGCAATGGTGTGTTTCCACAGTAGAACCTATTTCGCAAAGCAGTAGATAAGAAAATATTTCAGGAATTTATAAACATGATGAATGCCAACGTCTGAATATGGACCTACAGAAGAAGAAGGGCTACTTTCACATTTGCAGCAGCGAGGTACCATTTAAGTATGTACTAGTTTTATACATCAAGAGAGTAATATATAGAACAGTTTGTCTAACCAGTTTTAAATCATCCAATGTAATAAATATAAAATATACAATATTGCTATTGCTCCAAGTACAAGACCAGTCTGTTAATTATTTTCTCCATAAGCTTACCTGCTGTTTGTCCTATTTTTTAATATGAAGACTAATTTATTCACTCCAGGACTTTAGAAAAGTTTTTATTGTCCAAACTATTGTACATTCCGAGTTCAGTTGCAGCTGCAGCTGCAACAGCTGAGTATTTGCAAGTAGACAGTTCATATAATAATTTGTACATTATGACAGTATAGCCTATACATACAGTAATTTAATGCCTCAAGATAAAATACTTGGGGGTAAAGTTTTTTTGGCTTTTAGTACTAATTATAATTTGCAATCAAAACAGAACATCGTCGAAACATCTGAGCGGATTGTTTTGCTACCTTTTAATCTACGAAACGCCAGCTTACACAACATTGTACGATATGACTGTATTGTACCCAAAACATATAAAAATAGGTAAATACTGTAAACGGCATAAAATCACTCGAAACGACTCAATAAAATTAAATGTTTTGACTCGAAAGCATTGTAGTTGTACAAAGCAGCCTGTAAAACCGTCGATCAACCAATATAGGATTACATTTATTCTGACATAAAGACTTGAATATGGTCTATTATCCGAAAAATCCCAAAGCTCCTACACGCACAAAGCTTGGCATCTCTTGTGGTCAAAACATTTTTAAATCGATCCACCGTTCACGATTCTAGTCCTATTTGACAAAGAAGATAAGGTCGAGGAAAGCCCTTATGCTTCATTATTTCTCAATAGAGGCTTATGCTCAGGTCTCAGGTTATACCAGTGGCGCACTCGGACTCATAGAAGAGTGTTCAGATGTTTTAAAAATTTAAAAAAGCTATAAATTACACTTTATTATACAGACTGTTTAGTTTTTAATTAGATAGATATCCTATCTGACACTCCGTCCTTCGCCGTCATTATCATCCTCATAGCCGACGATAGTGAAATAAGCAATGTTGCCGATTTTAGCGCCTCCTTCAATGGGCGATATCTAATCCAAATGTAAACGTATTGTAGTTCTAGTAATATTGTGTTACTGGATCATATAGTATACCAATATAATTTAGTTTTTTAATCAATACAAAAAATAGGGTAAAAATAAAATATCTACTTAATAGAACCTAACATCATCATCAGCCCATTTTAAGTCCACTGCAGGATATAGGCCTCCCCTGTCAGTATCCAGAGTACACGGTCTTGTAGATACAGTAAGTATCCAAGTTTTCGTCATCTTTCGCAAATCATCTTGCTATGATGTAAATGGTCTTCCTCTGTTTCGTTTATCTGTTCTTGGTCTCCGTTCGGCTAACTTGTGTGTCCACCTTCCATCCTTCATCTTTTCCACATGTCTCTCCCATCGCTATTTCAATCTGCAAGCTCTATCCACAATATATGTAACTCCGGATATATTCCGTAGGTCGTCATTTGTGATCTTGTCTGTTATTGATACCCCTATCCTTGAACGCTATATCATTCTTTGTGCTATTCTTAGTTTTAAAGCATTGTATTTTTAACCACATTAGATATATTTATACTGGCAGATCACACTGATTGACTTTCCGCTTTAGATTAATTTTTATGTTCTGCCCATCCACTTTCTATTCTTCTTGATACAACACATGTTGGAAGACTCTGGATGATGCATGCTGATAGGATACTGTGCTGCAGAATCGGAGGACAGCGATGCCATGATACTACGACAACCAGAGAAAAAGCCACTTCGAGAATAACTTTTAACCGGTGCGCGCATGACGTCAGCGCCCGACAAACTTGTATGAAGACTTATTGGAAAGCATATAGTTTTATACGGTTTTATACATTCTCGTGTTATTAAATAACTGAAATTGCCGTTCGTCTGTTCTGTTACACTGTTTAATTTATACTTTGATGAATTATTATAATCATACCAGTAAAATAATACAACATATGTAGGTACTGTACTAAAAAACGTAATAGTTTTTTCACTCCAAAAATTTAAGAGGTTTTTTGGCATGCAGAAAACTTTAAATAAACCGCGTCAAATAAAAGATGGTTTACTAACAAATAATAAAAAAACTAAAGTTTCAAAAAAGTATTAAAATTACAAAAACAAAAAGTAAGTAGATAGATTTAGATGGATTTAAAGAGGTGGCCGTTTAGCCTATTCCACTGCTACCTTTTCAGATCTATCGTGGTCCTCTAATTCTAGATTACATTCGTTAGTCTGGCCCTTTTTAAAAGGTCCAATAAGCCCCAATTCTCATGGAGTATTCCATTTCAGCCTATGATCAGTATAAACCCCAAGGTATGTATTTTGTTTTTTTTTGGCAAATGAAATCTCTGTTCCTCCCAGCACCGGTAGTTTTAAGCCTTCTAGTGCTGTCCTTTGGGTGCAGTTGGCGATTTGTTTTCTGAGCATTGACTATCAGTCTCTCTTATTTACACCGATCGTCAACTATATTTGGGGCTGCTTACATTCTCCCAGACACCAGCTGGGCAAACCTGCCCCTGATGACGATTGATATATCGTCAGTGTATCTTAGACAAAAAAGTCTTCTGTGGAGAGATTTTTGAGATCATCTACCAAGGTTGCTCAAAGTAGAGGTGACAGAACTCCTCCTTGTGGACAGCCTCCACCTACTCTTGCTTTGATGGTTGCTTTAACTAGAGTTGATATTACTATCCTATTCTCCAGGTATAACCTTATCTATCTGCATAATACCGCAGGGATTGTTTATCGACTATCTATGTAGTCTAGATCCGCTGAGTTTAGTTTCAACAGGGCCACCACGAGAAGGGTGCAATCAAAGATTACACACCCCCAATCAATGTTGGGAGTACCCAGCGGTCTTGGGATGGTTTAAGGAGGTGCAAAGTCCTAAGTCTCTCCAAGCAAAACTCATTCCCTGAGATTAGTTCTCTTCCCGCTCAGCTTTACGTAGACTAGAAAAAGAGCACATCCCTCGGCCCAAAAAAAAAACAAAAAAACAAAACAAAAACAAAAAAAAACAATATTACATTTGATTCATTTTACTTAACGATTTTTCCAATTTTTTTTTGTCTTTCAGACTTTTCTTTCGACTTTTGGTTCAAAACTCGCATTCGAAAATACATCCGACATCTAAAAAATAGTTTTTTCACATCACCAGATATTTTAACATGAACTGATCTTTCATTGGCAAAAAATATTTTCTAGTTCACGACAGTTCGTAAGTAATATTTCTGAAGGCTTCATGCACCAAACCCCCTTCTGAGAGATGATTTACCCACGAGGAAGAAGTGTTACTATTTGTAGAACTGCCCAAACTCTCTTCATGTCGTAGCTTGAAAGCTATGAAACCAGCTAAATTTTCTAGTCCATCGTGATACAACTCTTCCATCTCAAAATCTGTTTGATGGTTTTCATTTTCTGAAGTTACTGGAAGATTTAATTGACTAAAGAGTGGTTCGGTTATCATCACTGAATCTACTACGTCATTGTTGTAACAATCAAGATTTAAAGAACTTCCTGCTTTCATGTTTTGAAGCGACATGTTTGTTGTTTCTGGTAGGTTACTTACATTAGCTGAGAGTGAAATAACTTCATCGTTCCAACCCATAATAAAATTACGAAGACGGTATTTAAATTGCAAAGGAGACGGATGATCATGTAAACCTCCAATCGCACGTATTACTGAGAATAGTCCTTCTAAGCAATCTTGATTTAAATTATATGTTGTTATATAATTGATGTTGAAATATTTTTTTAAATCTAGAAAGAGTAGTAGCAAAGATTTAATACTAACAATAATACCATGCTGAAAGGGCAGTAATGACTATTTCTAATTATATTTAAGAATTTGATCCCGAAAATATAGGTTTATGCTTTCCGAAAACTTTCGCAAACTGCATAAAAATAACAAACCCAAGTTAAAAATTGAACATTTGGCCTGGCTTTTGTCGGTCAGTGACGTAGGCGTAGAAGAGAGAGAGAGACAGGTTTATTCATGCGCGTGGCTTTATCTCTAGTTGTCGTAGTATCATGAGCGATGCCAAAGTGGAAAACCAACAAAATTACGGAGTACGGATTGACGGCCCTTGGTTGTTAAGCGGAGATACAGGGCGACTTTAGTCCCTACTATCCAAAGGGAAGTTACAGCAGGTTCATCAACATCATCCAGCCTTCTGCATCCAAAGTTGAACATAGGCCTCCCCTAATTTCTTCCAGTTGTCGGTCTTGGGCTTCCTGCAACCAATTCCCAGGGACACTTTTGACGTCATATGTCCATCGTGTAGATGGTCTACCTCTACTTCTTCTGATTCCTCTAATTCCACTTCCTCTGGACTTCCTCTAATTTCACTTAATCATGCTACTCGCTCTATGACATCTGTGACGCCTGTCCTTCTTTTGATTTCCTCGTTTCTAACCATGTCTCTGAGAATGAGTCCAAGAAGTGACCGTTCCATTCTTCATTGGACCACTCTAAGTTTGGTTGCTGTGGCCTGGGTTAACGATAATGTTTCGGTGCCCTAAGTCATGACTGGAGGCACACATTGGTCGAATGTCTTCTTTTTCAAATAATTTGGCAAGTTGCTCTTGAAGATGTCTGATGGAGCTCCATATGCGGCCCATGCTAGGGTGATCCTTCTTTGTAGTTCGGCAGTTTGATTGTCCCTGACATTTTGGATTTCATGCCCTACGTATTTATATTTTTATGGCCCGCTTATACAGTATGTCCCTGTAAGTTTTATCCATATGGACAACTTTTTTATTATTAATTTTACGAAAAAAAGTTATTCTTCATAAATATCTCTGCTTGGTCCAAAACGTAAAATTTAACCATCAAATATCAAATTTTTTGAATATTATACGAGTTATGTCAAAAAGTTTGAATTTCACTCAAGAGTAAAGTATGTAGCATTATTTTTCACAATATTGAAAATTGCTATTATGAAAAGTTGTTTGGAATTAAAAACTATATTCTAGTATGTAATTACATCCTTCTAATTGAAAATTTTTTTTTGAATAATTTTGGATAACTAACGTTATATTCAGTTATTTTAATTCAGAGAACTCTTTTATTATTAATTTTACGAAAAAAAGTGATTCTTAATAAAAAGTTCTGCATGGTCTAAAACCTTAAATACAACCATCTTACGTTAAATTTTATCAATTTTATACGAGGTATGTCAAAAAATATGAATTTCGCTCAAGAGTAAAATACGTTTATTTTTCACAATAGCAAAAATTGTTATTATGAAAAGTTATTTAGAATTAAAAACTATGTTTCATTATGTAATTACATCCTTTTAATTGAAATATTCTGAACCATAAAGGTACTTTACTTTTGATCTAAATTTATCTTTTTTGACATACCTCGTATAAAATTGATAAAACTTCATATAAGATAGTTGTATTTTAGGTTTTAGACTATCCAGAACTTTTTATCAAGAATCACTTTTTTTCGTAAAATTAATAATAAAAGAGTTATCAAAATTGAAATAACTGAAAATAATGTTAGTTATCCATAATTTAAAAAAAAAAAATTTCAATTAAAAGGATGTAATTGCATATTAGAATATAGTTTTTAATTCCAAACAACTTTCAAAAATGAAGCTACTTTACTCTTGAGTGAAATTCAAACTTTTTGACATACCTCGTATAATATTCAAAAAAATTGATATTTGATGGTTAAATCTTAGGTTTTGGACCATGCAGAGCTTTTTATAAAGAATAACTTTTTTCTGTAAAATCAATAATAAAAAAGTTTTCCATATGGATACAACTTACAGGGACATACTGTATAAACCCAAATCAACTATTACTCCGTTCTTTAACGGTAAAATATTGCAAAACCTCTAAATTTTAAAGAACCGCTTGGATTGACATGAAATTTGGCATACATATAGCTAACAAGTCAAAGAAAAAAAGTGATATTGTGCCGATATGTGCTTTTGCCGTGGGGGTGATTTTAACCCCCTCTTGGGGGTGAAAAAATATTCGTCCAAAGAAAATCAGGAAATAGATAAACTGGCTAATTTTAAGTAAATTTTGTCCTATAGAGTTTTTTCATTAAGTCAATACTTTTCGAGTTATTTGGCAGTGAATATGTTTATTTTTTCAACAAAATAACCACGCTACTACTCTACTAGACGGTTTTTCGCATATAACTCAAATAGTAATTATTTTGTCGAAAAAACATTCTTAGCAAAAATATAGCCTGTAAAAAATTTAAAAAAATGGTGTGTATATCACGTTTCTATACCTAGTGGAAGCAGAGTTATAGCTAATGAAAAATAGGTTCATATTCGTCAAATTCCAAATGGAATACTTTAACGTGAAATAACCAAAAAAGAAGCACATTTCGGGGAAAACTCAATACAACTTATTTAAAGTGTTTAAAAAAAGCTTCATTTTTGTTTTATAAAAAAAATTTTTAGCATCAAAATTAAACAAGTTACGCTCAAAATAAAGTTAGTCCCTTTTGGTTTTGGTAAAAAAATCGAGAAAATCACCCCCTAATTAGTATCTTAAATGAACTTAATCGTTACGACTTCACAAGTTTCTTGACTCGTGTATATATTGTTTATATGATCTGTAAGTTTCATCGGTTCAAAGTCCTTATTATTAAAAGGGCCGTAGTTAAAAGGGGTTGAACGAGTCACTGATCACGAATGTATGCAAATTTAGAAACACCACATCTTAATCAATTTTTGTCTAACAGAAAAACAAAAAAATACATGATATTCAGAAAAGCAAATCTGACTTTTTTGTTTTTCGAGATTTTTGGTATCTCTAACAATTTTTAAGTTATTTTGAAAAAAAGCATATTTTTCAAAATTTAACTTTTTAAAAATTTTACTTTAAAACCAAATTTTTTCAAAAATAAGCACTTTGAATCTATGAAACTTACAGATCATATAATATAAACACAACATAAGTAAAATAATTTGTGGAGCGGTAACGATTAATTTCATTTAAGTTGCTAATTAGGGGTTGGTCTTCCCGATTTTTTTTTGCAAAAACAAAAGGGGCCAACTTTATTTTGAGCGTAACTTGCTTAAATTTAATACTAGGAACTTTTTGTAAAACAGAAATAAAGCTTTTTTTAAACACTTTAAAAAAGTTATAATGGGTTTTCCCCAAAAAGTGCTTAATTTTTTGGATATTTCACGTCGAAATATTCTATTTGAAATTTGGTAAATATGAATCTATTTTTCATTGGCTATAACTCTGGTTCTACGAGATCCAGAGACCTAACACGTACACCATTTTTTTTACTTTTTGAGTTATTTGCGAAAAACCGTCTAAAAATGTGGTTATTTTGTAGAAAAATGAACATATTCACTCGCAAATAACTCGAAAAGTGTTGACTTGGCGAAAAAGCTCTGTAGAACAAAAGTTACTTAAAATTAGTCAGTTTACCCATTTCCGAAATTATTTTGGACATATATATTTTCACCCCCAAGAGGGGGTGAAAGTCACCCCCAGGGCATAAGCACACATCGGCACAATATCACTTTTTTTCTTTGACATGTAAGCTATACGCATGCAAAATTTCATGTCAATCCAAGCGGTTCTTTAAAATTTAGAGCAAAAGAGCAAAAACCGTGAAAGAATGGACTATATACCTAATTCGAACATCGGACACACAGAGCGAGATCCGCATCATGAAGAAAATGCGAGGAGCACCGAGTCAACATTTCCAGTCTCATTTGGATGAAGACTGCTGTTTCAGCCTTCTACGGAAACAAAAAGAGGGCTTTTTTCTCGCATTTTTAAGGGACTTCAGACAGGAATATAAATATGGTATTTTTAAAAATTCTTGGTCAGGGTGCCCGCATGACTTTTTCATTGACTGCTTCTCCCACTTAAATTAAGGTGCATGCCTTTTCTCTTTAATAATAAAATTAGACTGTATCGTTTTGTAACTAATTAAGTTACATATAATTTTTTTTAATAATTAAGGTGCTTTTCTTGTAAATTATTAACTTCCTTTTTTATTTTATTTTTTTCCTTCAAATGTTAATTACTTCTTTCTTATGTTTTATGGAAGTAATAAACATTTGGAGAGAATAAATGTGAAATAAAAGGGAATCTAATAATTTACAAAAATATTGCAAAGAAAACCGAATACATACCTAACAACAGAAATAAAACAGCTGGAAATAGACGAAGGTAAACAAAACAAAAGAATAGACAAGTACAAGTATTTGGGTTTCAAATGATGAAAGAGTTGCCAATGCGAGTCCATTATACTATTGGATATAGTAATTGAGTCAATACTCGCAATCTTAAAGTTTGTATTTTTAATAGTTGTTACACAATCATGGGGCAACCGGTTTCGAGGCTTACACTTTATGCCTCACCTTCAGGCCCAGTACATAAAGTCTTCACAAAAGAGTACTGACTCAATTTCTATATCCAATATTATTTAGGTTTCGTAATATCAAACATAAGGTTTACAAACATTACCCAATAAGGGTAATTAAGAACATATACAACAACAATATGAATTATATCATCAGCCAAACGAGAACATCAAAACCATTTACTACGAACGAGGGACTAAGACAAGGAGGAGGATTAAGTCCAACACTGTTTATAATTTACATGGATGAGATAATTAAAGAATGTAAAGTAAAAATGAAAAAATGCATGTGGGTTATAGCAATTTAAGAAGAGTAGACATTTCAGAAGGAGCATTCGCCGATGACGTCGTCATATTGGCCACAAATGAGAAACAACTACAAAGAAATATAGAAATATGGAATGAAACACTAAAAAAATATGGAATGACAATTAATAAAAATAAAACAAAAGTTATAATCATGGGGGAAAATAAATAAGAAGAAAAGATAAACATAAAAATAGAAGAAGTAAATATAGAACAAGCACGAACATTCCAATACTTAGGAGTAGAATTAGAAGACAACGGAAGACAGGAAACAGAAATTAATAATAGAATTAAAAAAACAATGAACCTATACCATGCAATGAGCAATAAATTCATAAGTAAAAAAGAAATAACACGAAAAACAAAAATTAATGTGTTAAAGTAAATATATAGACCTGTATTAACCTTTGGTTGCGAGTCATGGGTACTAACAGAACGACAAAAAAGTAAAATACAGGCAGTAGAAATGAAATACCTTAGACGAGTTCGAGGAGTTACCAAAAGAGGTAGACTACGGAACACTCAAATAAGAGAAGATTTGGAAATCGAGTCAACGTTAGAATTTATAGAGAGAAGGCAACTCAGTTGGTGGGGTCATCTTCAGAAAATGGATCAGACAAAACCGGTGAAAGAAATTTTTACAGGCAAAAACGCAAAGAAGACAGAAGAAAGGTAGACCACGACAAACATGGGATAGAACTTTAGGCAAAATAATCGAGAAAATGGGAACAACGTGAATAGAAGCAAGGACGCTGGTTAGAAATAAGAAGGAATGGCTCAAATTTGTACATAATATACATGTATAGCAGTTATTAGTTAAATTTAAGATTAAGTTGTTTTTGTATTGTATTATAATGTAACATAATGTATTGTATTGTATGTAATGTATTGTCGCCTTACATCACTATGTGGTAAAAAGGTTTTTTGAAAATATATATAATGTCAAACAAAGACACAACTGAAGAAGATATAAAAAATAGAATAGCTAGGGGTAGGACAAACAAGCGACTGCATACGAAAATTGAACATACTGTGGGATAAGAACATCAGTTTACAAACAAAAAGAAGAATATATGACTAGAAGAATCTTGAGCCATGGATGTAAAAATTGGATCACAAATAAGAAAACCAAAAATAAAATAAGAGATTAATAAGATAAGAGAACAGAGATGAAGTTCCTAAGAAGCTGCAGAGTAACAAGAAGAGATATAATAAATAATATAGGGATTAAGAAAGGAAATAAACTCAGATAAATAGACTACATTATAACATAAGAGCACGGACATGTCAGAAGAGCAGACAAAAAGGTTGGATAAACAGAATAACACAGTGGAACCCGACAGGAGGGACAAAGAGGCAGATCTCGAAGATGTTTCAGAAATGAAGTGGACGACGCAATGGAAAGCAGAAATCTACAGGAAGGGGACTGGCAAAACAGAAAGAATTGGAGAGTAAACTTGAGTGAGGGAATGCAGTGAAAACTGTGGAAATCTTTAGTATACATATAAGGTAGTGTCGCCAAATAAGGCCAGTGTCTTAATTAGGCCAATTGAAAATATTTTCTTAAATATAGATATTATATATTAGAGGTCACCGTAAATGTCTTTCTCAGTCAAAATCGTCTAAGCCATTCAGTCCGTAGTATCACATAGCAGCGCCAAGTAGACTAGACACGTGTTTGTTACGGTGCGGAAGTTCGTTTATAAATTTTAGGTAAGTTATAAAATTACTAAAATGTTACTTAATGAAAATAAGCCAATTATTTTTTCTTTGTAAAGCGATAGTAAATTAATACTTTTTAAGGAACTGGAACTGTTTTTTCTATATATTGCTTTTTTTATTATTTTTTTATGTTAAGTAAAAAAAGTAGACAGTGTCCTAATAAAACCAATTGTCATTGTATTGACAAATTTTTGTTTTTAATATGAATAAAAGTTTCTTTCACTAAATTTTGTATTTGTTCTTTAATTCTTAGGTTTAAAATTTATTATCCACCTCAATTTGCGTAAAAAATGAAACTGGTCTTATTAAGCTACCAGTTCCTAATAAGGCCAAATATTCCAGATTTATTCAATGTTAAAATTTTATATTTCTTTATTTATTTATTAAGTATTTTATCCTGAAATTCGATAGCTAAAATGTTAGGCAATACGTATACAAGAGTTTTCCCTCATATTGTTCCTGAATAAAATATTACAGATATTTAAACGTTAAGGTGGCCTTAATTGGCGACCTTACCTTACTCGTATACGGTAAAATATAAAAAGTAAAGGACGTAAAACTAATTATTGCAAATTGTTAAGCAATAAATTGAGTGTACTAGAAGACACGCCACTGACAGTACTGCTTTAGTAGTTGGGATGTCGCATGACACGACAGCCACTTAACATATGTGTAGGGAACACGGAGAGCACAAAAACTACACATCACATAATGCGGAAGCCAAAATCTTTAGTATTGTGCTAATCATTGTGCTCTTGCCTGTTCCGGATGAAATTCGATACTTCTATTAAATCATTACAAATGAATAGAAATTATCAAAATTCTTTGGGAAGTTTTGCTGGGCATATTTTTATTGTATTTTTACAGTTATTCGTTTTCGGTGTATACTGAGGCACAAAATGCACACGATTTTTTGTATAAAAAACTAAGCAAAGCAGTGTATAAAATGTAAATAACTAAATTAGACACTCTGAAACAAGTAGTATCAGAAAAAAACTATAATACGTATACCTAAACGAAATAATAATTTTTTTCTGCAGCCGTACCAAAAAATAAATTTTTGGTGTGATTTATTAAATTGAAAGTTCCACTTTTTTCCAGTTTTTTTACTTTTGTAACGATTATTTTACTTTTGAAACGATTTTGAGTATCTACATAGGTGGCCTGAACAGTGCGAAAGTGTTTTCGGTTTTCCATTTCAAAAAATGAAATTTATTCTACAAAAGATTAGTGAAGCTGATAAAACAACTACTTATGAATTATTGCCTCTAAAGTCAAGAGATAGTTATGAATTGGTCTACAATTTATTTCAGAAATTAAGCAATAATATAAGGGAGCGTTCAAGTTTTACGTAACGTCGTTTGTGGGGGGGGGGTTAAAAATCTTCAAAAATTGCGTTACGTAATACGTGAACGCCCCATTAAGGTGCATTACGTAGGGGGGGAGAGGGTCAAAAACCTTCAAAACCGCGTTACGTAATACTTGAACGCTCCCTAAACAACAACATGCATAATATAAATAATAAAGGTCATTTTTGTCTATTTAGTGGAAATACCTAAAATCATAAAAAACCCTTGAGCCTCTGGAGCAATTACTTATTGCTTAAGTCCACAATTAACATTAAAATAATATAGATATAATCCGATATTCCAAAGTTACTGCTTTCCTTTAAAAGAAAATTCGTTGGCTACAAACCAAAAAAATTAAGAGTATCTATAGTTGATTTTTTAACCAAGAGGAGTAAACTAAAAAGACAGATTCACACCCAAGAAAGTTACTAGAAGGGTCACCACATTCATCTTCTTTTTTCGTTGATCATATCAGCTTTCGATAATAATCCATACTTATTATATTATACTAACACATCGCTAAAGAGTTCTAAAAACAACTGTGTTTATATAAAAGTAGACTAAAAATCTAAAAATCAAAGGAATAATACAGAAAACACAAAAAAATCGCCGATATACTTAATTAACCTATAAAATGACAGAAGTGCCAAAATTTCATAAATGTCAAAATTTAATAACAGTGGAGTAAACTTGCCTACGGTTGGACCAATTAGAAACAAGCATTACGGCGCGGTAAATTTGAATCACTCCTCTTGGTTAAAAAACAAACAATAGGTATTTAATAAAGAAGAAAGATAACTACTTATCAGAAGCTGTAGATAATAATATCTACTTAGTAACAAAGGTAATATAATTAAATTCCTCTCTAGTAATTTATCTTCTCATTTTTCATTAATTTTTATGCACATTTTGGGTTCCATTGATCATTGGTTTGGTAGACACTCTTCACGACTGGTCGTCGTGAAGAATTTGGTAAACCGTAATATCTAAAATCTAAAATAATATCTGCCCGGGCCCGGACCGAAAAAATTTTAATAGAATTTACAAGTATTTTTTTATAACATACCCCATACACCCCTTGTTTTTTATAATTTATTATGTTATATAATAAACATACTATTTATATAGGGTGAGGCAGATAAAGGGCCTATTAGAAATATCTCGAGAACTAAAGGCAACAGAATCATAAAAATTGGAATGAAGGGGTTTTGAATAGTGATCTATTTAATGAAAATATTTTCATCAATTTTCTACTTCCGGTTATACCGGAAGTTGCTTATAACTTCGTTTTTTTAAATGAACACCCTTTATATTTTGACATTTTTGGATTTTCCTCGATGTCTCCTTTCTTAATGTATGAGGTTTTATATTATTATATAGGGTAGTTTAAAAGATAATTACGTGTTTTTATTAATTTCGTAGCAAATTTCACACCCTGTAGAATTATAGTACTTTGACATCAAAAACTCTACTTACGTTCAGATGATTTTCATTATAGTGTACTATTGTTAAACAATATTAGTATAGCCATATATTGAATTTTAGTATACAGGATTGGTCAAAACATGGAATGAATATTTTGTGAGTTTTCTTAAACGGAACACCCTGCATTTTAGTATTGTAATGAAATGATATTTTATGGTACTTTTTTATTTTATAAGCATTCCCTATACCTAACTGCTTTAATTTGTGAGTTATTGGTAATTCAAGCCAAACATTAATTGCAACAAAAAATACGTGAAATTTTATTAGGTTGGCCTTGAAAATATTCAGTCACAAATAATTTTTCGAAAATAAATACATATTAATCTAGAGTGATCGTTAAAATTCCCAATATTGGTTGAGCTATCAAAATACTTGCGTAGTTAAGGTTGTTGGTACGATTAACAATTAAGCACAAATTAAAGCAGTTAGGTATAGGGAGTGCCTAAGAAATAAAAAAAGTAACATAAATATCATTTCATTACAATACTAAAATACAGGGTGTTCCATTTAAGAAAACTCAGAAAATACTCATTCTGAGTTTCGACCAACCCTGTATACTAAAATTTAACTATTAGCTATACAATAATTTCTGACAATAGTAGACTATATTAAAAATCATTTGAACATAAATAAAGTTTTTGATGTCAAACTACTCCAATTCTACAGGGTGTGAAAGTTGCTAGGAAATTAATAAAAAAAAACGTAATTATCTTTTAAACTACCCTGTATAACAATACAAAACCTCATATTTTAAGAAATAAGACTTCGAGTAGAATCCAAAAATGTAAAAATATACAGGGTGTCCCATTTAAAAAAACGAAGTTATAAGGAACTTCCGGTATAACCGAAAGTAGCAAATAGATGAAAATATTTTCATTAAATAGATCACTCTTCAAAACCCCTTCATGCCAATGTTCATGGGTCTGTTGCCTGTATTTCTCGAGATATTTCTAATAGGCCCTTTATCTGCCTCACCCTGTATATCAAATAATTCTTGTCCATTAAACAGATCAGTGCAGCTCGTCCTTATATCGGATCTTAGACTAAGAAAAATGAAATACTGAAATACATACTGAAAAAAATGTAGAATATTTCTGACCATAGTTGTAATTAATTTCCAAAAAATATAATAGTATAGATCCGATATAAGGTCGACCTGGACCGATATATTTAATGGATAGAAATTATTTGATATGTAATTTAATATGTCAAAAATTATAAAAACAAGGGGTGACCGATATAATTTTGTTCTGACTGTAATTAATTAATAATTAAAAAATCAATTTTATTCGAAACAAAAAAGGTATTTTGTAATTTTTCTCTTAAGGCAAAAGACACAAAATGTCGTCTGTCAAAATTTTCGATGTGTTTTAAATGTATTCATTTTTTCGAATCCTGAGAAAACTAATAAGTATTTTTGAGAAATTTAACGCAGAATGAAAGATTACGTTATTACCGAGGGCCGAAAGTCCCTTAGAATAAATAAAAAGTTTCTTTTGAATGAAATATTGGCAGTTAAAAATAACACTAAATTTTCTCATTTATTTTTACCCCTGTAACTTTAAAAGAAACATTATAGAAGTTTTCAAGGACTTTCGGATCTCGGTAATAACGTAATCTTTCATTCTGCGCTTAAATTTTTCAAAAATATTTATTAGTTTTCTCAGGATTCAAAAAATAATAATACATTTAAAACACATTGAACATTTTGACAAGCCACATATTGCGCCTTTCACCTTAAGTTGATCGTTTTCGAGCTATCAATAATTTAAAACTAAAAAAAAAACAAAATATGACGATTTGTAAGACTCAAAAACACAAGTAAAAAATATTATTTTTGTAATCATCAGGTACCTAAATTAAAGTTCAAACTTTCTTCTAGGTAGAATTTTTGCCACATTTCCGTCTAATTTTATAGTACACTGAGGTGCAAAATTAACCGGACAACTTAAAAATAGGTCGTTTTTGATGTCTCGAATTTTCTAAACCTGTTGTCGGATTTAAGAGATTTTTTAATATGTTATAGCCGTATATTCTAGCATTCATAAAATACTGAAATTAAAATCCAACTATAGCGTCATGTTTTCTCAACATTCTGTTTTTTGATTCATTCGCTTACATTAAACCATAAAAAAGTTAGTAACTTTAACAATTAGCAATGTTTTTCATCAATACAGGGTCTTTTTAAATAAGTGCAACACACTTTAAGGGGTAATTCTGCATTTAAAAATAATGACAGTTTGCTTTAAGATCGTATGTCCGCAAATGCTTCGTTTCCAAGATACGGGATGTTGAATTTTCTCTTACATAAACTGACGATTTATTTATTGTTTTAAAACCGGTTGAGATATGCAAATGAAATTTGGTGAGTTTTAAGACGTAGTTATTATATATCTTTTGACATACAAGTAAGAATTTAGTATTTACCTATACAGAAGTAAAAACTACAGTCAATTCCTTTGGTCTGCTACACATTTTACTATCTTTTCTTATTATTTTCATGTTACCTTTTTCTCTTTCAAAATAATTTTTTTAGACTATACTAAACAATAGGGTACTGCAAACATAAATCCATTAGCTTAAATTCAGTCTGTTACCTTTTTCATTTTTCCACCTACATATCAGGCAACCCACAATACTCAGCTATTTTAATTTAATTTCATATTAGTTCTTTTACATCATTCTTAACTCTGGTTAACATCTCTGTCATTTAAGATTATAAACTTGCACTAAAATTACATCAAACTTGGTTCAGTTTGTTCACTCCCCTACCATATACCACATCAAACTCATAGTTCGCTATCTTAGATACTCAGTCATTCTAGATTCTCCATTACATATTGACACTAACACATAATTTATCCTATATTAGTTAGATATCATTCCATTATTCACCCACACATTAACCACTGCTGCTGGAAGCCTTCATGGTATTTTTCCTTGAATGATTTTATTCCATCCTAAACAACATAAAGTGTAATTAGATTTTGCTGTCACATATTTTATTTTCCTTTTTGTTACTAATTCATTACTATTTTATTAATTCCATTGTTTACAATTATTTCTTTAATATTGTCATCTACTCTTGATCTGTATTCTTTTAGTTATTTTAACTTTAATTTTTCCACAATTTCCTTTACAATTTTAACAGACAGAATCATCATTACAACAGTATACAGCCAAAAAACATTCCTCACCATGTTAGGCAACCAACAGTACATATATCTATAACATTTCAAATTAAAATCTGCTTTATTTACCATCCAATCTCTCCACTTCAGGTCATTTATTGTTTACATATAGTATATATCTCATTCTATTATACTAAATTAAACTTTCACCTTTAAATTTTACAATCGATGACGTCACGCTTCTAACCGTGAAATATACCAATCTTATTTCCAACAAACCAAAAGTTTTTTCTGGATTAGAGAGTTGCTATTTTAGACTTTACAATAGATTCTCAACATATTTTTTAAACAGTTTTAATTAGCTATTACCTACCTTTACATTTTAATTAAAATCCAAAAATTAAAACTACACTTTTTGAAGTTCGTAACCAAAAATTGACTTTACCTTGTCTCGTCATGACACTCTTTGTCATTCCTTTTTCTTTTACATCAGTTGGTCTATGCTAATTGAAATGGCAAGTACCTAGTTTTTTCGAGCAGGGAAGCATGTTGCTCTTTAGGCACATACATAATTTAATCTTGTAACATCGACTTATAGTCACAATATTTTATCAAAATTTATAATGTAAGCCATATATTATGAAGTTACCACCTTCATTGGTGTGCTAGTTACAACTACTTTGCGGAATGTAAGTATTCTCCACATATTTTTCTCATTAACAGTCACAATTTTAACCTTTTTGCCTTAATCTAACGTGGAAATACTTCATTCCAGGCACTGAAGATGTTCTGTTCAGAACGAAAACGTTTTGCAATCCATGTGGATGACTTTTAGATAGTTTTTAAATAAACGATTTTATACCAAAATACAATTTGAAGTTTTTACTTCTGTATAGGTTTTTTTTAAACTATAGTATACAGCCAACTATTGGGATTTTCCCATTGATTTTAGTATTTACCATTGGCGTTAAATTCTAAATTGTATGTCAAAATATGTGCAATAATGATGTCTTAAATCCCACCAAATTTCATTTGCATATCTCAACCAGTTTTAAAACAATAAATAAATCGTTAGTTTGTAAGAAAAATTTCAACACCTTCTATATCAGAAACGAAGCATTTTCGGACATGGGTTTATAAAGCAAACTTATTTAAATCTATACTACTATACTTATTTAAAAACACCCTGTACTGATGAAAAACATTGCTAGTTGTTAAAATACCTAACTTTTTTATTGTCTAATGTAAGCGAATGAATCAAAAAAACAAAATGTTAAGAAAACATGAGACTATAGTTGGATTTTAATGTCAGTATTGTATAAATGCTAGAATATTCCACAGGGTGATGCGAACTTTGAGAAAAAACACAGTTTGATTGGTACACCCGGTATACAATGAAAATTTAACTGTTTAGTAACAATACTATTATAGCTATATTGTTAGAGAATTAGGCTACAATATATTAAAAATGTCACTTAAATAGGACAACAGGTTCGGGAAATTCGTTTATTACCGGATACAGAATTGACCCTTTCAAATAAACTATCACACGACCCCTAGTCTCATTAAAAAAAACCATCGAATACGTCATCACGTCCATATGGATGACCTCACTCCTATGAAATATATGCCAAAATATCGTAATTTAAATATAAAAATTGACCTGTTTCGGGATTTTTCCTTAAAGTCGCCGGTTTACGAAATATCAAATTTATTCCAGACATTTGCACCATACTGTATACATAGTATATTAGACTATAAGAAAATAACCTAAAAATATAATAAGTAAATAATAAGAAGAAAATATACCCAATGTCAAACAGGAGTATCTAACCCTTGAAAGAGCATCGGAGGAAGCGACTGATCTTTTGTAAAGCGAGGGCCAGATCTTGCACAGATATACAACCCTTCGGTAAGGAGGCAAATAATCGGCAATCGCCTAAAGAGGTACATACACATACACGCTTATGGGAACCGGCAGTTTACAACTGGGTTTATTTGCGCACCTAAGAAAAGAACCACTCAAGAGGCGACGAAAGAAAGATAAGAGAGTGAGAATTGTGTGCGAGGCGGACGGAGAAGTGAGGTAGGTGTCCGATGTCATCAGAAACGCTGACACCTACTTTGATCTTATCGAAAGGAACTGAATCTACTTCAAAAGGAGAAGTGCAAGGGACGTTTATGTTTAAATGGTTTATTTATAATTGGGTAAATAGTCCAGTCGGGTGGCATTTGACCTTGGCAGTTTTAGAACAGTTTTTGCTCAATATCTCAGCCATTTTCAACTCGCAAAAAGGGTAAGAACGGAAATTGTTGCTCATGTGTCTTTTTACACATATTTTCGGTGCGGTCAGTATTTTCCAAATTAAGGGGGATAACAGTGACAGTTAGAGCTTAATTATTAAATTATCTCATTTATTATTAACTCTCCGACATAAATAACAATAAATAAAAATGGAGAGAATTATATTTTATACAATTTTGATCACTTTAATTTTTTGCTAAAATCAATATTTAAGGTCGCGAGCTTAAGACCGTGTACGGATTGGTTTTATAGGAATTGCTTTTGTTCAATATCTCGGCCATTTTCAATTTTTCGACAAAATCGTACCTACGAATTTATAAGGTTGTAATTGCGATTTCCTACAATTTCTTCTTAACAATTTTTTTCGTCCAATCTACCTATATTTTCGGAGTGTTAGGGGTTAGGTTAGGGGGGATAGTGACAAAGCCTAAATATTGAATTTTAATTATCTCATTTATTATTATTAACTTCACACCCAAGAGAGTGGCACCAACATAAACAAAATAAGAGTCGAAGGACTAAATACGGAATCCACAGAACAAATATATCAGAGAAAATTACTGAAAATCGAGGAAAGCTGGGAAAAACTCAAAGATAACATAATTAAATGAGCCGTGTGAAGTTGGCACCTCTAAATACGATTTTTTCAAAAAAAAATTTATTTTTTAATTGTTCATCAAATGTCCACTCTTGTCCAGCAAAAAATTTTTTGTCCACCTTTTGTTTACGAGTTACTAAAAAAACGTAACATAAGGCCCATCACCCCGAAGTCAAAAAAACGTCGCAAAAACTGATACGTTTGATTGTCCAACTGTTGTCCACACTTGTCCAGGCATTTTTTTAATTGTCCACCTTTTATTTATTTAAATTAGCAATAATTATCGTTTGTTAGTAAAAATGACAAAAAATGAAAATTTTTGGAAATTTTTTTTCACGTTTGATTGTCCATCGAATGTCCACCTTTGTCCAGCAAAAATTTTTTTTTGTCCACCTTTTGTTTACGAGATACTAAAAAAACGTGAAATAAGGCCCAACACCCCGAAGTAAAAAAAACGTCGTAAAAACTGATACGTTTGATTGTCCAACTGTTGTCCACACTTGTCCAGGCATTTTTTTTAATTGTCCACCTTTTATTTATTTAAATTAGCAATAATTATCGTTTGTTAGTAAAAATGCCAAAAAATGAGAATTTTGGAAATTTTTTTTCTCGTTTGATTGTCCATCGAATGTCCACCCTTGTCCAGCAAAAATTTTTTTTTGTCCACCTTTTGTTTACGAGATACTAAAAAAACGTGAAATAAGGCCCAACACCCCGAAGTAAAAAAAAACGTCGTAAAAACTGATACTTTTGATTGTCCACACTTGTCCAGGCATTTTTTTAATTGTCCACCTTTTATTTATTTAAATTAGCAATAATTATCGTTTGTTAGTAAAAATGCCAAAAAATGAGAATTTTTGTAAATTTCTTTTCACGTTTGATTGTCCATCGAATGTCTACCCTTGTCCAGCAAAATTTTTTTTTGTCCACCTTTTGTTTACGAGATACTAAAAAAACGTGAAATAAGGCCCAACACCCCGAAGTCAGAAAAACGTCGTAAAAACTGATACGTTTGATTGTCCAACTGTTGTCCACACTTGTCCAGGCATTTTTTTTAATTGTCCACCTTTTGTTTATTTAAATTAGCAATAATTATTGTTTGTTAGTAAAAATGCCAAAAAATGAGAATTTTTGGAATTTTTTTTTCACGTTTGATTGTCCGTCGAATGTCCACCCTTGTCCAGCAAAAAGTTTTTTTGTCCACCTTTTTTGAAAAATATAGTTTAAAATAATTTTTCGGACCGGGAAAAAGTACAGTTTTCCGAATTCGAGATAAAGTCGTCAAAACTGACAGGTTTCGATTGTCCTTTTTTTTCATTATAGGAATAGTTGTAGTTTTTTAATAAAAATGTCAAGAAAAAAAAACAAATCTAATATTTACTCGTATGATTGTAAATATCGGCTTCGCATCTGTGTACAAACTTCACACTCGTAAATAAAATAAGTCCTAGTTATGTAATATACTATTTTTGAAAATTTTTTCATATTTGATTGTCAATCGAATTTCCATCCTTGTTTAGCTAAAAGTTTTTTCTCTACCTTTTGTTCAAGAGATTAAAAAAAAACAAGAAATAAGGCCCCGCACTCCGAATTGAAAAAAAAGTCATGAAAACCGATACGTTTAATTGTCCAACAGTTTTCCACACGTGTCCAAACATTTTTTTACCTGTCCATCTTTCTTTTACATTTTATATCAATAATTTTAATTTGTTATCAAAATCTTCAGAAAATGCAAATTTTTGAAAAATTTGTCTTTCACGCTTGATTGTCTATCGAATATCCACTCTTGTCCAGCAGGAAGTTTTTTTTTGTTCACCGTTTATGAAAAATATGGATTCAACAATATTTTGAGATTGACAAAAAGCGCAGCAATTCGACTTTGGAAATCGAGTATTATCCAACATAAGCGAATGAAACAAAAAACATAATGTTAAGAAAACCTGAGGCTATAGTTGGGTTTTAACTTCAGTATTTTATAAAAGTTAGAACATTCCACAGGGTGTTCCAAAGTTTGAGAAAAAAACACAGTTTGATTCGTACACCCTGTATACAATGACAATGTACCTGTCTAGCAACAATATTATTACATGGATATTGTTAAAGAATAAGGCTATAACACATTAAAAGAATTACTTAAATCGGACATCAGGTTTAGAAAATACAAGACATTAAAAATGACGCATTTTTTGGGGTGGCGGTTTTTTCTGCCGGTAAGTGTATGTATCATTTTCTAATTATCTCTTAGGCTAAAAATGGACAACGAAAATTTTCTTGCTAAGCAATAGTAAAAGTTAAAAACATCAAACAAACAATAATATAATTCTTCACAAGTGTGGAAAAGTTTTTTTAAACGAATCTGAGGGTTGCAATGCGAGCCGAAGGCGAGCATTGTAAGTAATCAGATGAGTTAAAAAAACTGTTCCACACTAGTTAAGAACGATATTTTATTCAACAATGTGTGAAAATGCGAATATTGCATCGCTCGAGCGTGTGGAAAAGTAACCTTTCCTACAAGGCGTTGAATAAAAATATCATTTTTTGGAATTCGCATTCATGATCCATTGTTGCTACCAAACTAAAAAATATTGCTGAGAAAAAACCAATATTTCACAAGTAATGAAAATGTCTGAACACGAATGGACAACTATGGGACAATCCAAAGCTGTTAGTCCTGACAACTTTTTTTCGAATTCGGAAACTTGTACTTCTTCCCTGTCCAAAAAATTTTTTTCAACTATTTTTTTCAAAAAAGGTGGACAAAAAAACTTTTTGTTGGACAAGGGTGAACATTCGACAAACAATCAAATGTGAAAAAAAAAATTCCAAAAATTCTCATTTTTTGGCATTTTACTAACAAATAATAATTATTGCTAATTTAAATAAACGAAAGGTGGACAATTAAAAAAAATGCCTGGATAAGTGTGGACAACAGTTGGACAATCAAACGTATCAGTTTTTACGACGTTTTTTTGACTTCGGGGTGTTGGGTCTTATTTCACGTTTTTTTAGTGTCTCGTAAACAAAAGGTGGACAAAAAAAAGTTATTGCTGGACAAGGATGGACATTCGATGGACAATCAAACGTGAAAAAAATTTCCAAAAATTCTCATTTTTTGTCATTTTTACTAACAAACGATAATTATTGCTAATTTAAATAAATAAAAGGTGGACAATTAAAAAAATGCCTGGACAAGTGTGGACAACAGTTGGACAATCAAACGTATCAATTTTTACGACGTTTTTTTGACTTTCGGGGTGTTGGGCCTTATTTCACGTTTTTTTAGTATCTCGTAAACAAAATGTGGACAAAAAAAATTTTGCTGGACAAGAGTGGACATTTAATGGACAATTAAAAAATAAATTTTTTTTTGAAAAAATCGTATTTAGAGGTGCCAACTTCACACGGCTAATTAAATGAGCAACAGAATCACTTGAAGAAAGGAAAGTAACGAATAGGTAACATATCAAAAAAATAATCCCATGGTTTAGAGAGGAAGTGAAGAAAATAAGAAAGCCTTTTTACAATGCAGAACAAAACAAATACAACAGGCATACACATACAAACCCTATAAACGAAGCTGAAACGAATACTTAGGTTAGACAAATAAAAAGGGAACACTGGCAGAGCTTCTCAAAACAGATAGAACACAACTTCTATGGAACACAGAAACAAATATGGAGAATGATCAGAGAAAAAAGAAACGAGATGAATGAGACACATTTAGAAGGAAACATGTGCAGACTACTTTCGATCCCTCTTTGCTAAAGGTGGCGGTAATAGACCACCAACACCTGAAGTGATAACAAACGAAGAAATAAATATTGAGGAGGAAGAGGTAAAGGAAGCATTAAGGAAATTAAAAAATAGAAAATCAACAACCAAAGTGATAACAAACTGAATAAAATGAACATTTGCAGAATGACAAGGTTTTAAGTCGGGAAGATCAGGCACCGACGCGATATGTATAATAATAGACCAGTAAGGATCTGTGAAAAAACGTCTATTTTTGGATGTGAGAGGTGGCATTCGGATTTTTGCAGATAAAGTTAGGTGACACCTTCAGTAATAATAATTGACTTATGCTCCTTCTCAAATATGCCCGGAATATTAATAAAAAAAATTAAAATATTTAAAAATTTCGAAAAACGTCGATTTTTTTCTGCTTTCTTTGCTTATAACTTTAAAACGATTCGTTTTGGAACAAAATCGTACAGAAATAAAATAAAGATAATTGAATTTTGTATGATATACTACTGGTCAAAAATGTCTTAACGTATTACCTTTTCTGCAATATAGCAATAAATACAAAATAAGGGGGCAAAATACGCCTGTTGTTATTCAATGTTTTTAACCACTTTGCTGGCACTTAGAACCTTAGCAATTTGCTTAGGAAATTCTTTGTAACATACTTAAACCGTGTACCAAATTTCATTAAAATCGACTTAATAGATTGTGCATAATAAATTTGCAATCTAAATGTTTTTAAAAAAGTTCAAATTTTTTAAAATCTTTCTGAACAAAAAGTAGACCATTTAGAAGTTGGCTAATTTTTTTACATATAAAAAGGTGCTCTACCTATCTAATACACTTTACAGAATTAAAATCGGATTATTTAAGGGGCCTCAGCAATGTTTTAAACTTATAAACAATTTTTTGGCTTATAAACAAATAGCTTTGTTTAATAATAAAAAAATAATAATTTTTAGCAATGCAAATACTTAAAACCGGTATAATTTGACTTAAACTTTCAAATGCTGTCAGCAGAATTGCTATTTTATTTTTTAATCAAAAGTTATTCGCGTTCAAAAATTTCAATTTTTCGATTTTTTGAAAGTTCCACTGCGTTTATCTCGAAAACTATGCATCCTACGAAAAAAACTTGTAAGAACATTTTTTGCTTAGAATTACCCAAGAAATACAAAAAAATGTTTTATTTTGCGAAAAATCGATGTTATGTAATTCCTCAAGTTCTTTGTTTATAACAATCTTATCGACATCCGGATCAACTGTTACCCAAAAAAATCGTGTTCTACGGGTCAAAAAATACATAAAAATCTTGGGTAAGTCCATCTAAATAAAGAAGCGCGTAGCACCCCCTCGTGGCCACATCACTAATTTGTTTATAAGCCAAAAAATTGTTTATAACTTTAAAACATTGCTGAGGCTGCTTAAATAATCCGATTTTAATTCTGTAAAGTGCATTAGATAGGTGGAGTGTTTCTTTATATGTAAAAAAATTGACAAATCTTTGTATGTTCTAGTTTTTGTTGTGCAAGATTTTAAAAAATTTTAATTTTTTAAAAAAAGTTTAGATTGCAAAATTATTATTCAAAATCTAGTCAGTCAATTTTAATGAAATTTGGTGTACGGTTTTAGCACATTACAAACATTTTCTAAGCGAATTAGGAAAATTCCAAGTTTAACCTAAGTGATGGAAAATCATTGAATAAAGACAGGCTTGTTTTGCCCCCTTATTTTATATTTATTGCTATTTTGCAGCAAGGGTGATAAATTAAGACATTTTTAACCAATTGTATCTGATAGAAAATTTAATTATCTTTGTTTTATTCCCATACGACTTTGTTCCAAAATGAATCGTTTTAAAGTTATAAACAAAAAAATTAGAAAAAAATCGATGTTATTCGAAATTTTTAATTATTTGAATTTTTTTATTAATATTCCGGGCATATTTGAGAAGGATCATAAATCAATTATTATTAACGAAGTTATCACCTAACTTTATCCTCAAAAATCTGGATGCCACCTCTCACATCCACCTAAAAACAGGTCCTTACTGGTCTATAAGGCAAGTTCAAAAGAAATCATTATTAGAATACAATAAACCACTATACATTTATATTTCGTAGACCTTAAAATGGCATTTGACAGGGTCAAATTAAAGGACGTTATCCATATATTGTACGCAAGAGAGGAATATCTCTATTATCTAGGAATAATTAAAATAATCGAAAATATCAACCAGACCAACACAATAAAAGTAAAAGTAGAAGAAGAACTAACTGACCCAATTGAAGTTGGCAGTGAGATAAGATAGGGGGATCCCCTGAGTCCTTTATTGTTCACCTGATCATGGATGAAATGATAAAAAAAAGTAAGAACTAAAAAGGACACCAAATGAGAGAAAAACAACTTAAAATAATCTGCTATGTAGATGATCCAATACTTACTAACCTCTCAACCGCCAGAAAATTTAATTTTCCCAAAAAAGACAAAATGCAGGGATATAGCAGCAAATCTACAAGATGTAAATTAGAGCTGCAGGGTCAAATAATATAACAAGTGATGGAGTTTAAATATGCATCACACATCACACTATCTAGCTAGGGAAAATTCGAAACAGAAATAGACCAGTAAGGATCTGTTTTTAGGTGGATGTGAGAGGTGGCATTCAGATTTTTGCGGATAAAGTTAGGTGATAACTTCGTTAATAATAATTGATCTATGCTCCTTCTCAAATATGCCCGGACCATTAATAAAAAAAAATAAAATATTTAAAAATTTCAAAAAATTTCGTTTTTTTTTATTTTTTTGCTTATAACTTTAAAACGATTTATTTTGGAACAAAGTCGTATAGGAATAAAACAAAGATAATTAAATTTTCTATCAGATGCGATTGGTTAAAAATGTCTTAATTTATCACCCTTGCTGCAGAATAGCAATAAATATAAAATAAGGGGGCAAAACAAGTCTGTCCTTATACAATGATTTTCCATCACTTAGGTTACACTTGGAACCTTCCTAATTCCCTTAGAAAATTTTTGTAATGTGCTAAAACCGTACACCAAATTTCATTAAAATTGACTTACTAGATTTTGCACAATAATTTTGCAATCTAAACTTTTTTTAAAAAATTGAAATTTTTAAAATCTTGCACAACAAAAACTAGAACATACAAGGATTTGTTAATTTTTTTACACATAAAGAAGCACTCCATCTATCTAATACACTTTACAGAATTGAAATCGGATTATTTAAGCAGCCTCAGCAATGTTTTAAAGTTAT
Source organism: Diabrotica virgifera virgifera (assembly GCF_917563875.1). Taxonomy (NCBI): domain Eukaryota; kingdom Metazoa; phylum Arthropoda; class Insecta; order Coleoptera; family Chrysomelidae; genus Diabrotica; species Diabrotica virgifera. The sequence continues at coordinate 16,818,891 of NC_065445.1, read as the reverse complement.
AAATAATTTTTTGGCTTATAAACAAATTAGTGCTGTGGCCAGGAGGGTGTGCTACGGGCTCCTTTATTTAGATGGACTTACCCAAGATTTTTATGTATTTTTTGACCCGTAGAACACGATTTTTTTTGGATAACAGTTGATCTGGATGTCGATAAAATTGTTATAAACAAAGAACTTGAGGAATTACATAACATCGATTTTTCGCAAAATAATATATTTTTTCTATTTCTTGGGTAATTCTAAGCAAAAAATGTTCTTACAAGTTGTTTTTTCGTAGGATCCACAGTTTTCGAGATAAACGCAGTGGAACTTTCAAAAAATCGCAGTGGAACTTTTGATTAAAAAATAAAATAGCAATTCTGTTGACAGCATTTGAAAGTTTAAGTCAAATTATACCGGTTTTAATTATTTGCATTGCTAAAAATTAATTTTTTTATTATTAAACAAAGCATTTTTTTTATAAGCCAAAAAATTGTTTATAAGTTTAAAACATTGTTGAGGCCCCTTAAATAATCCGATTTTAATTCTGTAAAGTGTATTAGATAGGTAGAGCACCTCTATATATGTAAAAAAAATTAGCCAACTTCTAAATGGTCTACTTTTTGTTCAGAAAGATTTTAAAAAATTTGAACTTTTTTAAAAACATTTAGATTGCAATTTATTATGCAAAATCAATTAGGTCGATTTTAATTAAATTTGGTACACGGTTTAAGTATGTTATAAACAATTTCCTAAGCGAATTACTAAGGTTCTAAGTGCCACCAAAGTGGTTAAAAACATTGAATAATAACAGGCGTATTTTGCCTCCTTATTTTGTATTTATTGCTATATTGCAGAAAATATATCATACAAAATTCAATTATCTTTATTTTATTTCTCTACGACTTTGTTCCAAAACGAATCGTTTTAAAGTTATAAGCAAAGAAAGCAGAAACAAATCGACGTTTTTCGAAATTTATAAATATTTTAATTTTTTTATTAATGTTCCGGGCATATTTGAGAAGGAGCATAAGTCAATTATTATTACTGAAGGTGTCACCTAACTTTATCTGCAAAAATCCGAATGCCACCTCGCACATCCAAAAATAGACGTTTTTTCACAGATCCTTACTGATCTAAAATGGAAGATCAAGCGAATATAACAAACATATCTGCATGTTACCTGAATGAAACAATATGGAGATATGAAAATATCGGGACAGAAATGAAAGGCAGAATTTACAAAACAGTCATCAGACTAATAATGGCATGCGTGGCTGAAACACGACCTGACTCAGAGAGGACAAAAGGAATGCTAGAAACAGCAGAGATGAAAACCCTTCAAAAATCAAGAGTAAGATGCTATATGACATATGACAGAGGTAGAAGTACATAATTAAGAACTGGGTAAAAACAGAAGAGTAGAATGGAATCACCACATAAGCCGAATGACGACAAATAGAGTAGTATGGACGGCGGAAGAAGCTTCCTAAATAGAAAGACGATTAGTGGGAACAACCACGAAAACAATGGAACAACAATTATAGTCTAAGAGCTAGGGCCGAAAAATCATCGTCATAAGTAATATGGAGTTTGGCATGTGAAATGTGTCTATTGTATATTTATAATTATGACCCCTTTCAGGCTGACACCTCAGAGGATACAGGAAGTAGCTATAAGGTATGAAAGGGGAAAGTTAGTGTAGTCTATTTTGTTAAACCTCCATCGATTTGCATGAAAAATGTGACTAGTTAGAACATACCTCAGGAAATAAAAATGATTTAGTGCCTACTTGCACTTTTACCCTGGGGGTGGATACCACCCCTTCTCGGGGGTAAAAACGATTGTATTAAAAATAACCCCACAAATCGATAGAGGGACAAATTATAAGTAAAATTTGTTATATCATGTTATTAAAATAAATCAATACTTTTTGAGTTATTAATTATCAAAGATTTGTCTGTTTAAGAGCACATGCGTGAAGTTACGGATGATAAAAAGAACATATTAATTAATTGTATGTTACTAAAATATTATTTCTATATTATTTCGATATTATAAATTTAGCAAAAGTGTATTCGAATATGTCAAATGTACCCATTATTGGACACCCCAAGTTTCTGGACATATTCAGTTTATAATGAAAAATAAATTCAATTAAATATCGAAATAATTTAAAAATAATATTTTACTAACATACAATTAATTAACATGTTCTTTTTATCATCCGTAACTTCACGCATATGCTCTTAAATAGACACATTTTTTATCTTTAATAACTCAAAAAGTATTGATTTATTTTAATAACATGATATAACAAATTTTACTTAAACTTTGTCTCTCTATCGATTTGTGGGGTTATTTTTAATAAAATAGTTTTCACCCGCGGGAAGGGGTGGTATTCACCACCAGGGTAAAAGTGCAAGTGGCACCAAATCAGTTTTGTTTCTTGAGGTATGCTCTAACTAGTCACCAATTTTCATGCAAATCGATGGAGGTTTAACAAAATAGGAGGTGAAAACCTTTAATGACTGCACTAACTTTCCCCTTTCATCCCTTATTGCTACTTCCTGTATCCACTGAGGTGTCAGCCTGAAAGGGGTCATAATTGTCAATATACAATGGACACATTTCACAGGAAAAACTCCATATTACTTATGACGATAATTTTTCGGCTCTAGCTCTCCGTCTATTACCTAGAGCCTAGAGGCACATTGAAGAAGCAGACAGAGTCATGTCTACGAAAGGAGTAGAAGAAATTAAAAAAAAAATTAAATTTGATAAACAATAAATTTGTAATAAATATTTTTTTTGTTAAATTCAATACACAAAGTATATTAGGTTTGTTCTAGCAAACAGTCAAACTAGTCAGAAACCGTCAGCAAACAGTTGGTCAGTGAGAAAACATAATATACAGAGAGAGTCTGTAAAGTGGAATAAATTCAATATCTCAAATACTAATTGTTTTTTTGGAAAATGCTCAGACCCGTCGATTAGTATTTCAAATTGTCCTTTTTGACATTCAATAAAAATGTATACAGGGTGTCCCAATTTAGAGATATGACGTCATCGTCGATTTTCTTAAATGGCAACACTGTCATTTTGATAGCTAATTTGATAGGGTTTGTAAAGTTATACATAACTGCAAAATATCAAATTTTTATTCTCTACCATTTACAAGATAATAGAAAATAACAAAGTTATATCTGTAATTTGGAATATATTCAATAATTAAAATTCTAACTGTTTTTTTGAAAAATGCTCAGACCCGTCGATTAGTATATCAAATTGTCATTTTTGACATATAATAATAATGTATACAGGGTGTCCCAATTTAGAGATATGACGTCATCGTTGATTTTCTTAAATGGCAACACTATCATTTTGATAGCTATTTTGATAGCGTGTGTAAAGTTATACACATCTGAAAAATTTCATAATTTTATTCCCTACCATTTACAAGATAATAAAAAATAACAAAGTTATGAAGAACAAGAAGTAATCAAATAATAATTGAATTTATTTATTTCAATTAAGCAAATGCTCATAACGTTGCCCATTGACAATTTGACAATAATTGAGGGCAACATTATGAGTTTTTGCTTAATTTATTGAAATAATTAAATTCAATTATTAGTTGATTACTTCTTTTTCATAACTTTGTTATTTTTTATTATCATCTAAATGGTAGAGAATACAAATTTGAAATTTTGCAGTTGTGTATAACTTTACACACCCTATCAAAATAGCTATCAAAATGACAGTGTTGCCATTTAAGAAAATCAACGATGACGTCATATCTCTAAATTGGGACACCCTGTATACATTATTATTATATGTCAAAAAGGATAATTTGATATACTAATCGACGGGTCTGAGCATTTTTCAAAAAAACAGTTAGTATTTTAATTATTGAATATATTCCAAATTACAGATATAACTTTGTTATTTTCTATTATCTTGTAAATGGTAGAGAATAAAAATTTGATATTTTGCAGTTATGTATAACTTTACAAACCCTATCAAATTAGCTATCAAAATGACAGTGTTGCCATTTAAGAAAATCGACGATGACGTCATATCTCTAAATTGGGACACCCTGTATACATTATTATTGAATGTCAAAAAGGACAATTTGAAATACTAATCGACGGGTCTGAGCATTTTCCAAAAAAACAATTAGTATTTGAGATATTGAATTTATTCCACTTTACAGACTCTCTCTGTATATAGTCACCAGTGCTATTTCCCTACTCGAGCTGGTAGTTCACTATTCCTTGATGGTTTCAAACCGTTTGAAACTGATGCTAGAACAAACCTAATGTGTCTACACAAAATTTCTAATATTTATACGTAATGAAATACAATATTTTATTAATTTATTTCTTATGCATCTAACATTCCTATATTATCGGTTGAAATCGATTTCCAGTTCAAATCATCATAATAATAATATGGTAAATATTTAAAAAAAATCGTAATACTCACACTTAATACACAAAGACACCAACACAATGGCTTTAAGCATTAAACTGTGAATGTGAAACAAAAAACAAGTTCTTTGCCGAGGGCCAAAAACGTATGTCGTAGTTTGACTGCACCGTATATCGTAGAGTGTTCTGCATTCTGCATCTCCCTGCAATGCAATTTTAACACCTTAAAGACGATTATCGCTTAAAACATTGTTTTGCTTGTACATTTCTAGTAGGCTGAAAAACAAGGAATAGGTATTTACAATAAAAACAAGAATTATATTGGTCATTTTCATTTGTGGTTTGACAGGTGCTTCGTAAAGCTGTGTCTTTTGAGAATGTCGGAAAACGGTAAGTTTATGTAATTTATATTTATTATTTTACAAGAAAATAAACAATATTGATGACATAAATTTAAAGACTAAATGATTTAATTCATACAAATTTACTGTAGAAGTTAAAGTAGCTTTTGAAACTGAAGATTATTACATAACATGTAATGCTATTGTATAACTTATATTATTAGTTAGTAGGTTATTGTCTGATTGAAAATATTTTACATGATGATATTAAGGAGAATATTAAGATTTTAAGATATAATATGTACCTATTAATTTTGCATTTGCATGTTATGATTTGACATATTTAGTATACGAGATGATATGCAATAATATGCATGTACATACTTACATTCTACTTTTCAATTTATCGTCTTCTTCAGAATCGGTCTGTTTACACAATCTTTGTTTTTGGAAACATTATCATTATAAGATATAATTGATTTTTTTTTGGAAACATTGTAAGATAGAGTAACATAGCGTTGTCGATTTTTGAATAAAAGTAATTCGGTGATCTCGCAGGTGCTTGTTGGCCTAAATGTTTCATAGTCCAAGGAACTATGCTCTTTGATAGTCACTATAACTACTATCTTTTTTTTATTGAGGTGGAACGCTGTTAGCAGACTAGGGAAGGTGTTCCTAGTACTGTTGTATCCTCTGACAGGAGAGGAGAACACGTAGGGCCCACAGACCAGAGTATCGTCCATGCGTCCCGCGTACCTCCCATAACCAGCCGCCTACCAACTAAAACCACCCCCTCTTCCGACCCGGAATATCCCTGGACGTGTTCTTTAGAGAACGATACATGGGGATATTCCGCGCTGTCTAGGATGTAAGTTAGAAATATAAACCAGGGAGCATCTGTAAAAATATTACCTAGTACATTTGGACGTTGAGAGGTGACTCATTTTTTTGAAGAAATTGCTTGAAAATAACTCATATAATAATATTTGAATTATCCTCCCATTCGAAAAGGTCCGGAACATTGTTTAAATAATCAAAATGTCAAAAAATTAAGGAAAAATCCGATTTTTTTCTTCGTTTTTTGATTATAACTTTAAAAGTATTCATTTTCGAGAAAACTTGCAATAACATAAAAGTTGTGTAATTCAATTTTCTACAATATAGGATTACTAAAATATTTTAAAAATTGTCACCCTTGTTGCAAAATAGCAATAATTGCGGAAAAAACATCAAAAAACAAGTACATATTCGCATTTTACGTTTTTCAACCATTTACGCTACACTTAGTGTTTTACACAGAAAATCTTTATGATATAATAAAACAATACTGTGAATTTAATTAAGACAGGTTTAATAGATTTTGTAAAATAAATTTTGCAATCCAGCTTTCGCAAACAAAATTCATTTTTTCAAAATGTTGAAGGACTGAAAATAAAGTAGACAGCAAGTTGATTTTTTTTGCATATAGAAGAATACTGTACCTTTCATCTGCAATTTGCAAAATTAAAATCGGTTAATCACCACGGCGTCAGGATTTTTTTAAATAAACATTAATTTTTGGTGCTACGCGCAGGACAGCGGATAGTCTGCTCTCATTGGGCATTCCAATGACCTTTGATAATGATTGATAAATTTTAATTTTTAGTACATTTCGATATAAATAAATAAATTTGTTTATTGCCAAATAAAAACACATACTCTGTCCTTTGAAATAACACTTTTTTAGCAAAAACTCTCTTTGTTCATATATTTTAACTTAAAAAATTAAAGTGTATTATTTTTAAACATATGCAATTGTTTAAACAATATTTCACAAACAATAATCAAATTAGTTTGATTTTTGTGAAAATAAAATATTAAAATACAACAAAATATAGAGTAAGAAAATAATATATTAGATAAAGATTGGAAGAAATTTTGGTGGAAATCAACTTGTGTGAATCGAACACCGCTGTCCTGCGCGAAGCACCAAAAGTTAATGTTTTTTAAAATAAATTCCTGGCGCCACCGCACCGTGGTAAATAATCGATTTTAATTTTGCAAATTGCAAATGAAAGATACAGTATTCTTCTATATGTAAAAAATGTCAACTTGCTATCTGCTTTATTTTCAGTCCAGCAACATTTTGAAAAAATGAATTTTTTTTGCGAAAGCTGGATTGCAAAATTTATTTTGCAAAATATTTTGAACCGATCTTAATCAAATTTATAGCATTGTTTGGCTATATCATAAAGTTTTTTTTGTCTAAAATATGCGTGTGTAGCATAAATGGGTGTAAAACGTAAAATGCGACTACTTGTTTCTTTTATGTTTTTTTTTTTCGCAATTATTGCTATTTTGCAAAAAGGGTGACAATTTTTACGCAACTTTTATGTCAGTACAACTTTTCTCGGAAGTGATTACTTTGAAAGTTATAATCAAAAAACGAAGAAAAAAATCGAATGTTTCCTTCATTTTTTTCACATTTTGATTACTTAAACAATGTTCCGGACCGTTCTGAGTGGGAGGATAACTCAATTATTACTATATGAGTTAATTCCAAGCAATTTCTGCAAAACAATATGAGTCACCTCTTAACATCCATCTCAAAACAGATGCGCCCTGGACTAATATGTGTGTCCTATTCATCTGCCTAAGAGCAACAGGAATAGGTGGAGGTTCTTTTCCTGAAGTGGAAAGTGGGCTAAGCAACTATCGGGAAGCCATAGGGCTTAGGTGGATCAAGGATCCACTATAACTAATATCTAACAATTCTTTTTTTATATTTTATATACCTAGGTCGAATAACAAAGTGTATGCAATTCTATCCAATTTTTTTCTTTCCCTTCTTCTTTTTGTGTAGACATGATTCAATGTGTTCCAGTAAGTGGTCGTTCGAATGTTTTCCTATCGTCTATGGTCCTATAAATCGTCTTACTATTGGGGAACCATCTCCAGGGCCCCCGCTACCATATGTGCAAAGTGTGCAATGCACACGGGCGCCATCCTTTAGGGGCGCCAAAACCCCGGGTCAAAAATTGAAAAATAATTTGAAAAAAAAATAAAAATTAATTTTAAAACAAAAATTGAGAAATTAAATAGGATTAGGTATAAATACACACGAAACATATTTAAATTAAGTGACAGCGATCTTTTAAAACGTTGTTTTGTTCTTGAAGAATGACTGACAGATAAGGATAATAAGGATAGGTATAGACTCCAATGATTTGTTTAATGCAATTAAAAAGTTATTTTCATTAACTGATGATACTGACCCCTTAAGTATTTTACAATATACAAGGTGTCCCGAAAAGATTGGTCATAAATTATACCACACATTCTGGGGTCACAAATAGTTCGATTGAACATAACTTACCTTAGTACAAATGTGCTCATAAAAAAGTTATAGCCCTTTGAAGTTACAAAATGAAAATCGATTTTTTTCAATATATCGAAAACTATTGGAGATTTTTTATTGAAAATGGACATGTATGATTCTTATGACAGGAACAACTTCAAGCAAAATTATAGTGAAATTTGTCCACCCCATAAAAATTTTATGGGGGTTTTGTTCCCTGAAACTCCCCAAACTTTTGCGTATGTTCCAATTAATTCATTATTGTGGTACCATTAGGTAAACACAACGATTTTAAACCTTTTTTGCCTCTTAGTATTTTTTTGATAAGCCAATTTTTATTGAGATGCGGCTTCTTTTTTAATATGTTTACATAAAAATTTTATGGGGGTTTTGTTCCTTTAAACTCCCCAAATGTTCGTGTACGTTCCAATTAAACTATTATTGTGCTACCATTAGTTAAACACAGTGTTTTTAAAACTTTTTTGACTCTTAGTTCTTTTTTCATAAGTCACCTTTTATCGAGATGTGGCTTCTTTTTCAAAATATACCTAAAAATGTAAATTATAAATAAATTTTCAGATTATTATCAGGTCTCTATAATCGTGCTTAACCATATACGAATATGTGGTGGATTCGACAAATATTCAAAATATCTCGATAAACACTGGCTTATCGAAAAATTACTTAGAAGCAAAAAAGTTTTAAAAACATTGTGTTTAACTAATGGTGCCACAATAATAATTTGATTGGAACGTACACAAAAGTTTGGGGGGGGGGTTAAGGGAACAAAAATTCCATAAAATTTTTATGGGGTGCACAAATTTCACTTTAATTTTTTTTAAGATGTTGCTGCCATAAGAATGCCACATATCCATTTTCAATAAAAAATCTGTACGACTTTTCGATATATAAAAAAAATCGATTTTAATTTTGTAACTTCAAAGGGCTGTAACTTTTTCTTGTGCACTATTGTATATAGGTAAGTCAGGTTCAATCAACCTATTTTTTACCCCAGAATCTGTGGTATAAATTATGACCAATCTTTTCGGGACACCCTGTATATTTGAAAACAATTTAATCTTCAACCTTCCAAACGTAAGCATTTCACTAAGAATTCTTTTGACATTACCTGTATCTTTAGCTGCTGACGAGAGATATTTTTAAAAGTTAAAAATCATTTGGACAATGCTTCAAGAACGATTGCCTGGGCTAACACCATTAGCAATAAATTATTGAACAAAAAATTTTTGATGTTATAAATGTTAAGAGATGCAATTGATGAATTTGAAACAGCAGTATCTCAGAAAATATCGCTACTACAATAGCTATTTTTTTATTTTTCTATTGTACCTATAGCCCAGTAAATGGACGTGAAATACGGAGATACCGTGTAATTTTCAGGGTGACCAACAAATTGCACGAAAATTTGGATGTAGGTTCTACCCTTATCCTCCACTTCAAAGTTGGACTTTGTCGTTGGTTGCTTTTGCTTGGGAGGTGAATAAAACCCCTTCTCGGTGGTGAAAAAATATAGGTTTCAAAGTTATTGCATGTTTATAAAAATTGCACGAAAATTTGGATGTAGGTTCTACCCTTATCCACCACTTCAAAGTTGGACTTGGTCGTTGGTTGCTTTTGCTTGGGAGGTGAATAAAACCCCTTCTCGGTGGTGAAAAATATAGGTTTAAAAGTTATTTGGTGAGTTATTTGCGAGTAAAAATGTTTATTTCTCAACAAAAAGAAACATGTTTTAGACGGTTTTTCGTAAATAACTCAAAAACGTAGCTTGTCATTTTTGATAACGTCATTGTTATCAAAAATGTAGCTTATAAAAAAACGAAAAAAATTGTGTATTCATGAAGTCTATAGACCTAGTGAAAGCAAAATTGGAGCTGATGAAAAAAACGTTCTTATTCGTCAAATTCCAAATCGAATATTTCAACGTGAAATAACCAGAAAAATGAGGCACTTTCGGGGAAAACTCATTATGACTTCTAAACTTCAGTTTTTTGCTTTATTTCAAGCACCTATCGACCTACCTTCTAAAAAATAAATAAATAGACATGAAATAAAATGCCTAAGGGGCGCTAAAATAATTTTTTGCACACAGGCGCCATCAACCCTTACGGGGGCCCTGACCATCTCTCGCTGTCTTTACTATCATATTTGTTGCCATTCGGCTTATCTGGTCATTAAATTCTACTCTTCTGTTTCTTACCCAATTATTAATGTTCCCCACCTTGCATCTCCGTGATATATCTGCACTTCTGACTCGGTCCCATAGTGTCTTACCATCGATATTCAAAGGGTTTTCATCTCTACAGTTTCCAGCATTCTTTTCGTCTTCTTTGTGTCAGATCGTGTTTCTGTCAAATTTCTTTCACCGGGTTTGTATTCTACATTCTATGAAGATGACCCTACCACTGAGTTGCTTTCTTTCTATATATTTTAATGTTTGACTTCTGCCTTTTCTGAATCTGCTTTGTGATTCCTTAAGTGTGCTGTCAATTTTTACAGTTATTCTTTTGTTCAAGATTTTTTCTTATATTTGTATTGCAGTATTTAAGAGTGTTATGCCTCTGTAGTTGTTGGAATCCGTTTTATCGCCCCTTTTTACATACATCTGAGCCTTCTGACAGTAAGTTAGTTGGTATCTGCTCTTCTCTCCATATGGCATTAAATATATTTAGTAATAACTCTGTTATATTTTGTCTCATTTTTTTTTTCATTATTTCACTTACAATTCTGTCATACCCTGGTGATTTCCCGTTTTTCATTTCTACACTAGCCTCTTGTTGCGTATTTATGGTTATTATAGGATCTAAATTATCATCATCTGTTATCTGATTCAACAAGTTGTGTTCTTGTTAAGCAGTAAGTTTGTAGCATCTCTTGGAAATATTTTCTCCATCTGTTCATTTTCTTCTATAAGAATTTTGTCAGTTTTATGCTTTATGTTTTTTATATCTTGCATTTCTTCTTTTCTCATTGGTTTTAAAACTTCACAGAACACTTTCTGATTCTGCTTTTCTGTTTGTTTCCATCTTTTCTCCAAATTCTGTCCATTTGTTTTTTTTGCTTCTGTAACAAGTTCTTTTATTAATCTTCTATATTTTTTATATTAATCCTAGTTTTATAGTGTTTTATTTTGTAAGTATATTTTCCGAGCAATTTTCTTTCTTTTAATGTGTTGTTTTATTTCTTCATTCCACCATGTTGTTTACTTGCTCTTATTGCTCTTCTTACTTGCTTCACATTCTTCTGTCGCTGTATTTATTATAATATCTTTGAAGTAGTTCCATAGGTGTTCTACTTTTCGATCCTCTATCTTTTTTCTGTATTTCGTAGCTTTTGGTTTATGGTGATCTAGTACTTCTCAGCATTGTCTATATTTCTCGATTTCTATGACCTAATAGTTTCCTAGTCTTGTTTCTTTTCTTACAGTTAATGTTGTTATTATCTGACTTATTTTGTTTTATTCTCATTACTACTTAATAATGGTCACTTCCTGTTTCTGGACTCGTAACTTTGTGTCTATTACCTTTCTTCTTTTTTTTTCTAACTTGTAATCAATTATCTATTTTCTTCTCTAATTCTAACTCTAATTCTTCCCAGAGTTAATCCTAATTATAAGCCTAGTCGTCATCGTTTGGGCCATATACAAATTGTTATTGTTTTTAAATCCTTGCTTTTGTCTTTCATCTCAACAGATAGTATTCTATCTGACCAGGCTTCCCAACCATTTACATTTTTGTTATGTTAATCTGATATGCACTATGCATACCACCTTTGCCGCTGATTTTTTATATCATAGTATATTTTATATTTTATTTGAAATATTTGGCGCTTTTTATAATTTTTAGCTTCAATGTTTTCTTTTTTATTCCAGCGTTATACGGTATTGTGCAACCCTATCGTTCAACGGTTCGCTTTTCAACGTTTAACCATACCCTTCCATCAGCAGTTTCTCCTAACCAAAAAGGTAAGTGTATACCTATTTGTGGTGGAGGTACAATATATGTATAATACTTGTTACATAATTGAAATCATTAGTAAAATATATTATAATAATAAAACTTATTCATTTAATTATTTTTACAAGTTAGTAACTCCACAATGTAAATAATGTCTGAGTGTAAAGTATAACGCATGTGAGATTTAAGTGCACTTGCATTTTCTGGGTCAATAAAGCCGACTAACTCATGACATGGGCTCTTTGTGCACGTCTCTTGGCTTGGCTTAGTTGTACATTGTACAAGGCTGATTCAGGTACTTCTTAAAAGCTGTTTAAAATAAGAATTTTGAAGTGAATACGGAATCAAAGAAGAGGAAATATAGGAATAGATAAGGTATGGTGGTAAAACATAGAAGATTGACGTTAAACAATTGCACAATATGGAAAAAGAAAAGCAATATATGTTTTTGCAGTTTTTTAATTGTATGACCATGCATTATACTCAAGAAAAATTTGAGAACATGGCTTATTAATAATATTGTTCTGTATTCATTGCAGTCTTTAACGTTTATATTTTTAGGGATAGCACAAAATGTGGAGAGTAACCATTGTTTCTGCATGTGTCCTGTTTTATACACTGTGTTAAACAAATTTACTAGCATGTCTAAGGTTTCATCATTTATGCATTTTAAGTTTTCTACTGGAATTTGGTCTGGATCTACTGCTTTACCATCATAAAATCATACCAGTGTCTACTTCTCCATCCGCTCTGTTCTATTGTCTTTAAACAATTCATTGATGTATTCTGTCCATCTCTTTAATTTTTCATTAGTTTTCAACACAAGTTTTCCATTTCTGTCCCATTTATATTTCTATTATTATGAATTAATTCTTTAATTCTTTTGTGTTTGTCAAAACTATCACGTGTGGTCCGGTAGTCTTCTATTTCTGCACATTGTTCTTTTAGCCATTCTTCTTTCGTCTGCTTAGTTTTGTAGTTTATTTGTTTTTCCATGTTTTTATATTTTATATGTTTGTATATCTGATTATTATCTTTGTTTTTATGTTGACATCTTTCTTCCATTAAATCTAAAATTTCCTCTGTCAGACGTTGATTTATAAGTGGGTTCCTTAATTTACTTGTATCAATTTGTGTATCTGTTGTCCTTAGTTTTATTATTTTCATTTTGAGCCTAAGTTTGGCCACTACTGGGTTGTAATCAGGTCCTAGTCCGATGCAATTCGTGGGACTTTTTCATGTATAGGTTACTAGCCAATGCTGGTCCTCCAACCTGGAGGGCCAGCATTTTCTGTCAGGGTTTGTTTCCTTAGTTGTTATAGGTCCCTTATTTATTTACACTTTTTATGTATATTTCTAATTTAAACATAATATCTTTAGCTACATTTTTCTTAATAAAAACTTAAGAAACCACCTCTAACTGTCGAATAGGGAACTAAAAATTAATTGGCCTAAAATAACGTTGCTATAACCCTTAATAAGAAAATGTAACATAACCCCCTTCAAAAGGAACTTAATGCATTTCCTGCATTTGCATTATTTTGTCGAAAACAAGTGAACCTTTATTCTACATGCATGAAATAAAACATTTTTCCTCGAAAGTAGCTAAAGTTTTTCAAGTTGCTTTCGCTCAGGCAAAGGCCGGATTACACGTTTTTCCTAAAGGAGTAAAAGATTCACAAAAGGTCCTTTTAAAAGCAAGTCACGCGAAGGCGAGACATAATAAAACACAAGGATTTAATTAAACTTATTCATCTCGGCAAAGTGGGATGATGTTCGTGGCAAAATTGCATTTAATTAAGAAGTTGAAATTCTTCGCATTTTTGACATAATTAAGTTTACGTCGTACTTTATTTCGAATGGCTCAATTTCTGCTGCTGAAGATTACGTCTCGTCTTTTCTTTGGAACTTTATTCTCTAGACTTAGGTTTATATATTAGTTTAGTGTTTACGATACCATGAAAATAGAATGTTTTATTGTTTTAATTCTACGGGAATTAAAATTAGAAAAATATAATTTACCGAAATCACTGAAAGTTGAAATAGTATCCAAAAGAAAATAGTACAATTATATCTTTCTGAGACTGTTCAGACATTCAGACTAGTCATAGTTATTTTTAATGACAATTATATTTTTACTAAAAAAGATTTCCACTCCGGAGATCGAGTTCAAAAATGGTTATTAAGAAAAATTGTGTTTAAAGAAAATCGGGTTTAAAAAGTGTATATCCGCCACGTTGTTGAGGAGGTTATGGGTTGTCAAAATTGAGATTGATATACTTGGCAATGGTGTTGTAGGCAACAGCCATGCTTTGGCTGAAAAAATCTGAGGATGGATGTTTTATGCCCTATGGTACATCAAATTCTGTGTGTGTCTCTACATTATTTCTATATGGTGTGTGCGGTTCTGTGCTGTGTATGAGATTGTTCTTGTTCTTAACGTGTTGTGTATTATGTGCTGCATATTATTGGGTATGATGGAACATTGAACACATGCGTTCCACATTTTCTTATCCGCTATTGCTGGTACATTCTTTTTTTTCACGTCTTATTTAAGTATTGACAACCAAAACCCGCTAGCTACATCTGCTGATGTGTTTGCTACAGATTTCTCTTCATTTATTAATATGAGTTCTGCTTTTTTGTTTTTTCTCTTTTCATGTCCGTTTGCTTCATGATTATTGATGCTTTCCATTGTACTCTGTATTCATTGCCCCAGGAATGTTTGCATATTTGTGATTTGTCGAAATTCCTCTCATAGCTACTCGTTTATCCTGACGTCTAGTGGTTTTGCAGTTTCTCCAGTACCTAGATGCAGTTCTTTGACTTTTCTTGCGTGTTGTTGGGTTTGGTTTTGGATAAGATGAGTGTGTTGGTTGTTATATTATTGTACTGTACTTGATTCCTATCCTTTTTAATTTTCCTGATAAGCCCTTTACATAATATGGTATTGTTGTCATCCTTGTGTGTTTTGCTGGACTGCTTGTGGTGTATTGTTTTCTTTCTTCTATCTTGTAGAATTTCTTTTTTTAAATGACAATGGGTAGTTATTTTTTGTTAAAACTCTTGTTAGCAGATTTTTCTTCCTGAAATGCCTTTTTATTGGAGCAGTTTTTTTGGGCTCTATCAATGATTTGATAATTTTTTATGTTTATGTTGTAATTTGAGTGGGTTGGCTTAATTCATACAGAAAAAAGAAGTGAATTTTTGTTTATATTTTCCATTGTAAATTTGATGATTGATTTTTCTTTATTGTTTGTGCCCATCAGAAATTTATTCAATGCTTCTGATCTTGAGACCAAATAGAGAAAAGATCATCTACATATCTCCACCATACGATGTTTTGTTAAGGGTTTGCTAACACTATGCTATTCTGATTTGAACACGGTCGAATACGGGGTTCCTCAAGGTTCAATACTAGGACCCACTTTGTTTCTTATTTATCTGAACGATCTATTTCGCTACACTTTTCCCATAAAATGTGTGTGCTTTGCAGATGATACCACTCTCATAAATACTGATATTAATCATCATAATTTGAAAATTAAACTAGATAGTGATACTCAGAAAGCAAAAAACTGGTTTTTGCATAATGGTCTGAAGCTAAATGAAGACAAAAATCAGAATTTGATGTTTAGTTCTGACCGGAAGTAGGTCTTAGGAAATAGTGTTAAACTCTTAGGAATTTTCCTAGATGATAATTTGGACTGGAGTGCTCATACAAACTACTTAAGTTCTAAACTTGCTACAACTATATTTTTGATACGCAACTTAGTTTTTATGATCCCTAAAAGTACCCTTAAAATGATCTACTTTGCACTGTTCCATAGCCATTTAAAGTACGGAATAACTGTTTGGGGTGGCTCTTGTCACGCACACAGAATTTTTAAGTTACAAAAGAAAGTAGTGAGGATACTTGCAGGAGCAGAGTATAGGGAACACTGTAAACCTTTGCTTCAGAAGTTAGGTATTATGTCACTACCTTCACTCTATATATATGAGACGCTGATTGAAATTCATTCCAACAAAAGTAGGTTTAACATAAACTCCAACTTCCATGATCACCATACAAGATCGAGCGATGCTATTAGAGCACAACGTTTTAGGTTGACGAAAAGTATAAAAAACTCAACTGATGTTAGTTTGTACAATTTTTTGCCAGATGAAGTAAAAAATCTTCATTTACAGTCGTTTAAAAATAAAATAAAATCACACTTTTTAAAACATTGTTTTTACACAAAGACAGAGTACTTAGGTACCGCTTATAATACATTATAATAAGTACACTAGTTTGGTCAGGGTTTTTTTGCCGATTATGACGATATTTCATGTTTTTAAGTTTATTTCATGTCTTTACGTTTTTACATAGTGTGTTAAATTGTTTAAATTTGTTAGTACCTGTTTGTATATCTGTTCATTATAATTTATAATATTTACCTTTTAAATTTTGTCAAAATTTTATAATGTAGGTACGTACTCTTTTGACTTGTCAAAAACAAAAGAAATTTTGTATATTTGATGAAATAAATTCTATTCTATTCTATTCTATTCTATTCTATTCTATTCTATTCTATTCTATTCTATTCTATTCTATTCTATTCTATTCTATTCTATTCTATTCTATTCTATTCTATTCTATTCTATTCTATTCTATTCTATTCTATTCTATTCTATTCTATTCTATTCTATTCTATTCTAACTACGGAGAGCAATGGATTGTATCCTCGCCTAGTATCTATTGTTGTCGTCCCCCTTCGTATTTATTCAGTGTTTGTTGTACGTTTGCCGACAGTATTTAAAATATTGCATATATTTTACCTGGTATTGGATACATGAGTACGATACATTGATCGGAGTAAAGCTTGGCGCCTCGTGGTGAGCACAACATTAGAAATGCTTCACCTCCATGAACATATCTGCTAAAATTGAGATAAGTATGTCTTGATAGTGGCATGATTAAATAGACATTCAACAAATATTTATAGATAGATTTTTCTACTGTGATACCCTTTTGAGGTCAAAAGGCTCAGTAGGTAAAACAGAATGAATTTTGTTAACGAGATAGTTGCTTCGATGGTAGAAAACGTACCACTAAATATCCCAGTTTTGTTTTAGACTTTTCTTGTGTACAGCTATTATATCTCTTCTATCTAGCCAAGTTATTCACTTCCATTTAAGATCACCCCCTAGGAAAAAATCTGCTCTGGTTTTACCGCAAATAACAAAGAGTCCTTTTAACCCGGTCTATATAGACATTTCAAATAACAAAAATTGCCGGAGAGCCAAATTTTGGTGGAGAGCTAGGGTATACCATAACAAATAAAGTTTAAAAAGTCCCCATCGATCCCATGTGTGCGTCAAAAGTTATTCGGGGTCAAAGGTCAAAATTTGAGATTTTTTGGATTTTTTTCGAAAACGGTAAGTTTTATCAAAAAAAAATCTTAAACCAAAGTTGTAGATCTTAAAATTCTCTACAAAAATAGTCCTTACTATTTTTTTCCTAAGAGTTGCCATCCCTGAGATATCGCGATTCAAAGAGTCACATTATACATGATATGCACACGTTTCCACACCACCTCTGTGAGGTAGTGTACTCGGCGCGTTTTTTACCGTGGTTTCCCCTGTAGGCCTACTCCACTAACTGTTTTGACTACAGAATACCGGTCAAGTTCTAGATATTACCTTATTATTGATATTGATTATTGATATTGCTATTGATTATTAGGTTAACTATTGTTTTGATTTCTTTAGATATTTTAATCAGATTCATATTCTTGAAAGTCTACTTCAACAGTCAAGTCTTCTTCGATTTCATCTTGCCGTCCAAAGTATTTACATTAATGTCAGCATTGTCTGCAACATATTGGATGAATGTGCCTGTTTCTGGTGGTAAAATATGAGGTGGATGACTGAAAACTGCTGCTG
This sequence comes from Diabrotica virgifera virgifera, assembly GCF_917563875.1. Classification (NCBI taxonomy): domain Eukaryota; kingdom Metazoa; phylum Arthropoda; class Insecta; order Coleoptera; family Chrysomelidae; genus Diabrotica; species Diabrotica virgifera. Next base: position 16,800,902 of record NC_065445.1, on the reverse strand, counting down.
CTTCATAGTTCATTGTTTCACTGTAAGAGGCGCATAAACCAAGAGACGAAAAAATTTGTATGAGACGTTTCGAAGCAAACCGCCGATGAAAAAAAACTGAAAGACCCAGCTGTAGTTTAGATTTAAAGGTTCTAGACCGAACAGCTGTCATGATGCAGTGGCTAATATTCGTACAAACTAATTTTAGATGATCTAAATTATGACGCTTGTTTTTTAAGATGACTTGTTCCAAAAAATATGACAATGATTCGGGAATATCGTTATTTATATCCTCGAACATTCTACCTGGTGGGGGTACATAGTATTATCGAAAACACAAGATTGAATATCTTCACGAACAATTGCTGCTGCGGCTTTCAAAGTTTTTAACCGCTTGCCTTTTTTATCCAAATCTTTTTTATCAGACCAGACTTGACTTAAAATATCTTGGTAATTGTCAATAAAACAAATAAATGTTAATTTTCCAGGCTTTTCTGTAATAATAATTCTACTACCAAACTTTAATTTCAATCGTATTTTTATAGTTCTGTCATCTAAAACTACATCTTGACAAACATTCCTTAATTCATCCAATGAAAACTGGCAATCATCAATCGTTTCTATGAATTGAAACATTTTCTCCATCGCAGAGTTTACAGTTTCATCTTGGGGACGGCCAATTTTACGACCAGTCGACCAGTGGACCAGTATTAGGTTTTAAGAAAGATTTGTAACAACTGTCATGGTATTTTGCATCAGCAGCGACTAAATCATACTCAAAATTAATACGTTCAAGAACAGCCTTCGAAACATCATCAGAACGATCTTTAGCTAATTTCAACAGGGATTCTTTGAATTTTAGTGTAGTTACGTTACGAATTATTTTTCGAAGATGCTGTGCTTTCTTTATCTCAGATTCTTCATTGGCTTCATTGCCACAAAATAAACAGTATTTTTTAAAACAAAAATGTGATTTACTTACTCGCGTTCTAGTATGAGTATGAGGTGGACTTACTTTTGAAGTACTAGCCTGTTCCTCCTCGCGTTGTCTTTTCACTGCAGCGATTGAAGTTTTCCGAATGTATGATTTTCTGCAATTCACGTGTATTGTAACGGATTTTTGAGTTCTTAAATACTCAATAAACTCATCACCTCTCTCGACACTAGCCTCGATTAAATTTGGCATTCCACGATCAACCACAACTGTTTTAGTTTCACTTAAAGGTTTATTGCAAATAAAGCAAAACTGAGACATTTTTAAAACTATAAAATTGTACAAATAACGGTAACGGTACTAAATGGTAGAAGCTTGTAATAAGTACTTATATTCACTTGAACTGAACCTTTAGCACTAAAAGAAACAGATATTATGAACCAGACCTACGGACAATACTGTAGCCATTGCCTATAATAGACAATCTGTTCTTTTTTAAACAGTAGTATATGTTCTATAGCCAAATGTTTTTCAAGGCCACGTGGATAGAGGAAATTCAGTTTGGGACTGATTACCTTTTGAAGAAATATTTTCAGAATAGTATAATATACTATATAAAAGAGACAGAAATAGGCATTTATACTTGTCTTAAGAGCCACATATGTATATACGTGGCTTATATGTGCATATAATGTATAAAGTAACTTTTAAAATCGCGATATCTCAGGAATGGTAACTCTTACGAAAAAAATTGTAAGGACAACTTTTGTAGAGAATATTAAGATCTACAACTTTAGTTTGAGGTTTTTTTTGATAAAACTTACCGTTTTCGAAAAAAATCCAAAAAATCTCAAATTTTGACCTTTGACCCCGAATAACTTTTGACGCACACATGGGATCGATGGGGACTTTTTAAACTTTATTTGTTATGGTATACCCTAGCTCTCCACCAAAATTTGGCTCTCCGGCAATTTTTGTTATTTGCCAAGCATTTTGATGTCTAAGTTGACCGGATTATTTTGCCCAGATGAAAGATATAACTATGTATGTTCTTTCAACAGCTTTAGTTGTAGTCTAAGAGCTAGTGAACCCTTCGACTAACGGTCGTCCTGTAAGGCTAGAAATTTGTCTAGTGATAATTCATAGCACACCAAGGCTAAACACCATGACCTGGCAGGCATCAGCCGTGCACGTGTATCTACCAGGTGAATCGAAAAGTGCAAATTTAGGGGGTAAAATAAACTTTCTCCTGTAAGGTTTAGATTTAAGTATGTGTTTGAGTAAGTCATTTAGAAGAAATGTGTCCAATGACAGGCGATTCTGAAGAGCGTAAGACCTTGCCAGGCGAGGGGAAAGATTAGGGGTTTTTTCTAAAATTATTATTTTTGCATCGAATAAATTTTTTTAAGTTTTTTGGATCATTCCAAACAGAAAAGATCTTTAGTGATTTTTCTCTTAAGTTAATAGTTTTTGTTATATAAGCGATTGAAAATTTTCAAAATTGCGAAATTGGCCATTTTTAACCCTAAATCCGACATTTATCTAAAAATTTCAATGTTGCTAAGGTACGTAGATATTCTCTAAACATTGATTGATGAGATTCCGAAGAGTTTTTTGCAATAAAATATCGAAAACCCCTTTGTTTTATTAATTGCTGATCAAGCGGGCGCGGCACTGTAGTATAAGTGAGGACGTTTGAGTTTGCATAAATTCATTATCTCGAGAATGGGCAAATTTCAAGAGAAGTCCTCAGACAGGTCGATTTTTATTTTTGAATTAGGACTTTTTGGTATATATATAATATTAGTGACGTCATCCATCTAGGCGTGATGACGTAATAGATGATTTTTTTAAATAAGAGTAGGGGTTTTGTGATAGCTCATTTGAAAGGGTATTTAATTCTCTATTCAGTAATATAAACTATAATTTAATTATTTATACAGGGTGTACAAAAAAATTTTTTTTTATTTGTCAAATTTAATGAAAGATAATTTAATTAAAAAAAATTTTTTTTACACCCTGTATAAATAATTATGTTAATGTCTATATTAGTGAATAGAGAATTAAATAACCTTTCAAATGAGCTATCCCAACCCCTACACAACCCCTACTCTCATTTAAAAAAATCATCGATTACGTCATCACGCTTAGATGGATGACGTCACTAGTATTATATATATGCCGAAAAGTCCTAATTTAAAAATAAAAATCGACCTGTCTGAGGATTGCTCTTGAAATTTGCCCATTCTCGAGATAATGAATTTATGCCAACTCAAACGTCCTCACTTATACTACAGTGTCGCGCCCGCTTGAGTAGCAATTAAAAAACAAAGGGGTTTCCGATATTGTATTGCAATAATCTCTTTGGGATTTCATCAATCAATGTTTAAAGAATATCTACCTATAGTCGGTTCGCTAAACTCAGACGCAACTAGCTAGATATTTTAGTCGATAATTTTTTTGTTTTTTGCCAATTTTGCAAAAATTGGCAAAATTACTAACTATTTGGTGATTATTAACTATTTAGTAATTATTTTTTGCCAATTTTACTAAAATTTGCAAAATTACCGACTAAAATTTCTAGAAAGTTGTGTCTGAATTTAGCGAACAGACTATACCTTGGCAACTTTGAAATTTTTATATAAATATCCGATTTAGGGTTAAAAATGGTCGATTTCGCAATTTTCAAAATTTTTAATTGCTTATATAACAAAAACTGTTAACTTAAGAGAAAAATCACAAAAGACATTTTCTGTTTGGAATGATTCAAAAAACTTAAAAAAAATTTGTTCGATGCAAAAAAAATAATTTTAGGAAAAACCCCTAATCTTTCCCCTCGCCTGGCAAGGTCTTATGCTCTTCAGAATCGCCTGTCATTGTACACATTTCTTCTAAATGACTTACTCCAACACATACTTAAATTTAAACCTTACAGGAGAAAGTTTATTTTACCCTCTAAATTTGCACTTTTCGGTTCACCTGGTAGATACACGTGCACCGCTGAAGCCTGCCAGGTCATGGTTTTCAGCCTTGGTATGCTATGAATTATCACTAGAAAAATTTCTAGCCTTACAGGACGACCGTTAGTCGGAGGGTTCACTAGCTCTTAGACTATTGGTTTTCTAAAATTTTACCCACAAGACTATTTTTATATAAATATTTACGTGAGTTTTCTAAAGCTAATAACGCATACCTACCTTGAATCTGACATAATTACAAACTTTGTTTTTTTTTAATTTTTAAAGTAATAATATTGTTACTGTGGATACTATTTGTTTATGATTGCAGTTTCTTGTAGAATTTTTTTATTGGTTAGTTTTTTTATAACTATCAAGCTCAAGCCTATCAATAATGAAGATAGAGAACAATTAATTGAACAAAATACTCAACAGTCCGGATTATTGAAAATCTACATAAATCCGAAATAGAATAGAGAAATCCAGAGCAGTCTTTTTAAAGGTGAGGAAATTTCTGAATAACCAAAACCCAATCTACAAATCCGATATCGGATGGTAAATTATTCTTATTTATTGTGCCGAAGTTTCTACTGTTAATGTTAACTTAATGAGAAAGCTTTTCACATACTTAGAAATAAATTGTACGAGTTGATGCAGCTGATCATAAAGGGTACAATCGAACTAAAAATCGGTACTGGTAGATGACGACAAATATCCTGGCTGAAAAACATTCGCGACTGGACCGGGTAAATGCACAGAGACGCCTTAAAAAGTAGATGATGGACTCGATTGATGGCTATAGCCAACCTTCGTTAGTGGAGTCAGCACTAAAGGAAGAAGAAGATCAATCCTTCATTTGTGTAACGAAATCTCATCTTGACTAAAAATATCGAAAAGTTGAGAAAACAGCAATAATTATTGCAATAATCCAAATACGAACCTGTGAGAAGTGGAGTTCATAAGGTCCAACAACTCCGAAAATTTAGTACAAAATAAACCTTAACAGTGCCGAAATAAATGTGGTGGCGCCCGAACGGCACTCGTTGAAACTAATTAATTATCGAAGTCCTAGTTAATTACAGGCGTAACAGACCTCTTTCAAACTACCTCCCTTGCCATCCCGAGCCTCTAACTCGTCCCCTTTGTGTCATTCCATCCTGCTTATCAGGCTCGGACTTCAAATTAGATATAATAAACATTTACCTATATGGATTTAATTTTAAATAATTAAACAAACTCTAACATGAAGTAAAACCACTTCTATGTAATAGGTATATTTAATAAAATCTTAAAAAATCCCAATGGATTGAATAAAATATGTCCATTCAGAACGTTTTCGGACCTATCAGTCCATCATCGGTGAATTAAAATACTTGCTAAATAGCCCCAGAACCGAACAATGGTTGTAATTATAATTCAATCTACATTATAATATTGTAATATTGAAAAAGCTAAACGCCGATATTAATAGATAACTTCTGGGAACATGGTGAAACTCTAAACGAGAACCTTAACCAACCATCTTGGGCCAACGATGTCTACCAAGTCACCATGTTCCCAGAGGTTATCTATTAACATCGGCGTTTAAATTTTTTAATATTACAACATCATAATGTAGATTGAATTATAATTACAACCATTGTTTGGTTCTTGGGGCTATTTAGCAAGTATTTGAATTCACTGAAGATGGACTGATAGGTCCAAAAACGTTCTGAATGGACATATTATATTCAATCCATTGGGATTTTTTAAGATTTCATTAAATATACCTATTACATAGAAGTGGTTTTACTTCATGTTAGAGTTTGTTTAACTATATGGTATACAGCCAACCAAGGGAACTACCCCTTTTTAGTTAAAATAATTAATTGATATGCATTCGTTCCGATATAGCATTGAGTAGCTCAGGGACTATTAGTGGGAGTCCCAAGCCCAGATATAGAAGAAGGGTTACATCGACATGTCAACTTCCTGCTTATACAGGATGTCCAGAAACTCTCCCGTCAAACGAAGACCGGAGATTCCTCAGATAATTTTAAGACAATTTAACCCAATTCACCCAGTCATAAAATGCTTCCTAAAATGGAGCCAGAGCTCTTTGAAGATGGTGTCTTGAAATTAGTTTTTATTAAATAATTTCAGAACGCTATTTAGAAAAACGAAAACTAGTACGTTATTTATCTTACAGAGGAAAATCGATTCCATCAATTAGCAATTTCTAATACCGGTCATAGGCGCCCGTTTTGGGTAGGGCAACGGTTATTTTATCGCATAACTTTTTTGTCTTTAACTTCTAAGCATTTTTGATACTGGATTATTAAATTGTGAGTTATTCTAGTACTAAAAGGTACTCTTTAAGTCGGTAAGATTTCTATTACACCGATTTGAAAATTTTTCATTGGCTGTATTTGAAAAAAAAAATTTTAAAAAAATTGTTTAGAAAAACGAAAACTGGTACGTTTATTTATCTTCAAGAGATATGCGTCCGTTTTGGGTAGGTCAACGGTTATTTTATCGCATAACTTTTTTGTCTTTAATTTTTAAGCATTTTTGACACTTGATGATTAAATTATCAGGTACTCTAGTACTCAAAGTTAATATTGCTTTTAGTCGATAAAATACACCATTTTTTGTGAAAAAATTTTTCAAAATTTTTTTCAAATTCAAAAGACGTAAAATTTTCAAATCGATTTTTCTAGAAAACGGTGCATCCTACCGACTTAAAACAAGAGTACCTTTTTGTATTAGAATACCTCACAATTTATTAATCTAGTGTCAAAAAAGCTTAGAAGTTAAAAACAAAAAAGTTATATGATAAAATATGCGTTGCCCTATCCAAAACGGGCGCCTATGACTGGTACTAGAAATTCACAATTAATGGAATCGATTTACCTATGGAAGATAAATAAGCGTACCAGTTTTCGTTTTTATAAATAGAAGTGCTCTGGAGATATTAAGAAAAACTAATTCCATGACGGTATCTTCAAAGAGCTCTAGGTCCCTTAGGAAGCATTTTCGGACTAGGTGAATTGTTTATAATATAATGTAATATAGTTTTTAATCCATAACCATAAGTCTCTAGCACCTTTTACTTGTCTTTAATCTTTTACTTGTTATCTACTTGTGCTCTTGTACTTTACTTCTATTTTGTATTATGACAGTTTTGAAGTTATTTGGATTTATCAAAGTTTTTATTAGGTATGTTCAGCTTCGTGTTCTTAGGAGCTCGGTTAATAGCAGGTTAAGAGCTCGGTTAATTAAGTGACTGTTGCATCAGAATAAATAAGGTATTAAAGTAATTTCTAGAATGTACCACCTGGATCAGTGGCGGATCTAGACATTGTCATGGGAGGGGAAAATTGGCTTGGGGGGGGGGGGGGGGAACTTTCATGAAACACCAACCAAAAGACATAAAAAAGATAAATCCAAACTACATAAAAGACATAAAAAATAATTTATATGCATTAAGTTTCCTTAATTTTCCTAACTAGTGTGTTTATTGGGTTTAATCTGTCTCTCTGTGGTTTAACTTTCATGCCAGCAAATAGATTTTTATGTTTCAACAATTTTTTTCTTTAATTTCGGACCATGTTAAGGGGGGAACTTTACCCTTTTTCCCTTCCCGTAGATCCGCCATGACCTGGATTACCTTGAAATTGTCTCATGACTTTTTTAGTGTAATTTCGAATAGTGTCGCAGAAAGGACCCCACCATGGCTCAGGTTAATCTTAACTCCGATCTTTACTCTCATAACACTTTTGGTATCTGCTAGTGTTATCCTAATCAACCTCATTACTTTATTTGGTACACCGACTTCCTTCACACCTTTTAAGTATTAGACCTGGATCCCGCGTACCAAAAAAAAGTTGATTAATAGCAAGTTGAAAATTGGTTGACGATCCCCCCCCCATGTCGACGTCGTCGTTGCAACTCACGACCCCCCTTTCATTTATTAAAAAAAATCAATATTATTTCTGTTTTTTTTAATCAAATATGAGGGGGTAGGCGTAAAATATTGGTCCAATGCTATTTAAATGCATTAATTTTTTCGAATCCTGAGAAAACTAATAAATATATTTGAAAAATATATCTCGACACCGTAAGGTACAAGAGGACGGCTTAAGTAAGTAAGTAATATTTGAAAAATTTAAACGCAGAATAAAAGGTTACATTATTACCGAGGGTTGAAAGTCACTTAGAATAAACAAAAGGTTTCTTTTGAATGAAATATTTGAAATGAAAAATCAGACAAAATTTTCTCTTTTTTTTCACCCCTGTAACTTATACATGTTATAACATTATAGATGTTTTCAGGAACTTTTAGTCCTCGGCAATAATGCAGTATTTTCATCTGCGTTTAAATTTTTCAAAAATCTTTATTAGTTTTCTTAGTATTCGAAAAAAATGAATGCATTTAAATAGCATTGGACCAAGATTTTGCGGGGAATGCTTTTTTAACTACAAATCTTTATATTTATTTTGTTTTGATTTCGATGCCATTTCTTCTAAAGTATAAATACGACTTACTATAACTAAATAGAAAACAATATTTTATTTCTATTCGTTCTTTCAGAACTGTTGTTTCACACGCAGTATGCAGCACATAAATGAACTAACAATTTAATATTTTTTTGCTTCTAGATGTTGTTCTGTATATAGAAGCGATTGTTTAAACCCAATAAATAATGTCTTATTGTTTGTTGTCCTGTACAAAAGTGCTACCTAATATTATTTTAACGCCGTGACTGATAAAAACGAAATGAAAAGTATACGATAAAAGTATCTATAATAGAATTATTCTTTTTAATTTTAACAAAAATATATTTATTCGTAAACATTTTGTTTTATTTTCAATTTCATATCAAAAACTATACGTTTTTATATGAATATCTGATACTTTAATGCTGGTAGAAGCTAGTAAAAAATTATTTTTATAGACACAATAGCGACAAATTTAAATATACCAATATATTAAACGACGTCGAATGGGCACTCATACCCCCTCCCTCTTCTCAACGACGTAGTTTGTGGATGACCAAGCTAAGTCTGGTAATGTTAGCAGAGAGAAAATGCGAGGAATGTCGAGATAGCTACATCCAATTTGGATGTTGGGGGCAGAATTTAAGGGAATGAAAGAAGTGACGCAGTGGACGAAATAGTTATTATCTAACCTGAGGGGATAGCAGAAATGTGGGCATCGGCGCCTGGATTATTATTTGACACAGATGCTAACAGGCCATGGCTACTGCCGCAGCAATCTACACCGGTTTAAAAAATCAGATATAACAACAGATATCTGTATTGTGGGGAGGACATTCTAAGTTGGTATGTGGCAGATGGGACAGTGAGCGAAGTATGTGGTTTTGGGTACGAATCGGTGAGAGGCAAAATAGAAAATTTGATTGCTGATGAGAGATAGTGGACAACAATTCATAACTTTGTGAAACCGGTCTTGTCTGCCAAGGAGCGGGAGAAGGGAGAGTTAGATTAGGTGCTAAAGGTGATTGCGGAATAAATGAGTGGGACTGGATGTAAGGATTCAGTGTATTGTGTATTGGATTCCTTTAAAAGAAGTGTGTTATGATAAAAGGGTGTGCGTGTCGAGGTCAGTTTTTGCCTTTTGGAGTATAGCTTATTGTGCTCCTGTCCCTATTGGAGGCAGGAGCGTGATGAGAACATTATGGGTATGTATCCGAAGTCGAAGTGATGTGACACACAAGGATGAGTATAGACTCAAATTGTAGATATGAATGCGAGTATGAATTAAGGGGTGAAAGAAAAGATATCATATTTCGACTCTGATGCCACTTTCAGCCAGGAATGGTTTTCAGCAGGTCCCAGCCCAGCTGCATTCGAGCTAAGGAAAGTAGGGAGTTACCATAAAAATCAAACCAATCAGAGAACGTATAAAAATAGATCAAAACTAAAAAGAAATCATAGGAAGAAGAGATAAACCAACTAGATGAAAACTGAATATTTACAATATCTCAAGAACAATATCTCCAATCACCAAATGCAGTGTAGAATATATAGTTGAGTAAAGCACAATGTAATAGATTATAATCAAAATAATTGACAAGCGGGATAATAATAATGTATTATATGAAAAGGAACATTACACTGGGCAGCCTGAATTTTACATTCATTTGTGTTATACCTTGTTTAAATTGAATTTTATATTAACAGATTTTAAGCAATAATAATATGATCGCTGTTGTTTTTTGCCTTCTTGAATTGCGGCCATTTTTGATTAGCGGTATTAAAAATAAGTGAGACCCTGCGGTCTGATCCACCCCTGGCCTATTTCAGCCTTGTATAGCTGTTGGTAACACTGTTTCGATGTTTCGAATAACCCACTCGCTAGCTGTATACACTCCAACCCTTTGTTTTGCTATAATTTAATTTCTACGTGTACACAGAATTTGCAATACTCTCTTTCAGAATGTAATCAAGCTGTCAATGAAATTCTATTACGGATTTTCGATGTGATGAACGAAACACCAATTCCGTTTTCGCTATAGTTGATTTTTTTTCGGAAACAAATCGAAAAATTTTTGTGTCTCTAACAATCAAAAATTGGAAACAAACTAAAAATATACTGCGACAAGTACTTCAGTCGTTGCTTTGTTTTTTTAGATATACCACAAATAACATGTAGCGGTGACAACTTTTAAATGGTAGTTTTTTGTGCTATAGCTTTAATAATGAAATGTGCTAAATATAATTGAGTAATTAAAAAAATGTTTACTTCTCACCCCACTATTCATCTTGTAATTGAATTTGCTGACAGTCAGATCGGAAAACTGGACGTGGCTGAACTTATCACTTTATAGCCCCACACAAAATTATTAGATGATTTACAACGTATGCTGCACCAATTTAACAAAATTTATCACGTTAATTTCTTCAAAAAAGACAAAATGCATGGTTATAACAGCAGATCCAATAAGATGTAAATTGGAGCTGGAAGGTCAGATAATAGAACAAGTGATGAAGTAAATACCTAGGCATCATACTATCTAGCTACGGAAGGCTCGAAACAGAAGTGGAAGATCAAGTGAATAGAGCAAACAGAGCCGCAGGTTGCCTGAATAACACAATATGGAGAAATAAAAATATCGGAAAAGAAAGAAAGGCAGAATTTACAAAACAGTCATCAGACCAATAATGACATACGCGGCAGAAACACGACCCGACACAGAGAGGACAAAAAGATTGCTCGAAACAGCTGAGATGAAAACCCTTCGAAAAATAGATGGTAAGACTCTATGGGACAGAGCTAGAAGTACAGATATACGACGGAGATGCAAGGTGGATAACATTAATAACTGGGTAAGAAACAGAAGAATAGAAAGGAATGACCACATAAGCCAAATAACAACAAATAGGGTAGTCAGGACAACGAGAGGTGCCCCAATAGGAAGACGATCAGTGGGAAGACCACGAAAACGATGGAACGACAACTTACTAGAGGCACAGTGAAAAAACAGAGTCATGTTTATACAAAAGAAGAAGAAGAAGAAGAAAATTATTGGAGATTCCGAGATATCAGCATTTACCCGCCACGCAGCCCAGGTAGGCCAGTGATCAGTTTGAAAATCTTTCCAGGTCTATTTTAAAATCCTGGTTTTATTGCGCTGATGAGTTTGTACTACCTAAGCATTTATGTTAATTGGTAATGAGTTTACGTGAACCCAAAAAACGTTATCTTACACAACACGTTAGTCTGTGTCTAACGTCCATAACATAAATGCAGTGCAGGGGTCCCGCAAGGCAGCGTCCTGGGACCAATTATTCTCTCCTATACACAATCTTTACAGCTGATTTCCTTACTGGCGAAGAATCCACAATTGCAACATTAGCAGATGACACTGCAATTCTGGTCAGCAATCTAGATACCATACAGACAGCTGAAATATTTCAACAAAACATACATTTATTGAAATATGGGCTAAGAAATGGAAGATAGGGATCAATGAAGCAAAATCAGTTTACGTGGTATTTACTAAAGGTCACAAAGAAACGCCAAGTATCCTAATGCATAACAAGAACATTCCTAAAAGTGATACTGTAAAATATCTTGAATTATACCTTGACTAGAAGCTAACATGGAGAACACACCACTGAATGAAGAGGAAGCAATTAGGAATGCAATTTAAAAAACACTACTGGTTACTCCGCCAGTAAGTGTATGGGATATGTATGATTGAACTCGGCCAATGCAGATATTCACAGGGACTTGGAAGATCGAAAAAGTAAAGCAAATAATCGTTAAAAGCAGTGATAAATATTTTTAGCGACTGGAAAACATCCCAACGAGTTAGGAGTGAATTTATTGGACAACTCCACACAACTAAATAGACTTAACATTAAAACGGCTCTTGATTTTCTTCTTCTTCTGCCTTAAATAATCCAACTTTGGAGATATGTCCTCCAACCTTCTTAATGTCATCAGCCCATCTCATTTGTGGCTTTCCTCTGCTTCTCCTTCCTAACCACGGTCTCCACTAGTGTTGCCCAAATGCAAGACCAAGACGAGACTTAGACAGTCTTGGTCTTGGTCTTGCACCAATACATCTGATCTTGGTCTTGGTCTTGGTATTGCACTCACGGTCTTGGTTTTGGTCTCGGTCTTGCAGCAAGAGTCTTGCAAGTCTCGCAGTTACCCACTGCATATTGCTATTTATTAAACATTACTTTAGCTTTAGATCTTAGAACAACGTAACAGTATAGGTACATTTTCAGCTTGACTTAATATAGACATAGTGAAAACCAACCAAACTAATAAATGTCTAAACAACTCACATCGGGTGGGGTTTGAACCCACGATCTAAACTATCCCTGCCTATACTCTCAGTAACTGAGCTATCTACAATGTCCCACGGGGGTCAGTCTGTTTCTTTAAACGTTTGCATTTAATAACGTTGTTCTAAAACATGGCTAACACAAGAACCAAATAGATGACATAAACTGTATAAAGAACATTATATGTCTAATAGAAAGGAATTTTGTTTGACCGATTGATATAACTGCACACTCTGCAGAAAGTTTATAAGTACGATGTTTAGTCTTTACGATGTCGTATTTAGATTCCTACTAACTGATAAGGAAAAACAATTAAGTCCTTAACAGTGGGTATGCTAATCGTATTATATTTTTTATCAGCTTAGTTGACATATCTTTAAAAAGTTTCAATAGGATATTACTGTCGTCGTCGCAATACAAGATTATTTTATGAAAGGACAGCTATTCTCAAAATCTAAACAATTACAATTAATTTCAGAGCGAAGGCGTCGTCTGTTAGGTAAGAATGTATTATTACAAAGTATCTTATTTTTACATTGTACTAATTTATTATGACCTCTGAGTACGTGTCAAATAAATATTTCAAATGTTCTTTTAATGGATATTTTGATTCGCTATGTATGTTTATCGTATTGTTCATAATGCGCATAAGTCCAATTTTCCAAATTTTTGTTACATATTTTTTTGCGTCTCATAGTCTCTAAGCATATACGAGTACCCGAACTGCTATATTCCCTAAAACGACACTCAATGCTAACTGCAAGGCGCAAGAGTCTCGCAGGCTTAGTCTTGTTCTTACTCAAGTCTTGCACTCTTGGTTTTGGTCTTGATAAAATAAGGCGCTCTTGGTTTTGGTCTTGGTCTTGTGAAAACGCAAGAACAAGACCAAGACTGCAAGACCAAGACCGATATTGGGCAACACTAGTCTCCACTGTTATATTTCGTGAGCTCCATTCTAATTTGGCAACATGCTCTGCGTCTTGACTTACCATTTAAAAAATAAGTATCTAAACTTAGTTTTAGTTATTAGTAATAAATTCACTAGGAGTTCATTGGACTAAAACTCCTGCTTACATATGTTCGTTTAACAAAAGTGCTTTGTATTACTTGTTATGTAAGAGATTGTATTTTAAAGCAAAAAAAAAAAGATGAAAAATATATTTTTAATGTTCATTACTACTCGTATTTTACCACTATAAAGATCGTTAAGCATTACCAAATGGATAATAAAAAGCAGCATTTAGTCATTTCCCGGCTTTTCACACGTACATAATTTCCCTCAAGTATAGTTATAATACGCAAATTCAAAAATTGTGGGAGCGAAGTGTTCAAAAATGCAGCTCGCCAAGTCATCTGGTGTGCGACCCATCCAGAAAGCCAAGATTTAATTACCACAATAAAGCTCCGTCGTCTTCCAAGTGGAAAAGTATGTCGCAATTTAATTCGCGCCATAAAATGACGTCGGTGACGGTGAGCTATGTACAAATAACTTCGATAAAATGCAACATAATTGTACAAGAATAATACAATGGCTATGGAGGGAATGTTAGCTATTCCGCCATTACGTAGTCAAGAATTAGGATCCTGTTCCCTACACTGGCGTACCGTACTCACGTTCTTAGGATTGTTTCCTTTGAATTAGGATTTAGACCAAATAAAATAGTTTAACCAGATAGGGACAAAGCGATTATAATTTGGTATTGTGTAAAATCCGAATGGAAACACATATGTGATAAAAAAGCACAAATGTACACTGCAGGCTGACTCCATAATATACATATTCCAAAAAAGAATAACAGATAGAACTGGATGGCTCTTTGCCCGTCTAACTATGTCCTTAAATTCATACCTCTCTAGTGTCTTGCCCTCGTCTGTCTTCCCGTCTTATATTCGTGATTTTCAGGTAGTCTTCCAGTTGTCCAACCAAGTTACAATAGGCATACTATAATTACAAGACAATATTAAGAAACGAACCACATACACTTATAAGAAGAATTAAAAATGATCAGTGGAATGTTTTTCGAAGAAATGGAAGTCGATTTTTTTGGTCCGCAAAAGAAAATAGGGCGCTTTATAAGAAGTCAAGGAACGAAAGTAAAGGAACTAATAGAACTATAAGAAGTCAAAGAACGAAAGTAAAGGAACTAATAGAACTATAACACATAGAAAATGATACATGGATCGACTATCTAAAAAAGCTCTATGCAGAGGAAGAATAAATGACGTTAGAACCGAAGACACCATAAAATTACCACAAATGAAGAGGTTAATATAAGACAGAAAGTTTGATAAATACATGAAATGCTGACGAACAGAAAAGCTGCAGATAAAGACAGAATAGCAAATGAAAAACTTAAATATTGTGGAGCAGCTTAACAAAATTATAAAACACATTAAATACCAGATGAAGAGAAAACGAGCGAATTAATACTACTACTCAAAAAAGTAGATAAAGATAAAAACAACCAGAAAACTGCAAAGGTATAAACTTATTAAATACTACGCTAAAACTTACAACTAAAATTTTACAATTATGTACTTATGTACAGAACTAATGAATCAGAAGATAAGTTTAGCATATGAAGAACAGGGTTTTCGTACTGGAGGATGGTGTACAGATGCAACATTCGTCATAAAGCAAATTATTGAGAAATCACTAGAGTATAGTAGACCAGCATTAATGTGTCTTATTGACTTGAAGAAAGCATTTAACAGAGTGAGACTCAGAGATGAAATCCATCCTCAATAGTGAATTTTCCGTAAATATCATAAAAACTATTGGAAACATCTACCAAAACAACAAAATGACTACAGGACAACTTACAGAACCTATGAACATACCCAGCGGAATAAGACATAAGGGACTCATTGAGCCCTATGCTCTTCAATCTAACCATGGATGAAACCATTAAACGTATTAACAAAGAAGAGGATACGAATGGAAAACAGAGATGTAAAAACATTCTGTTAGGCAGACGCCGCAATGATAGTCCAAGATGAAGATTTGAAGATAGTGTGCAAATACTAGTTCACAGTTTTAACATAAGAGCAAAAGAATTTAATATGACAATCTCATATTTCCTTTAGTGCTTTCCAAACTATCTCTTTTGAGTGTAGGGTAAAGAACAGCGTAGAAATTAAATATGCATCCCTGCCTTACAGATGCAGTTCGTTGTCAATTTTTACACATACAACTTTATTAAAGTACAAGTTTGATATTATTCCAACATCTTTAATATCTAAATTTTTATCTTGAATTAGCTGTAGGTGGCGATTATGTAGGACTTAGTCAAATTCCTTGTTGTAATCAAGGAAACAGATATAAAGAGGTTGGTTAACATCCATATATCTTTGCGCACTAAGGGCAAAGAAGACCGCTCTTGTACCCTTTGCATTTATAATAACTTGCTCCAGTTTTCTAAAAATTCTTTGATGTATAATTTTCAAGAATATCTTTAGGGTGTGGTTCATTAAGCTGATGGTTTGGTGGTCACAGCATCCTCTAGGGTTAGATTTTTTCGGTAAAGTTATCTATGTGATCTTCTGTTTTTTGTCTTTTTAGTTATACTCTTATATACATATTTTCTGTCTTTTTAGTTATACTGGTTCCAGTTTTTCAACTGTTGCAGAGTTCTATGTTTTCTGTTTGCCTCTCATCTTCAAATAATTCTTGTCTGTATTTTTTCCATCTTTCTATTTTCTTGTAGTTGTCAAGGATAATTTTACCTTTTTCATCTAATAGTATACTACTATGGTTTGTTTTTCGGATGCCGGCCAGATCTCTTACCTTTCCATGTAGATTGAATGAAGACATCATGCCGTTCCAATAGTACTTTTAGTTTCTCACATTTGTTTAAGTACCATTTTTTCTTAACTTCTTTTATTTTCTTCCTAATTACACTATGTATAATATAGTGCCTTTATACTTTTTCATGTCTTCGTTCTTCGTTCATAAATCTATGATCTTGTTGTATGTATTACTATTTTTCTTTCTCTGTAGGATCTCCTTCGTTGGATTCAACATCTGTTCGAATTTTCTCTTGGACAGCTAATCTCCTTTTTGGACAGCTGATCTCTTACAAATTAATTTTTCAAAAATGAACGTTGCATTTGATTCCTATCTATATTATTTTATATCTTTTAATTTTCTTAAAAAATCTTTTTGAGAAAATTAAATTATTTTTATGGCAAAATTATTTTATATGAAGACCGTTATTTTTGTAGTCTCTTAATGTTTAGCGAATTATTTCTTTCTTTTAATATTATCGAAATACATATAGAAACATATCGGAAATATAATTGATGTAGAGGAAGCGCGCCTATGGTTTCGCTCCAGTAACGGAACTCCCAACTACAATAAGCCATCTTGGGGACTTAATTACTTCTAAGGCTTTTACTTAATTTGGAATTTCATTTGGTGCTCGCCAGGTCGCAAATCAGGAAGAAGGTAATTTTAATGTCGCCCCGTTGCATACTTGCGACTTCGGTTGTTCGTTGGTTGGATGGCTATGGCTGGTCGTAGCTTGTTCCGCTCTAAGTGTGGAGGTGTAACATGTTTTCGGATTCGAAATTAAGGAAAAGCTTTTAATTACTCTATGCGAAAGAGTTTATTCTGCGAAAACCAGGAATTGTTAAGGAGGGAATTTTTTCTCTTGTTTAACGTGATCGTTGTTAATGTGTTGTTAACATTTAGCTGACGTATTGAACAGAATCCTTGTAAATAGAGTTGTACAAGTTTGACTTGAATGTTTGGAATTGACTTGAGTTTGACATAATTTCAAGTCAAACTCAAGTCAATTCTTCTGAAAAATAATTCAAGTCAAGTCAAACTGGTCCATGGTTACAGGTTTGAAAATTCAAACTGTTTGTCAAACTAGTTTGAAAGTTTGAAAAATAATTTATTTAGTAGATATACTTTTTTGTCGACTTATATGTTAGTTACCGATAACAAAATTAAAAATACAATGAGTCCCATATAAAAATATTTTGATAGGGGAAGCGATTGTTAGTGAAGATAGAGTCGTAAATTCAAGAAAATGAGTCATTTATGCGTCATTGCCTGCTCTAAGATGGTAAAATTACTATTGAAATGTTAAATATTGAAAGTATGCTATAAAATTAAATGCAACTAAAAAATTCTGGTGCTACTATAGAATGCGGTCTACCTGCGCATATCTATTACAGTGCTATTATTATAGTGTGCAGAATAAGCCAATTTTGTGGCTTATTCCAAAATAAAATAGTAAATTGATATGACAGAGTATTAATTACATTACATTTAATTAACAATTAAAATATTAATTCTTATAATTTATGCGTTTTATTCACTTTGTAGAATTTCAAGATTTTTTTGCCGGTACTATAATTATGTGTCGTAGACCGCAAGCTATAGCAGAAACGGATATTTGTTTGACATTGGAACAGCAATAAAGCACTTATTACAGAATTCTCGTTAAGGGATGCAATAAAAAAATAAACTTGGATTTGTCAATTGTAAGTTGAGATAGATGAGAGTTTTTGTGCTATTTCTTTTATCTAAGGGCCAAGTCGAAAACTACATATGGTGTCAAGCTGTCCGTTCGCTCGAAAACGTACAATACAGAAGTATTTTTTAAAATTCAAGATTATGTTATGCCGGTTAAGCTTAAAAAATTTACCTCTTAAAGGTTGTTTTCCTTTATATTATAAGGTATTATAAGGTATTATAAACTGCTCGTCAAAAGTTAGGGATATAGAAAATTCTGCTGATTTTCATATTTGATTTTTTCGCGAACAGACGGATTCCGCTATTTTTTTTTTTATTTTAGCCTTTTCTTTAGTATTTACACAGTTGTGCAAAGGTTTACTCAAACTTATTTTTTGTACTTATACCGGGTGGAAGAAAAAAATATTTTTTTGTGTTAAGTTTGAGACACCCTGTAGGGAGAACGAGGTGCAAATCTGAGTATTACTCAAACTTATTTTTTGTACTTATACCGGGTGGAAGGAAAAAATATGTTTTTCTTGTGTTAAGTTTGAGACACCCTGTAGGGAGAACGAGGTATAAATCTGAGTATACATTAGAATAATATTGTAGTCTTATGTTTTGTGAACATGCTGTTGTTTTAATGTCCCTGATATCTTTAGAAACAAAAAAAATAGACGATTTTGTAATTTAACATGTGTTTTAACTGAAACAAAAGTTTGAGACACCTTGTAGGGAGAAAAAGGCACAAAGGTGAGTATACCCCGATATTATGTTGTAGTCTCATATTTTTTGAATATTTTATTTTTTAATTTCTCTGATATCTTTAATAACAAAGAAACTAGACGGTATTACTCTTTAATATGTTTTTCTATGTTTCACATATGTAATATCGTCTAGTTTCTTTGTTATTAAAGATATCAAGGAAATTAAAAAAATAAAATACCTATTCACAAAATATGAGACTACAACAAAATATCGAGGTATACTCACCTTTGTGCCTTTTTCTCCCTACAAGGTGTCTCAAACTTTTGTTTCGGTTAAAACACATGTTAAATTGCAAAACCGTCTATTTTTTATTTCTAAAGATATCAGGGACATTCAAAAAATAAAATGTTCACAAAACATAAGGCTACAATACGATTTCGATATATACTCCCATTTGTACCACGTCCTCCCTACAGGGCGTCTCAAACTTAACATAATAAAAACATTTCTTTTCTTCCACCAGGTATAAGTACAAAAAAAAGTTTGAGTAAACCTTTGCATAACTGTGTAAATACTAAAGAAAAGTCTAAAATAATAAAAAAAAATTAGCGGAATCTGTTAATCTGTTCACGAAAAAATTCAGCAGAATTTTCTATATCCATAACTTTTGACGAGCAGTTTATTTCACGTACTGTAATACTGCCTACTCCTGATGATTATATAAAAAAGAAAAGATTTAAATAATTGAGTAAATAATAATAGGGTTATTGGTTTTATGTCTATAATTTAATTTTTTTCAGATACAGTCTACAAAATGTTATGTTTGGATTTAAAGTTTAAATATATTAACATGCATTAAGTTTTCTTAATTATCCAATCTAGCGCGTTTTTAGGGTTTTATTTGTCTGAATGTGGTTTAAGCTAGTACATTTCTATGTTTATTGAAAATAAAAAAAAATTGGTCTTGTTGGGGGGGGGGGGATTTCCTTATTCCCCCCTCTCCCCGTATATCCGCCACTGAGACATTATCGCACAAAGCACACACTTCACAAAGAACGTAACTGAATGCAATATGATATTCAAACTTCAAACCGTTTGAAGAAGTTTGATTTCAAGTCAAACCTAAAGATATTGAAATCAAGTCAAGCCAAACTTTTTTACAAAATAAGTTTGGTTTTCAAGTCAAGTCAAGTTTGTTGAGTAAAATCAAACTAGTTTGACTTGATGCATCTCTACTTGTAAATAACGAAATGAAGTTCTGGTTATACAGAAACGAAATGAAATTCTGGCTGCAAGTAAAACCATAAATCCAGTAGGATGGCCGTTTTATTAACACTAACCCTGTTTTTACTAACTTGAAGTGTTGGACCTTTGGCCTGCTTCTTACCGACTACCTTTAACGCTGATCTGTTGGCCCATATAAATGAATTACGAGGTCATGCTCAACGCTTCAAGCCTAATTACAAATATGATTAAACAAATAATTGTTACAGTTTAAAGTTTAAATCAACAGCATGTGACAAACAAACAAATGTAGGCTACATATGCAATAATACTATTGAGAAAATTAACGTTCTTTACACGAGGCAATGAAATCCATTGTTTAATAGATGATATTAAAGTGGGTTGGCTTCTTGTTCAATCATGCTCCTTGTCTACTAAATTAACCTTACTATTCTCCTCCTTGCATCAGTGGCGGCTCGTGACCTCAGTATGCGGGTAGGCGACACATATACTTTTATATATACTCTATATACTCTACTATACTCTACATATTATACAGAGAGAGTCTGTAAAGTGGAATAAATTCAATATCTCAAATACTAATTATTTTTTTGGAAAATGCTCAGACCCGTCGATTAGTATTTCAAATTGTCCTTTTTGACATTCAATAATAATGTATACAGGGTGTCCCAATTTAGAGATATGACGTCATCGTCGATTTTCTTAAATGGCAACACTGTCATTTTGATAGCTAATTTGATAGGGTTTGTAAAGTTATACATAACTGCAAAATATCAAATTTTTATTCTCTACCATTTACAAGATAAGAGAAAATAACAAAGTTATATCTGTAATTTGGAATATATTCAATAATTAAAATACTAACTGTTTTTTTGAAAAATGCTCAGACCCGTCGATTAGTATATCAAATTGTCATTTTTGACATATAATAATAATGTATACAGGGTGTCCCAATTTAGAGATATGACGTCATCGTTGATTTTCTTAAATGGCAACACTGTCATTTTGATAGCTATTTTGATAGCGTGTGTAAAGTTATACACATCTGAAAAATTTCAAATTTTTATTCCGTACCATTTACAAGATAATAAAAAATAACAAAGTTATGAAGAACAAAAAGTAATCAAATAATAATTGAATTTAATTATTTCAATAAATTAAGCAAAAACTCATAATGTTGCCCTCAATTATTGTCAAATTGTCAATGGGCAACGTTATGAGCATTTTCTTAATTGAAATAAATAAATTCAATTATTATTTGATTACTTTTTGTTCTTCATAACTTTGTTATTTTTTATTATCTTGTAAATGGTAGGGAATAAAAATTTGAAATTTTTCAGATGTGTATAACTTTACACACGCTATCAAAATAGCTATCAAAATGACAGTGTTGCCATTTAAGAAAATCAACGATGACGTCATATCTCTAAATTGGGACACCCTGTATACATTATTATTATATGTCAAAAATGACAATTTGATATACTAATCGACGGGTCTGAGCATTTTTCAAAAAAACAGTAAGTATTTTAATTATTGAATATATTCCAAATTACAGATATAACTTTGTTATTTTCTCTTATCTTGTAAATGGTAGAGAATAAAAATTTGATATTTGGCAGTTATGTATAACTTTACAAACCCTATCAAATTAGCTATCAAAATGACAGTGTTGCCATTTAAGAAAATCGACGATGACGTCATATCTCTAAATTGGGATACCCTGTATATATTTTTATTGAATGTCAAAAAGGACAATTTGAAATACTAATCGACGGGTCTGAGCATTTTCCAAAAAAACAATTAGTATTTGAGATATTTAATTTATTCCACTTTACAGACTCTCTCTCTGTATACTCGTATACCTATTTACACAGTTTGTCGCATTTAAGATGAAGACACCCCTATATTGCGGCTATCAAAATAAATACAGATTTAAAATTTTGCAGTCAAGTAAATGTAATGGTTCATATTTTTTAAGATAGTCATAGTCAACTCAAATTTTCAAACAGGGCAAATTTTCGATATTTTGCTTCGCGTTAGAGATATCGGAAAAAGTTATTTGGAAAAGTTGTTCCAAATATTATTCTAACTCCACGTACCAAATTTCATGGCAAAATTCGCACTTTTAGTTTTTTCATTATTTGTAGTCAGGATCCTAAAACATACAATTGGCTATCCCGAGATGCAGCTCGGGACAACCATTGCCGAAGGCGCAAACAAATGTAGCCTAACCTAGCCCCAAAAAGTTCCCGGAAATTCTCGTCCATTAGGGCTAGACAAGCCACAGTTAGCGCTGTGCTTACCGTAAAGAATAGAGACGCATATCATTCTGTTCTGTTCTTTAGGTTAGGCAGATTTTAAAATGCCTGACCATAGGGTAGGGCCATAATAGAATTCAGTAGTACTACGTACGAGGAGCGTACAATAATTACAACTTCGAAGAGAAATTAAAAAGTAGCTTTTTTATTTTAGATACTTACGCATTGTGCCAAAATTTATAAATTACAATTTTGAAATAAGTAATTTATATTAATAAATAATTTATTATTGTATTGTACATTTGAAGAGGTTAGGCAGAGCCTACCTTGCCTACCCCGACGGGCCGCCCCTGCCATGTATCTCTGTTTGTTGCCCTTTCTTTCCAATTATCAATTCCCTCTTTTCTGAGTCTTCCTTACACTATCTAACGACCTTCGTCTGTGTCGTCCTTTCATTCCTTTCGCGATTGAGCCCCGTTTTAGGGTCATCTTTGGTATCCTCTTTCTTTCCATTCTCTTGTGAAGGATACACCAAGGTTCTTCACTGAGTCCCTACCTGTTTGATCTTGTTATGGTAGACCCATAACGAGATTATACAGGTAGACTCAGAGAATATAAGAGACGGGCCCTTTGTCAGTGCTATTTGCTGATGATATGTGGTTAAATGAGGGAGAGCAAAAAAATGTAAAGGTGATCCCTAACAACACAAAACATTCCAGGAATGTACTATCAAAGTTCTAATAATGTTTGAATATCCTGGACATTCAAGGAACAAGGAACATTCGGTGAACATCTGATTAAATTATTGGTGGAATGTTACCATAAGACATTCTATGAACATACTACCAATCTCCTATATTTTAAGTGAGGCCATTTACTATTCAATTTGCGTTCATTTTCAAATTTGCCGCGCGTGTTCTATGTAAGTAGGGTCGCATGCCGCGTGGTCATCACATTTTCACATTTCATGATAACCTAAAAATTTATGATTAGATGTAAAATGGAAATTAGAATTAGAATTAGTGGCTTTTTTTGCTGTTCTGTATGTTAGTTTTGCTCTGGCTGGATCTCTTTTGTTTAAACAATTATGTAAGTATTATAAATCCGTTTTCAATTTTTTTTATTCTTTATGAAACGAATTATTTATGCATATTATAACCTGTAAATAGTACCTATTTCTTTTGATTTTTAATTGTAAAGAATAGAAAAATTACCATTCATTTTAAATTTTTTTAGAATCAGCTGAAAGTGTTCTACAAAAAAAAAACAGGAAGGAAACGTAGCCTTGTGGCTATGAAAGGCAAAAGAAAGCTATATGTAAAAAGTGTAGGTATTGGCTACTTGGAAGAAACTCCACATTGTCGATGCATAATAAGTTATTACTTTATAAACAATTTTAAGACCTGTATGGACTTATGGATGCCCACTATGGGGGTGTACTTACTAGACCAAGTAATATAAAAATTATACAAAGATTCCAGAACAAAATACTGAAAAATATTGTAGATGCTCCTTGGATGAACAAACAGTGATCTCCATAAGGACCTAGAAATAGAACCTGGATATAATCATCAAGAAGATGGCAGGACGTCATGAGCAACAATTTCATAAGTACGAGAATATTGAGGAAATCCAGCTCCTCGATACTACTGGGCAAACTAGAAGATTGAAGAGGACAAAGCCTTTTGAACTAGTTTGAGTGATAGGTGATAGTGAAAAGCAGAGCATAGTGCTTGTGTGCCTGTGTATGTTAAAATAGTGCACGATCTTGTTAGATTAGATAAGAGACGCTATGGAGTAAGCTCTTCATTTTAAGGAATAGTAGTAATTTAGGTTAAATTAAAATTGCTCATTGGTCAGTTATAACCAGATTGTAATTGTAATGTACAATTCAATACAATGAATCATCATCGTAGTGATGATTATGGAAAAAATATATGACAAGGTTTTGTGCAATAAAAATGTTTATATTTATCAAGGATGTATTATTTGGTATGGCCACATATACTTCTGGTGTATAGTCCGTGATGTGAAAATACCTCCTATCTGCTTTTTCATGAATTTTGTAGGAGACGAAAAACCATTTTTAGGATCATCTCCTGTTTTCACATGTAAATTTTGACATGTTTTGTAGTAAATAGATAGTTGAATTTACTACAAAACATGTCAAAAATATCATATGAAAACAGGAGGTGACTGTAAAAAAGTTTTTAGTCTCTCTTACAAAACTCATGAAAGAACAAATCGGAGATATTATGTCACATCAGCGACTATATCCAGGGAATGTCTAAAAAAAATATACTGTGAATGTCCAAAGAACATTCGTAGGCATTCATGGAATGTTCCAACAAGACATTCAAGGAATATTTAAAATGCGGACACAGGACTTTCCTGGGACATTTAGGGGACGTTCTTGTGCTTTTGAGGACATTCCAGGAATGTTTTCAATGTCCTGTGTGTACATTCTAGGAACATACATGAAATGTTTAATGTTATTACGGATGTTGATGATTGGAATTCGATGAACGGTCCACGCGAATGTTTCGGTTCTATATGAAATTAAACCCAATTAAGGTGTCTCTATTACTGTTTACTCTGGAATTTGAAAGTTCTTTGGTCATATCTGTCGAAGCGATCACAAAATTAAGCCGTTGGTGGTTCAATGAAGATCTCGGAGTCAACACCAGCGCGGCAAATCTCTCTCCGAATGCATCTCCACAGCGATCTGTCTATTACGAAAAGCTTCTCAACAAACACTATACTGTGGCAGTACCTACATGTAACAGATGACCGCGACCAGTGGACACATATTATTCTAACGAAGGGAGCTTCTGAAGCTATGAAGAACCACAACACATCTGCTAAGATGTTAATGACTATGACGATGATGATGATGTAGCACTAAAAACTCACATAGTAATGATAATGATCATCGTATATATAAAAATCAATTGCTGTTCGTTAGTCTCGCTAAAACTCAGGAATGGCTGAAACGATTTGGCTAATTTTGATGTTGAATTGTTTGTGAAAGTTCAGGGAACGGTTTTATTTAGTCCTTTTAGTAGCCACGAAAATATTTACAGCTGTATGTATAAAAGTCTCTGGTCATAGTGTTAGTTGCCATATTCCTTCAAAACTGTTTGACCGATTTTTATGAAATTTTACACGTGTATTCGGCAGGTCTAAGAATAGGTTGTTATCTATTTTTCATACCCGTACGTCATAAGGGGGGTTGCCCATGACGCCATAACTCTCATAATAATGACTTAAAAAAATACGAAATAAAGTAGATATACTCATTGGTGAATTCTGAGCAAAACCGTATTAAATTTTTTTCTCTAGCGCAATCGGTGTCCGAAATACAATATCTCAAGCCATAGAAATATTCTGAGGACAGAAGAAGAACGACTGACAAATTTCATAGAAGAGAAGTAGAACAGTTTAACTTTGGGACTCAAATTTTGCAAAATATGAATTTTTTAATTGTGCGAAATTTTCAAAAAATATCCCTAAACGGAACTTTTCTGACGAACCGTAAACAGGAGAAAAATTCTGAGCACACGAAAAGAACAAGCAGCAAATTATAAAATTTTGTTTAATTTTGTTTAATTTTATTTAATTTTATTTAATATAATTTAGAACAAAGTCCTTAGAACAATGCTGAATGAAACTATGTGATAGAGCATGACCTGAATATGCCATCCATAAAAACAGTAATAACAGAATACATATTACAAAAAATATTCTAAGAGACTAGAATCTCATCCAAACGAGTTAGCCAGCAACTAGCAACCTCACTGATGACCACAATGATGTACGACGCCTGAAGAGATTCAAAGTAGTGGACCTAGCAAGAAGATTCGAAAATAATCTGTGATAACTAAACTTATTTGAACTATTTTTAATTTAATTTATGTAAAGAGGGTGATCACTGGATCTCCCTCTACAGGTCAATTTTTTCAATTTTTGTCAAATAATTTATCTATTGTTCTTAGTTAAGGACAGATTGTAAATATTACAACATTAAAAAAAATTAATGTAAGTATTTTATTTATTTTCGTTTATTTTATTTTATTTCATTTTTTATTTCCATTTATTTTTTTTTATTTTATTTCATTTTATTAAATTTTATTTATTTTTTTTAATTTATTTATTATTTTTATTTATTTTTTAGCTTTATTTAATTGCATTTAAATTAATATGATTTTATTTATTTGAATTTAATTTTATTTTGTTTTATCTAATTTCATTAATTTTATGAAATTTTATTTAATTCTATTTTATTTTATTTCATTTTATTTAATGTTATTTAATTTTAATTTAATTATATTTTATTTAATCAACACCCATAGAGTTGGAACCACCCCGAACCCAATCATAAATACAGAGTTGTTTTGAATGTAGATAAAATAAAGCTGTTATATTCATTATAAGATAAACAAATTTAAGATTGTAACTGATGCACTACAAACTTTATTTTGTTACTTCTAACTAAACTTTATTACTTCAAACAACATGTGTAATTAATTAAAAATAATATTAAAACCTCATTCACATCGAGCATTTTTTGTTTATTAATTACGAATTCCTTTTCTTTATTTTAAGTTTATTGTATACAAAAGTTTGTTTTTATCTATTGAGGCAGTACGAAGTCTGCCGGGTCAGCTAGTATTATATATAAAGGATGCATAATTGCGTTGTGTATACATAACCGCCCTGTATATGGCACTGATTCTACCTTTCAAATGTACGACCAATTAATATCAGAAAGTGGCGAAATGGTTTTCTCTGTGTATAATACGTACACTCAACGTTTGTTATTAGTAAAAATAACTAATCACCTGATATGTAAAACCCAATAATTGCGCTCACAGAACGAGAAACGTGTGAAAAGCCCATCAGTCACATGTCAAGTGCGGGGAGTGGAGGTACTTCCTGTGTACCCTATTCAGTACCTTTTCACTCGCTTAGACACCGTTTAATTTCTTCAGACAACTGAATGAAGAGGTGTTTCGCAATGTGTGCGCTCTATTAAAAATATTTTATACCTGCATAGCTACGAGGTGGCCGCGAAAATACCGAATCATTATTTTTGATTAGAACACTTTGATAGAGGACTGGTCGAGTGGATGTGTTTAATTCTGGATAATGCGGGGGTTTCTTGGCTTCGAGTGGCTGTAGGTAGTGTTTTAGGTAGTTTGGGAGTTGGAAAATTAGATATTACAGTTTTTTGTTGTTTGCTTAGAAGACATACAGTGTGAATCATTATCAAAAGAAACGATTTAAATATAAACATAATTGGTTTGAATTTAAATCATATTTGATCAATATAGAAGTTCTATTTTTTGTTTATTTTAGTATGCGTATTGATGAAAAATATTGTGTATGTATTGGTTTTTGTGTATGGCGTATACATGTTTTTCATTTAGGTAGCTAGTTTTAGTACATTCGTGTATGCTGTCCCCCCCCTGCTGGTTTTTAATAGCAATAAACAACGTATATAATTCCTTTTTGCTTCCAGGAACAGAAAATCTTTATATGTGAAGTAAAATCCTAAAATCAGCTGCATCGGTATTACAAAATACATTAAATAAATTAGAAGGGTGGTCATTAGATATAGGCTTGAGATTTTCAACTGAAAAACTATAGTGATAATACTTTACAGAAAGAGAACACAATACTGTAATTCAAATCTAAACGGACACACTCTTATAACTATTAACGAAACCAAATTCGAAAGTGCTATTTCTTCTTAACGTGCCCTATCAGGTCCCCTTGACGTTGGTGACTAAGAGGATGGGTACGTATTTTCAGCTGCAATACTATTCAAATGGGGATTCATGTTTTTCGAATCCTGAGAAAACTAATAAATATTTTTGAAAAATTAAACGCAGAATGAAAGATTACGTTATTAGCGAGGGCCGAAAGTCCCTGAGAACTTCTATAATGTTTATTTTAATAAGTTACAGGGGTGAAAAACTAAGAGAAAATTTAGTGTGATATTTTATTTAAAATATGTCATTCAAAGTAAACTTCTTATTTATTCTTAGGGACTTTCGGCCCTCGGTAATAATATAGTCTTTCATTCTGCTTTTAAATTTTTTAAAAATATTTATTGGTTTTTTCAGGATTCGAAAAAAATGAACACAATGTCCGTGGTAATATTTCCAAATCTATCTTTGTCATACAACGCACTCAGTCGAATAGAATATTGTCAGCATACTGTCAGTCAGACAGTGACAATTTTAAATATTTGACATGGCATCGGGAATATTTTGAGTTGTTGATTAAATAATATTGATATATATGTATAGTGTATTTGATAAATAATTGATTTAAGACGTGAACTTAATAAAAAGTTATTTATTGTGTATTATTTGTGGAAGATCCAAGCAGAGAATACATCAGGATAATATATTCTGTGATCCAAGTATTTTGTTGTTAAAGATGTTCAAAATTGTAAGCGTTCCATAGTAACAATATATTATTAAAAAATCACTTTAACACTTTTCCTCTTTTCTCGATCGAGTATTAGTTTTTGTTGTACATATAAATTATTACAATCACTGAATACATAGTTAGTGAAAAAATTATCACATTTATTAACTGAATTAATAATTTGCAATTATAAAAATAACAGTTATCCAAGAACATTCAAAAGCCATCTCTTTAAATTAATGATGACATTTTCAAGTAGAATGACATTCTAGTAATGTTTACATATCCATATCAGTGTGAATTTTACTACACGTAATTTGCCGTGTAAAGACAGAAAAAGTAGGGATACCCGTAAAATATTTGAGAATTATGTACCGATGGCCTTAACATGACGAAACTGTCTCTGTCTCGAGAGCAGCTCGCGAGCAGCATTTGTTCTCTTGGGGGCTGCCACATTTGTCTGCATAGCCGTCCATGGTCGAAGTCGAAATTGCTACTAAAAGTCAATTGAACAAACTGGAGATCATCCCATCCACAGCATTATGCATAGTTGTCGAAGCTTTCAGAACTACGCTAATTAGTAGCCTTCAATTCCTAACAGAAGAACCGCCATTCTTTCTTAGAAGGCAATATAAGAAAAACTCTCCAAATCTGTACTCAAATTACTCCCCTAGAAACTTACCTTTCAATGCACGCATAAATCGATTTGAATACGATATATACCAATTGAGAGTCACTTCTACAAACAGATGCCAGTCTCTTCACCATTAAGTTCATGAAGATTTTACCTTACTCAGCTATCCCGAACATTCACACAATTTTCTTTTGAAATAAAACAACAATTCCAGTTTACCATCTCCAGACCTGATTTTGAATTAATTTTTACTGATACCGCCCAAAGCATGAACGGCGTAGCTGCTACAGTTAGCACCTAGCTCATAGCTACTACATTTACGAAGACAGTACTTCTGGCACCGGCCTAACCAAAGAGTGTAGCATATAGGTACATATATCTACTGGAGAACTTTGAGCAATCTCCAACGCACCGAACCAATGTACCAGTAACGATACAAATCTTATTAAGTACATAATATATCAGATTATCTGAGTGCCTTAAATGGTGTCAAACAGATGTATCCTACTCGTGCCAATTTAGCACAAATAAAAGGCATGCTATACTGCTATACAATGCCCAAACACGAGTGGCAAAAATATATTTTGCTATATTATTCTTATGGGTACCATCTCAAGTTGGGATTATGGGTAACGAAGCTGCTGATAAAGCAGCAGCAGAAACTATGATAACATGACAATCCCTATAGTGCGAAACATAGCATTTCCAGACCAACAACCATTAATAAAAACGTCAGCTAATTGAAAACACAGGAAATATAATTAGAAACACACATCAGATTTATCGACTACGAAAATGCTTTTGACCGAGTTAACAGAAATACTCTGTGGAGTATTATGAAAAAGGGAAGTTGACCTAGACATAAAATTGCAGTAATAAAATGGCTACATAACAATATCGAGATTATTATAAATACTGAACAACATAAAACTGAATCAATAACAATCAATAGAGAAGTTAGACAAGGGCGCAGCTTATCACCCATTTTATAGTTAAAGCATAGGTAAATTATTCTCATATGGGTAAAAGGTCACTGCGGTATTATGTGTAATGAAAGGGTGGATTATGACGAAAAAGAAGCTTACAAATTTGACCAATTTAGAGAAATATTTTTCCTGTTGATCTAAGTAATAAATACAGAAAAATATTTAAAAATACCTAGTTGGAGAGGATCTTACAATAATTCTCGCAAAACATCGAAAAATCTATTTTTCTTTTGAAAAGAAGCTAATTTTTCTTAAATAGACTATTTTATAGAGGTTTAAATAGGCTAAATTTTAGATAGACCTATATTATGTCTATCTCTCCCCATGTGCGTCCATAATAATGGGAAGGGCGGGTCATGGTCCCCCTAGATTTTTGTAAACGAACAAAAATTAAATTTTATATTGTCTTCCAAAGTATACAAAATGTAATGTCAAACATCTTCACATCTGCCCCCCCCCTAAAAATTATTTTTCAATTCCCTCCCTCCAGCTTTTTCTCGGCCTTTCTCTTTTCCTTCTCCCTTGTAGTGTGGTGTCCACGCCAAAATCAGTTTAGCGATCCTGTCATCTGACATTCTCTGTACATGGACGTACCATGTACATCAGTTGTTTTGTCTTTATGTCATCAATTATTGTACAGCTGGTTCCTAAAAAAACTGATACGACTCTTAGTAAGATTTGATCATTTTGAGCAGTGTATGATTGGTTTGACATTATATTATATTTATTATGACAGACAAATAATAAAATAAACAAACAAACAGCCATTTTTTGAGGTTGAAGTTATCTGACAAATTTTAAGATTTGGCAGTGACAGTGACAGTATGTAAATAATAAGTATTTATCCTTCAAAATATAGTAAATTAAATATAATTAAACTCATATTCATTATATCACACCTCACCAAAAGCTTTTTACAAGAACATAGTAAGTGATTTTGATATGGCTTAGAGCCAGACTACATCAAGATCGCCTTTAAATCGTGCTGGTAATCGCCTTGCAGCAAGACCAAAAACAAAAAGAAGAAGAAAAAGAAAATACACTGCTCAATTTTCTACAAAATACGCTTTAAGAGTCGTATCAGTTTTTTTTTGGAACCAGCTGTATGTGTGACTCCCATCATTTCTCGTATTATCTCATTTGGTATAAGATTTCTTCTTCATTTGTCTGCTGCTCTTCTCCAGAAGTCCATTTCTGTTACTAGTGACATTTTCTCTATTCTTTGTTTCAGTGGCCAAACGTCAAAATTATAATCTTACAGTAATATTTTACAACTAAGGCACTATAAAAAAATTATCTCACGGTGGTGTATCTACGATTTTTGTCAGACAACAACTATTTGAATAAAATTAAAAATTTAGATCAAGTCATCATCATATTATGCACATACCAAGCAATACCATGTGTATATGCATCGCTTCCGCAGATTTTAGATATTAATCAAAGTCTAAAAAACTAAAGGATTTCAGTCCCTAATTATTATTTTGATTAAGGGCCAAATTCGTGCTCGCTTGACGTGCATGAGCCCGTCCGCAAATCGGGAACCCCTGCGGGGCATGGAAGCTGCTTTTGTGTTTTGTGTGCCCGTCACCAACGGATCATTCGCGTCTGCTTTCCGTGCTACGGTGCCAAGTTGGCGTTTTTTCCTCTTTTCCTCCAACTTTTTATTCATAATTTGCATATCTTCGGACTTTTGCTGTTCTTAAATATACCAATCTTAAGAGAGTTATTTTCTACATTGTTATATGGAGTAGAGACCCGGAAACTTTCTGAAGCTGCTTTATAGACGTCGAGACCTTCGAGATCTGGTGCTACAGACCCATTTTAAAAATTTCATGGGTGGATCGTGTGATTAATGTTGAGGTTCTACGTAGAGTGGGAAAGGAATGCGAGATTATTAACACAATCAAAGAGCGCAAACTAGAATATCTTGGCCAGGTTATGAGGAATGAACAGAGATATGGCTTGTTGCAACTCATTCTTCAGAGCAAGGTATTTGGAAAGAGAGAACCAGGGAGAAGTAAAATATCTTAGCTTCAAAACCTGAGAAACTGGTTCAATACATCTACAACCGGACTATTCCGGATATTAACAGGCAGAGTTAGGATAGCCACGCTGATTGTCAACATCTGGAACCGATAGGCACAGGTACCGCAAGAAGATGAAGAAGAGAGTTAACAGAACATAGTAGAATTATATATATAAATTCGGGTTCAAAACGTCCTCCGACGTTGTCCGATGCCTTGTTGCCAATATCTTCTATCATTGCAGTTTTCATCTTCTAATCCTCGTACACTCATTGATCGTCTTACTCCTTGTATCCATGTCGTTCTTGGCCTTCCTTTTTTCCTGTTTTCTGTAGGTATCCATTTCATAATTTTCTTTGGCAGTCTTTCCTCCCCCATTCTCTGAACATGTCCGTACCACGTTAATTGTTTCTTCTTAATGCATTCTACAACCGTTTCCTGTAAATTCATTCTTCGGTTTACTTCCTCATTTCTAAACCGGTCCAATCTCGATGTTCTACTTGCTCTTCTTAGTGTTCCTTTATTCTCCATGTTTCGGATCCGTATACCAATGTGCTCTTAATCATGGTGTTGTATATTCTCATTTTTCTTTGTTTCCATATCTCGGTACTCCACAAAACTCCGTTCAATGATTTAATTATCGTTCTTGCTTTATTTATTCTGCTCTTTATTTCTGCATCGTCAGTACCTGCCTTGTTGAAATTAATTCCCAAATACTTATATTTATGACAGCTAGTTATTTTCTGATTATTGTCCAATATCATATCAGTTGAATCCTCACATAGGCATAAATATTGTGTTTTTTCTACATTCATCTGCAGTCCCCATTTTTCGTATTCTTCCTTCAATTTGCGAGTCATATATTCCAAATCTTCTTTATCGTTTGCACATATTATCTGATCGTCTGCAAACTGAAGGGTGTACAGGCAGGTGTTGTCGTCAATTTGGATGCCCATTCCACTGCATTTTCTTTTCCATATTGTAAGGGCTTTGGCGACATAAATCTTAAACAAACTCGGTGATATGCAACATCGTTGTCATAGACCTTTGTTGACTGTAAACAAATCTGTTATTTTGTGTTCTAATTTTACTGCAGATTTCATGTCACTGTATAAATTTTGGGCAGCTTTTATGAGAGTAAAGTTAATGTTGGAGTTTTGCAGTACTTCCCATATGGGAAGTACATAGTAGAATTGATTACTCTTTATGGAAAGCTCCAACAAGACTATAGAGACGAATTATCCACTTCCCACCTATTAGACGAGAGAATTAGAACATCAATACGGAAAAAGCTTGAGGCTACGATTTAATCACGGGTGAGTGACTCATACCACACTACACTACTCTACAGTTAAAATATTGTGCACCGAACCAAGCTGATCCATGCCGTCTATAGGATTGTGTAAGCTCAGATTATAGAAAATACATGAACTATAATGATTTCTGACCAAAGAAAACCTCCCAACGTAGCGTCTGTGTACAGACCGATATTACTTCTTCTTCTTCTTTTGGCATCATATCCCTGGATGGGTCTTTGCCTATCTGGCTATGTCCTTCTATTCAGACCTATCTTCTGCCCTTCTCCTACATTGCCTTACACTCATAGTTTTCAGGTCGTCTTTCATGTCATCAAACTATCTCGTTCTAGCCCTTCCTTTTTTTAGTCTTCCTATAGGCTTCCATTGTACCTAATAATTTCTTTGATGTTTTGTGAAACTTCAAAATGATATCACTACTTTCTGTAATGTCGAAGATGTTCTACTCTTATGGTCAAAACAATCAAAGTAATTTTTGAAACATATATTTGATTTCGTTACATCAATTTGGTTTAAGAAATTAAAATGCAGCAATTGTTCAATTACACAGAATAGCAATTATATTGTCAATTACTATTGAAAAATCACTAGAAGAAAAGAAAGTATGTTGCATGTGATGATTATAAAAAATAAAAAATGTACCTATGCCCTAAAAATTCATAAACATTTAACAGTCTTATATTTGAAAGATACTTTGGATTTAAAGAGGTAAGACAACTATTCAGGCCTAAGAGAAATAATTAGAATCGGGTTCTGCAAGGCAGCGTGTTGAATAATCCAGTCTTTTATCCAGTATATAATATAATACTACACAAAAAATACTAAAATTTTAGCTAGATGCTACAAACAAGCTACAGATATCAGTTAACAAAATGCATCATTGGACTAAAAAATACACAATATATCAGTTAGAATAAATAATAATTAGGTACAATATGAAAGGACACGCTCTATCCACAATTCTTCTGTAGTCCCACATTTCGAAAGCTTAGATTTTACTTCAGATCAACATCTATCCCACATACACCAAGTGGCGAATTTCGAAGCAGTAGACAGATTCGTATACTTGGACTCCCTGAGAATCAACAATGGCGATTGTTCCTCGGAAATCGAGCGTAGACTAACCATAGATATAATAACAAGTAGATTAGACAAGGTATGGGCCGCTCTGTGCATCGAGGTGTAACGCCAATATTAAGGATTGAGTGGGCTAGTCTAGCCATCTTTGTCTGTCACATGCGCGGGATCACTTGCTTAAAAGAGATGGATAGACCACCGATCGACTGTTTCTGCTTTACGCTTTTTTGCTCGGTATGCTTTGTCTATCCTTAATATGTCTATGAGACTAATAATGGTCCGAACCGCAACAGCTAATGTAATTAAAATATCGAAAGACCGAACAATAACAAGGAAAACTAAGCTGAGGTTGGTCAGTGCCCATCTGTTTCCCATTGCTACATACTCAGCTCAAACAGGACTCAAAAAAAACCGTAGAAGTAAGATCAAAGCCTACGAAATGTGGTTCTACAGAAGAATTCTACGTATGACCTGAATAGAACATAGAACCAACCTATCAATTCTGGAAAAGCTTTATGTAAAAGAGAGACTATTAAGGTAGAAGGCCGAAAACCAAGAGGAAAATCTCCAATACGAAGGGCAGACCAAATGAAGACTCTGGTGAAAAAAATCTCTACATAAAAACGGCCATCTGGTACAGGATCGCAGCCAATGTAGACAACAATTTAATGATATTTAGAGTGTTATCACGCCCTGATAAGGGCTCGAGAAATGAGGAGGAGGATTAATAATTGTCGAACGGGTTAGAGTGTCTAATATACCAACCTCGAAGAAAACGAGGGAAGGAAAATAAATACAAAATAAGGGCAGAATAGAAACATCAGTATAAATAACTTTAAACTAATACCATGACATGAATATATTACAACTAAGTGATAGCAAATATTTGGATAAATATTTGGATAAAGAGATCATGAAGAGATGAATTAATTAAATCCTATTGTTTTCATCCATAAATAACTAAACCGATTGGAAGCAAATGCGTTTAACCTAGTTAAAAAGAGTAAAGAAGTGAGAGAGTACACAAATGCAATTCTTTTGACTTCATCATCATCATTAGAGAGCGGAATATATGCAACACAACATTACCAAAATATGCGCATATATATGCATTACTTTTACTACAAATATGCAGGTATTTTTTCTAAATTTGTCTAAATATGCAAATGCATATTAAAAATACTCAAAAATAAAACAATATATTAAGTCGTAAGATCTTCAGAAAAGTTGCCTTCAAAAATACGTACAACTTTCCTCAAACAATCGAAGCCCTCATTTTTTTCTAAAACATTTTTTAATTTATTTCTAATTGTAATCCCGGTATTTTCGGGAATTTTTTGACAATGAGCAGAAAAAGTGTTAACAAGATTAACCGAATCACTTAATTGTAAATTCCTTTGTTCTGATGACTTTATTAGATCTGGTAAAAAACTAAAATTAACTTTTATGAACATAAGTTCTTTAGCAATTTGTACGTTACTTAAAGAACAAAGTACGTTACTTAAGCTGACGAACAAAAGCGGAATTGTCTACAATTTGATGGATTTTTGTATTTTGATGCTTCTCTCTATGTCCGTCTTTATAGAAGTAAAAGCGAATTTGTCGAATAAAAACACTCTTTCCAGAAAAATTTCTTTTGTGGGACATGATGCTTTTGTTTGTCAGTTCCTCATTTAAAAAATGAAATGTGAAAATGAATGTAACTTACGATTTTGGCCTTACGAACAGGCCTTGCAAAATACTTTGTCTCCACTTAGCTTTAACTCGGGAAAACACTTTATCCAAGCACTTTTTTGAGTAGACATATTTAAATTTAATATATACCAATCACTTCAAAAACACTAAATACGATACAACGTTTACTTTAAACAAATGTTGGCCGGAAACTGACAAAATAATTATTAGCCCCTTAAAAGCAGGTAGGTACCTACGACTTGCTACGCTAATAAAATAATATTTTTCTGGGAACACCCATAATTGTTAATTTCAGGTAGTAATGGTAAAGTCCAGATGAGCGATAGATAGATAAATAACGAGCTCGTTCATATCGAAGTTATAAAATTCCAACTAAGAGAGGAAAATTTTAAACTTTTATATAATTTATTTTTAAAATATGCAAAATAAATCGTGTTTAGCTTAAATATGCAATGTTGTGTTTGTTGTCTGAAAATATGCAATATATGCATCTATATGCACTTTGCATATATTCCGCTCTCTAATCATCATCAACCTGTACTCGTCCTCTCCTGGACATAGCTTTTCCTCGACTCTTTCTATGTGTCTCTGTCTTATGCGGCTTGCATCCATTTACTGCATACTTCACTCTTGGCCACTCACTACTTGGCCTCCACTCGACCATACAATTTGTCCATCGGTTGTCTGATAATCTGCCGACGTGTCCTGCGCATTCCAATTTTAACGACGCGATTTTTTCGATAGCTGTTTTTGTTCTATGATAATTTCTTCTTTTGATATTCGGTCTCTCAGAGAGACTCCCATCATTTGGCACTCCTGAGTCACGCCAATCTTGTTCACTTCCTTGGACCAGGAGACCTTGGAATTTTAGGAGACACCAAGCAGAAGATCTGTACAAACTTCTACAGAGCACAAAAATTTTAGACTGGGTGTAGGAAACAACAATGGGCAGCAAACACAATAAGCATCAGTTTCAGTGACGGTCGAGATCCTTTCTATTAGACAGGCCAGGGAAAAAGTGGTTGTTAGTGCTGTATCCCGATCTACATCAAATTTGTTCTCTAAGCTGATAGAAGTCAACTTAGCATCCAGTCTTGTTTCTGATAATTTTGTGAACAGTTTATAAATCTTTGATAACAAACTGATGTCTCCTATATTATGTAATAAAACAATGACTGCATTGTTCCATTGAGAAGTAATGTTTTCTTTTTCCTTGTTTTACAAGACCGATTTTACTTCAAAAAAATCTTTTTTCAATGTATTTTCTGTTTTTTGTGCTTGTATATAAAGCGTATTGCCCTAACAAATTAAATTGGAAGTTTTTCTTAAAAAAAATAACACAATCAATAATGTCTTCATTTATTGTATTGTCAAACCTATTCTATATACACGAACACCAGCAGATTAGCAATCTACATATTGGCAGCGCTGTGTGTGTTGTGCTGAGACTGAAAGGGGATAAAGTGTGAATTTGCTCTCGACGAGCATTTTTGGCAGAGTTTTAATGAACAAAGATTTTATTCTGTCTACTAGGTTACAACTACCAGTCACATATTCGAAAATGTCAGCACGGTCGATAATTCCCCTCGTTTTCATGTTTCTGGATCGGAAAACGAAGAAAAACGCTGAAAAAAATTACCATTGAGAAAAAATTATTGTTAAACTTTGGATCGCGTATGTCGTATGTCCCGATAATAATGGATTATTTGTTTGTGCTGAGCTAAAAAAATGTTTGTGTTTATTACGTCTTATTTTTCGGTTCAATTTTTTATTCTTCGTAATACCTACCAATGAGTATTATAACTTATAACTGTGGCAAATTAAGTATAAGGGAGTAAATAAAAAAAAATAACTTAAAAAATCTTATACGGATTTTTGAAGGTTCTGAAACGTACATGAAAGATGAGATGACAAATTTTGAAGACTTACTGATTTTGCTTTGTTTTTTTAACATTCATAAAAGAGAAAAGATAATTTTTTGCTTATATAATGTTTCTTTTTTTT
Source organism: Diabrotica virgifera virgifera (assembly GCF_917563875.1). Classification (NCBI taxonomy): domain Eukaryota; kingdom Metazoa; phylum Arthropoda; class Insecta; order Coleoptera; family Chrysomelidae; genus Diabrotica; species Diabrotica virgifera. The sequence goes on along the minus strand of NC_065445.1, from coordinate 16,762,372 downwards.
TTCATAGCGAAGACGAAGATGACACTTATAAAAGCAGTTGAAAATTAGATAAAGAAGCGAAGATAATATGGCTAAAGATAAACCAGCACAAAACAAAATACATGACGAGAGGGAAGGACGACACAACAACTCTAATAAATAAAACAGAAATATCTAATAACACAGAACCATAAATTTGAAACTGTATCTACCTTTAGCTAATTAGGTGTAACAATATGGAAAAACAGAAAAGACAGAACAGAGGAAAGAATTCTGAAAGGCAAAAAACATATGGAATGAATAGAAATCTGCTGAGAAGCAAGACTCTAAGTAAGAGAACAAAGATGAACCTATATAAGACCTTAATAAGATCTTCTGTTACATATGGGATGGAGACAACGACGATTAACAAGAAAGAGGAAGATATCCTTCTAAAATTTGAAAGAAAAATAATGAGAACAATAATACTGAGCCACCATGTAACAAGAGAGGGAGAAATAAGAATGAAAACAAATGCCGAAATTGAAGAATTAAAGAGGGAACATATAGCCAGATACATAAAATCTCTTTGCTTAAATTAATACATCGTTGCATTAGGATACATGCGATTAGGATTAGGATTGTTAATACATGCGATTAGGAGGCGTTTCAAATGGGGTGTCCTGTGAACTCGGTTTGTATTTAAAAAATCGTCGATTACGTCATTATTCCCACAATGATGACGTAATGTCCAAGACATATATACCAATTGATGGCCATTTAAAAATTAAAATTGACTTATTTTAATACTTTTTTTAAATGTATGTTTCTAAGATAACATTATTTATTCTATACTTTTGCGACATACTATATCGTCGCTTTAATACTATAACTTGATAACTCGAAATTAGTAGTTTTGAGATAAACGAGTTTAAAGATTTTAAAGATATTTGTGCTGCTACCATGATGTTGGTAAATACGGAATTCACTCTGCGGCTCTAAAATACTGTTCCTTAACTTTTTGGCAACTGATCTATTTAGGAATATGGTGTAAATTTGTTTTCCAATATGGAAAAAAACATGAAAAATTAAAGTTATCAACTTTTAGCACTACCATAATGTTAACATTTGGTAATGCCGCATATAAGTGAACTTTTTAACATAACTAATATTTTAAACATTATTTTGTTGAAAATTAGCCCTCTGCCATGGGGGTTGCCAGATCTGCTAACAATTCTCGAATTCTTGCATTAAAATGAACCGAATAAACAGATAGCAATTATGTGGTAAGTTCAATGGTTTCAGAGAAACACGTGCTAAAACTAGATAACTCGAGTTATCTAGTTATAGCATTCAGTGTAAGTCGTATTCACGATTATTTCGATTAAATAATAGCTTGATAACTTATCTTGTCAAGTTTTAGCACTGAATATTAGTGGCATTTGAGTTTTATCAACTTTCGTCAATCATAAGTAAATACTTAACCCGTTTGAAGTGAGCTATCAAGTTTTTACACAATATGGAAGCAAATGAAATACATCTTGTGAACTAGTTATCTCAAAAACGTCAATTTTGGAGTTATCAAGTTATAGTACTAAGGCGACGATATATCCTTTAGTTTAGATCATTTGTTAAAAACTAGCAATATTAAAGCGTTTCAACGCCCTTATCGCGCATTTCATTTCTGTCTGAAGATTCAATTATCATTAATTGACTATTTAAATGCCCACCATCAACTGAATTATATTTAATTTTTATCACTCCTACTGGTGTATGTCTAAATAGCTATTGAAAATGAAAACATGACAGTATTTATCTGGATAATCACTTTGAATTGAGTTTATTGGTTTCTAATTATATATCGAATAACTTGGAAGTATTTAATCAACAAATTGCATTTTAAGTCCTTCAGCATTATTTATTACTCACGTATATGAAATTATCATCCTCTAGTAGGTACACTAAATATTACTTTCGTCTTCTTCTTCAATCTGAGCTCTAATCTAATGAAATAAAACCCATAAAACTTACGCGGAAACTAAGTGCTAAACTTTTGATATCCGAAAAACAGTTTTATATTTTTCGCTGTATCATTCGATAATTTCCACCCTTAATTTTATATAATTACTTAGCTCAACCCTGAACAATAATTCCTAATACCTAGTTTTATCCTTATCCAAGTACAGACATTTTCTTAGACATTGCAAATGAAAAATTCTCTCTCTGATTTTGACTTTTGAAGATAACAGTACTCTACTCTCTTAGTAATAACCACTAGTTATTGTAGTTATTTAGCACTCAAAAATACCGCGAATATCTCTGGTTTTGAGAGAACACACTTGCCTAACCCTAGCTCTAGCTGTTACTTTCTTTTACATGTCATACCTCACAATATTTACATATTAACTGGGAACTCCTTTCTTATTGAGCGCCCAACACAGAATCTCTCGAGAATTCTATCATATGCTTTCTCAAGATCAATGAATATAGATGAGCATTTTTTTTCTTTATTTATGAATTTTTCTACTTTGCAACACGCCCAACTTATCGGATGCTTCGGATTCTTTACATATTCGTCTACTATCAATTACGCTCTCAAGGAAAATTATTTGGAAAGAGAGCCCAGGAAGAAGACGAAGATCCTTGTTGAAGAATTTCAGAACATCATAACCTGATTCAACACAACATCTGTGCAGCTTTATCGCGCTGCTGCAGATAAGATTATGATTGCTATGACGATCGACAAGCATTCGTCATGGATAGGTATATCAAGAAGAAGAAGAATTAGTCTCTTTCATATTTTTATGGTGTGACTAATTGGTCCTGTAGTTTGTAAATAATTGTTAGTAGTATATATACTTACCTAGTTTTTGAACACAGGTAGTAATATACTGCTTCTCCATTTCTCGGCCATTTGTCCAACTTTCATAATTCTATTAAATAAACCTGTTAGTCAACTTGTTTCTGTCCTTCCTAATGATGTTAACACTTCCCCAGCAATATCATCTTGTCCATCTGCTTTATCTTTCTGTATTTTTTTAAGCGCTTGAACAACTTTCTCGTTTGTTAATTTGTTGACCATTGCTGTTACTGTCTCCGTTAACTTAGGTTTCCTGTAATATTCTTCATTTGATAAATTATCAAATTGTTGTTTCCACCTCTTTTTGACATCCTTTTCGTGAACTAGTATTTTATTATTTTCATCTCGGATACACATATCTTGTTAAAATCTTTTGACTTCTTTGTTTTGCTCTACGTTTGGTCATTTTATACATCTTTATTTCGCGTTCCCTAGTATCAAGTTGATCGTATAACTTTGTATACGATTCTGCTTTAGCTTTTGCTACTGCTACTTTTGCATCCTTTTTGGTAACTATACAGTTTTGGAGATCTATGTATGGTCTATGTATTAGGTCTATGTATCACTACCAGGTCTCTTTATTAATAAGCTTTTTTCTCAAATTTTTTAATAGCAGCATCTCTAACGGTACTGGCCATATTCCTAAAATTGTATCTTGTTTCCATTCATGTTCCAACATATTTTTCTATTATTTTTGCCCTGAAGGGACCTCCTTTCTCGTCTTTTAATATGTATACACCACTTCATTTTTTGCTGTCCTCTCCGATATTTGGGTTTAGTCGTTTAGTTTCGCTTTTTAATTCTATGTCCACAACAACATGTTGCCAGTTACTGTTACTGTCTGGTAACACCAGACTATTACTGTCTGGTTACTGGGATGGAGGCTACCTAAGTGTTGTGGGGAGTCCTGGGGAGCCTGATGATTAATCTAGGAATATTTTAAACATAACTTTAATTTTAACATAATTATTTAAACATTTTATAACTGTACAAAATTTAAAGGGTTTTCACCCACTTTTCTTGCTGGTGGCCCAAGCAACCTGTAAAAAACATTGCTGATTGAATTGTTATTCCGAAACCGTTCTCTAGTCTTTTAAGGGATTTTAATAGAATATACCTTTTATAAAGGATTTTTGAAATTTTTTATTAAGAAAATAGTCTACTGATAAATTATTTTTTAAGTTAAAAATCCACAAGGAAGAATTTCCTGTAGCTAGCTGGCTGATGGCTGTATACCATTAAGTTACTGTATGATTTATTTTCATACCTACATATTACATGATTTTTCTAATTATATTCGTCATACGAACGCCCAACTCACCCTCAATCAGAAACCGAATGAAACTCTCTAAACCAGGCACGGCATAAAAAATTAGTTTACAATACCAGACGTGTTAGAGCACAGCAGCCAGCAAAGAAACGCGACGCGTCACAAAAGGCGATGATCACTCGTTCAAGTAAGCAAAGTTCATATATTTGTAAGAATAGGGCAGGGCGATATAAGTTAGGGAACATAAAGAATCATACCACAAATCTTGATGTTAGGGATCTTGCTCGATCGGTATGTGCGGTTTTTATACGAGGTGCAGAATAAAAGTTCTTCCTAAAGAATATATTAGAACCGGAGAAAATTTAAGGTACAAAAAATCGAGGTAATTCGTCTGTTAAACGTTTAGACCGATCAAATAAAAATACAATGCATGTAAACAAAATGTAATTCCGTACAGGTTGGAATAAATTTTTTATCAAAGTTTAGGTCAAAACAAAAGGTATTTTCAAGAAAGTATATGATTCAAATGAGGGGATCATTGTTTAAATAATTAAAAATGGGTAATTTTTGCTCAAAATTTACTTTTTTAAGTGCTGCGGTAATTCATGTTCATTTAAATTTCACCTTTAATTTATTTAAATAATTTTAAATCAAAATTGAAAAACAAGTTTCCAAAAAATATTATTTGCATTATAACTAAGCACTATCAAACATGTTGTTTTACATAAAAAGTTGCGCCATCATATCAGTATAAATTGAAAAAAAAATGGTTGATAAATACTAAGTAGTTTATGAGATATTTAATTTGTTTATAAAAAATTACCATTTTTTTCAATTGCAAAAACGCGGTTGTTGCCGATAGATTATACAAGTTTTTAAAATCTCATTTTTTGCATTTATGTATATTTTCGATAAATGTATTGACAAATCAAAATTTCAATTAAACGCTCGAAAATGACGTTTGACAATTGGTGTAATTTGTTTAAAATTTGGTTTTTTAATAACATAGCCGGAATTAAAAATTTTTTAATTATTTTTCGCTATTCGTGTTTTTGTTGGTTTTTTACACATTAACAAAAGAAAAAAAAAATTCTAGAACAATTTTTTGCCGAAATAGCTTTGCCGAGATAGAAGTTTAAAAATTCATAATTTGTTTATTTATCAATATTAACATTTAAAAGTGAGTAAGTACATATATTAACCCTACTACTTAACAATGCCATTTATACACATAATAAAAATTCTAAAATATTTTGAAAAATAATGATTTTCATAGCAGCTTAAATGAAAACTTTTTGCCTGAAAATTGGCGAAGGGGTAGTTTGCGATATCTCCGTTAATAATGGGCCAATTTCAATGTTTTTTTTTTAATTTGGGGTAGCATATAAAAATAATAATATATGCATGACCCTTTTTGCATTAAATATTCATTAATTTGTTATAAACAATATTTTTTCTAAAAATTTTTTTTCTCTAATATTGTGATAAATAAAAATTGGCAACAAAGATAACCACAAAACAGTATTAAAACAAATTTTTATTTTAAAAATATAACAATACAGTAAAATTTTGTTAAAGAAACATAAAAACTTTTTTCTTTGTACAAATCATTATCAAAATCTTACAAAGTTAAGTTGAATACAAAACAAAATATATAAAAAAATGGAGCACAACCTCTATTATAAATCTATTATGTATATAAGTGAATAAAAACTAACAAATATATACACAATTTTTAGTGTACCTACTACCTGTTATAAAGATTGTAAAATTAAATGTAAAATACAACATATATATTTTAATGTTGTACAAAGAAAAAAGTCTTTAACAAATTTTTAATGCTAATTCAGTATTATCTTGTTGATTTTTTTTATAAAAAATTTTTTGTGACAATTTTTATTTATAACACCTAGAGAAAAAACAAATTTGAAAAATAATGTTTATAACAAATTGACGAATATTTATTGTAAAAAGTGTCATTTAGACGTTATTATTTTTATATGCTACCCTAAACTCAAATGCGCCACCCTAATGCCCTACCTAAACTGTGCGCCATCATATCAGTATAAATTGAAAAAAAAATGGTTGATAAATACTGAGTAATTTATGAGATATTTAATTTGTTTATAAAAAATTACCATTTTTTCCAATTTTTATTTATAACACGTAGAGAAAAAACAAATTTGAAAAAAATTGTTTATAACAAATTGACGAATATTTATTGTAAAAAGTGTCATTTAGACGTTATTATTTTTATATGCTACCCTAAACTCAAAAAAAAAACATTGAAATTGGTCCATTATTAACGAAGATATTGCAAAGTACTACTGCACCACTCTTCATGCAAAAAGTTTTCATTTAAGTTCGCTAGGAAAATCATTATTTTTTAAAATACTCTAAAATTTTAACACTCTGTATAAATCATATTGTTGAGTAGTAGGGTTGATGGATGTACTCACGCACTTTAAAATGTTAATATTGATAAATAAACAAAATATTTTTTTTTTTCTTTTTTTTTATTTAAATTTATTTTGCAATCTGTTGAGTGTCAACAATAAACAAAAGTAATTACATTGACTAAGGACAAGAAAGATTTTACCCACTGGCAAAATCAAAGATGACACAAAATATGAATTTTTAAATTTGGAAAAGCTATCTCGGCAAAAAATGGACCTAGAATTTTTTTTCTTTTGTAAGTATGTCAAAAACTACACGGAACACGAATATCGAAAAATAATTTCAAAATTTTATTTCATGGCGATGTTATTAAAAAAGAAGTATTAGACAAATTACACTAATTTTCTTTGGAGGGGTGTTTAATTGAAATTTTGATTTGTCAATACATCTGTCGAAAATATACATAAAAGCAAAAAAATGAGACCTTACAAACTTGTATACTCAGCAAAAGGAGAGGATCACTCGTTCAAGTAAGCAAAGTTCATATATTTGTAATATTAGGGCAGGGCGATATAAGTTAGGGAACATAAAGAATCATACCACAAATCTTGGTGTTAAGTTGTTAAGGGATCTTTCTCGATCGGTATGTGCGGTTTTTTATACGAGTTGCGAAATAAAAGTTTAGATATAAGAGGTATAAAAATATAATAATTAGAACCTGAGAAAATTAAAGATGTAGAAGAAATCGAGATACTTCACTTCAGTGGTTGATCTACAAGGGTAAATAGAGGAAATCCCCCCAACAAGGTCCAAACATTTTTTTTGGTAACTTTCAATAAACATATAAATGTATTAGCTATATGATATTTAAACCACAGGACAGACAGACAAATAAATCTCAATAAACCCCCTGTTAGGATAATTAAGAAAACTTAATGCATCTACCTTAATTTATTTAAAATTTAAACCCAAACATAACCATCATTTCACTATTCAAAGTTCATTGTTTTTGTCCTTCTTTAGTTTTAAACCTTTTCTTTTAAGATGTATTATGTAATCCAGTTTTTGTTCTAAATAGAAAAAAAGAATAATCCTGTTATTTATCTTAGCGATTGATATGGTGTTATTATAACTATATATTTCGAAATAGAAATATGTACTGTAATGAGATTTCTGCACTAAATAAAGTCAAACAAGCCGCGAGGATGTTTCTGTTCCCCAAGGACTTACTCAGAAGTTAATCTTTTTTCATGTTCAAAAAGTTATACGTTAGAATAAACACATGGTCAAACTTTCTAATCCCTTCGAAATTAAATAATTTAGAAAATAGTACAAGGATTTGTTAAAGCTTTGTTAAGCAGTAAAAAATATTTCAAAACTACATGAGAAAATAAAACAAAAAAAATTAAAAAAAAAATTCAACCTATTTATTATCCTGTATAAAAAAGATAATAAAAAAAATCGTTTAAAACAAAATGATAATTGGTTCTAAATGTAGCAATAATTACCAGCTTTCTAACTTTTGCTTAAATTCTGTAATTATTATTCGCGAAGTTTTCGAATAACAACATAAATCTGGTGAAAAACATCCAAACAAAATTAGTAATTTAACTTTGGTAGAAATTCATCCCAAAACGTAGCGAATACGTAAAAAACGCTAATAACGTAATCTGAGCTCCAGAAACCGCATCGTAGTCGGTTGCTCCTGCTGGATGCTCCCGCATCACCGGGGAAAATTTTCTAATTATAAGATTGTTAGTGGCTTCTATGTGCCGGTATAAGTTAAACCGATACGTAATGAGGATCAATGGCTCATTAAGGCCTGATCTGAACATCAATACTAATTGGTAATTTGATGTGGTCCTGATTAGACTCGCCGGACCGGTATTGGCTCGCCGATGTTCTGCCTCCCTTCCGCACTACGTTGTACCTATACCAGCACCAGCACCAGCAGCCAGGGCTCTGATCTAATCGGGGGTAATATCCGTTTTGCGAATTTCAAGGTATAGGCACAGGTATTTACATATAATTGCACTTGTCGAAATACAATTATTTTTTAATTAACAGGTATTTTTAATTATCCTGGAAAGTTTGAGTGAATATTTGTGTCTCTGAGAGTGAGAAGAGAAACCACATTGAAGTTTACTAATAGTCCATTGAAATGTTACATTTAGTGTGCATTTCTTAGAGGAGTCAATTTTATTTTTTTAATGTGTAGGGGGTTCAGTAGAAGCTTAATTTCAAGTTTTTGGGGTTGAGGCCCTTGTCCCCCGGCCTCCATCTTGGAAAAAGAGGTGCAAAGGGCTTTTACGCTGTATCTCGTAAACTAGCTACTCTACAGAAAACTTAATTTCACATAAAATGAAGCAAATTAAATTTTCTACAATTTTATATTATATTACTTTTTAACTTTTTATTGTAAAGTGACCAACAAAAAAGTTATAAACAAAAATAAGAGAATATTTTGTAAGAAATTTCCTTTTGGAGGTTATAACTTTTTTTACGTTCATTTCACAATAAAATAACATCATAGCGATTTTGTAGAGGATTTTTCAATAAACAATTTTCACTATAAAGTTGTTTAATTTTATTTATTATCTAGGTTTTGCAGCGCTCCAAACTTGACCAGATTCTCGAATTCTCGTAAAAAATAATGCTTTTCTATCTATATACAGTAGGAAAAATGAAAGAATACCCATGAATGAACATATAAAACACGCTGTATTTTCCTGTCACCGTGTCACACAAAAAACTGACCAGCGCAAAAATACATGTAATAATTATTATTACATGAACTTGCGCTGGTCAATTTTCTTTGTGACACGGTGACAGGAAAATACAGCGTGATTTAATTATATGTTCGTTCATGGGTATTCTTTCATTTTTCCTACTGTATGTATTTAGACGAGCGGCATTAACCGTTATGCCAACCACGAAAATCAAATTTAAGGTGAATGATCAATTTTGGTCTATTTTTATGTTTTCGAGGTCGCTGAATCCGAATATGAAGTTTATTTTAATCTAGAGTTGGTGGAACATGTTAAAAATATAAATTTTATACAAAAATGCCAAAAATCAATTTTGATGATTTTTCAAATTTACCTCGCTGTACCTTTGGTCGCTGTAAATATTTCCTTTTAAAAATTTTACTGTGTCATCTTTGAAGTATGTAGATAACAATGAAATTTGTCCAAAATTTTTAGACACATTAAAAAAGGAGTTGTTAATTTATTAACATTTTGTCATCATATTTCGTTAGTTTCATGTTTACTTAAAAAAGTTGAGTGACAAACTTTTTAGTTTATAATTTTAACCAACACAACAATAAAATATAGTTCATGAAGAAGTTTTTTGGAAAATTTTAAGTCAAAATATATAATAGGAAAAAGTTATGTTACTTCATATACAAGCGGCACACCCCAAAAAACGCTTATATCTCGAGATCCTGACCACGGTGTGGTGAATGGCTAATTTTTATCATACTTTATGATTTTGATATCAAAAATCGTTTTTTACTCTGCTTAAGAATTTTGCATTTTGCGGTTGCGTCATTCTTCTTCTGAAGCGGCGAATTTGTCCTCAAACAACTTCTTGGGCCTTTTCTATATATGCTTACAGTTATAAGTTTTATAATGGGAAGAAAGGTCAAAAACAGATTAATAATAGCATAGGAATGTTAGAATCATAATAAATTGTATGAATAAAAAATATATACAGATAGAAAAGTAAGCCTAACTTTTGTTTTTATTGTATCCCTATGAGCATTCGAGAATGTGGTCAAGTTTGGAGCGCTGTAAAACCTATATAAATAAATAGAATTAAATAACTTTAACTGAATGAACTGAAGAAAAGTTATAACATCCAAAAGAAAACTTATTAAAAAAAAAATACATATTTTTGGTTATATCTTTTTTGTTGGTCACTTGACGATAAAAAGTAATAGAAACAAAATTGTGGAAAATTTAATTTGCTACATTTTATGTTTAATTAGATTTTCCGTAGGGTTGGTAGTTTACGAGATATAGCGCGAAACCCCTTTGCACCCATTTCCAAGATGGCGACCCCAAAAACTTGAACTTAAGCTTCTACTGATCCCCCTACATATTAAAGAAATAAAATTGACTCCTCTAAGAAATGCAAGGTACGGCCTAAAAAATGTAACATTTTAATGGACTATAACCTAACTTGATAGTAAAATTTAAGGAAAAACAATCTAAAACTATATTTCATACTCATAAGTGAGTAAATTGGCTAACGATCTAGCGACATCTAGTAAGATCACATCAGAACAACCCTCCCCGAAGAATCGTTATGTCACGCAACCTGGTGAGATGTCCCTATTATGGTGTTGATGATGATAGTAGAAAAATAGGCGCAGCAATCCATTATAGAACTGTAGCACCATTAATGATGACATTGGCTAACCAGATTGTAATGCAGCAGACCTAATAAAAAAATTCTTCTTGATGTGCCTGTGTCTATCTTCGTAACGAATGTTAGCTCTCATCAGGCGCGGATACAGAAGGGTCAACGGGTCCATGGACCCACCTATTGCATTTAGTCTCTTATTTTTTACAGTTTTACAATTAACCCGATTTCAGCAAAGGAACATTACTACTATAAATTATCAATTTAGTCCAGAAAGCCACTGCGGATCCGCTAGGAAAAATATTCCGATTCGGATTTTTTGCACAATCTTACTCAAAAAGGACCCCTTTTAACAGATTTGCATAAATTTTTTAAACGTTTTTTTTTTTTGTTTTTTTCCTAAAATTATTTTTTTTTGCATGGAACAAAGTTTTTTTAGGTTTTTTGGATCATTCCAAACAGAAAAGGTCTTTAGTGACTTTTCTCTAAAGTTGATAGTTTTTGACATATAAACGATTAAAAATTGAAAAATTGCGAAATCGGCCATTTTTAACCTTCAAAAACTATGTGAAAAACTTAAAATTTGAATGTTGCGAAGGTAGGTAGATATTCTTTTTAAACATCGAATTATGAAATTCAGAAGAGTTTTTTGCAATACAGTATTCAAAACTCCTTGGTTTTTTAATTGCTAATCACGCGTGCGCGACACTATTTTCCACCGTTGCATGGATATACAGTATGGTGCAAATGAAAGGAATAACGAATTTATTATTTCGTAAACCGGCGACTTTAAGAAAAACCCGAAACAGGTCGATTTTTATTTTTAAGTTATGATATTGTGGCATATATGGTATACTAGTGACGTCATCCGTCTGGGCGTGATTCTAATCGATGATCTTTTTAAATGGGAATAATAGGGGTCGTGTGGTAGCTCATTTTAAAGGTTCTTCAATTCTCTATTAAGTAATGTAAACATTTACATATTTATTTATACAGGGTGTCCAAAAAATTTTTATTAAATTAAATTATTTGACAAAAAAAGAAGTAGAAGGACACCCTGTGACCCTGTATAAATAATTATATAAATGTTTATGTTACTGAATAGGGAATTGAAGAAACTTTCAAATGAGCTAGCACACGACACCTATTTTCATTTAAAAAAATCATCGATTACGTCATCACACCCAGATGGATGACGTCACTAGTATATCATATATGCCACAATATCATAACTTAAATATAAAAATCGACCTGTTTCGGGATTTTTCCTTAAAGTCACCGGTTTATGAAATAATGAATTTATTCCTTTCATTTGCACCATAATGTCGGTGGAAAATAGTGTCGCGCACGCTTGATTAGCAATTAAAAAACAAAGGAGTTTTGAATATTGTATTGCAAAAAACTCTTCGGGATTTCATCAATCGATGTTTCAAGAATATCTACCTATATCTACCTAAATTCGTATAAAAATACCAGCTTTTCAAATTCCATTGTAGTTTTAGCCTACAGTCAATATTAACACAGTTATTCAAATTGTTTATAAGCCAAAAATGACTCTATTTTAGTAAAATGTTTTCTGAGTGATAAAAATGACTTTTTAATGATTTTTTTAAACGCTTTGAAAATATGACTATTCTTCTTTCATGTTGTGTTCACAGAATTGCTGTATCATTATTATTTTCTGAACAATAACATTGCGAAAAAGCTCTTTGGGATAAACAAATTGAATAAAGTTTAAACTAATTGACGCATCGTCTTAAAATTTTTTGTGCATTGTATGGACTGTTTGACCAAACTTTCTATGCAATATGAAAGACCTAAATTCATTTTCGCAAAAGTTATAGCAAATTTTTTATTTTCGAAATTTTAGTTTTATTTTGCAATATCCGAAGAAACAAATAATCGGACCAAAATTCAAAAAACGCTATTTTAAACCTTCTCATTAACTAAAAGAAAAATATTATAAATAAGACATTTAATTACCCTATTTTTACCTGTAGCGATTTAAACGAAAAAACTCTCATTTTTGACCCTTATTTGTTAATAACTAAATTTCTCGTCCGAACTGTGACGGGCATTTTTGTATGTATAATGTATTAGGTATATAGTACCCAAAAAATCCATTTGCAACCTGGCTGTTTAAGTGTCCCGAACATGGTATATTTTTGCCTTATTTTCCTGGTGTAGATAGGGAGCTCCTAAAGATCATCAAACGTAAAAGAGTTACGCCCGGTTTCATAATCAACTTAAAGTGAACATTAACTAAAGTTCACTTTAACGTTGACATTTACCCATATGAATTGCATTGACAAGGGTACCAACTTAAAACTTAAAGTCCACTTTAACTGATTATGAAACCGGGCGTTAGCTACCTAGGTCAGATAATTAGGAACGAAAAGTATCATCTCGCGCAACCGATCATCCAGGGGAAGATTGAAGGAAAATGGGGTCCCGATAGGCACCAGATTTTATGACTTCTTTGTTTAGAGCCGCATTGGACAAAGACAGATTTGCCAGTGTAGTCGCTAAACTCCACTATAGGAGGCAGCACCACAAGTAGAAGAATCGTAGCTGCACAAAAATGTCAAGTAAATACAGAACGAGATAACCTCCAGATGGCGTCCCAGGAAAGAACGCAATCTACGATTTTTCTCGTAGCTGGCAGTTAGCGTGTTAATTTTTATTAGAAGGAAATTAATTACAGCTTACCTCGGCAGGTCGACACTCTTAAAGATAAGAAAAATACAAATCAGAACAATAAACACGCAATATTTCTGTATGCCGGTGTATAGTTAGTTGTTTGTAAAAACCTCGAAGAAGAAAGAATAGAAAAGTTCATTTAACGTTACATTAATTTCCATGTAAAATTATTAGATATTTCCATCGAGATAGTGTCCATTGTTAATTTTCCACTTAGCGTTTCCTGTTTATTTTAACCGGGTCGGAATTAATAAATGATTTTGTGGTGCTTAACTTGTCAGCTATTGTACTAATTTGACATAATTACGTTAAAAAATTTTTGTTTAGTCATGTCGCGTTACGAACGCTAGCTAGTTGTTTCGTTTCGAACACGTTGCACCTGAAATACATATATGATGTTAAAAGGGCCGGACTAGGCAGTTTGTGGTGTTTAAATTATTTAAAAGGGCTCTCCAAAAAAGAACAAGGTTTCCGGAAAAATAGCTCTACCGTTGATGTTGATGCAATATTTGTTATCAAACAGATAACGGGAAAATCCATAGAATTTAATAAACCTGCATAAATGTGTTTCATCGATATGGCCAAGGCTTTTGACAGAGTGCGATTAAAGGACGTGTTAGAAATAATGGGAGAAAAAGGGCTAAACCACAGGCTAATTAACCTACTACACGATATTAACAAACAATGTAAAACAAAAATAAGAGTAGGACATTTGATAACAGAAGACATAGTTATAAACACAGGAATCCGTCAAGGTGATTCACTGAGCCCTTTAATATTTAATTTAATAATGGACAAAATAATAGAAAAGCTTCCCAGGGCCTCGATTTTTGACCCTTCGCTTCGTTATCGTAAGTATTCGCTTCGTATACTAAACTTCGTAAGCGAAGGGTCAATAGTCGAGGTCCTGAACAGCTGGATTTGAGATGGGTATTAACACATTCTTGTCGTTTGCTACGCTGATGGTGCTATTCTTATCGCCGATTCTGAAGACCATCTCCAAAGGCGCCTGCATGCGTTTAATACTAAAGCTAAAGAACTAAATATTCTCAACACCGAGAAGACTAAGTGCCTAGGAGTTTTCAAAGAGCCGATAAGATGCAAATTGGAAAATAACTACAAAACTGTGGAACAGGTGAATCACTTAGGTACGTCCATCAAGTTAGCAGAACAATGTCAGCAGAACGCAGTTATTCTTATACCATAATTAAGTGTAAATTAAATGAAAATTTAATGTTCCAAGAAAAAGTTTATTGCTCTTTTCTTTTAAAAGTTATCGCATGTTCTGCTAACTTGATAATCAAGCTAGCAGAACAGTAGTTCAAAAATTAATAAATCATTTATAATTGAGTGCAAAAGTATTCTCTGAATTAAATGCAAATTTAATGTTCCAAGAAAAAATTTATTGTTCTTCTTCTTTAAAAGTTATCGCATGTTCTGCTAACTTGATAATCAAGCTAGCAGAACACTAGTTCAAAAATTTGATAAATCATTTATAATTGAATGCCAAAGTATTCTCTGAATTAAATGCTAATTTATTGTTCCAAGAAAAAATGTATTGCTCTTCTTCTTTAAAAGTTATCGCATGTTCTGCTAGCTTGATATATCTTTTAAAGAAGAAGAGCAATACATTTTTTTTGGAACATTAAATTAGCATTTAATTAAGAGAATACTCTGGCATTCAATTATAAATGATTTATCAATTTTTGAACTACTGTTCTGCTAGCTTGATTATCAAGTTAGCAGAACATGCAACAACTTTTAAAGAAGAAGAGATTAAATTTTTTCTTGGAACATTAAATTAGGATTTAATTCAGAGAATACTTTGGCATTCAATTATAAATGATTTATCACATTTTTGAACTAGTGTTCTGCTAGCTTGATTATCAAGTTAGCAGAACATGCGATATCTTTTAAAGAAGAAGAGCAATACATTTTTTCTTGGAACATTAAATTAGCATTTAATTTACACTTAATTATGGTATAAGAATAACTGTGTTCTGCTATCTTGATGGACGTGAATCACTTCAAATATCTTGGAGCGGAAATAACAAGCTATGGAAATCTCTCAAAACAGGTCAGAGAACAAACAATGAAAGCAGCTAGAATCTCGGAATGCCTGAAAGAAATAGTGTGGAAGAACAAATATCTAAATATCTAAATATTGAAAGCAAAGTCAAAATATATAAAACAACAATAAGACCTATTATAACATATGCGGCAGAAACAAGACCAGACACAAATAGAACGTTACTCGTCACTACGTACTACGAACAGTAGACTCGTCAAAAGCGCAAAAACGGATAACCCAGTAGGTAAAAGACCCCGGGGTAGACCACCAAAACGATGGTGGGAATGCTGGACCTCATCGTCCGGGGAAGACTTGATACTTGATGGTAATGCACAGGCAGTAGCCTACTAGTAGCATTCTAGAAAGAAGAAGAAGAAGAAGAAGAAAGAAAAAGAAGAAGAAGAAGAAGAAGAGGTTCCAATTTTCCACTACCGATAAGTGATGGATTCAACCGTTACTTGATGGAAGTTTATTTTATCTAACAAATAAGGGTGCGCTCCTATGACAGACGCTTAAATTATCTTTTGGCAACGCCCGTTTATAACTACATACATTATATTGCCCACACAAATGTTAACGCGCGTACCAAAAACCAACCAAAAAGTACTGGCTGATCTCTGAAGAGATCTTTGGTTCTCACAAGGTTACATCAGCCATTGAAACTTTTGAACCTTACAAAATTGCGGGACCGAATGGCACATTTCCTAAGTTAAGAGGTACTGGAAATAATTATGGGTCCGCTGATCGCAATATTTAGAGTTAGCCATGCTCTGGAATACATTTCCAAAGCTTGGAGAAGGATAAGAATGTCGTTTCAATTTAGTGCACAATTTAGAGTCGAAACTCGAAAGGAGTTTGCACCAGAAAGAAGTCGCCCTCATTGCATTTTTAGATATAGAATGAGCATTTGATAATGCATCGATTAAATCTGTAAAAAGTGCACTGGTGAGGAAGGAAATGAACAACACAACATACAAGTGGATTATTCAGACGCTTCAAAGCAGAAAAATATCCATAGATACGTATGAAGCTGCCATAAATCTGAGGGCAACTGAGGGGTGCTCTCGAAGGGATGTATTGTCCACGTCATTATGAAAGAAACTTGTTTATGACCTGATTCATGGGCTAAGCCCAAGGGATCGGTGTGCAGGGTTTGGCAGACGATATTTTAATAGTAACTAGTGGAAAATTTCCCAGCACTCCTACGGATGAGATGAGGATATGCCCTTTATTACATAGAGAACTGGTGTCTGAATGAGAACCTTTCATTGAAACCTTCGAAAACTCACACTTTTCAAACTCAATTGGAACACTCATATTAACAATATAACCAATAGGGCTAAGCGACTCCTCTGGAACTGCAGACGAGTTGCAGGTAAAACCTGGGTATTCAAATTAAAACCAAATTTGGTTTTAATTTAAAACCAAAGGTAATCTGCTGGCTATACACATCAGTGATATGACCGACAGTTTGTTATGGTTCAGTACTTTGGTAGAGAAAGACGGCTTTGCAATCTTGTGTGACCTCTATCACCACCCTACAAAGAAAAGCGCTTCTAAATATAATAGGAACCTTAAATAGTACAGGAACGGCTTCATTAGAGGCTATTACAGGTCTCCCTCCACTTGAATTCTATATTTCGGTGGCAACCTTTAAATATCAGGCATCAAGCAACCTGAGTTTCAAAAGCAAACAATATTTGAAGGCCAAATTATGAATTGAATGGGCATACAAATACTACTTGGACTATACTTGAGGAATCCATCTTAATGATGAACTCAATGATGACACCGGAACTAATGTTCAATGAGAAGATTAGCACAATTATACCTTCTAGAGAACAAAAAGTTACAAATATTAATGGGGACTTAATATGGTTCACTGATGGACCTAAAACTGCCCATGTTACTGCATCAGAAATCTTTGGGCAATCAAATATGCAACTATAATACCTAAATCTTACAGTCTAGGTCAATATACAACTGTTTTCCAGGCTGAAGTTTTTCCTTTGGTGGGCTGCATTGATGAAATCATAGATATAGATACCCTGAAACTAAGAGAATCAAGTCTGAAACTAAAAGAATTCTGACAGTCAAGATCCCACTCACGAAATCAAATCTGGTGAGGAACTGCAAAGATCTCCTCAACAACCTGGCAAAAATAAAGTATCTTTAATGTGGTTGCCAGGTCATGAAAGCATGCATGGGAATGAGCGAGCATGTTAGCAAAACAAGGCTTGAGAGAAATTTTTGAAGACACAGAATCTTTCTGCAGCCAAAATCCAATGATTGGTTAACAGAAAACTTCTTCTTCGTCTAGCCATTCACGTCCACATCTGAACATACACCTCTTCAAGTCTTCTTTTCCATTGTTTTTTGTTGTACGCTACTTGTAGCCAATTTTTCCCGGCAGTCAGTTTCGGATCACCTGTCCATCTCATAGGAGGTCTGCCTCTGGGTCTTTTCTAGAGGTTAGAATTATTGTTCTATGCCATTTGTTTAGATCGCTCCTAGCTACATGTCCAGCGTATACCCATTTCAATTTTAATGATTTTTGTAGGTACCACATCGGTGACTTTAGTTTTCTGTCTTATCCATGTGTTTGTTTTCAACGGAAAACTTAGTAAACAAAAATAAATTATAGTTTTTAACGATTTATTTAATATATTTCCTTCAAAAAATTTATTTCTCTTTCCTTAGTTTGTGTTAAGTACCTACTTTACCTCAGGTATTGATTTATGCATTACATTCCCACTAAAACAGTTTTATTTATTCAGTTCGCCTCTGCCTGTTGATTACAGGCAACTGCCTGCTTATTACTATGATTATTTTTCGTGAAACGTTTCTTTAACATTGTTTTCTTTGCTGCAAGAATATTATGTTTAAGGTCGATAATGATTTATGGTTTCCTGTTTGAATTTTTACACCTTAGAAAATAATACTGATGGAATTAGGCAGCCGTGCATATTTTAACTAGCGATAACTTGGCTGATTATTGTAATTGCCTGCCATTGAAGGGAACATTTACAAATAAGGGACAAAAGTTCCGCTCGTTGATTGCGTTGCCGGTTAGAAGTAGAATTTTTACATAGTCCAATATTATAGCTATGTGAATGTACGTAGGTATACTTCTAGGTATACCCACTGAGAGTCATAATGCGTCAGAAGACTTGGCGAACCCAAACAAATATATATAAAACAACAAAATATTTTTTAAACAGCTAGAGAAGAGACTAGGAATACAGATGAACTATTAACAATAGTTACCTACAAGAGTTCTACACAGACCTATATAGATCGAGAGACAAATACCTATAACAGTACGCAACCTCCAATTACAGTAAAAACTGGAGCATTAAACCAAGGATCAGATTCTATGGAGATAACTGGAGTATTAAGCCATGGATACCCTGAAGAAAACGAAAATTGATCGAACCCCAGGCGAAGATGGAACAGTGTCAAAAGCACTAAAAATTAGAGGAAGATATGTTTTTGAAACAACAAAGATCAAACAAATAATGAGAACAACTGAGATGAAAACCCTAAGATCCATAAGGAGATAGGATACGAAACGAATAAGACACATTAAGAGAGCTATACGTTCAAGACGTAGTGAGATGGACAAGAGCACGACGACGCATGTGGAGAGACCACTCAGATCGGATGGACCCTGAACGTATGGCGAAATGGGCGAAGACACAGAAACCCAACATCAAGCGGTCCATAGAAAGACCCAAAAAACAGGACATAGTCCTATTAAAAGAAGAAGAAGATGTTACTTGAAAAAATTAAACTACTTTTCAATATCTGTCTTCACAACGCCAATGTTCCAACAGGCTGGAAGAACGCTACTATGGTTCTATTAAATAGAGAATAAAGAAGGAGGTAAAGCAAATTTAGAGAAATGCAGACAGATTATAGCTTCCTCAGCCATACATGTATAAGTTGTTTACGCTAATACATAGTTAAAAGAATGGAAAGAAGATTACAGACTTATCATATCAACCAAGAGAAGAGGCAAGATTCCGAAAAAGTTACGAAACTAATGACCATGTACATGTACAAAGTACCATGTGGATCCTAATAGAGAAAGTAGTGGAATACAATAAACCTCTAGTGCTAATGTTTATCAATTTTCCTAAAGTCTTTGCGGGCTAGGTTATAGGTATCTATAGGTAATTATTATTCTTCTTCTTAACGTGCCCTATCAAGTCCCCTGGACGTTGGCGATTAACATGGCGAAACTGTCTCTGTCTCGAGCTATTCTAAATAGGTGTTCTGCTTTCTTTATTCCTGTACACTCCCGAATATTCTTCAACCAAGAGGCCTGCTTTCTTCCAATTCCTCTGCGTCCTTCGATTTTACCCATCATAATAAGTTGAAGAATATTATACCGGTCTCCCCTTACTACGTGTCCAAAATAGGCCATCTTTCTATATTTGATGTTATCAAGCAGCTCGCGAGTAGCATTTGCTCTCTTAAGGACTGCCACATTTGTCAGCATAGCCGTCCATGGTATTTTCAGAACACGTCTGTGCAGCCACATTTCAAAGGCCTCCAAACGGTTAATAGTGGATATTTTTAATGTCCATGCTTCGACACCATACAAGAGGACTGACCAAATGTAGCATTTAATCACGCGCTTTCGAAGTTGAAGTTGCAAGGTATCATTACAGAAGAATGACCGCATTTTTAAAAATGTCGTGCCGGCTATCTCGATTCTACATTTTATCTTATTAACTGGATCTAGCTGTTCAGTAATATGGCAACCAAGATATTTAAAAATGGGTACTCTCTGAATTATATGACCATCAACATATAACCATGAATCTTGATAAGCCAAACGGCTAAATACCATGTATTTTGTTTTTGAACAGTTTATATTTAGGCCAAACTCTCTTCCCACTGTGTCAATGGCATTTAAAAGGTGTTGTAATCGATTCATATCATCACTTAAAATAACTGTATCGTCTGCATGCCTGATTGTATTTATCAGAATTCCATTAACTTTCACACCCCATTCCAAATTATGCAGCGCTTCCTTAAATATTCTATCTGAATATAAATTGAATAACAGTGGAGACAGTGTACAACCCTATCTGACACCTCTTTGTATTTTGCATATTTCTGTAGATTTTCCATTTATGCAAGCTGTCGCTGTTTGACGCCAGTATAATTTTTCTATGATTCGTACATCTTGACTATCAACTCCTTTATCCTTTAATATTTTAATTAATTTGTAATTATTATACAATATAAAATATACCTACAGGCAACAACAACTGTCAAATTATATACTGACGTTAGCCGTATAAAAATAGAGCCGGGGGTTAGACAAAGAGACCCAATGTCACCTAAACTTTTTAATACGATGCTGGAACATGCTTTTAAAAATTTGGATTTGTTGACAAAGGGAATAAAAATAGATGGAGAATATCTAAAGAACTTACGTTTTGCCTATGATTTAATCACAATAGCTGAGGATCTAGGAATGGCAAGAGAACATGTACAGGAACTCGGTGTGGCTACAGAAAATGTAGGTTTAAATATAAACATCTCGAAAACAAAAACATTGACTTTGGTATCTAACCAGAACATCAGTATTGGTGTGTGTGTGTGTGTTCACAAAGAGGGGATGGCATTAGATAAACTTTTTGCCACAGATATAGCATCAGTATTGGTGGGAAAGAAAATAGAAATCATAGAAAAATCGGTATTGGGTGAGAAGCATATGGAAAACTGAGAGAAACTTTTAAAAGTGGGCTGCCCACATGCCTGAAGAGAAAAGTATGATGCGTCCTCCCAGTGTTAACATGCGGAGCATAAACACGTTAAAAAACTACCTACCAAACTGAGAGTCACCCAGAAAAGAATGGAGCAATCGGTATTAGGAACAACTATGTGAGACAAAATAAAAAAAAGGAGAGATCAGGAGAAGAACCAAGATGACTGATGTCATCTAAAGGATATCCAGAATAAATTGAGATGGACTGGACACAGCTAGAATGAAAGATGGGTAATGGAGAAAAAGTTATTGAAATGTTGACCAAGGGAAGACAAGAGAAGCGTCTGTCGACCATCTACACGACGAAATAACAATTTAAGAAGGATAAATAAATACTGGATGAGACCAGGGCAAGGTAGATGGGGTTGGAAACACGAGAAAGATGCATGTTCAGCAGTTGACTTTTGAGGCTGGATGATGATAAGTATGTGTATACATATTATCATATACTCAGACTATACTCTACAAGTTGTATCTTTTTAAGTTCTTTAAGTTTTGTAATAGATTTTACTGTACTTTACCTGTGTCATATATCTTATTGAATTATGCTGTCATCAAGTCTAGGCTTTAACTTTCGTTGTCTGCCATTAATTTACTTACTTCGACATCGATATTGTCTGGCCCGATAGCTCTTCCGTTTCTTTGAGCTTTTACTGCATAACTCCTTCTTTGGTTATTTTTGGACTCTCTCTCTCTCTCTCTCTTGTCGTTTCATCATTACTGAGGATCGTGATTTCTTCCAATATTCCTAACAATGTTTCTCCATTGGTCTCTATCTTCAGCTGCTCTAAGAGCTTCGCAGAATGAGTTTCCAGCTGAATGCTTTATTTGGTCAGACCATCTAGTTGGTGATCGTCCTCTTGATCTTCTCCCCGGAACGTTTCCAGAAACAATTAATCTCTCTAAACTGTCGTCACCTCTGCGAACCACGTGACCAAAGAATTGCAGAATTCGTTGCAGACATATTGTGGACAGCCTTTTTTTAATATTGAGTTGGTTTAGAATGGAAACGTTTGTCCTATGAGCTATCCAAGGTATGCGTAGCATTCTTCTCCAGCACCGCATCTCAAAGGCATCAATTTTTTGGCGCTCGCATGCGCGAAGAATCCAAGTATCTGCTCCGTATAGAAATATTGAGAATACAAGGGCATTCACCAGTCTCATCTTGATATTTTGAGAGATAGATTTGTCTTTCCAAACTTTAGTTAGGCGACTCATCGCATTTTTTCCCATACCAATACGTCTCCGAACTTCTGCTTTACAGTTACCATCGTTAGTTTACTAGACCCGAGATAGACGTGTTTACTATCTGGTATTCCTGTAACATGTTAGTCAGTTGAATAGTGTCGAATCTGTCGACCACCATTATTTTTATCTTAGCTTTATTGATTTTCAGACCAACTTTATTGCTTTCGTACTCAACTCTTCGCAAAAGATCAACCATTTCTTGCTCATTTGCTGCTATAAGTATAGTGTCATCAGCAAATCTTAAATTGGAGATTTTCCTATCAGCTACTGTTACTCCACCGGCCCATCCTTCTAAAACCATCCTCATGACATGTTCACCATAAATGTTAAATAAGTCAGGTGACAACACGCATCCTTGTCTAACACCTCTCTCGATCTTGAATTGGTTTGAGAACTTCTGATCTAGTCGTACTCTCGCTATATTAGACTGGTACAGATTTTTAATACCTAAGTGTCACCAGGTGCATTGGTGCGCCAATGCACCTGTTGACACTTATTAATGGTTATTTTTGGGCATCTTTCATTTATTCGATCATGGTAAAGCACAAGGTTTATCGTCGTCAAAAATGTCTTTCCATCTCTCCAGTTTGTCTGCTGTACCTACCTATTATTTTTTCTATATTATTTCTTAATACTGTTCTCTTTCTGTGTCTACCTGTCATTGTGAATCCAATACCTTATAATATGTATATTATACCTGTATTTCTAGTGGATAGTGGACCTGAAGTCAAACTGCACACATTTGTTCTTATTGTCTTAATCGATATGATATAGTAGGTATGTTGAAGTATTTACATCCGTATCTGAGAGATAAGTGTCTGTATACCTATCTGAGAAAATTATACTTGAATCTTGAATGAAAAAGAAGTATGTAGTAAAAAATAATTGTTGCAAATGAGGATGTAAATCTGAAAAAATGAGACTTGAGAAGGAAATGGTAGTTGCATATAGTTGTTGATTTTGCATTGTTGTAGATTAGAATGTACTTACTCAGTGTTAGCACTTTCAACTAAGCATTTCTTGTAGTAATTTAGGTAGAGTTCATTTAGTAACAGCATAGATAATTTCTTCTAAATCTTGACTCATGCATTCTATATAATACGAGCTGGAGCTACAGCTAATTAATTAATTAATAATTAATTGTTGTTCCATTTTCGAGCCTATTTTTGTCAATAAAAAATAATAATATTTGTAAAAGATCCACGAGGAAAAATTTTCCTGTAGTTGGCTATATACCACATATTACAAAAAACTAGTAAAATCCTTTATAAAAGGTATATTTATTAAGATTCCCTAAAAAGGGCTACATCACAAGCAGAACTAGTTTTCAATCTGATAACAGATCATCATCACTGCTGACAAGATGCTGACCACCAAAATACAAAAATATTAGGGTAAAAACCCTTTAAACTTGATCAGTCATGGAAATATTGACTATAATTGTGAAATTAAACATGGATGCACAAAATATTGCATGTATTATGCCCAGGGTACTATTTGACCCCAAATCGAGTTGTTTACATTTTGAATGGTTGGTGGCAACTGACCATTCAACATGTTAGTTATTAGTCTATATGAGCACTCCTAATAGTTTAACACTACTACTAAAACATTATTTAAGCAATTTCTGTTTTTTGTCTTCATTTAACTTCAGCCCATCCAAAAACCAATATCCAAAAACCAATTTGACAACTGCCAAGTATCACTATTTATTTTAATTTCTAAATTAAATTGATTAATATAAGTGTTAATGAGAGTTGTAGGTATCGTCTGCAAACCAAACACATTTTATAGGAAAAGTGAAATAAATTATTCAAATAAATTAGAAACAAAGTGAATCCTAGTATCGAACCTTGAGAAACTTAAGAACCTGTGATAGATGTTAGTAAGAAAACTGCCTGTTTTCTATTTCTTAAATATGATCTAAATAGATAGAGAGTGGTTCCCCTAATACCGTACCAGAAATAACAGTAGTGCCAGGAATTCATGCGAAACGCGGTCAAAAGCTTTGGATAAGTCACACAGTATCAAGACTCAAAATGGCCTTCCTCTAAGTCATCAACTATATCTCGCACAACTTTCTGTAAAGCTAATGTTAGTGCTACACTTTTTTCTAAAGCCATATTGATCACAGTAAAGTATTTTGTGTTTTTCTAGATACATATTATATCAATCGAACATTTATAATAGTAGGCAGTGGTGTCATGGCAAAATTAGCAGTGCCGGAACGCACTGGTAATTTTTGTTTACAAAACCTAAATTCTCTATTTATTTTTTTTTCTTTTCTTAACCAGTGTGGGAACGGCGTTCCCACGCGTTCCCACACAATGACACCACTGATAGTAGGTACAGTGGAACCTCGATAAGTCGGATTAATCGGGGCCACGGCTGATCCGGGTTATCGAAAATCCGAGTTAGCAGGAGAATATGATAAAAATTAATAAAATACATATAAATATTAAACACAGTTGTACAGTTGTATCAATTATTGTTTATTTCTTGGTAAAAAACTCAGTCAAAGTGAAATAGCTATTTGTATAACAAGGGAGGAAAGTGCTACTTTTCCTCCCGAGAATGAAGTTTACTGCCCGACGCGTAGCGGAGGGCAGTAATCATTCAAGGGAGGAAAAGGCACTTTAATTCCATGTTATACATATGGTTTTTCCAGCTTCCTCAAATAACAAGTAATTTTTTCACTTTTACTTAATTTATTTATGTAACTAACCAACAAAATTTATTAAAACTAAAACTAACAAGTAGGTACAATCTAACTGTCAACTGTCAAATATAAGTCAAATTATTAATGTAAACATTGTTAAATCAAAATAACAATTTACTGATTTTTACCATTCTGCAAAATACAGGGTGTTTATAAATAAACGTTAAAATGTATAGATACTTACGTAATAGAAAATAGATATTGTACAAGGCGTCAATAAGTTATCATTCACTACCATGACGTCACTTTTACTTTTCCTCCCTAGGGAGGAAAAATATTTTCCTCTCTAGGGAGGAAAATTAAAACTTTGCTCCCTACAATCAGGTTCGGAAAAGTATACTTTCGGTAGAGGTAGGTGGAAAAAATGTTTGTTTTGTCTGATGAAAATCAGTCCTGGTTAGCCGGATTTCCAGGTTATCGTAGGCCGACTTATCGGGGTTCCACTGTACACGGAAAATTTTTTGCCGAAAATGAGAATGATTCAGATGGGTCGAGAACTTCCAATTTCCTCTAAAGAAGCCTTTTTGAACAATGGTAGGACTTTCATATATTACTTTGATTGAGTACACCCTGACAATAGGAATATAGACCTGAGCAGTGAGCGTACTTCCTTTGCCTCCATTAAAGTCAAATTTTTCAACAAATCTCTTACGAAATTTTTGTATAGTGGGCACTTGTTTTTCAGTTATAATAACCATAGTATAGTCGGTTCGCTAAACTCAGACGCAACTGGCTAGATATTTTAGTCGATATTTTTTTTGTTTTTTGCCAATTTGGCAAAAATTGGCAAAATTACTAAATATTTGGTGATTATTAACTATTTAAAAATTATTTTTTGCCAATTTTGCTAAAATTGGCAAAATTACCAACTAAAATATCTAGAAAGTTGCGTCTGAGTTTAGCGAACAGACTATATTAATAAACTTACTTATTTATTAATAAAGAAAATAATTTTATGTCAAACAGCTATTTTCTGAAGTACTTACGTAGGTACTGCAATAATGTTATTTGTTACAATACCTGTGACTACAGCTAGTGCTGAAAGATCATTTTCGATATAAAAATTAATACAAACCTCTACCTATAAGAAACTCTATGGAACAAAACAGACTACGTAATTTGTTTATTCTGTCTACCTACTAAAAATTCTATGGAATGATAATTTAAACCTTGATGATGTTATTATTGATACTTTCGTGGAACAGAGAACCCGGAGAAAAATTGTATTCATAAATATGTTATTAATATTAACCTATTATTTTATTATAAATATCATATCAAATCAATTTGTATAGGTAGGTACCTATTTGGGAAAACGATATTCAGAAATAATTTCTGAGCCAACTGAATTTCGAGAAAATACTTATTGTACTTATTGGAAATAAATAATTATATGTAGGTATATATTTACCTATTTCCAATGACTGATGATGAAGTTCAAGAAATAATAAAATATTTAAAAAATAAAAAGTCACATGTAGGTAGATCTGAAATTTTAATAGAAATTACAAGACAGATTTCAAAACCCAGAACATACATAATAAATACGTACATGTCGTCGCTGATTTGCAAAAAGGTGCCAAGTGACATTTTATTCAAAAGAGGTGTTATGTAAAGAGGGGTCAAGTGAATTACTTATTGTTGTTGAGATAGTCTCATAATTTTTTGGTGCCAAGTAACATATTTTTTTAAACTGGTTGTGTAAAAAGGAACTAAGTTCCACTAAAATGTTACTTGGCCCCTTTTTGCAAATCAGCGACGATATCTTAATTTAGGCATTTTTCCTGATACCTATATTAAAATTGGATCTATTAAACCGCTATTCAAATCTGCCGAAGAAATATGTTATCAAAATTATAGGCGTATCACCCTAATCTCAATCATGGACAAAATATTAGACAAAATAATTAGAAAAAGACTTACAAATTAAAAAAAAATCATTATTTACTGTCTGAATGTCAGTATGGGTTTCAAGAGGGAGAATCCCCTGAAAATGCAATCTGTGCTCTAACAGTTAATATCTATAAAGCTCTTGATAACGCCAGACCAGCCTTGTAGATTTTTAAAGCCATTTGACACTGTTTCACATAAAATATTGCTTATATAAATATTGCATAAAATATATAAACTTAAAAATATGCTATTATGTGATTTATATATGCCCAATATCCTAGATATGTACTTTCTAAATAGGCAACAGCATGGTTATCTAGATGGAGAAATTAGTATGTAAATGAAGAATTATATCCTATGGCGTTCCGCAGGGAACAGTATTGGGACCAAATCTCTTCAATATCTACATTAATGACCTATTCACACTGAATATCACAGGTAATATGATACGTTTTGCAGATATGACACTGCTATTTTCTATGATGCATATCCTATGTGGAGTAATTTAAAACAAAAAGCCGAAAGAGGCTTTGCTAGAATTCAGAAATGGTTTCAGTTGATAAGCTCGCCATAAATGTAGATAAAACAAAATATTATGCGTATTTACATTGTATGTAAGAAGTATAATAACCTCTCAAATATTAGCTCATTAAAAATCGATGCAAAAAATAAAAAATTTAATTCCAGATACATACGAGATTAAATATGTAGGTATAATCAATGAATAAAAGAGGGGTATATTATATAGTCCGTTCGCTAAACTCAGACACAAATGGCTAGTGATTTTAGTAAGTAAGTTTGCCATTGGTAAAATTGGCAAACAATAATTACTAAATAGTTAATAATTTTTAAATTGTTAGTAATTTTGTCAATTTTTGGAAAATTGGCAAAAAACAAAAAAATTACCGACTAAAATCTCTAGCCACTTGTGTCTGAGTTTAGCGAATCGACTATACCTACTTACAATCATTTATTGTAATACTCCGACGAGTTTCGCTGTCTAAAATTTGCACAGTATCTTCAGGTCCCCGCCTTACGAGGGTTAAGCAATATTAATTAAACTTTTTTCTACTTTTAAGGACAAAAAAAGCAATTTCATTACCGGAACCGAATTAAAAATTATTCTGCACATCATTTTTGAAACGCTATTTTTTTAAAATATCTCATTTTAATTAATATCTTCATATTAATTCATATTTTCATTTAATATCTTCATATTAATTCGTCTGGACAGAATTACGGATACTTATAACATTGTTTTAAGAGGACTTGGTATTCAACCAATGTTGACAAACTGAATTTTGTTATACTTATTTGGTTTAAATTTTCTAACTGATTTCAGAACCGACTACGTAAATTCTTCTGTTACAAAGTCCTTATACATATTCATGAAAATAAGATAATACTAAACTTTAGCAAGCAATTATCCCCACCAAACTAGGTACACAAGGAATAATGCAATTTTACCTAAATGTAATAAATCCATA
Source organism: Diabrotica virgifera virgifera (assembly GCF_917563875.1). Taxonomy (NCBI): domain Eukaryota; kingdom Metazoa; phylum Arthropoda; class Insecta; order Coleoptera; family Chrysomelidae; genus Diabrotica; species Diabrotica virgifera. Next base: position 16,733,616 of record NC_065445.1, on the reverse strand, counting down.
CTACATTAATTTGATAGTTTCAAAGCAAATTAAAAATTATAAAAAATATAGATCTAAAAATATGAAATTAAACATTGGATTGGAAACAAAACAACACCATTCTGTGAAGAACTGATTAATGGACAATAGTAATAATAAATACCTACCTAATACCTACCTACTTAAATATCTAAATAGACTTTTATTACCAATTACAACATTTCTTGAATTTATTGTACCTAGTTAATATCTAAGACACATTTGTGTCACATGCTGTATTGAAATTGATGTAGGTATTTTTGTGCGCATATGTAACTGTTTATATTTATACATTTGTTAAATATTTCTTTGTTTTTATATAGGTAGGTACTATTTTTGGATGCTACTTTTGTATATACTGGCAGTATAATAATTATATAAAAAGGTAGCTCTACTTCAGTGAGTTTTTTTTTATTTGGTATTCAGTATTCAGTATGCTTTTTGTTTCTTGTACCCAAATCTGTATTATAATGTACTCTTTTGAAAATTAAATATTTAACTAAAATGGACACACAATATTACTGGTGGGTAACTATAGTCGGTTCGCTAAACTCAGACACAACTGGCTAGTTATTTTAGTCGGCAATTTTTTTGTTTTTGGAAAATTTTGCCAAAATTGGCTAAATTACTAACTACTTAGTAATAATTTTTTTGCCAATTTTACCAAATTGGCAAAATTACTTACTAAAATTGCTAGAAAATTGTATCTGAGTTTAGCGAACCGACTATATCTTAGGTTTATTTAAATTAAATTACAATGTGCCTATTTTTGTTGGTGCCCCATCTACAAAATTTGCCACGGGCCTCAGATGGTATGATTACACACCACTACCACTGCGCCGCTTTAAATAGGAACTTTTACTGAACAAGGTACTTTATTCTAAGATCTAATGTTTTAAATTTAGTATTAGATACATTCTAATATATTTTAGGATGCTAGTTACATAGTATCATTTTGTTTATTTTTATGAAGCTGAAGTTGTGACTACATTTTTAGATTGTGATTTAACAGTAAAAAAACTTACCCGCACCCGAACTTTGATGTCCAGCTAACCCCAGCACTGCCGCAGGTGAATGGGCACCGTTAGCGTTCATGCTTGCCGCCGCAGCTATGTTGTGCGGTAAAAAAGCCGCCGCCACGGCAGCTTGAGCGTTAAAATAAGCCATCCGGCTGGCAGCCATGGTCATGTGGTGGTGGTTGAAGCCATGGTCCGAAGGGAAGCAAGTTGGAGCTTGCAAATGTCTTTGGGGGTAAACATTCGGCGTGATGGCTGAGACTGCTGCCGTGGGGGACCTGTGTTGGCTATCACTTAACCCCAGGAGCTCCTGGATGGCGAAAGGCGACCTTTGAGGCATTGTCTGAGACGGCTTGTTGAGGATACTGGGCGCCGTAACGTGTATAGTACTCTCTAAAGTTTCATTGTTCATTTTTCGTTGTATGAATTCGAGGTCGGTTACCGTCGGATAACGAACTGGCACATTTTCCCAACTCAAAATCAAGTCCTCGAACTAAATACCTCACTGTACAACCGAATCAACATCACAGTCTGTTTTCCAAAAAAAAATTGTTAATTTTGAACCCGCCGTTGAGTGTGTTTTTTGATTAGGCGTCTCGAGATGAACCTTACATGGCCAAATATGAGAGTAAACTGACTATTTCGATGTGAAAAACGAGTCCTGTAAGGTCTCTTACATACAAAGATACTCCCTAATATTCAGATGAAAAGAACCCCTTAACGTAGGCGGGGCTTAGCTTCTACCAATAACTCACTAAAAGTACGGAGCTTATTCCGAGTGACGGGAATCGCGATTCCGGACCTGACTCTATCGCGCTCGACGGACCAGTTTCCCTTGCCGGAGCGTAATTGAGGAGGAGCTACGCGCGCTACAGTGGCGCCGTTCTCGCCTTTATTCTAGGGGTTAATACGGACTATTTTCGCGTGTATTATACTACAATTACTGTCAAATAGTTTAGATGCTTTAATTAGTAGTGATGTGCTCAATTATGATTATTAGATTGGATTAATTGGCTCTGTTTTAGGATCCGGAGACAAATAGTTTTTTTAATCATCTAATTTGCGCGGAATTATTTTTGTTTTCGATTCCGACAATTGTTATGTAACAATAATAGGCTCGTTATTAATTTTGACATGTTGTCTCTCGGCTGGCTTGATGGAGCGATAGATAATTGGTTTTTGTTCGACTATTTCGGGTCATAATCAACGCTGCGAGATTGAAAAAGTTCCATACGATGGATGTGTTGGTCGGATGTGTCGAAGTGATTTTTATATTCTTCTTTTTGTTCGTTGCGGAATAGTGTATAGTGTTTTTAATCAAAACTTCAAAATAAATATATACAGTTCTATATAATCGATTGTTATCGTAAAAACTCATTTCCTAAATATTAAATTAAATTTATATCTCATAATAGGGCAGTCAATGAGGGTATTTGACTCCGAATTCCATCCTACTACATCGATTTACTTGATATTTTCACAGTACGTAGGGAATAGGAGCTCAAGAAAACAAAGTATACCCTATATACTATGGCGCTTTTATCTTGGGGACGGTCCCCACCCCTTCAAGGGGGTGGAAAAGTTTTTGGACAAAATGTCCACGGAAGTGGCTAGATAACCTATTTCTAAGCAAAAACTGTTCTATAATTTTTTTTTAAACTCAATACTTTTGTGATATTTGTGGTTGAAAATTGGCTAATTTCATTGAAAAATGACTCTTTTTCGGATGATTTTTGCGAATACCTTAAAAAATATACATCTAACTAAAAACTATATAAACCATTTTGGTAGCTTATAAAAAAACAAAGAGATTAGTTCCTCATAAATGTTCTAGTTATAATAAAAAAAAGAGATATGGTAGGTGAAAAGAGTTTGTTTTTTTGGTGCATGCTCAAATCGGTGTATTCAACTTGAAATAACAGAGAAACGGTCGATTTTAGGTGAATAGTGAATAGTCATTACTTTTTTTAGTACTTGAAGAGACCTTTAAAATGAGCAATAGTAAATGTCGATTACGTTCAAACTAAGCGAGATATAGATATGCTGCAAAAAAATTGAGGACTAATGTATTTTAATTTTAAGAAAAAGTGAGAAGTATATTTAAACCCTCATCCACCAGAATTTAAATGCATCGTTATCCTTCGACAGCACCTTTAACTATAGTGTTATTTCTATATTCAAAAATTTGGACGGGTTTAAAATGAATGGTTTTTGAAAAAAATAAGATCAAATTAAAAAAATATTTTTTAAATTTTCTTAAAAGTCTTCCTTCTCCATATAACTCGAAAATGATAAAAGATATGAAAAAAAGATATGGTACAAAAATGTAGGGCTTTTTAGGTAAAAAATTTGATTTTGTTTTTCATTACTGTAATTATCTATGGTGTATTCCACGAATATACGACTGTTTTGGATTATCGCGACAACTAATATTTCAGTGTGCAACATAAGAAGTGCGAAAGTATTTTGCTCTAATAATTACTCCAATAAACAACAATATAATTTGCAATTTACTTTCGTTCTTCATATTTTGCACAGTAAAATATTCGTTGTCGCGATAATCCAAGAGGGTCGTATATTCGTGAAATGGGGTATATTAACATTTTCAAGTTACATTGAGAAAAAGGAAGATTTTTAAGAAAATTTAAAAATGCTCTCTATAACTTAATCTTATTTTTTCAAAAATCATTCATTTTTAACTAGTCCAACTTTTTGAACATAGAAACAACACTATAATAAAAGGTATTCTAAAATAAAAACGATGCATTTAAATTCTGGTGAACGAGGGGTTAAATAGGTACCTACACTTCTCATTTTTTCGTAAAATACATTAGTCATCAATATTTTTTGCAGCATATCTCGCTTAGTTTAAATGTACCTAATTAACATTTAATATAGCTCATTTTAAAGGTCTTTTCAAGTGTTATAAAAGGTATTCGTAGCATTATATACCTAAAATCGACCGTTTCTCTATGTTAATTCAAGTTGAATACACCGATTTGAGCATGCACCCAAAAAATAAACTCTTTTCACCTACCATATCTCTTTTTGTATTATAAATAGAAGATTTACGAAGAAACGAATATCTTTATTTTTTATAAGGTACAAAAATATTTAATATGTTTTTTTTTAGTTAGATGCATAATTTTTAAGGTATTCGCAAAAAACCGTGATATTTTTCAATGATTATTTTTTAATGATTTTAACTTCCAATGGTATAGTAAGATATTTGATCACGTGTTTAATTCTGTCCAATCAGATTAAAATTATACTGAGAATTATCTACTGTAGAAAATTACCGATAGAATTTTTTTAAGTAGATTGTTTCTGTTTAATGGCAACCAGTTCCTAGTTTTGACAACTGTCACATTTAAGAAAATATCCATAATATACGTATTAAAAAATAATATCACACGACAGTAAGAATAAATAAGAAAATAATGCTTCATTTTTACTCAAATTTGTTGTCATTGGGCAATAGCCACTCGAGCCCTGCGGGCTCTCGTGTCTATTGCCAGACAACAAATTTTCGAAAAACTGTCGCATTATTTTCAATTTATTCTCACTCTATTGTGATATTATACCCGAAAATTGCAAATTTTCAACCACAAATAACTCAAAAAGTATTGAGTTTTCAAAAAAAATTATTAAATACTTTTTGCTTAGAATTAGGTTCTCTAGTCAGTTCCGTGATTATTTTGGCCAAAAAATTTTTCAGCCCCGAGAAGGGGTGAGAACAACCCCAAGATAAAAGCGCACATCGGCATAGGGTAGACGTTGAATTCGGAGATAAGTAGAGGCTATTCCCGAAATTTCATTAAAATCCATGCCGTAGGATAGAATTCGGAGGTAATATCCTGTTCTTGCTCTCATTGACTGGCGTATAACGCGACAGTTCCTAACTCCACAAAAATGGTAACGGAAAATTCGTAACGCCGTAAATTCGTAACGCCATAAATTCGTAACGGCGACAGTATGTAACTATACTTATCCGTAACGGTTTAATGCGTAATGCCAACATAACGCCAGCATCAACAAGAATGGGAACTGAATGCCAGATTGACAAAGGGAAATAAAAAGATGGGAAGCCTTAGACCACTGATGAAATCCAAATATGCGAGAAAAACAAAGTTAAGGTTATATAACTGTAAAAAGACCCACAGTGACGTACGGTAGCGAAGAAGGAAGAATGCACAATGAAAAAAGCAAATACGGAGAAATTGGAAAGATGGGAAAGGAAAATGTTCAGAGCTATATATGGAGGCCACAACACGATGGAAGATTGGGTGCGACGAACAAACAGGGTGCTAGAAGAACTGTATAACGAACCAAGTATCAGTCGCTTCCTAAAGGCACAGTGAGTGAGATGGATGGGACATGTGATAAGAATGGAAAGGAAGAGGATGCCAAAGAATATCCTAATACGGGGTTCAATCACGAAAAGAAGGAAAAGAAGACCCATACAAAAAGATGAATTAACAGCGTACAGGAAGATCTCAAAAATGAGGGAACGATCATCCAAAGCGGTACTAATTTCGGTCCTTTTTTCACATGTGCCATTAGGGACAACTAATTTTATTATCGAATCAGATGTTAAATGTTTTCAGTTTCTCAGAATTTTAAAATATTGCAATACTTACCATTTAGATACTTACATAGGTATAGGTACATTTATTGACTTTTTGTTTTTGTTGATATGGTACATTTCGAGAAATATTCTTTTTTATATGTAGTTATTTTCTGTCTCCAAGATCTTCACATCTGAGCAGGACATAAATTAAATGTATGGCCTGTTGTGTTGGAATGGTGTGCTACTGTTTTGCGATTTCTTTTGTGCTGCGTTATTCTTTGTTTTAGTAACCACTGCGATGTTGGCCCTGTATACTGTCCATCACATTCGATACGTTATGTGGCCGATATTAAGGTGATATTAACATTGTTGTCAGATCTTCCGTTTTTCTGGAAATCTAATGAACTTTTTTCACTGAAATTTTTTCACAATCTAATGAACTGAAACCCTTCAGAAATACGGATTATTTTCATGTAGGTAATGTTACCTATATCTACCAAAATACTATAATTTCGGAGTTACTGCTACATTTAGATTATTGTTAGTTAAGAATAGAAGAGTTAGAATATACCTACTCTTTTAGTAAAAAGTTTTACTCGTAGATTAGTAAAAAGTTTAAACGAAACTTGTGCAGTAAAAGATTTATCCAAATTATAGCGCAAAAAACCTAGAACAGCTGAAAACAAATTCATGTTAGAGGTAGGTATTTCAATATTTTAGTATTAGTAGTACCAAGTGTCTAAGAAACTCATTAATATTTAGCTCAGCGGGGTGCTATTATGGGAGGTGTGAAATTACATAAACAAGGGATCATTTTATAAAACAGGTAGATCCCTTGTTTATGTAAATCCACACCTTGAACAATAGCACTCCGCGGAGCTGAATATTAACGAGTCTCCTGGATAGCTGGTATTATTCTAGTAGAAAAACTTGGTTCTTTGGAAAACTAGTAAAGGCGATTATACGAGATTCTCAAAATGTCAGTTTAATTCAATGCAACAAGCCATGCGATTTTTAAAACTTTGCAAAACATTTTTCGACATCCCTGATCCTGACTGCTCAATTCCTCTTTTTTCTGCAAATTCTAACTTCTCTTCTTCTTCTAAACTAGCCACACAGTTTTCGATCGTATTTTGAGTATTATCTCTGTCTCTTTGTAGTTTTGCCTTGTTTCTTCTTGCCAAAACATTCCTACATTCTTTATAGAAATAGTTTTAACATCCCTTTAAATGCACTGTTCTTATCTATACACCTTTTCGCTGCTTCCTACGTGCCATTCTGTTATTTCCTGTATGACTGGATTCCCTAGCCTTTTATTTATTTCTTCCTCTAGCCTGTTTACTACCTGTTTTTCTTGAAACAGCTCTAATTGGTAATTTAATCTGTCTCTAACAAGTTTTGGAATGATTGGTAATTATTGTCTTGATTTTGCTATTAGATACTAATTACTAAGTAGTGAATGGTCAATATTGGTATCTGCACCTCTGTAACTTCTGTAATCGACTATTGCCATCGGGGAAGTCCATGTTACCACTGCAACATATCTCATGATATCCCCACTCTTTAACACCTAGGGTGCTCTTTCCTATTTTTATTACCTATTTCATTTTACAGTTGTTTCGATTCTTGCAGGGCAAGGATATTGTATATTTTTCCATAATTTGGTCTAAGTTTCTTAAAGCTTCCTGCTCAGGACGTACTAAAGTACCTACCTCTCACCTTCTACGTCCCAGTTTTTATTAGTTTAAAAATATAATATGTACCTACTCTGACTATCTGATTCCAGTATATAGATAGGTGATTACGATGGCATACCTTCTCATTCATCAATTGATAGAACAGAGAAACAGATCCTTTCTTTGATCTATACAGGTCTATACTTTTTGCTCTAAAGATGACATTTAAAATTTAAAGGTTTTCCGCCTCAGTGTAAATTGTAGTCTTCCTTTACCACTATAATTTCTTTACAAATATTGCTATCTATATTTCTAAGCCCTATTTAGTCAGGTCTAACGTTGCATTGACTGTATTATTCCATCATATCGTAACTCCATCATCCATTACGTAGTCCATAATTTTTCAATACCATGTGTAGTTGCCGTATCATAGAATCTAGTGCTTATTTCTTTTTATGCTCTTTGGATTCATTATTTTAGCTTTACTAAGCCTGAATGTAATATTGGCATGTAAGTGGTTATGGCTGGATCCTAAAATGGCTCAAATAACGTAGTACCAGGTAATGTAGTAACTATTTAGAAGAAATTACATTTATGAATCTCCTGTTTGTTGCCACATAGTCTATTTGACTCCTTATAATGCCATGACGTATGTCTTAATAATAGCCAAACACCAATAAGGGTTTATCAAAAAGATTAAAAGAAAGTCAACCTTAGAAGCTTCCTCAGCAACCAAAATCGACTACTTTTATGTTGTGTTTTTACGTGACTTGAGGTAGGAAAAGAAAGCTAATGTCATATGTCAGCAGATATTTAAATTTTCCCCTATTATACTGAAAACTGTTTACTTTATTTACAATAATAAGGATCTGTGTACTTCCCTGCAATCGGCGGCTGGGTATATCCCAGGTGGAAGTATAAGGATAGAAATAATCTTTTGAATAAATAAACCGAGTAAACTAATAAAAGAAGTAAAATCAATATATAAAAATACGAACAACTCAGCAACTCGTCGTATTGAGTAATTAGCTTTTCTACATCGAACTAGAGATGCATCAAGTCAAACTAGTTTGATTTTACTCAAAAAACTTGACTTGACTTGAAAATCAAACTTTTTGTATAAAAAAGTTTGACTTGACTTGATTTCGATATCTTTAGGTTTGACTTGAATTCAAACATCTTCAAACAGTTTGAAAAGTTTGAATATTACGCAAAGTGTTTATTTTCAATTTTAAATGAGACCGCCTACGCCTTTATTTGTTAAGTGGAGGATCAAAGGGGGGAGGGGAGGGGTAGCGGAAATTCCCTCCTCTTCCAACAAGGCCAAAAAATTTTTTTTTGACAAATCTCAATAAACAGAAATGTATTGGCTGATACGATATTTAAACCGCAGACAGACAAATAAAACCCAATAAACGCGCCAGTTACGATAATAATTATTAAGAAAGCTTAATGCATATTTATACATTATTTTTTTTTAATTTAAACCCAACATTTGTAGCATATATCCGAAAAAAATTTAAATTGTAGATATAAATTCATATAGACCTGGATCCCCCGTACCAAAAAAAAGTTGATTAATAGCAAGCTGAAAATTTGTTAATAGCTTAACGGTGTCTAGTCAGACAAACTTTGATGTGTGGAAACACTGGAAAAGAAGACGTTTTAATTGTGGAAAAGGTTAAAAATGTGGAACGTCAGACTACATAAAGGTTCCATGTATTTTGTCGGACAGAACTTCCAATTAATTTGTTACCATTTCATTAAACTCTCATGCAAAAATCAGACTGCTATTACTAACCAACATGATTCCTGACATTTGACATGTTCTTCGTGTTCCAATCATTAAAATGCCCAGTTTGTGATTACCATCAGTCTGATTTTTGCATGAGAGTTTAATGAAATGGTAACAAATTAATTGGAAGTTCTGTCCGACAAAATACATGGAAAGTTTACGTAGTCTGACGTTCCAAATTTTTAAACTGTTCCACAATTAAAGCTTCCCCTGTTCCAGTGTTCTCGTACATCAAAGTTTGTCCGACTAGACACCGTTAAGCTATTAACAAATTTTCAGCTTGCTATTAATCAACTTTTTTTGGTACGCGGGATCCAGGTCTAATAACCCTATGGTTATAGTTTTGAATTTTAAAGAAATACCAACGTATATACAGCAATACTAATTGTGGTACATATTTTCGAGTGAACTAGCAGCTTGGTACCACATGTTTTTTCGAACTGGCCCTAAGATAAATAGATGCCTTTTTTAAGAAGGTCATAAAAATTCCAAATCATTTTATTTTGAGCTGTCCATTGAAAAACCAAATAGTCTTATATGATTGTAACCCTTAAGGGCATAGGCGTAACATGTCGCTTATCAAAATGTTCAATGTGCTTTAAATGTATTAATTTTTTTCAAATCCTGAGAAAACTAATGAGAATTTAAAAAAAAATTTAAACGCAGCATGAAAGATTACATTATTTCTGAGGGACGAACATCCCTGAAATCTTCTATGTGTATTTTAATAAGTTACGGGGGTGAACATAAAAAGGAAAATTTAGTGTTATTATTAATTGCAAATATTTCATTCAAAAGAAACTTTTTATTTATTTTGAGAGACTTTCGGCCCTCGGAAATAACGCAATCTTTCATTCTGCGTTTAAATTTTTCAAAAATGCTTATTAGTTTTCTCAGGATTCGAAAAAAAATATCTACATTTAAAAGTTTTAAATTAAAACACATTGAAAATTTTGAGTTTTATGTTTCACTCATTGTATTATTAATTTTCTTAATCTTAATTTTAATCTTAATCTTAATTGGCAACTAACATGTCTATCTCGACAAAAAAGTATATCTACTAAATAATTTATTTTTCAAACTAGTTTGACAAACAGTTTGAATTTTCAAACCTGTACGATTGACCAGTTTGACTTGACTTGAAATATTTGTCAGAAGGATTGACTTGAGTTTGACTTGAAATTAAGTCAAACTCAAGTCAAGTTTAAACATTCAAGTCAAACTTGTGCAACTCTACATCGAACATGCCCTAATCATCTTATTATATACAACCAATGTGGTCGCAATGGGTGCCAATACAAGACGTTCACTTATACATCCATTATTAATTTCTTTGCTTTGTGTCATCTCACTCAACAATTTGAGGATTATCATTTCCGTCACATGCATCCTTGTTCCTCATTCTTTTGAACTGCCCTATATTTAGTTCCGGATATCATAGCTAGTCTTATGGTAGTTTTATAGAAGTTTTCTTTCAGCTTCATTGGAATTCTTGTGTCACACAACACATCACAACGCACTAACTCTACGGCATGCATTTCCATCTCCATATATTTCCCCATTACTCTATAGTAGCGATTCTAGGTATTCATTTTGATCCAGAGCAGACCTCAGGCCATTCTGACAATACCAAGAGGGAGAAACCTACGTAAACGAACGGATGGTGGTTGTCCCTGAAAGATAATGAAATCTTAACTGTCTTTCATTTTCAGAAACTGTTAATCCACTGGCCACACTTCCCTAAATATTTTATCTGGTCCAACTGCTTTATCTTTTATTTATTTTTTGAAGTTATACTTCTTTAGGCGCGTTGGGAGTAAATTTATATGTGCGCGAATTCATCAAAAGTCTTGATCCTGAGCGCAGCTCAAACGTTATACGGGCTCTGATTGGGTAACTACAATGACCTGTCAACAATTTTTCAATTTGTCGGTTATGGGTAAACAAATGTTGTGTATATTAGTTTTTATTGTTGTGAGGAGAGAAAAAAAGCAAGTTTATAATTGTAGTGACTTTTTAAATAATTTTTAAAAGCAACAGTAACGTAATTATTGTAAATGTTTCAGTATTGTAATAAAAAATTACATAGGTACTTACCTATTTGGAAAATGTATGTACCTATCAAGTAAGTAATGCTTTGATTTACAATAATTGATTATCAACAAAATTTCTACCAATCTTCATCTAATATATTGTTTTCTTACTCTATGTTTTGTTGTATTTTAATGTTTTAATTCTACAAAAATCAAACTGATTAAATTTAGAACTGTCAAACAGTAAAACGTTCAGTTGGCCTATCTTCGCACATGACAGGTACGTGTAAATGGCTAAATGAGTAGAGGCTTCGAATTCAAATTATAAGCACCCGAATAAACGCGGGTTCGAATCCCAATGCAAGTTTTTATTTTTTTTTTTAAATTTTTTTTTATTTTTTTTATATATTTTATGATTGTAAGTATACTTATTTGTTATTTAATTTTTTTTTCAGAAAATGCGTATTTAGTTAAAATTTTTGCCAACAATTATTATTCAGAAATCATTTCTTTGTGGCATTTTTCAATGTGTTTTTGTGTGTTTTATTCTTTTATTTTTTTTAATTTTTGGTATTGTTTTAATAAAAATGTTTGGAAAATAATAAGTATTAAAATTAGTTTAATATTTAAATAAAATATAAATAAACTGTTTAAAGTACATATTAATTTCGTTGGAATCATATAATAGAAGTATAACTTCTTACGTGCGTACAAAGTACACACACATTCTTTTTTTTATTTTTAAATTCAATAAAAGAAAATTGAATAATATAATATTTTACCAAAAAGAAGTAAACCAAAGAAATTTCCGTGTGTGAATACCGTGCATAAAATGATCCTTATTTTTAAAAGCAAAAGCAGCTTTGAAAACAAACTTATTTCCGACTAAAAGACATACCTAAAAAGAACTTCTTAAAGTAATCTAAGGATATTAAATCCTCTTATATTTTAATAGATAATGCCTCGCAATGAATTGAAGAGGGTTTCGAATTTCATCCGAAGATTCATCCCTATTGATATCAGCATCCGCATCATAATCGCAAAATAATTTTCATCAGTAAAGATTTAAATCCTTTCAATCGCTTCCGTAAAATTTATATTAATATTTTAAGATGTTACTCAATTTTCTGTTAATAGTGGAGTCAATGGAGTTTTAACTTACGGACAAAATCAGACAAGATAGAACTTTTTATAATTTCATTAAATGTGTGCAGCAGTATTCCTTGATGTGGAAAAGGCATTTGACAAGGTATAGCATGGCATAAAGGCCTGTTGTATAAAGTGAAAAAGAATATGCCTAATGAAATATACCTGATATTAAAATCTAGTTTGAGTGAGCGAATTTTCCAAATCAAAGTAAATACCTCACTTTCCAAATATCATCCTATACAATCCGGAGTTCCTCAAGGTGTCCTCGGTCCCTTCCTTTATCTCCTTTACACTTCTGACATACCTGTTGTTGATGGAATTACTATGGCAACATATGCCGACCATACAGGAATCCTTACATCAGACGAAATCCCAGACAGAACTTCTAATAAATTGCAAAACTATTTAAATTCACTTTAGACTTGGTTAAAAAGAATGGAAGATTAAAGTAAATGGTGAAAAGTCTTCACAAATTACGTTCACAACAAGAAGGATCGCCTGCCCACAAGTTTATTTTATTAACATTTCTATCCCCTTAAAATCAGATGTTAGATCAGAAGCTGACATGGAAGAACCATATCCAAACCCAGAAAGTACAACTAAAAAAGTTAGACAAATGTACCTACTGGCTGCTAGGTCAAATATCCCAGTTATCATTACAAAACAAAGTAGGTACCTATTACTATACAAAATTATACTAAAGCCGATATGGAGTTTTACCTGTTGGTGATGAGAGATACACCACCAGATAACAAATTTTATCAATTTTATACGAGATATGTCAAAAAATATGAATTTTTCTCAAGAGTAAAGTACTTACCATTATATTTCACAATATAAAAAGTTGTTCGGAATTAAAATGTGTTTCAATATGCAATTACATCCTTCTAATTGAAATATTGTGAACTATAACGGTACTTTACTCTTGAGCGAATTTAATTTTTTACATACCTACCTCGTATGAAATTGATAACATGTGATACATTATGATTGTATCTTAATGGCTAAACTATTCAGAGTTTTTTATCAAGAATAATTTCTTACTTTTTATAAAGAATAACTACTAATTCTGGTAAAATTATTAGTTATCATCCTGAATTATTATTGATTATTGTAATGAAATGAGGTTGGGCATCTGTAATTTAAGAAATATTTGCATTTTTTTTCAATTAGAAGGATGTAATTGCATATTAAAACATAGTTTTTAATTCCAAACAACTTTTTATAATAACAGTTTTCGATATTGTGAAATTTGTAGCTTAAGTGAAATTCATATTTTTGACATACCTCGTATAAAATTGATAAAATTTGAATCTTGGATGTTAGACCATGTAGAGCATTTTATGAAGAATGCCTATTTTTCGTAAAATTGATAATCAAAAAGTTTCCCATATGGTTCAAGTTATTCTTTTTCTCATGATCATCTTTCAATGCGTCACAGTTTTTCGATTTCTTTCTAACGCATTAAATTGTATGTGACAGAAAAAAGGCACGTCCGTGATTACAGACATTTACAACATTTATTTTAGTTATTCTAGTTGTCGATAGATGGCGCCATAATAAAAAAAATAATTTTTTTTAATTAGATAATAATAATATAATCTGTATAATTTATAAGACTATACAAATCAAAGAAAATACCATTTTATAAATGCAAGAAACACATTTGATTTGTTTTTATTCCAAATTGAAAATAAAATGTGACAACTGTCAGATTTAACTAAAATGTCATGTTAGAATAAATGTCATAAATGTGTATTATCACGGACTTACCCTTTTTCCTATCATTTGTTACGCACTGAAAAATGCTCATGAAAAGGACAATACACAGACATACTGTATAAGAGCTCAAACATTTTTTATTTTCAAATTATTATTTCAGACTCGAATTCAAAAACAAAATGGAAACGTTTTTGATCAAGGTAAAAAATGATGCATTCACCGATATTTTTAAAATGATTCATACAAAACAGTTTTTATTGTTTAAACAATTAATAAACATAAAAATGTGTACCATTTTTATTCAGTGGCAAAGCGAAGCCAAAACTGTCTTAATTTTTACTTAGGTTAGAGAACGCAACCAGCACTCTTATCGACGATTTCACCTCTTGTTAGAGGCTCTTCAGAGAATGCATAGGCTGCTATCTCTACTGCAGGTAAAAATTTTCGACATTCATTAGTCCCCTATTGCAACTGACGTGAAGGTAGTAGGTGCGTAGCGGCATCTGCTAAATGAAAGTCTAAGTTTTTCAACCTAATAAAAATATTTGTAAAATAAAATACTTTTAAAAGATTTTTAATTGAAAAACTTATTGGACCATTTTCCTGGTGACAACCACCATGGCTTCTAAAAATTGCAAGCCAGATAGATGCTGCAGTGAAGACAAGAGGGAATTCTAAATAAAAATGGTATACATTTTTAAATAAATATACATTTAAAATAAATAAAATATACATTTTTAAAAATACATTTTTGTTTTATATTAGTATTACTCCTATAGAGTAACTAGGTCCATTTTCCGTTGGAACTTTACCAAGCTGTAGACGGGGTTGTGAATTGCAACTTTTTAGAATTCTCTCTTGTCTTCACTGCAGCATCCATCTGGCTTGCAATTTTTAGAAGCCATGGAGGTTGTCACCAAGAAAATGGTCCAATAAGTTTATCAATTAAAAATCTTTTAAAAGTATTTTATTTTAAAAATCTTTTTATTAGGTTGAAAAACTTAGACTTTAATTAATAAACAATTAACGTCTAAATCTGTGAGTAGAACTTTTTAGTTAAACATACACACACCGGCAAAATTAGCCGAACACCTTAAAAATGGGTCATGTTTGATGTGTCGAATTTCATAAACCACTGGTCCAATTTGAGTGATTCTTTTAGTATGTTATAGCCTTATTATTTAAGAATATCGTTGTAGCAATATTGTTGCTAGACAGGTAAATATCATTTTATACCGGGTGTACCAATCATACTGTGTTTTTTCTTTAAGTTTGGAACACCCTGTGGAATAGTCTAGAACAGCGGTGCTCAAAGGGTCGATCGAGATCGACCGGTCGATCGCCAAAGTTTTTGAAGTCGATCGCAATTAATGGAAAAAATACAAATGGAAAAGATACTATGTCTGCTATCAAAGAAGTCCAGTTCTCACGTCCAACGGTTACTAGACGTATCGAAATCATGGGCAAAGATTTGGAAAGCAAAGTTAAAAGTTATATACCTCATTCCGCGAATATACGTCTGTTTTGGATTATCGCGACAACGAATATTTTACTGTGCAAAATATGAAGAACGAAAGTAAATTGCAAATTATATTGTTGTTTATTGGAGTAATTATTAGAGCAAAATACTTTCGTACTTGAAAAGAAAAAACTTGCGAATAAGATATATATGTACAATGTTTTTTTAAATTTTTTACCCATTTACAAAATAGTGTGTATTGCAACAAATGGTGCACTATCCATGACTGTAATTAACAAATAAAACAATTATTGATATGATGAGCGCAGTACATTCTTTTGTTAACAAATTGAAATAATTGATTAATCAAATGAACAGAAAGGCTTTAAACAACTTTCTATCGTTGAAAAGGGTAACGGCTAATTTATGTTTATTACGAGACGGAGCTGCAAGTAGTTCATAGCGAGTTTGAAAGACGCTTCTCTAATTAAAAAAAACTTACTGATATTGTATTTATATTCCTATTACTTTCAATATGGATATCATTTCCGTCCAAAATAAGGTACTGAAAATAATTTCGGATATACACCTTAAATCCAGAGTGACCGATACGAAATTTTGGTCTTTCATATCATCTGACAAATATCCGTCTTTGAGGCAAGTAGCTCTGCAGCTCACAGCAATCTTTGGATCAACGTACTTCTGTAAGTCTACATTTTCCCAAATGAAGGTAGTGAAATTAAAGAACATCTCTCATCATGCTTTCATTTGGCCCTCGGTAATTACGTACCATCATTATGACAAACTTGTGGATGCTATGCAGTGCCATCCATCAACATCCAAATAAAATTAAGATGAAAAACATGAGTTGGAATATAACACTCTGTAGTTACAACTTTTTATCAAATAGAAATGTGCAATAAAGATTTTTATTTTTAAAATTGTTTTTTTTTATTAGCTGTCGATCGCTGGACGCTTGCAGTTTATGTGGTAGATCCCACACAGTGTAAGTCTGAGCACCACTGGTCTAGAATATGTAAAATATTAAAATTAATACTCGATTGTAATTGTAGACTTAGGCTTGTTTAACATTTTCCTTTTTGATTCATTTACTTATGTGAGATAATAAAAAAGTTATGTGCGTTAACAACTATCCATGTTTTTCATCCATAAATCTTCATAGTAGGGGAGGAAAGTATACCAAATTTGCAATTACTCGAGCGTTATGGGGACCTGTTGGATTGTGAAGAGTATGTGCTAAAATCAGAAAAAAGGTTAAGTTAAGTTTTCCATAAAGTGGGGGACTTTTCATTTTTTAATTTAATTTTCCATTTGAAACAATCATTTTTCTCTGATTATAGCGGTATCCATAATTCGAAAAAAATTTGTCTAATAAAAGTTGCTTATTTTTACGTAAAGAATCCAAATCTGCAATAAAGATTGGGGGCTCCTATTTAAGATTTTAAATTAAATCCCCCACCCTACCTCCGTGGGGGCTCGTGACACCCCACGGAGAGGGGTGGGGGGTAAATTAAAAATTATAAATACGAACCCTGCGATATTTTGCGAAATGAACATCAGATCGTAAAACTGCAAAATACACCTATTCAATATTTTTCAAAAATCTATCGAATGGCACCAAACACGACCTCCCACGGAGGTGGGCTGGGGGGTTACTTTAAAATATTAAATAGGAGCCCACAATTTTTATTGCAGATTTGGATTCTTGACGTAAAAATAAGCAACGTTTATTCGCAACATTTTTTCCTATTATGGATAGATGGCGCTACAATCGGAGCAAACGATTAGTGGAAATGGAAAATTAAATTAAAAAATGGAGAGTCCCACACTTTATGGAAAACTTAACTTAACTTTTTTTGCTTTTAGCACCCACTCTTCATAATCCAATAGGTTCCAATAACGCTCGGGTAATGGCAAATTTTTAGCATACTTTCCTCCCCTACTATGAGGATTTATTGATAAAAAACATGGCTAGTTGTTAAAGCACATAACTTTTTTATTTTCCAACATAAGCAAATGAATCAAAAAAGAAAATGTTAAAAAAGCATAAGTCTACAATCGAGTTTTAATTTTAATATTTTATATATGCTAGAATATTCCACAGAGTGTTCCGAACTTTAAGAAAAAAACACAGTATGATTGTTACACCCGGTATAAAATGACATTTACCTGTCTAGCAACAATATTATTACACCGATATTCTAAAATAATAAGGCTACAACATAGTAAAAGAATTACTCAAATCGGACATCAGGTTTAGGAAATTCGAGACATCAAACATGTCCCATTTTTAAGGTGTTCGGCTAATTTTGCCAGTGTGTGTATTTATAAACTAGCAAAAAAGCTTTTAGAAAAATATAAGCTTGTTTGATTTTTTCCGAAACTGCCAGTTTTCCATCTGCATTGACTCTCCTATAAAGATTCAAATCTTTCAATCGTTTCCGTAAAATTTATATTAATATTTTAAGATGTTACTCAATTTTCTGTTAAGGAAAATGTACTAATGCTCAATACGGCTTTTATGAAGCAAATTGCACAGATTCAGCCAACGCGGCTCAATTTAAATTGATGGAAGGACCTTAAATAAGATGCCAACGCTTTAGGGGATTTTTGGAGTTTGTGTTTAGAGCGTATTTGGGGTTGTAATGGATAAAAATGCACTCTATCTTGAGTAATTATTGCTCATGCTTGAGATGAACGAAATCGAGCACAATCGTTTTGGTGCAAAGATAGCTCAAAAGGGTTAGGTACTTTAGATTCAATTTATTTTTAAAATGTTTGTCACATCTTATTCTATAAAATTTTTATACGATTGGTTTTTATATACGAGGTAATAAATGCCTCGAACATTTGCATAATGGCTTAGTTTGTCTTAAAAATTAATTATTAAATGTATGTAAGACTAGACAAGAGACATAAGGGACTTAGGTTAGAAACTCAGGTTTCCGATCAATTGGATTTTTACTGATAGAGCTACCGTCTTAACAATACAGACTTAATAATTGTTCACGAAGCTTTAGTGATATTCTATCTTCTCCTAGCATTTTCAACACCTCTATCTGCATTCTACCTGGTCCCAGCTTCTTGCAGCAGACTGTCAAAGTTATGATGGTTGCGGGGTTGCAACTAGTGTTGCCCAAATGCAAGACCAAGACGAGACTTGGACAGTCTTGGTCTTGGTCTTGCACCAGTACACCTGGTCTTGGTCTTGGTCTTGGTATTGCACTCCCAGTCTTGGTCTTGGTCTTGGTCTTGCAGCAAGAGTCTTGCAAGTCTCGCAGTTACCCAGTAGCATATTGCTATTTATTAATAAACAACTCACATTAGGTGGGTTTGAACCCACGATCTAAACTATCACTGCCTATACTCTAACTAATCAAAAACATGGTGAAAACACAAAAAAACAAACAAATGACATAAACTTGACTGTATTTTAAAGAACATTATCTGTCTAGAAAGGGATTGATGGACTCTCACATTAGGCATATGAAATGAAATGGAATAAAAGAGTTCTACAATTTGCCATTTATTCAAATAAAAAATAAAAAAAAATACAAATTAAATTACAGCACAGTACGCAATAGCTTTGACACTATTATTAGTTGAAAATTTTTGTTTGCTATTAGTTGAAAATTTTAAGATTGACTTTTTTTAACAAGAATTAATACAAAGTAATACACGCAGTTTAATTATACAACATTTATACAGAGTGAGTTTTATGTATGGAACGCCTCAAATATCTCGGAAACGACTTGAACGATTTTTATAGAATTTGGTGGGTAAAGGTCTTCTAATGCGGCCGATATTATAGTGGTAATTACAGATTGTTACCAGATCTTGCGTTTTTTGAAAATATAATGAACTTTAGTATTTCGAATAGAACACCCTGTATATTTTTGCATTTTGAACCATAATAACTACTAATTAATTTTCATATAATATTTCCTATACCGAAATGCCGTAATTTCTGAGTTATTTCTATATTTATTTAAAAAAAAATTAAACAAATTATAAAAATCAATTGTTTTAGCCCTGGCAGACTTATTTTGGGTTCTTTGAATCATATGGAACAAAAAAGGTATTTTGTAGTTTTTGTCTAAAGTTATTCGTTTCCGAGTTATAAACAATTTAAAACTGAAAAAATCGAAAAATGACGATGTTCAATGTCCCGAGAATGAATTTTACTGCCCGACGCGTAGCGGTGGGCAGTAATCATTCAAGGGAGGAAAAGGCACTTTACTCCCATGTTATACATATGGTTTTTCCACTTTCCTCAAATAACAAGTAATTTTTTCATTTTTACTTAATTCATTTTATATAACTAACCAACAAAATTTATTAGAACTAAATCTAACAAGTAGGTACAATATAACTGTCAACTGTCAAGTATAAGTCAAATTATTAATGTAAACATTGTTAAATCAAAATAACAATTTACTGTTTTTTACCATTCTGCAAAATACAGAGTGTTTTATAAATAAATGTTAAAATGTATAGATACTTACGTAATAGAAAATAGATATTATACAGGGCGTCAATAAGTTATATTTCATGAATGACATGCCATGACGTTACTTTTACTTTTCCTCCCTTGGGAGGAAAAGTACAACTTTGTTCCCTACAATCAGGTCCGGAAAAGTATACTTTCGGTAGAGGTAGGTGGAAAAAAATATTATTTTCGAAATCTCGAAGTGCCTAAACTGAAGTTTAAACTTTATTTATCAGTTGTCGATAAGTAATTTGTTTATTTCATTTTAAAAAACATTGTTTTTTAGTTTTTAATGCAGCCCGATCACCCATCCTCTCATAAGTTCTTCATTAACAATAAAAAAACAATGGCAAAATCACACATCGGCCAATATCTCTTTTTATATAATAATAAATATCTCTTTCTTTGAAATTTGAAGGTTTTGCATTTTACCGTGCGCGAATGGACTATACATGGTAGCCAGGCATTATCTTATCTAGTGCTTTTTCAGCAAAAAATTTTGTTTGGCCGATTGATCTAATATCTAATTGCACACCCTGCAAACAGTTTACAAGTAGGACGTTTAGTCTTTACGATATGGATAAGGAAAAACAATTGAGTGATTGTCCGTAACAGTGAATATGGTATTCGTATTATATTTTTATCACCTTATAGGCGACATACTTCTTTAAAAGTTTCAATGCGATATTGTTATACACGCAACACAAGAAGATTATTTTATGAAAGGTTGCTATTCTCAAAATCTAGACAATTGCTCAATTGTAATTAATTTCGGAGCGAAGGCGTCGTCTGATATTAGGAAAGAATGAAATATTTTATTTTTACATTGTATAATAATTTATTATGACCTCTGAGTACATATCCAATAAATAAGTGTTCATATTTTTAATTCGGTATGTATGTTCATCGTATTGTTCATAATGCGGATAAATCCATTTTTCCAAATTTTTGTTACATGTTTTTTTGTATCTCATAGTCTCTAAGCATATACCCGAACTAATATACAGGGTGTAACAAAAATGCAGGTCATAAATTAAATCACCTATTTTAGGACCAAAAATAGTTCTAATGAACCTAACTTACCTTTAGTACAAATATGCATATAAAAAAAGTTACAGCCCTTTGAAGTTATAAAATGAAAATCGATTTTTTCCAATATATCGAAAACTATTAGAGACTTTTTATTGAAAATGGACATGTGGCATTTTTATGGCAGGAATATCTTAAAGAAAAATTATAGTGAAATTTGTGCACCCCATAAAAATGTTATGGGGGTTTCATTCCTTTAAACCCACCCAAACTTTTGTGTACGTTCCAATTAAATTATTATTGTGATACTATTAGTTAAACTCAATATTTTTAAAACTTTTTTGGTTCTTAGTATTTTTTCGACAAGGCAGTTTTTATCGAGTTGCGGCTTCTTTTCTAATATGTTTACGTAGAGATTTTATGGGGGTTTTGTTCTTTTAAACCTCCCAAGTGGTTGTGCACGTTCCAATAATACTATTACTGCGATACCATTAGTTAAACACAGTGTTTTAAAACTTTTTTGCTTCTGTGTATTTTTTCGATAAGGCACATTTTATCGAGATGTGACTTTTTTCTAATATGGTTTAAAATATACCTAAATATGTAAATCATAAATAAATTTTCCTATTATTATCAAGTCTCCATAATCGTACTTATAGTCCTGTCGCCAGGGGGGGTACAACGGCCTCGTTAATTCAGATGGACTTACCCAAATTTTTTTTATGTATTTTGACCCGTAGAACACGAATTTTTTGGGTAACAGTTGATCCGGATGTCGATAAGATTGTTATAGACCAAGAACTTGAGGAATCAAATAACAGCGATTTTTGGCAAAACAAAACAATATTTTGTATTTTTTGGGTCATTTTAAGCAAAAAATATTTCTACAAGTTTTTTAGTAGGATGCACAGTTTTCGAGATAAACGCGGTTGAACTTTCAAAAAATCGAAAAACTGCAATTTTTAAACCCGAATAACTTTTGATTAAAAAATAAAATAGCAATTCTGCTTAGCGCCTTTGAAAGTTCAAGTCAAATTATGTCGGTTTTGATTATTTGCATTGCTAAAAATTTATTGTGTTATTGCTAAACAAAGCTACAAACAACTAGTGCGTGAGTGATGTTTCTATGATTTCTCATTTAAAATCGAACGAGTAGGTAGAATAGGTACTAGTGCAATCAAGACTATTTCTACGTTACATGCGTTAAA
Source organism: Diabrotica virgifera virgifera (assembly GCF_917563875.1). Lineage (NCBI taxonomy): Eukaryota > Metazoa > Arthropoda > Insecta > Coleoptera > Chrysomelidae > Diabrotica > Diabrotica virgifera. The sequence goes on along the minus strand of NC_065445.1, from coordinate 16,711,431 downwards.
ACGCATGTAAAAGCACGGGAAACCCTACGTGTTTATAGCTTTGTTAAACAATAAAAAAATAAATTTTTACCAATGCAAATAATCAAAACCGATATAATTTGACTTAAACTTTCAAATGCGGTAAGCAGACTTGCTATTTTATTTTTTAATCAAAAGTTATTCGGGTTCAAAAATTGCAATTTTTCGATTTTTTTAAAGTTCAACCGCGTTTATCTCGAAAACTGTGCATCCTACGAAAAAACTTGTAGAAATATTTTTTACTTAAAATGGCCCAAAAAATACAAAATATTGTTTTGTTTTGCCAAAAATCGCTGTTATTTGATTCCTCAAGTTCTTGGTCTATAACAATCTTATCGACATCCGGATCAACTGTTACCCAAAAAATTCGTGTTCTACGGGTCAAAATACATAAAAAAAACTTGAGTAAGTCCATCTGAATTAACGAGGCCGTTGTACCCCCCCTGGCGACAGGACTATTAGCCATATCACAGATGAACATAACATATATGTGGCCATATACAAATATGTGGTGGATTTGACAAATAATATGCAAAATATTTCGACAAATACTGACTTTTCGAAAAAGTACCAAGAGGCAAAGAAGTTTTTAAAGCATTGTGTTTAACTGATGGTACTACAATTATAATCAAATTGAAACGTACACAAAAGTTTGGGGGGGGTTTAAAGGAACCAAATCCCCATAAAATTTTTATGGGGTGTCTAAATTTCACTATAATTTTTTCTTAAGACACTACTTCCTTAAGAATGCCACATGTTCATTTTCAATAAAAAATCTCCAATAGTTTTCGATCTATTGGAAAAAATCGATTTTCATTTTGTAACTTCAAAGGGCTGTAACTTTTTTTATGTGCACATTTGTACTAAGGTAAGTTAGGTTCAATCGAACTATTTTTGGTCCCAAAATATGTGATTAAATTTATGACCTGTATTTTTGCTACACCCTGTATTATTCCATAAAACGACACTCAAACTGCAAGACGCAAGAGTCTCGCAGGCTTGGTCTTGTTCTTGCTCAAGTCTTGCACGGTCAGTCTTGGTCTTGGTCTTGCTAAAATAAGGCTGTCTTGGTCTTGGTCTTGGTCTTGCTAAAACGCAAGAACAAGACCAAGACTGCAAGACCAAGACCGATTTTGGGCAACACTAGTTGCAACCCCTACAAGGGGGTTGATTTACAGGAAGATACTAAGTACTCGTAGATATGTATATCAGCTATAATGGAAGTACTAACACTGCACAGATAACACTTATTTCCAACTTTCTATATAAATCCTTCTATAAACAATATTTCGGATTAGCTATGGGCTTAAAATATACAATATTAACTTATCATATCGTATATTATACATTTACATATGTTACAATTTATATTAACTTATCATATCGTATATTATACATTTAGGATTTCGAACACAATACAGTACACAAACAAACCAAACAACCCACAGAATGGAGAAGGTATGTAGATGATGTGTCCTTCATTTGGCCCCTCGGACCAGAGGAATTAGACAAATTTCTGATCGATATCAACAGTACAGAAAAATCCATCAAATTCACAATGGAACAGATAAACCATAATTAACTTCCTTTCGTGGATGTGCTAATTAAAAAAGAAGACCAAAACTACATGGGGACATGCAAGGAGGACAAGAAGGACATGCAACCAAAGTCTACAGAAATCCAACCCACAACAGATATTTAAATTTCAACTCCAACCACAACGTAGACATCATGAAAGGAATTATCAAATTCCTATATGATAGTGCTCGAACCACCTGCTCCAATTGTAAATGCATTTCAGGAAGAAAAAAGCCTGCTAACAAAGGTTTGGGCTAAAAATGACTAGCCGTTGTCATTTATAAACAAGGAATTCCATAATACTTATTAGAAAAGAAACAACAAAACACCACAAGCATTCCAGAGATACTCACAAGAAGGAGCTCAAAGATGACAATAATACCATATGTAAATGGCTTATCAGAAAAATTGAAAAGAATAGGAAACAAGTACAACATCATAACAACATCCAAAACAATCAATACCAATTCTGAGATCTTCCAGTCCAAAACTATACCCCACAACACACAAGAAAGATCCAAAAACTACATCCAGGTATAAGATACCCTGTGAATGCAACAATTTCTTCAAGACCAACAATAGCGCAACAATAGCGGAGCAAATGAAGTCCAAGAACAATCATCGACAATCTCGTTGACCGATTTCAATTTTTCAAAGTGCGTCTGAAAGCTTTTCTTTCTTTTCAGCATACTTTTGCTAATTTGCTATTTTTTGCGGACCCTAGATTCCAAAATTATTAACGCAAAAACTACTAGACTCACCCTAATCAAATTTAGCACAGGTTTCAGCCGTATTATAGAGTTTTTCTAGGTGGAATATGATAATGAAGGCTGTAGGTTTTGTATAAAGGATCGAAAAAATTTAAAGGAGAATCTCCATTTTTTTAACTTTTCTCCCAAATTTTCTATATTTTTTTTGTTTGAGCTATAGGTATCTCTCGAGTTAGTTATTGGCGAAAATGTGGACGCAAAAAAAGCAAGAATTTTCGATTTTTTTCAACTGTCGCTAAAGAAAAAATTATGCAAAATATTTGCGATTTGCTTCGAAATTGTTCAATTCAAAGCACGCCTGAACTAGCACGTTTTGTAAAAAAAGTCCGCTGTTACACCACTGAGATAACATAAGTGCATTTTAGATGCGTATTTGAATATTACATACTATAAAGTTCATGGCTGTATATTCTCAGTGTGTAAATAACTATGTTTAGTATGTTTTTAACACCTCTACACATAGTTGCACGTTGCACATTACAGCTTTACTTTGTAAAAGTCAAGAAATACTGGTAAACATATTTACGAATAAATATTTAGAATCGAATATTGTCACAAAACTTCCAAAATCGTTTTTGGATATTCTTATTTTTAGTGCTAACGTTTGAAGTACCATAAAAGTGTTTTGGAGATAGGTGATGGGGGTAGGTTGTAATGTGGGTTAGAGAAGTATTCGTTATTTGATTTTACTCGGATATCGCATATAAGGCGATCAGTTGTCAGTAGGTAAACTCACAAATATTGTTATTTATTATTTATTCTTTAGTCTTGGTAGACAGCCTACTGACTGCTATTTTAAATAAAAAGCTGGCCAAAACAAAAAGGTCAAGAACTAGCATTTCGGGCAAATTTTTGTCCCTAAAACAGATACATAGCTATATGGGACGCTTTCTGACATTCTGATGCTATTTCCTCCTTAAATAACCTACCCATACAAAATTGACAACTGTCACTTCGTAACACGCTTTGCTGGGTTTAGTTGTGAGATTCTACTACACTTTTTTGTACGGCATTTGCAATTTCTTTATTTTTATAATTCAAGTCATTTTTGTGAAAAAGCCAGTTATGAAAGACAAAGATAAATACTCAATATCGAAGCATTTTTTAAAATCTTACCATCTAGAACTTCATTCAAAAGCCTGTTTTTTGTATAATTTTTAATATAAACGAATGTTTTTAGTTTAACTCTACTCATCGATACTGCAACTGTATAATAAAGATTATTATTAGATAGCTCATTAGAAGTTATTTTATAATAAAAATTAGAACATTTACTTTCATGAAGTTTTTCCAGATTGTGTATTTGTGTTGAGTAATGGGTTATGTTGAGTTTGCTGAAAGTAGAGTAGATTGGCTGAAATTTTGCAGAATAGTAGCTTTGGTCACACTAATCTAAAGTTCTCAGTTCTTCAAGATACAGAAATTAATTGCTTCTGAGTTGCAGAAGTTCAAAGTGTCGGTTTTTTAGTCCATTTGAATAATATATGAATTTGGTCCATATTCGGATAATATACAGGATGTTAATAAATAAGTCAGTAAGTAAGTTAATAAATAATGTTAATAAACAAACTTCAAGGAGTGATTCTACATGAAAAAATAATGGCAGTTTGCTTAATAAAGGTATGTCCTCAAATGCTTCGTTTCCGAGATACGGGGTGTTGATTTTTTTTTACAAACTGATAATTTTTTTATTGCTTTGAAACCAGTAGATATATGCAAAAGAAATTTGGTGGGTTTTCAAAGGTAGTATTTGCTCATTTCGTGCCATACAATTAGGAATTTTATGTTCATCATTGGCGCGTGTAGGTATGGGTAAGGACCTCAAATTTTCAAGAAAAAAATGATATGCCACTGAGATATTTCAAAATAAAAATTATTTTTTAATTCTTCGTTTAATTTGTGACAAAAAAATTTTTCATGCCTTTTTTTTTACTAAACCTATTTCATGAGTAGTAGCATAAAATTAAAAAAAAAAAAGAATGTGTGTGTACTTTGTACGCACGTAAGAAGTTATACTTCTATTATAAATATTATTTAAACGAAATTAATATACTTTTTATTTATATTTTGTTTAAATATTAAACTAATTTATACTTACTACTTCTCAAACATTTTTATTAGAACAGTGCCAAAAATTAAAATAATAAAAGAATAAAACACACACAAACACATTAAACAAGCCACAAATGATGTCTGAACATTAATTGTCGAAAAATTTTTTAACTAAATACGTATTTTCTGAAAATACAATTATATAATAAATATACTTACAATCATAAAATGTATTAAAAAAAAAACAAAAAAGAAAGTTTCTATTGGGACTCGAACCAGCGCTGATAAGAGCGGTTGGTATTGGAATTCATTCGCCTTCTCCGCTTAGCCACGGACACTATGTGTCACTATTTACGAAGATCGACTAACTAAACGTATTAAACTTGTGATATTTTGATATTTTGAAAATTGATCAAATTATTTTAATTTTGAATTGAAATGATTTAAAATTGAAAAAATACAACAAAACATAGAGTAAAAAAACAATATATTAGGTGAATATTGATGGAAATTTTGATGGTAATCAAATTATATAAATAAAAGTATTACATACTATGTATTTTGGCAGATCAAATAGGTAGGTTTATACCCATGATACATTAACAATTATTACGTACCTGTTGCTTTTAAAAACTATTTAAAAGTCACTACAATATTATAAACTTTTTTGTTTCTGTCCTCACAACAATAAAACTAATATATTATACATTTGTTTACCTTTACCTTTACCTCCAAACCACAGCTGCCATATCAGATAATTTTTGACATGTCATTTGAACATCCAATCAGAACAAAGTTATAATGCGCATGCGCCGGGCTGATAGGTTTTAACATATAAAAAAATCACCCTCTATCGCCGGTAAAGAAGTATAACTTCAAAAAGGAACAAAAAAGCAAAATGTGCAAAAAACACAATGTGTTTTTTTGTAACAAGGAAGACATTTTGTCTATACGCCGAGCTTTTAGGTCTGGATCCCGCGTATGAAAAAAAAGTTGATTAATAGCAAGCTGAAAATTTGTTAATAGCTTAAGGGTGTCTAGTCGGATAAACTTTGATATATGGGAACACTGGAACAGGGGCAGTTTTAATTGTGGAACAGGTTAAAAAATTGGAACGGTATAGAGGTTTTAGCTATAATTACCACCTCATCAGTACGTAATGTCTTTTCTTTCCATATTTTATTCAGCCATCAAACAATCTATAACTAAGTATTTCAATTTCTCATTTGTCTCCTCGACCACTTAATTACGACCTCATTAAACCTTTAATTAATTAAAGCTCTAATTAGAAAAAATAAAAATTGCCCATCCATCCCACCAGACACACCACCTTCGCCAGACATATTAACGATTGCAGAAGCATATGCCTATCAGCATCAAGCCATCTTTGAAAATAACCCTTCCCTGCATATTCATCCAAATCATCGCGGTAAAAACAAAAGATCGTGGGCAGGCATAATTAAAAATTCACTACCGCAGTAGGCCAGGCTTCGTTTTCATTGGGTCTCATTTATATGCGACGTCTTTTTCTAATATACTCGAAATCCCCGCTTCACCCTGTCCCATTCGCCTCCCTCAAACACCGTTTTTCTACATCACGGAATTGGTTTTCTGATATTCTGTTTTTATTTTACGGAGACAGTTTTAAGGAATAATTATTGCTGTTGGAAATAAGGGGTATTATCGTCGGATTAGCAAGTTCTGCGAGATAGATGCTTCAGAGAAGTGAGACTAGAAAATCTCCACTATTTCTTACATAATGAATGAGTCTAGAGAAGCAAGATCCATTTAGTAATTAGAAAAATATTATCTGTTAAACACATCTCCCACATGCAATGGAAAGATTGGGAAGGAAGCAGCATACAGACCAACAATAGGTAACCATATTCTCCATGATGTCAGTGACGATAATGAAATAAAGTTGATAGACCTTGCAGCATCCCATAAGCTACTAATAAAATCAACAATGTTCGATCACTAAGAAACGTGGGTCTCCAACGACGGCGTCACAAAAAATCAGATTGATCATGTTCTGGTAGATCTGGTTTAGTAGTAAATTTCTACACGTCAGGAGCCTAATGGTGACAAGGATCATTTTCTGGTAAAAACGAAGGAAGGAACAGGAAAAGCGTTCCAAAAATCCACAAGAATACGCCAACAACAATATGGAATACCGAAGTTCTGCGCCCTAATGAGGCAGAGCAGAAACTTCAAAAGGCTATACAAATGACGCTAACACAGACAGAGGATTATAACAACATAGACTCTGCTTTTTAAAAATATAAAATTAAATTTGTCAAGCTTATGAGATGAAATACTAAGACACAAAAAGAGGTTGACAAAAAAATGGTTCGACGACGATTGTCTGAAATCTATAAAAGAAAGAAACCTGGCTAGAAAAGATATGTTACAAAACCTCCTCACACAACAACTGTGAAAGGTATAAACAGACAAGAATAGAGACATAACAACTAGTGAAAAGGAAAAGAAGGAATACCAGGAACAAATAATCACAGATCATCATCAATGGTGCTACAGCCCTATGAAAGAGCCTCGAACTTCCCAAGTCTATTACGCCAGTCAGTCGTATCCATTGCCAACCGTTGCCAGTTTGCTGCGCCTATTTTCCTCCCATCCTCATCCACACCATCCTTCCATCTGAGTTTTGGCCTACCCCTATTTCTACTTCCCACAGGTTGTGACATAAGGATTCTTCTAGGAGGGTTGTTCTGCTGTGATCTTGCTAGATGTCCTGCCCATCTTAGTCATCCTATTTTTATAAGAGATACTACGTCTTTAACAGCAAATTTTTGTTTATATCTGTGGTATACCTCGTAGTTGTACCTCTTTCTCCAGACACCATTTTCACAGATGCCACCGTATATTCCTCTCAGGATCCTTTGATCTAATATAAGCAGAAGGTTTTCATCTGCCTTGGAAATGGTCCATGCCTCTGATCCATATGTCAACACTGGTTGTATAAGGGTTTGTATATGGTTATTTTTGTTTTTTGGCTTAAGTTTCTAAGCCCTGAAGATGGACTATAAAATATTCGAACTGCATTAGTTTTCATGTAGTTTTGAAGCACATTGCTTTATTTGAGTATCACTCAGTTTTGTAAAAACACACAAAACACCAAATACTGGAGTTACTGACTCGTACGCTGTCAACTGACGACTCAGCTCAATAATTATAGCTTATCCAAAATTGGTAGATTCGTTTCAACCATAACTTTTCTCCACCCTGTAGAAAAACTTCATTGGAAGTTGACTTCATGATCAAAATGTAGTTTTCTTGCTCGCGTTTGTTTACTCTCGTCGGTATATTCAGAGTACTGTTGATCGCAGACCTTCTGCTCGTAGTAAGCAAAATTATCTCTTTGGGATTTTAAGAACTCAAAAAGTCATTTTAGAAGCTGAACTGCAGTTTCAAGTTCAATCTCTTCTCTCTGTAATGATTTACTGACACTACTGACAGCATTGATGAGTTCTAAAATTGTTGCCCAAAACTCAATCATTATGAATGTTTATTTTTTTGACATTTCTTTCAACAATCACTTAGCCTTATGAACTGTTTCAGCTTTCTGATTAGGGTCTTCAGCAAGAGTATGAAGAATAGATTTGAAGGTGTTGTAACCTTTAGACAAAGGTCTTGTTGCATCATCCCTTGCAGTTCATCTAGTGCCTGCCTGTTCTTTTAAGGACAAGGTTTAGATCGTGGTGAATGGGATCGCTTAGTTGAGTTTCATTTAAACATTTGATCGTAGCTTCCCAACGGTGGGTAGAGGCTGAAAAAAAAGTTGTACACGGACTGAACAAATCCAAAATACGATATTGCTCTAATGGGCCCAACGCAACTTTTAGCAGCACTTCCTCCAACTAAAGCAAGTGTGCGACACAAAAAAATGTACTACTTTTCTAAGAAACCGTGCAGATTAATAGGCAGTAGGCAGTACTGTTCCTTGTACCAAACGGCATTAATTAGGGACTTCTCACAACATAGGCTTTCTATCATTAGTATCATTACATAAGTATCCATTGTAATGTAGTTTAATAATACGTCCGTCATCACTTTTATGGTATTGTGCGATAATTGAATTTTTCAACATAATATAATTTATAATTTTTATTTAAATCAAATTATTATTTTTTTCAATTTGGGGCCCTGCAAGGCCCCTTTTGGGGCCGAGGCCCCTAGGCAACTGCCTACTTTACCTATTGGTTAATCCGGCACTGGTTTACATAGGGGTACTGGATCATAAGCTTTCTTATATGTACTGGATTCAGGGGTACTGGATCATAAGTCCACAAATAACAGATTAGTTGATCTATCCCTAGCCTTCTTTTTAATTTATTTGGGTTAGGGTGTAGATGTGTTTAGTTCATGTGTAGCAAGTTCGCCCAACTTGCCTCCAAGTTCCTGCTTGCTATTCCAGCTCACGTGGTTCATATTCGTCTGCCTTATCCCCTTTTTTATAGATCGGTGTAATCCATCCTTTTTTCCAGCTTTCAGATACATTATCTCCGTTTGGTATGTATTAAAAAGCTCTGTCAGCATATTAACAAGCTTTTATGTTGCAGTTTTCAAAAGTTCAGCAGGGATTCCTTCTACTCGATAGGCTCTTTTATTATTCCTGGTTTTTCAATAGTCATTAGCAATTAAGTCATCTCCGATGTATACTTCTGGTCAAAAGATTTGGTATCTTCTGGGTGATTGTTGGAGATATTAAGATCTGAGAAATGGAATCTTGTCTATAGCGTAGTGACTTTTAAATACGTTGATGTTGATGGTTTGTAGGTTTGTTATCTGTATGTCTTCCCTCCTTAGATTTCGTATGAATCTCCAAGCCTTCGAAGACTTGATTCCACCTAAACATGATTCCACTTCCTCACAATTTCGTTCCCATATTTTGTATTTATGTCTTATAAGCATTCTTTTAAAAAATCTTTGTAAACTGCCGTATTGGTTTTTGTCATCTACGTCTTAAGTGGTGAGCTATTTGTGATACGCTCGCTGCTTTATCTGTTTCTGTTGTTCTAGTTTATTACTCCATAATAATGCTCTTACTTATTCGTCGGTAGGTTCGCTCTTCTTTTCATGAAGCTACATATGCAGCTCCTTTTAGCGATTCTATTTTTCCTTTAGTGATCCGATTTGTGTCGTTGTTTACATAAGCACCATCAAGTCTCTGGTCTAGTCCAATCTGATATAGAGTTTTAATTCGTGTACTTAGGTGGCGAGGAAGACAAGCTAGAACGGAAATTACCAGATCTGTTCACAGATATAAAGGAGAAAGTGTCATGTTCTAGGGAGACGTTATGATCGGTAACAAAACTCCTTTAATTTTCATTAAACCAAATTTAACAGCTCTCATGTATGTTGATTTGATTCTAGAACCTGTAGTTAGGCTCTGGAGAGGTGCAATGGTAGAAAATTTAATTTTCAGGGATGATAAGTACACCTTCATATACCATCAGAGTAACTACATTCTTCATTGATGCAGAAGATATCATTGTTCTGGAGTGGCCTGCTTGCTCACACATGCTTAATTCTATAGAGCATTTGTGGGATATGCATAAAAGAAAAAATAAAGCTCGCTGGGATAATCCACAAAATACCGCAGAGCTAGTACAAGCTACTCTTCAGGAATGGACAACCTACCACAGCAAAATATTGACAATTTGTTTAGCAGTGTGCACACGCAAATTGAAGCTTGCATAAGGACTAGGGGTGGTAACACTGACTAATAAAAAAAACATAAATACATAAAAACAATTTAAACATTGAATCGTTTTACATTGAAATTTTTTATGCTATTGACTTTAAAAGAACTATACTAAATTTAAAATCAAGAAGCAGTAGAAATAAACAAACCAAGACACTCCCGAATCATAATTTACAATGTACCTATATACATTGTAAATCCCAAATCATGATTTCCAAAGTTTATACAGTGTAAATTATGATTCGGGAGTGCTCCTAGTAGCATTTAACGTGTCTTCGTTTGTTTATTTCTACTGCATGTTGATTTTAAATTTAGTATAGTTACAATTTGTTATTTCAAGACTATTGTTTTGTTTAATTTTTATGTTTTAGTGAGTAAATGGCTTTAAAATAAATATTGCTTGAGTAATAATAAGTAATATCAGATGATTCCATTAAAGGTTGAATATTCTAAATAAATTAAACTTGTCGTGTTTTCCTTATAGTTTTTCTAGTTTTACGCACTTATCTGTAAACCAATTTTCTTTTGCATTTCGAATTTTCTGTCTAATTTTATTTTGAACTTCTTTGTATTTTTTGGTGTTGTTTTTATATTTTCTTGGGGTTATGAGTATTAAGATTTCCTTTGTCATTCAGTCCTTCCTTTTACGTTTCGTTTCTTTAAGATGTTTCAATGATGGTGTTAATGTGGCTTGTTTGATATATATGTATATTATATCCAAATTCTTTGTATATTTTTGACGTCATTTTTAGGTAGATTCAGATTCTCTATTTTTTCTAAATTTTCATTCAGTTCTGCTATTAGTTTTTCTTTTATCGCATTGTTCTTACGTCTATTTTCAGGGAGATCTGCTTATGTTTTAATTTCTTCAATTTTGTTTTTATTTTTGAAATAATGGGGTGATGATTTGTTACTTCATCTGCTCCGGGGGCGTCCGGGGCATGCCTTTATAAATTCCTACCTTTATATTCATTTCTGAGGATTTTACAGTACCACTTGATGTTGATATGGTATTTGTTGTTTCGCAGGGATTTTGCGTGGTGAAGACCTGGGAGGCCCTGTGGACTGTATGCCACCCCTGTCGGATCTTGTTTTCCGAAATCCATGATCAGTAAAACATTATGTCACAGTTTCAGCCATGATGAATGAATATAATAGGAAAACTATGAACTAGGAAACACTTACTTTACTTTATCGTGCCCGGACATGTCATCTTTGTTGGTGAGTCACAAATCTTCGAGAGTACACCAATGAGGACAGTTTCTGTATTTCTCCACAGTAACACTGCCATCCCATTATTGTTTCCGAGTCTAGACTGGACTAGGAAACAATAATGGGATGGCAGTACGACAACCAATCAAATTGCTCCAGTCGTGCTTGTGCAGTGTCAAGCCGATCCAGAATCATTTCCTTCACCAGGGAGGGATAGGAAAGGGGCAAATAGATTTTGGAAGGATAAATAAAAGGATGAGGCATGGTTTCTCTCAGTAAAGAATTGAGTGCAAAGCAAATAATTAAGGATTATAGAAAGATGTCTACCCGCTACCCACTGTCGATATTTGACTGTTGTTAATGTTAATCCCCAGCTAATGTATTTGGCATTCAAGTCAAGTGTGAATCATAGGCATCATTTCACGAATTTCATTGGGGTGGCAAAACCTACCGGGAAGTTTGGGTGGAAAATTTTGTCGATTTTGATGCAAAATAGAAGGGTTTAACGCAATTTATATAATTTATTTAAATTTATTTAAATGTACACATCCTAATTTTCGATTTTCTACAATATCTGCCCCAACCTTGTGTATCAACCTAGGATTCTACTGGATACAGGTCTAAATCTTATAAATTCAATACAATAATTGAAATCTTTAATAGGCTTATATTTACAATAAAAATACTATTGATAAGTAAGATAAGAGAAACAATGTGTGTTTTAGAGGTGATGGATTCAAATCTAACTTAAATGACGTCTCCTTTTCCGGATATTAAATACATCAATAACAAAATTGGAAAGAAATCCTTTGTAAAAGGTATAAAATTTTTTTATTAAAAATCCCTTAAAAGGGCTACATCACAACAAAACGTTTTCGATTTTTATAAAAAATCATCGTCAGTGTTCTATAAACTGGATGCTAGCTGAGCCACAAAAGAAAAATATCTGGGTAAAATCTGGGGTATATTTTCTTTTCTAGCTCAGCTAGCATCCAGTTTATCGAACACTGATGATGATTTTTTATAAAAATCGAAAACGTTTTGTTGTGATGTAGCCCTTTTAAGGGATTTTTAATAAAAAAAATTTATACCTTTTACAAAGGATTTCTTTCCAATTTTGTGATTGATGGTATACAGCCAACTACAGGAAAACTTTTTCTTTTCCTTGTGGATTTTTTACATCAATAACACTTTCAATATCGACTGGAATTTTCCTTTCAATGGCTAGAAGCCCCAATGCAGACATTCTTTCCTGGCCGCTAGCATTTCTGGTGTAAGTTTTTAATCTTATCAGGCATGAAAGGTCCTTTCACACCCAGCTGAGTTTAGTGGTATCGTGAAAAATAGCCTGAATATTTCAAACGTCAAAAGACATTTTTTTTAGAGCCTTGTCCACAAAAACTGACGATTTTTCTTCAACTGTTTTGTTTCTCATTTCTTTCATGTTATGAAAAATTTTCATTTTGGCAGAAAAGTAACTCCTCATCCAAAGAGTAGTATTTTGAAACAAACTTGATCCTTTCCTCCACTACTTCATGTTTTCCCAACAATTGGCTCTGGTGGTTAAGTACCTCCAAATTGTTTTCCTGCAGCCTATTTTCAATTTCCTGTTCCAAAGTGTCATAGGAGTGGGAAAAAATGGTAGCTTTTAGGTGCTGTTTAACCATTTCAAATGGAGCTTTAGAGCCTCCGCCAAGTTTAGCTGGGATTTTTCCTCTCCTTGGGAGCTCCGCTGGACGAAACTCACATTTCTCAGTACTCTACCATAGAATAGAATAGAATAGAATAGAATAAAAATATGCTTTATTGTCACTGAAAATTTTTACAATTTTATGGACAAAGCTTACATATAGTCAAAAGAAAAATATAATATAAATAATAAATAACAACTACAATTTACTAAAATTAGATAAATCGTTAATAATGTACAGTGTAAGATATAAAAGCCAAGACAAAAACAATTTATTGCAAAATATATATAAATTGCAAATTGAACATACAACAAATAAAATAAAATAGGTACAACATAAGGAACTGACAAGTTTATGCTACTGCGCATGGAACCCAATTTTCTTAGTTATTCATTAAGAAATTCTTCTATTGAATAATATGGTCTTTTGGATAGATAGGCTTTTGTCATTTTTCGGAACTTAGGGAAAGATGTTGCAGATTTAAGTTGTAACGGAAGATGATTGTACAGTTTCTTTGCGGAATATAATATAGATTTCTTTACTAACTCAGTGGATGGAATCGGTAAATAAATATCAAAGATTCTGGTGGAGTAAAGATGATTGGGCCTTGATGGAAAGACATGAAGGTGTTTACGAATTAAACAAACCGTTTCTAGAATATATAAAGATGGAAGTGTTAAAATTTCGTGATCTCTGAAGTAACTTCTGCAATGTGTAGATCTTCTAAGGCCAAACAAATATCTTATTGCTCTTTTTTGCAATCTAAAAATGACATCAAATTGAGCAGCTGTACTAGAACCCCAAAAAGGAAGACCATATCGAAGATAAGACTCGAACAACGAAAAATATGTTATTTTAGAAGATGCTAAATTGAGTTCCCTTGAGACAGATCGTATTGCATAGCAAGCTGAGGCGAGTTTCTTACTTAACGAATCGATATGAAGTTGAAGGGACCATTTAAGGTTGCTGTCTAAAAAAATACCAAGAAATTTTACAGAATCAACTGTACTAATCTGGCTGTTATGAAGTGGCAAAGGTTGAAGAGGTCCTTTATAGGATAATGCTACTGTTTTATTTACGTTAAAAGAGAGTAAATTAGAGTCAGACCAGGTCTTTATCGTCAGTAGATCCGAAGTTATAGTTTCATGAAGAAATGCAATAGTTGAGTTGCTCCAAGTGATACTGGTATCATCAGCAAAAAGAAAAATTTTCCCATTGATTTTTAAATTAGTGATGTCATTTATAAAGATAAGGAACAGTATTGGACCCAATACTGAACCTTGTGGTACTCCACATACGATTTTTTTTGAGACTAGAGTCAGTATAATTTGCTCTAACTAGTTGTTTCCGATTATTCAAGTAGGATTGGAACCAATTCAAAGAAATACCTCGAATTCCATAGAAATTTAGTTTTGTAATCAAGATGTCGTGATTTACACAATCAAAAGCTTTGGCATAGTCGCAGAAAACAGTGGCAGTATAAAGATTATTGTTTAGTGCTTGGTAAACCTCATGTAGTACAGAAAACATGGCATCAGTGGTACATTTATTTGTTAAAAAGCCGAACTGATTTTGTGATAAAATGTTGTTGTCAACGATAAAGGACATAAGTCGAGTTTTAATGAGTCTCTCAATAATTTTGGAGAGTACCGGTAGTAAGGCAATAGGTCTATAGTTGCAGGCATCAGATTTTTCGCCACCCTTATGAAGAGGAATAATAATGGCTGTCTTTAGGCACTCTGGAAATTTACCTTTTTCGAAGGAATCATTAATTAGTGAGAGGAGGATTTCCAACACATTTTCTGTGAGATTAGAGAAAATTTTTATAGATAGTCCATCAGTACTACAGGATGATTTGCTTTTGATACAATTGATTGTTTGGATAAGTTCAGAGTTATCGACTGGTCGTAAAAAGAATGAATTCGAGACCTGTCTTGAATTACGAAGATAGGAAATGGGATCTTGTTGCGGCAAAATTGTTGATGTTATATTTTTACTCACATTAACGAAGTAGTCGTTTAGACTTTCAGGATTTGGAAGGGAAAATGATTGAGCTGTGTGAGTTTTATTTCGAAGATCGTTTATTATAGACCAAGTTTCTTTTGCACCACTTTTAGAGCTTCCCAGACGATTTTGATAATAGGCTTTTTTAGCTGACCTGACAAGTTTTAGATATGTTGTCCTGTACTTCATGATATATTCAGTGACAGCAACGTTGGTAGTAAATTTCTTGATGTATAGTAGTGAACGCATATTCTTAGCTGATATGCGAATACCTTTCGTAACTCAAGGTTTCCGATGTTTTGGCTTAATAGGAATTAAAGGAAATGCCTTATTGAAGATGTGGAGAAGCTTATCTAGAAAAACACTGAAATTATAGTCCACGTCTATAGAAGGAAATTGCCACTCAGAAGTTAAGCATAAATTTTGGAATTTACGAAAATTCTGGGCGGAAAAAATCCTACCTAAACGTCGGGTTTTTGAGGAGGGTTTGCTGAAGATGTTAAACTTCGTATACACTGCTTCATGATCAGATAGTCCCGCATTAATAACTGTAGAGCAGACATCAAGGGGTGAGAAATCTGAGACAATATAATCGATTATGGTAGATGTAGTTTTTGTAATCCTTGTAGGAGAATCAACGTGCATTGAGAGACCATACGATTCAAATATGTTTGCCAGGGACACTTGGGTAGCACTAGCAGCAGCATAATTAATGTTAAAATCACCGCATAGAATTTTTCTGCTTTTATGAGGCAGGTCATCTAACAAATTTAGCAGGTTCTGAAAAAATAGTTCCACGGTAGAATCAGGTGATCTATAAATGCAAATAATGTAAAGATTAAAAACCATCACAGCAAAAAGCCTGAAACTTTGATTTTTATACATAATTTATTTATAAAATTTAGTTGTATGGGTCAATCTTTGGGGTGACAAAATAGGAGGGTACAAAACTTTGGGGTGGCAGCTGCCACCCCTTGCCACCCCCGAATTACGCCTATGGTGTGAATTACTAATTATTAACAATGGATGATTAAAATAAGGGGAAGATCAAAGAAGACTTTTTGGTTGGCGACAATTAGACAAAACATATCAGTTAACAGATTTCTAATAAAGCAAGCCAATCGATGTTGACGATGATTTAAATAATATTTAGGTACTTTAGTAATCTCAGATATAAAATATCGTTTTCCGTTTTTCGCTATTGTCAGCTCGAAAAATTCATCAATATTCCGCCGTCGTTTTTCCTAAAACTCTTGATTCTGTACAGTACTTAAATCTTACGTATATAAAATCACACCATGCTTGAAAGATCTCCTCTCCACACTTGCACGTTATAATTTGGTAACAAATCCATTATGCTGGTAAGTGGAATGAGAAAAAAGTCTGATGGTTTGTATGAATAGGGCCATTTTATACTTGCCTAGGTAGATGCCACTCGAATTAAATGTAGCTGTATATTTGATGACTGACTGACGGGTTTTCAACAATTTGCCCGAGCTGAATTCGGAATTATGAGAATTATGAATTACTCTAGCGTATCGTGGTGAGAGAATCTCGTGTGTGAAATAATTATTTAATTATTTAATGACCTGCTTTTGTAATTATTTAAAAAGTAACTGTATGGTTTCACGGTGTTTCGAATGAAGAAATTAAAATATAGAAAAATGTGGCTATACGGGGTTGACTAATCATTGGCCTAGAATATTTGAAATTACAATTTTAATTTTTGAATTAAAATAATTTCATTGTATAAAGAAATTATTCCACAAAACTATTAGTCCAGGAACCGAAGCTTTTCACCTCGCCATTTTTACAGAATGGATTGCTTTGCTTGAAAATTTGAGAATAAGTAGTGGATAGTCCAAGGATCAAAATCTATATGATGCCGAAAGGCGCTTTTACCATGGAGGTGGTTGCCACCCCATCTCGGGGGTGGAAATCTTTTATTATATTTTGATCGCAAAAGTTGATAAAAACATTAATTTTGAGTAAAAAATGTTCTATACATTTTTTGATAAAATTGATAGTTTTCGATTTATTCGCTATCGAAAGTGTTAGTTTTATATCGAAAAAATCAATATACATTTTTTTATAAAATTAATAGTTTCCGATTTATTCGCTATCGAAAGTGTTAGTTTTATATCGAAAAAATCAATATTTTTCGATATTATTACTCATTTGCGATTCACTCAATTTTTGCAGCAGAAAATTTTTTTCAAACGAATTTCTTGAGAATTAAATAACCTGCCATTTCATATTTAAACATTTTTTCGTATCTCTGATGCTAATCTTTCTATTCTGAAGAAAATGACATTTTTTACCAAACTACAAAAATCGTTATTCGCTTTTAACTCCAGTTTTTTTTTTTAACTAATCATTGTAAGCCAGTCAAACTTCTGGAATCTATTAATATTACATAAATAAAGAAGAATGAATAAGGCCAATGACTTAAAATACCGCTAACTTACATTATTATGCTACCAATTGGATTTCTCCTTTTTTTTTTTCAAAAAAATATATTGATTTTTTAACCGTAACTTCTTTATTTTTTATGCTAGAAAGTTTGGTAAAAAAGAATTTTGTAGGTTTTTATAAGATTTATAAGGCTATTAATACTAAATCCTTTTAAGGTGGTTTTTTAATATTATTATAAGTTTTAATTCTCAATAGCTCACTCAATTTTTACCATAGAAAAGATTTTTGCAAACCAATTTCTTGAGAATTAAATAAGCTACAATTTTATATTTAAATATTTTTTCTTATCTCTGATGCTACTCTTTCTATTCTAAAGAAAAGGCAATTTTTACAAATCTACAAAAATTCGTTACTCGCTTTTAACTCCAATTTTTTAAAAACTAATCATTTTAAGCCGGTCAAACCTCTAGAACCTATTAATAATATATAAATAAAGAAGACCAAATAAAGTTAATGACTAATTTTAATTAGGGTGGTAAGTAGGGGGAAGTTTTCGATCACTTTTGCACTGAAAAAAAATAGGGACTTTAAATACTTTAAATTGGTTTAAACAAGTTATCCTCGAAAAATGCATAGTTTTCCCGTCTTTTGACTTTGAAACTACAATATTTAACATTTGACGAAGAAGAGCTAACATAATATAATAAAGTATAGCTCGATTACTATTGGTCTTAAAGAAAATTAAAAAAAACAGTTTTGTTTATTTTTTCAAAAGGTACATTTTTGTTAAGTAAAGTTGTTTTGATAAAACGAAAAGTTTTTGAGTTATTAGCAGAAAACTGATTAAAAACATTGATTTTTTCGATATAAAATTAACACTTTCGATAGCGAATAAATCGAAAACTATTAATTTTATCAAAAAAATGTATAGGACGTTTTTTGCTTACAATGAACGTTTTTACCAACTTTTGCGGTCAAAATAAAATAAAAAATTTCCACCCCGAGATCGGGTGGCAATAGATTTTGATCCTTGGACTATCCACTACTTATTCTCAAATTTTCAAGCAAATTGATCCATTCTGTAAAAATTGCGAGGTATTGTCCTATTTTAAGCTTCCTTACTTGGACTATATTATTTATTTTTAAAACCAATTTTTTCTTTCAGTTCCGTGCCCAGATTTAGTCATATTCCATGAAATTTGTTTTACTTTCCCTGCTTTCAAGTTGATAACATAGATTTATCTTCTGCCTTAGCTTTTGCTACTGCTACTTTCTTTTCCTCTTTGCAGACCGTATAGCTTTGAAGATGTGTCTGACCTATTCTATTGTCACTATTGTAAGTACAATTTTCTCTTCTGTTTTATATTTTCTTGAACTGCCTTTGACTACTCTACTACTGGGTTTCTTTATTATCAAATTTCGTTCCTGACATTTTTCCATGTATTTTAATAGCAGTATCTAATGATGCTGACCAGATTTTTGCCCCGAATAGACCTTCTTTCTCATTGTTTAACATCCATCACTTAATTTTTGGTGGTCCTCTCCGATATTTTTGTTTAGTTTCTCTTTTTACTTCGATATCCAGAACAAGCAACTTATGTTGTTGACTTACTGTTTCACTATCTATTACCTTGCAGTCTTTAGATCCACCTATATCTTCCTTTCCTGTCATGAAATAATATATTTTGGAGTGATTTTGTCCACTTTTTTATTAATAAATTGAGTTTCTCTCTTTTGAAAGAATCTGTTAATAATCGCCTTATCTAATGCTGTTGCTAATTCAAGCATATCATCTCCACGTTCATTTGTAGTTCCAATGCTTAGTCCTCCATGTATTGCTATATATCCTGTATTGGATCATATTGAGTCCATCATACCCTCACTGAATGATGGAATATCACTCAGTATGTCCCCTAATTTATCATAGAAAGTGTTTCTTTCAATCTCACCCAGCTCTGCTTTAGGAGCATAGACATAACATTCGATACATCTTTATCAAGTACCTATACTTACAAATTTCGCTAACATTATTATATCACTCGTTTTTAGAACTTCTACGTGATCTTTCATTTCAACATCGGTATCAAAATTTCCTTGTGACATTTTATAATGAACTATTTTAAATGGGAAATAAGCCACAATTAAATTGAAAAAAAATAATTTTATTTTATTAACGTTTTGATGCCCAAATCGGATGTCGTTGTCAAAACACAAAATACTACTAAAATTAAACAAAAATGTTGTTGCTAAGTAAAAAATTCTTCTAATAATTTATTTAATCTAACTCATTTATATTGGCAATTCAGACATAATATATTATACATTTTAAAGTAGAAGACTTTAAAACGATATTGCCAATATTTATGAGTTGCGTTCCTGGGACGACTTCACTGAAAGATAGTTCATTCGATTACATGAAATCAACCCTAACTCAAGAATATCCGTCACAAAAAAATCATAGCATGTGATCTGTCTTTAAAAAGACAACCAAATGCAAAGATGACAGTAAAATTCTCGCGTTAGAGATTCCATAGTAAATCACGAGGGAAACCCAGGAAAAAAACTCGTGATACTATCCCGAAATCGTAAGTATTTGGTCTTACATTTAATTTACTCTCAAAAAATTTTGTGATCATAGCATGTGATCTGTTTTTTTAAAGACAGATCACATGCATGTGATAGCATGTCATCTGTCTTTTTAAAGACAGATCACATGCTATGATTTTTTTGTGACGGATATTCTTGAGTTGAGGTTGATTTCATGTAATCGAATGAACTATCTTTCAGTAAAGTCGTCCCAGGAACGCAACTAATAAATATTGGCAATATCATTTTAAAGGTTTCTACTTTAAAATGTATAATATATGTCAGAATTGCCAATATAAATGAGTCAGATTAAATAAATTATTAGAAGAATTTTTTACTTAGCAACAACATTTTTGTTTAATTTTAGTAATATTTTGTATTTTGACAACGACACCCGATTTGGGCGTCGAAACGTTAATAAAATTATTTTTTTCAATTTAATTGTGGCTTATTTCCCATATAAATAGTTAATCAAAATTTGTATCTTTCATCTAGTGCTTTCGTCCTTTCAATTAGTCTCTTGAATGCAAGCAATGTGTACTTTTTCTTCTCCTTTCTGTTCCATTCAGACATCTCTTGTGTTTTTCTCCTCCATTCAGGTCGTATTTCACATCATCGAACCATCTCTATGACTTTCTTTTTTCGGCTTCCTATTTGCTTCCGTTGTAATATATTCTTTGTTGATTTTGTATCGTCCTGTCTCTCGACATATCCCAGCCATGACAGTCTCCGAATTTTAACAAATCTTACAATTTGGCCTTCATTCAATTCGTTAATCACGTCGCTTCTTCTGATTCTTCATGTGAGGTATTCTTCTTGCACTGGTCTCACAACCATAGGTTACTATGGTTAAGCAAGTTGTACTCCCCTTCATTTAAATCATCTACTAACGCCAAAATCTAACTGAGTCTGACGAAAACATCATCTTAGATAAACAGAGTAAAATTAAAACGTGGAAAGAATATCTAGAAAAAACTATTTGAAGATTACAGAGATAACACCTTTGAGCTAGAAGAAGAGGTAAATAATGGACCAAGAATATTACAGCAGGAAGTTTATTCTGCCATAACACAGCTAAAGGATGGCAAACAGCAGGACCCGATAATATACAAGCAGAACTACTCAAACTGATGGACAACGAATCAATAGCAATAATCACAAAGATATTCAACAACATATACAACTGTGGACAAATACCAACAGAATGGCTGAAGTCTGAGTTGATTGCACTTCCAAAAAAACCAGGAGCCAAAAAGTGGGAAGAATACCAAACGATAAGCCTGATGAGTCATCTCCTAAAATTGTTCCTAAAGGTAATCCATACAAGAATTTACAAGCTATGTGAAAGTCAAATTTCGCCCAACCAGTTCGCAGTTCGGGTTCATAAATGCTGTTGGTACAAGAGAGGCTTTGTTTTCAATACAAATCTTATTCCAGAGGTGCGGAGACGTAAATTGCGACTTAGGTATACGCATGTCTGGTTGATTACGAGAAGGCGTTTGATCGAGTACAACACGCCAAGATGATGCAAATACTAAAAGAAGCAGGAATTAACAACCAAGATCTAAAAATAATTAGAAATCTTTACTGGAATCAGACTGCAAACCTCAGAGTTGACGGTGAACTTACCGAACATGTCAAAATCATGCGTGGAGTGAGGCAAGGCTGCATTTTGTCTCCCCTAATTTTCAATCTTTACTCTGAAAGAATATTTATCGAAGCTTTGCACAAAACTGAAACAGGTATTCTACTAAACGGGTACCGGCTAAATAATATCAGGTATGCAGATGACACCATAATATTTGCGGACAACCTAGAAGACCTACAAGTCCTCATGGACAAAATCACGTATTACAGTCAACAATATAGACTCAATATAAACGTAAAGAAATCGTCAGCAAGAAAAAGATAACAAAAGGTCAACTCTATATCAACCAAACCCCTGTAGAAAGAGTGAGGCACTACAACTACCTCGGCACCATAATAAATGAGGAATGGACCAACAACCAAGAAATAAGAGCGCGCATCGGAAAAGCTAGATCAATCTTCAACCGTATGGGGGCGTTTTTCAAGAGCCACAACCTTTCTCTTGGTATAAAAGTAAGAATGCTGAGATGTTACGTCTTCTCTGTCCTATCATGGACCTTGAACGAGGATATGTGCCGAAAATTAAAAGCATTTCAGATGTGTCTATATCGGAGAATTTTTAAAATCCCATGGACTGATCGGGTCACAAATGAGGAGGTTCTTAGAAGAATGGGGAAGAACCGAGAAGTACTAACCACCATCAAATCTCGAAAGTTGGAATACTTTGGACCCATTATGCGAAATGAATCCAGATATGCCCTCCTACAAGCCATCCTAGCAAGGAAAAATATTTGGAAAGCGAGGTCCAGGAAGAAGAAGAACATCCTGGTTAAAGAACCTCAGAACCTGGTTCAAAACAACATATGTGCAGCTTTTCCTCGTTGCTGCAGATAAAGTGAAGATTGCCATGATGATCACCAACATTCGTCACGGATAGGCACATCAACAAGAAGAAAAACGCCAAAATCGCCAAAGACTTCCAAGATTCCGAGACCATATTCTAATTTTTCTAACCTGTAATGATGTTCCCCCTGAAATAGTGCTCTCAGAAATGTCTTGCACGGTTTAGCCAGTAAAAAGTCGATATCTTTTAATAAGAGTGTCCTATAGACAAAGGTCAAAATGCTTCTTAAATGAAGAATACTGCTTTCTTATGCAATGCTGAAAAATATCACATTGACCTGTCGGAAGCCGCCCCCTTCCCAGCGCAAACTACACTGGCCCGCTGTCTACCAAACACGGAATTGCTTCTTGAAAACCATAACGACCCGAAGCACTTATCGTCAGACATTGTCCTAAGGAAAGCCGCCCTAGATACGATACACACCAATTGCCCAGCGCATGAGTGGCTCCACATCTACTGCGATGGCTGCTCGATGCCGGACTCGGAGCAGGATATGTCTCAACGTTCTCCAAAGGCTTCATAGCTGTGGGCTGTGGGTGCCCCTCTCACCAACTACGATGGCGAAATTGCTGCTATACACGGAGCTGCTAAAAATCTTGACAATTTCCAACACCCCCAAAAAGTTGCTTTCTTCATCGACTGCCAAGCCGCAATCCTCGCCCTGTCGACAAATCGATATACCGACTGTGCTAAAACAATATCTTACCGGGTCCAGCTATCGAACTTGCTGGAAAAAGGGTGGCTGATTACTTTACAATGGATCCCTAGTCATGTCGGTGTTGAAGGGAATGAAGCGACGGATGAACTTGCAAAAGAAGGCACTACTCTTCCACAACAGCCCCCTAGCTTCCAATCGTACACATAAGCAAAGTCCACCATTAGAAGAGGAATCAAAGCGAAGATAAAAGAGCAGCAAATACAAGCCGGTGCTGGAAAATCTTGGGCCCCCCTAATAGAGTCACCAATCCATCGCAACTTGCCGAGACCCATTAGTGTAGCCGTGTTCAGAACAACTACGGGGCATGACTACCTGGCCTCCCATCTACACCGCATCGGCGTCCGCGAAAATGACAACTGTCCACTATGCAGTCAGCCCCAGATGGATGCTGCTCACCTCCCAGTGTGCCCAGCCCTGATGACAGACCCAGGCTAACATGCCAAGGGTGGGCGTTGGCTAGTAAGTAAGTAAGCTTTCTTATGCAATTATTGCATTCTGCAAATGAAGTCAGTTACTTTAAAACTGTTAAATAGATAAACGTTGCCCAATTTTTGTCATTCTTTGCCATTCTCATGAGATCAATCAAATTTATTACATATATTGACCGGTCACTATGGAATTTCCATTGAGTCTAATCTTCAAAGCCTATAACATTTCTATTTTGAGTTTTGGCAACACATATGACGCATTTGAAGTATGTCTAAAAAACATTGAATTTAAACTTTCACATTACAAACGAACTAAAACGTTTAAAAGCGCTACTTTTTGATTGCACAAAAGTATTCTTTTCAAAACATCTTCAGCTATAAATTCGATTCACTGCCGTCTTCAAGTCTTCATGGAAGTATTTTCCGTGACGTGAGATCGTTTGTATGTAATGTGAAGGTTTAAATTCAGCATTTTTTAGGCATATTTTCAAATTACTCAAAAAATAATTTGTTGCCAAAACTTTAAATCGAAATTTCATGTTATAAATTTTGAAGATTAGACAGTAACAATGGAAATTCCACAGAAATCGGCAATTCTGTGGAAGTTTTAATTCTTGGTACGTCCCTGCTTGAACACATTTTTATTCAGCACAAAAAACTCGTCAATCGAATTTGGAAATGTGCACAAAAATTGGGTTCTTTTGTGTTTCTTTGTTTAGCAGAATAACTACTACAATTTATCGACCAAATCTATTTGTCTAATATTAAGTTTCCATTGATTGCCGATAATTGCGGAAGTCAGACCTAACGGGTTCATTTTAAGTGCGTACCTTTTAAGACTACGTACATTTTAAGTACGTAAGAAGCGTACCTTTTTCATGCAATTATGTGGAGAAAATTGCTTCTGAATAGGAAGTTAATACTGTTGTATTTCCTGCAGCAATTACCATTAAAAAAGGTCTAAAAAAATATCAATGCGTATTTGTATGCAGATACATCCTACTTTAAATTATATTAGTCACTATAATATCATAATGGCTTACAAAAAAACAGTATACTAAAGGTGCATAGGTAATAGATAGCTATACAGGGTGTTTCATTAATAATTGTCCATATAGTAACTGGAGAAACCTTAGCACAAAATACGAAGGTTTAACCTAAAACACTCTAATAAAATGTGGTTCCCTACTGAGTTACCTAAGTGTTTTACCTAAAAATTTAAAAACCATTTTTGCTCAGCATTTTAAAACTATTCAACGTATCCTTTTCATACTTGGCTGGAAGTATAGGTACTGTCATAGCCACCTTTACTTTAAAGGTGGCTATGGTACTGCACAAACTGAAATGAAAGTCTTCATTTTTAATTTCAAATATCTCGAAAACTAATCATTTTCTCGTTACGAATGAAGAGTATATTATTTACATAAAAAGGATTGGAAAATCAAAAAATTACACTAAAATAGCAATTTTGTCAGTGGCGTAGAATTTGGGAAGGGTCAACCAGCCACTATTCCCTGTCGTACGCCTCTGGTAGTAGCTAGAAACGTTTATTTATCTTAATTTAGTAGGGTGCACAGTACCTACACTTTCTGCCAAGTATGATAAGGATACGCCAAATAGTTTTAAAGTACTGGGTACAAATAATTTTTAAATTTTAATGATATGAATCATATTATCATAATGTAATCAAAATAACTGTGCCGTTTCATATTTAACTTCAAATATCTCGAAAACTAATGACTTTATCGTTACCAATGAAGAGTATATTATTTACGTAGAAAGTATTGCAGAGTCTAAAAAAGGCACTAAAATAGTAATTCCTCCAGTGGCGTAGAATTTGAGAAGGGTCAACCATTTACTATCCCCTGTCGTACGCCTCTGGTAGTAGCTAGAAACGTTTGTTTATCATGATTTAGTAAATTGTATAGTAGTCGCACTTTCTGCCAAGTATGAAATGGATGCGTTGAATAGTTTTAAAATGCTGAGCAAAAATAATTTTTAAATTTTTAGATAAAACACCGTGTAACTCAGAAAGGAACCACATTTTATTTAAGTGTTTTAGGTTAAATCTTCGTATTTTGTGCTAAGGTTTATCCAGTTACTATATGGACAATTATTAATGAAACACCCTGTATAGCACTCTATATATGTATATTCACAAATACATTTATGGATATACAGATACAGTTAGGTACTAATAACAAAAAATATAGAGCATGGTGAAATAACCAAATAAAAATGGGTACAGTTAAAGAAGAAGCTCTGGAAAACATAGGTATATGGAACAACGAAATGATGATAATTATGAGAAACATAAAAGGTAAAGAAAGTAGCTAAAGAGTCAATAAAAAATGCTAAAACACAAAAGTGGAAAAAGTTTGCACATAAAATTGAAAGTTGCAGTAGAGGAAATAATTGTAAGCTACTGGATAAAAAAATTAAAAATTTGAAGAAGATGTAGGGAAGATACTTCAAAATTTATTGAAGATGAAACCGGCAAGCGACTAGTCACAAAGAGCATAATAATGGAAAGTTGGTACAAACAAGTGCTAAATCCAGACAAATGTATTAAAGAGCGAAAGTAAACCATTCATGAGACCACTACAAATAATAAAAATGTTTGAAAAGATAAAATAATATTAGAAGAAGTCATAGACTCGATAAACAGATTAAAGAAGAGGAAAATAGCTGGCTCAAATAATATTAAGCCGAAAATGGTAAAATAGATACATAATGGTAAAATAGATACATGCCAATGCCAGAGGCCGGAGTAACACTAATAGTGCAAAAATTAGAGGGCCCGTCATTTGGGAAGGCACTACTTTGCATATTATGGGGCATTAAAAAAATGGTGTAAGAACCGTCTTTAAAGTTGGTGATTGGTGATTGGTGACTGACATTGAAATTTTATTACTGGATATTGAAATTATTTAATACTACGGCGTGACTTAGGAAAAAACTTCAAATTTTGACTTCTACATAAGCGCAATAATATGTAAATTAGTGCCATGCCAAATGACGGGACCTCTATAAATTTAACCTGGAGAAACAACCGTATTCCTAAAGACTGAACACTTACGAACATTCTCCCGTGTCGGGTCGTGTTTCTGCCGCGTATGTCATTATTGATCTGATGACTATTTTGTAAATTCTGCCTTTCCGATATTTTTATTTCTCCATATTGTGTCATTCAGGCAACCTGCGGCTCTGTTTGCTCTATTTACTTGCACTTGATCTTCCACTTCTGTTTCGAGCCTTCCGTAGCTAGATAGTGCGATGCCTAGGTATTTAAACTTCATCACTTGTTCTATTATCTGACCTTCCAGCTCCAACTTACATCTTATTGGATCTGCTGTTATAACCATGCATTTTGTCTTTTGTGAGGAAATTAACATGTTAAATTTTCTGGCGATTATGCTGAATTGGTGCAGCATACGTTGTAAATCCTGGAGTTGAATCCTGGGCACTCACTGAAGCAATGGAGAAAAAACTTGAAGCCTTCGAGATGTGGCTATACAGGCGAATCCTAAGGAGATCATGGACGGACAAGATAACCAACGAGACCGTATTACGAAGAGTGGGCAAAGAAAGAGAGGTGATGTATACCATTAAAAGGAGAAAGTTAGAATATCTCGGACACATAATGAGAAACGGCACTAAATACGGACTGAAGGTAATCTTTCAAGGTAAAGTATTCGGAAAGCGAGGAATTGGGAGAAAAAGAATATCACGGTTAAAGAACCTGAGGAAATGGTTCTCCACAACAACAACTAATCTATTTAAAGCATCAGTTAATAAAATAATTATAGCCAGAATGATCGCCAATATTCGAAACGAATAGGCACTAAAAGAAGAAGAACGTTGTAAATCATCTTCCATTTGAGAGATTAGTATTGCATCGTCCGCACAGCAGATTATTTTAAGTTGTTTTTCTCCCATTTGGAGAAATAAATAAGAAATAAATAAATTCAATACATGTTTATTGAACAAATAAACATTACTTTTCACTTAAATTAAATGTTCAAGCTGCCACCCATCTGCCTCTTGGCAGTTTGAACATTGAATTTAAGCAAAAATCAATGTCTATTTGTGCAATAAACTTTTATTTCTGTTTTCTAACAGCAGCAAAATGTATTTTAAATTAAATAAATTACATAGATTCTTATTTTTGTGTCAATTATGTTAATTAAAAAAAATTGGACACCCTGTATAATTAGTCATGTTAATGTTTATATTACTGAATACGGAATTGAATAACCTTTCAAATGAGCTAGCCCATCACGTCATCACGCCCAAATGGATGACGTCACTAGTACGATCTATATGTCAAAAAATCGTAATTTAAAAATCGAATAACTTTTATATTTTACATTTTTTCTAATTCTGTAAATAAAGCAGTTTACAGGGGGGTCAAAATATAGTGAATAACCCTGTACTATACGGCGCAAAAACTTAACAGTATACCTATTTGACTGACTTTAAATGACAGAGACAAAAGCATAGGCGTAAGCAGGGGGCTTTGGGGGTTATAACCCCCCCATTGGGATGTACTTTGAGCTCTATACGCTTAACACCATAGCCCTCAGAGACCTTCCAGTAGTTGTAACCCCCCCCCCCCTTCAGGTAATTGTAACCCCCCTGGATCATCCTGGTTACGCCTATGGACAAAAGTAAGATACATGCGTGTAAAATGCGGTATCTAGTTTTGGGAGAGTAGAAATGATAGATTGAGAAACGATTTTATATGGGGAAAATTTAATATTGTATCGGTCTTAACAAGACCGATATTTATAACGATTTTAATATTACGCAAATGTTAAACACAAAATAAATATTATAACATAATCATTAAATGAGTTAGAATTTAAAATGACTCTTAGAAAACATTAAGGGTGTTTTCAGAATAAATATTTGGACCGAGTTTTTAAATTTTGAGTACTACTGGCACGCAGCTGCTCCCTGTTTAAAAGACCTTGTTCGAGCATTCAAATCTACCCTTTATTACAGGAATCTCCCACACGGAACAGCCTTATTCAAATAGAAACCTGTAATTTTCGGTCAGCGAACTGTAATTTTGACGATTTCTGTAGATATTTAAGCACAAATCTGATACTTGAATTTAAATTGGACAGTTTCTATTGATTTATTAATTTTTATAACAATAAATATTTGCCATTTTCTTATTGTAAATATAATACCGGGTGTCCAATCATATTTTCCCCCATTTTAACTGAAATATAGAATATAGAAGATAGAAATATGCGGTTTTCGCTGAAATGTTTTATTTTAGTAAAAGTTTTGTTTGAATGGATTGATAGTCCATTCCAATGTTACATTTAGGGTTGCATTTCTAAGAGGAGTTAATCTTATTTTTGTAATGTGTAGGGAGGTTCAGTAGAAGTTTAAGTTCAAGTTTTTGGGGTCGCCGCCCTTGTCCCCCCGGCCGCCATCTTGGAAAAAGGGGTGCAAAGGGCTTTCGCGCTGTATCTCCTAAACTAGCAACCATACAGAAAGTTTAATTACACATAAAATGTAGCAAATTTAATTTTCTACAATTTTATATATACATATTACTTTTTAACAAATTGAAGAGTCAGTCAATATTACTTTTTATCGTCAAGTGACCAACAAAAAGTTATAAACAGAAATAAGAGAAACGTTTGTAAGAAGTTTCCTTTTGGAGGTTATAACATTTTTTTTTTTCGTTCATTTTACAATAAAATAACATTATAGCGATTTTATAGAGGATTGTTCAACGAACAATTTCCACTATAAACTTGTTTAATTTTATTTACTTATCTAGGTTTTACAGCGTTCCAAACTTGACCAGATTCTCGAATTCTCATAGGAATACAATAAAAACAAAACCTTGGGCTTACTTTTCTATCTAGATATTTATTTATTATGATTTTAACATTCCTGTGCTATTATTAAGCCATTTTTGACCCTTTTCCTGGTCACCTATGAGAGTCTGAAGGCGCGTTTTTTGTGTGATATCCCCAATAGGCCTGTCCATGGACAATTTATAGACAAAATAATATTATTTATTATTATATGTTGAAAAACATCTATCATAGTTATTATTCTTTATTATAATGAGAGTTAGAGTTGGCGACATCATTGGTAATTCATCTACCAATTCATTTTTTCAATAATTAATGTTGATATGTCCACGATGTTGCTGCTTTCACCACCACAATAGAGGCACACTGCTGAACATTTGAGGTCTGCTTTTCGGCAACCACATGCACTTACAGTTTCCATTGCATCTGCTAAATATGAATTTCATAAGCTCAGGGGTACTGGAGGCTTGGAAGTTTGGATCGGTATCCAAAATTTTCCATGCTTTTTCCAGCCCCAATTATCTGAATCACAATGTTTACCGGGCCACGACTGAATCTGGTGATACAGTCTGAGTCTGTGGAAACGGGCTGCATCTTGTGTTGGAGGAAGTGAGAAGAGATTAAATGCATTTCTTGTCAATGTTTTAGCGAATCGTTTGTATCTCAGGGTTTCCAGACAACAGTGAGTAAAGATGGCAACAGAGGTTTCTTACAAATAAAATAACCACCACTCATGATGAGCTCTTACAAAAAATGCACAATGCTTATCTAATCACAAAAATATAAATTTTACCCACAAGACTCTCAATAGTATTATCTATCAAACTCAAAATACTTTTCACAATTTTTAATACGATTGCACGGGGCCAAATAAGTAGCACAACTGTAAGAATAAGTTAAGTAGAGGGGGACCGACTGCTGTGCCACCTAGGATAAATTATAATAATAAAAGTAATAGCAGGCAGATATTCAGTCCGGTACGGAAGAGAAATGACGTAACTGAAAATTTTGTCAATTCCTGTTTATTGCGCAAATAACTTCTAAAATACTTTGTAAAGATGATACAAAAAGACCGAATGTAAAAATGTGCTAAGCCACTATAGGGTAGTTGTGTCGTTACTGAAATACGCTCTATCTTAGACCATGTTTCAGATGCATAATGACGCAACTATAGATAGGGTTGAAAATGGGGCGATTAAATTAAGATATTGAAATTCGAACCAACATCGATGAAAATAAAAGCCATCGTTGGCAAAAATTAAACGCCATACCGATGCTCCTGGACGATTACTCTTCATTTAATCCCTATTTTAAATATTTAAAAATCGGCTTTTTGCTCTTCTGAAGAATTTTACATATTGCGGTTGCGTCATTCTTCTTCTGGACCGGCGAATTTGTCCTCAAACAAATTCATGGGGCTTTTTTATATATGCTTAGGGTTCTAAGTTTTATAGTTGGGAGAAAGGTCAAAAATTGATTAATAATAGCAAAAGAATGTTAAAATCATAATAAATTGTATGAATAAAATAATATTAAGATAGAAAAGTAGGCCTAACGTTTTCTTTTTATTATATCCCTATGAACATTCGAAAATCTGGTCAAGTTTGGAGCGCTGTAATACCTAGATAAATAAATAGAATTAAACACCTTTATAGTGGAAATTGTTTGCTGAAAAACCCCCTACAAAATAGCTATAATGTTATTTTATTGTAAAATGAACTGAAAAAATGTTATAACCTCCAAAAGGAAACTTGCTAAAAAATTTTTACTTATTTTTGTTTATATCTTCTTTGTTGGTAACTTGACGATAAAAAGTAATAGAAACAAAATTATAGAAAATTTTGCTACATTTTATGTTATATTAGATTTTCCGTAGGGTTAGTAATTTACGAGATATGGCGCGAAATCCCTTTGCACCCTTTTTCCAAGATGGCGGCCGGAGGACAAGGGTGGCGACCCCAAAAACTTGAAATTTAGCTTCTACTGATCCCCCCTACACATTAAAAAAATAAAATTGACTCCTCTAACAAATGGAAGGTATGGCCTAAAAAATGGAACATTTCAATGGACTATGAATTTTTTATATGTTTTACTCTATCAAAGACCTTCTCAAAGTTATTTAAACACATATAAACAAGATGGCCGACATCTTTGCATCTCTGCTCTAAAGAAAGATTTTAGGAAAAGTACCTAGCATTGGAACGCGACGGATGTCATGGCTGCACGTGCACATTCTCAAGGAATGGTTTAACTACTCTTCCAACCAGCTTTTAAGAGCAGCTGTAAACAGAATACAAATAGTCATGTAGATCGCCAACCTTCGAAAGAAGACGGCATCTTAAGAAGAAGAAGGGCATGTTCAACGTCAATATGCTAATCACCCATTACAGACTATTGCTGATCAGCAAGTTAGGCAGGACATTTCTATAAAGAGATTGATATTGATATGATCCAAGATAAATAAAAGCTTATGGAGAAATGCAATTAGGTAAGCAGACCCCGCACCGCGTAAGGGTAAAGGCAGAAAGGAAAGAATGAGACTTTACAAAATATAAATAAAAAAAGACATATTTTTTACATTAAACCTGTTATAAAACTATCTTGATGGATAGGTGCAACTTTCTATAAAATAATATGTAGATTTTTAAACACGATTTTGCTTTTAACACATTCAAAATACATAGAAGCAAAGAAGATACTAATGTACAATAATGTATAGCAGTATACAATTACTTAAGAGATAATCAGACGATTCTCTTTTTATGGTTTCTCTTTGAGAAGGCGATTACCAAAGTCTATGAATCGTTTTTCAAAGACTTTACGTCTTTTTACGAAACGCATTCACACATTATCTTTTTTGCAACTCGCTTAAATTTGGTTTACATTACAGAGTCGAATCGTTGAAAGATTGTAAAACAAAAAGTGTTATTTTTTGTTTATATCTTTTTTGATGTGGTTTTATACAGTTTTTTACAGCCAAATCTTTCTTTCTTAGAACTTGGAGATAGTCAAAGTAAGTGACATACAAAAATGGCAAGTTGGGAGCACATTTAGGTACTATGAATTTTTTGAATTTTTTAAATTTTTTGAATTTTTTGAAAAAATAGCAAAAGTGAATTAATATTTTCATTACAATATAGGTGTTAACCATCTAAGATCAAGAGGTTGATGATGTAAAAAATGTAAAAAACCTTCCTCTAAGAAGTAACAGCAATTTCCTTCTTAGAGAACGGCCCAAAGAAAATTAGGACCGTTCAGTAGAAATCAGAGGTGTAATCAGGATGATCCAAAGGTGGGGAGGGGGGTTACAACTACTTGATGGTTTCTGGGGGGTATGGAATAGTAATGGTTTTAAGCGTATAGAGCTCAAAGTACATCCAAAATGGGGAGGTTCTCCCAAACCCCCCCTGGTTACGCCTATGGTAGAAATCAAATGTTGAATAGAGAAAGCAAGATCTGCATTTTAAAAAATGGCTATGCCATTCAATGTCTCATTTACCAATACCCATAAAGGCCAGGTTACTACGACGTTATGTCTTCTCTATACTCTTGTACGGAGTTGAGTCGTGGAGTCTCACAGACGCTACCTGCAAGAAAATTGAGACTTTCAAAATGTGGCTTTATTGTCGAATCCTGAAGATATCTTATACCGACCACGTTAGTACTCAGGACGTCTTATTAAGAATGCAAAAAGAAAAAGAGCTGTTAACAACGATAAAAACAGCTAAAATCGAAAACCTGTCACATCATGAAGAACAGCGAAAGATATGGATTACTGCAACTAATTTTACAGCGAAAATAGAAGGAAAACGAGGACCAAGAAGGCTAAGGATTTTCTGGCTGAAACATCTGCGCACGTGGTTCAACAAAACAACCACAAATATTTTCAAAACACCAATGTACAAAGTACATATTAACATGATGGTCCCCATACAGAAAAAAATGAAAAGATTATCACATAAAAAAATCAAAATTATTATTTTTATTATTATTACATAGAAATAAGGGCTGGGGTCATGGAGATCCATAAGCCCATTTAGAAGATAAATGAAATAGTACCTACATTACAAAAATTAGTTTCGCAAATAAACTATAGACTAATAGATTGTGCACAACACTGATCAGTTTACAAACAGATAAGTAACTATCTAGTTGATTTTTGAAAACATTTATAGATGGAGAATTTATAATTTCCGTTGGGAGACTGTTCCATTTCCATATACTAAAAATACGATTACACAGAAAATGTTGGCGCCTTATCGATGAAAAGGGTTCCTTCTTCACTTTCAAACTATGTCCACGTAGTCTGCTGTGATCATCTAAAATAAACAAGTGTTGCAAATCTCCATATCCATACTTTAAAATTCGGAAGGTGATAATTAAGTCACCACGGAGTCGACGAGCTTCAAAAGTTGGTAACCCTGCTAAAGAAAGTCTTAACTCTGGCCTTCTTCGTTTGAAAGATAGTCTGGTGGCCTTCTTTTGGATATTTTCGAGAGAAGAGTTCTATCGCGCACTAATTCTGGGCACCAAATCGTTCCACAGTACTCCAGTAGGGGTCGGACATAAGTTTTACACAAACGAATAGAACCCGAAAATGATATTTTGTAAAAGTCTTACTAAGCAGGTATAACTTACTATTCGCTTTTTTAGTAATGTTTGAAGTATGCTCCGACCCACTCAAATTTTCAGTAATTGTTACACCAAGGTCACTATATGATTCCACGGTATCCAGTAAATGCCCGTCTATCGAGTAAGACAAACGAGGGTTATTTTTCCCAAATGTAAAACCACACACTTATCTCTATTTAGAGGTAACATCCAATCTGAACACCACTTGAAGATCGAATCTAAGTCACTTTGTAAGTCTTGCCCATTGAAGAATGGGTCAGCAAATATTTTTGTATCGTCTGTGTAGAAAGCTTTCTTAGATTTGATATGAGATTCAAGATCACTGGTATACAACACAAATGGTAGTGGATCCAAAACAGATCCTTGTGGAACACCACTTAAAACCTGTTTTTTAGATGACAGCGACTTGCCAACTTTAACACAAAACTCCTGATTTGTTAAAAAATCATTAATCCATTCAAGAAGTTGTCCGCGAATGCCAAAATGTTCAAGTTTATACATCAATTTTCTTCTTGGTACTCGATCAAATGCTTTTGCAAAGTCTAAATATATTACATCCACAGGTCGTTTTTTATCTAATGCTGCTGTCCATTCATTAACACACCACAGTAAATTAGTCATGGTTGATCTACTTTTCACAAAGCCATGTTGTTGTAGAGGAATAATATTTTCACGAAGTAAAAATTCTGAAAGACACTCTGTGATTATTGATTCCATAACTTTACAAACAACAGGTGTAAGGCTTATTGGTCTGTAATTATTGGGATCTAACTTATTTCCTTTTTTAAATATAGGTGTCACCGAAGCACTTTTCCAAATTGAAGGCAAAGAGTGTGCATTAAAAGATGAACGCATCATTAGTGATAGTGGAACAGAGAGGACATCTGAATATTTTTTCAAAGGTAATACCACGAGTCCTCTAAATTTTATCGATAAATTTTTTTGTTTTCACGAAAGCTTGTTTATTTGGTAAAATTACGAAAACAAACCGAATGATAAAATCACGAGTCCGAAGGACGAGTGATTTTATCCATTTCGGTTTGTTTGAGTGATTTTACCCTAAATAAAGAAGTTTAA
This sequence comes from Diabrotica virgifera virgifera, assembly GCF_917563875.1. NCBI lineage: Eukaryota > Metazoa > Arthropoda > Insecta > Coleoptera > Chrysomelidae > Diabrotica > Diabrotica virgifera. The sequence goes on along the minus strand of NC_065445.1, from coordinate 16,676,191 downwards.
GTATGAAAACGAAAAAATTTATCAAGCAAAATTTAGAGGACGAGTGGTATTTGAAAAGATTATTTTGTGAACCAATATGTATTATTAGTAAATACGGGCATCTGTGAAATATTTTTAAGACAACTAGGATCAATGTCTTAAGTAGGTTATAGATAAATTATTTTTAAAATATCTATGTACCAGGGCTGTTCATAAATTAAGTTAGTAAACACAGGTATGTACGTATTATATGAAATTTAGGGTACCTTAAGTTTTATCAGGGAAGAGACTGTTTTATCAAGGAAGAGGCTGTTTTATCAGTATTACACTCAATGATTGGCTAGAACGACGCGTGGTGGTTGGCTGAAAAAGCAAAAACGTCAGAATTTGACAGGTGAAAAAAATAATCAAAAATAATGTAGAAATTTTATCGGGCCCTGGAGATGGGTTGTTTTTTAACTTGTCAATATGGCGCTGAATGATTTCAGGTGAAAAATCGATATAATAAATTTTGGGAATAACTCAACTCGTGGATTACTGATTATAGGAAACTGATTTTGAGACAGCATAAAGGATGCAGGACAGCATAAATGCGTAAAGGAAGAAAATATGGGCTATCAGAATTAACCCACTCTTGAATAAAATTAATTAAGAAGGTAAACGAGATGGTCTGATAAAAATAACCTCCTTTGAAAAAATGTAACCTACATACATGTTTTCCAGAAAATTTTTCTATTTTATTCGATGTAGTGTTCTTTTAGCTCAATAACCGTTTGTTTCGTCAATTATATCTTCGTCCGAGCTGAATTTTGTATTTACAAGACATTTTTTCCGATTTGGGAACACATAATAATCGGAGGGCGCCAAATCAGGAAAATAAACTGGATGAGAATGCAATTCAAAACCTAACTCGATGTTTGGAAGCCCAGAAAACCCAGAAAGTAGAAAATGGATAGGCGTTTCAACATTTTAAAGGACGCGGTTCGATCTAGGAGACAGAAATGAAGGCCAAGAAAGATTGATACTGTTCTGAGAATAAGAAAACCAAACCATCAAAAGTGCATTCTACAAACTACTTCCAAGACATTTATACAACTCGCCACAAGACAATACTCAAAATAAAGTACGAAACCAATTTGATTATTTATTAATGAAACAATGATTTCAAATTGATATAACAACCACAGCATCATACCCGGGAGCAGACGAATATGAGATTTCATGTTTATAGAAAAACTATAACTGTCATCACATAAACATACATAATACATATACAGGGTATTTCATTAATAATTGTCCATATAGTAACTGGAGAAACCTTAGCACAAAATATAGAGATTTAACCTAAAACACTTAAATAAAATGTGGTTCCTTACTGAGTTATAGGGTGTTTTATCTAGAAATTTAAAAATTATTTTTGCTCAGAATTTTAAAATTATTCGACGTATCCTCTTCATACTACTGGCTACTACTAGAGGCGTACGACAGGGGATAGTGAACGGTTGCCCCTTCTCAAATTTTACGCCACTTGAGGAATTACTATTTTAGTGCCATTTTTAGATTCTCCAATACTTTCTACGTAAATAGTATACTCTTCATTGGTAACGATAAAATCATTAGTTTTCGAGATATTTGAAGTTAAATATGATAGGTCTGGATCCCGCGTATGAAAAAAAAGTTGATTAATAGCAAGCTGAAAATTTGTTATAAGCTTAAGGGTGTCTAGTCGGACAAACATTAATATATGGGAACACTGGAACAGGGGAAGTTTTAACTGTGGAACAGGTTAAAAATTTGGAACTGTCAGACCACGAAAACGGCACATGTATTTTGTCCGACAGAACAGACTTAAACTCTCCGAACAGAGATTAAACTCTCATGCAAAAATCAGACTGCTATTTATCACCAAATTGGCGTTTTAATGAGTGGAACATGTAGAATATGTCAAATGACAGGAATTGTGACAGGTGATAAAGAGCAGTCTGATTTTTGCATGAGAGTTTAATCTCTGTTCGGAGAGTTTATGTCTGTTCTGTCGGACAAAATAAATGTGCCATTTTCTTGTTCTGGCCGTTCCAAATTTTTAACCTGTTCCATAATTAAAACTGCCCCTCTTACAGTGTTCCCATATATAAAAGTTTATCCGACTAGACACCCTTAAACTATTAACAAATTTTCAGCTTGCTATTAATCAACTTTTTTTTCATACGCGGGATCCAGACCTAGAAATGACACAGTTATTTTGATATGATTTAAATTTAAAAATTATTTGTACCCAGTATTTTAAAACTATTTGGCGTATCCTTATCATACTTTGCAGAAAGTGTAGGTACTGTATACCCTACTAAATTAAGATAAATAAACATTTCTAGCTACTAGCAGAGGCGTACGACAGGGGATAGTGGCTGGTTGACCTTTCCCAAATTTTACGCCACTGACAAAATTGCTATTTTAGTGTAATTTTTTTTTATTTTCCAATGCTTTTTATGTAAATAATATACTCTCCATTCGTAACGATAAAATGATTAGTTTTCGAGATATTTGAAATTAAAAATGAGGAGACACAATACATTAATCAAAATAACCATGTCGTTTCATGATTAATGTTGTTCTGAAGCTATTTCCTTGTGGCACTTTTATAATAAACTATTTTTAATGGGAAATAAGCCACAATTTTAACAAAAAAAATGATTTTATTAACGTTTCGAAGCCCAAATCGTGTTTCGTTGTCAAAATACAAAATACTACTAAAATAAACAAAATTGTTGTTGCTAAGTAAAAAAAATTCTTCTAATAATTTATTTAATCTGACTCATTTATATTGGCAATTCAGACGTATATTATTCATTTTAAAGTCTTCTACTTTTAAAGTCCGTAGTCCGTGCCATCGTTACGCGGAACCATGCTCAGTACGCCACTGAGTGACCAAGATACACCTGTAGTTTCCGCAAATATCTTTTGGACCTTTTTTGTGAATTAGAATTAGAGTAATCCGTGCTTTGTAGTCTGCTAGATAGCAGACTATCCTGCTATAACCCCAAAGTCACGTTAGCGGTATAAAAGTGAGACATTAGAATATAGAAATTAATTAAATATTTTTTGAGGAAAACATAGATACAATCAATTATTTAATATTGGTAAGATTATAACTTTTTAACACATTTTATCTCGTATTAAAATAGTTAAAATGTTCTGTAATTATTAGGCAGTTATTATTATTGTTGGAAGTCTGACAGACCTTTTCCCATAGTGACCCCCTATCGGCTCAATGCGGTGAGAATACGTGCCTGGGCAAGAGAGCACTGATAATTTGCGAGCAAGTAACTAACAACGTAACAAAGTTAATAGAGGTCTCTGCTCCGGAGTGTGTCGATGGTACTGCATTAATAGGATAACAAAACACGCGTCGTTCACAGTCCGATGACGAACATCCCCCTTCGCCCCCTCGCCGCGACCCGGTGGATTTCTACCACCCGTAGCGTTGCGACGCCTTCGAATGTCACGATTTCGACGCCGGAATTAACTGCTCTTAACTTGCCGCTAATCATTTGTTCATAATTGTTATTTGAAGATGATTCGAACTGTCTGCGACTGTGAATTGTTGAGGAATCAGACATTGTCATTGTGTTGCGGACAAAAAGACGTAAGACGGAAAAGTTCGTTTCCAGTTAAATTAAAGGGATATTCCTCTTTTAGAACCTAATCATTAAGTTTGTATCACAAAAAAATGTTGAAATAGCGTTTTAGTGTCTCTTATGTAAAAGAAAACAATGCAAAAAATTGCAATGTTTTCATAATCTTGACTTATAGTCCATTATTTCACGATTTTTGCTAAGGATTTTAAAGAACCGCTTCGATTAAAATGAAATTTGAAATACGCATAGGAACATGTCAAAGAAAGAAGGTTACATAATATCGATGTATGCATTTACAGATAATATACAAGACCTCCTCTTAGATAATGTAGTAAATGCTAGTGAGGAAAGCGAACTAACGCTTAACGGTAATAAAACAACATTTATGACAATTTCCAAAACACAGCAAGACATTTTAAACATAAGAGGGGTGCCAATAGAAAAAGTTAAAAAATACAGATATCTTGATAATTACAATAATTAATGAAAGTAACGAGTATATACAGTAGAAATAAGAATGAGAATTGGACAAGCTAGAGCAACACTTAACAAGATGAGAAAAGTATTATGCAGTAAAGACCTTAGTTTGCAACATGAGCCTTTATTGTCATGGTTCCAAAGCTACTTATCTGATCGTAGACTGACTGTTAAAATTGGCACTTTTCTTTCTAAAATTATCAAATTTCCATCAGGAGTGCCTCAAGGCTCTCACCTTGGGCCACTCTTGTTTAATATTTTCATAAATGACATAAATGAATGCTTCGCGATCAGTATATTTTTGCTCTTTGCTAATAATCTAAAATTAAGCTGTGTGATTAAATCCCCAGAGAATTGAGAAAAACTACAGTACGATTTAAATAGCTTGCTAGAGTGGTGTAAAAGAAATGACATGGAACTTAATCCAACTAAATGTAAAACTATGGCTTTTTCCTGTTCCAGAAATGCTATTGTTTTTGATTACAATATTGGTCACTATACTCTCGAAAGAACTTCCCTTTTTAAAGACTTGGGGGGTCACCCTTAATACAAACTTACAGCTTTCTCATCATCTGGAGAATATTGTTAATAAGGCTTTCCAGATGCTTGGTTTTATTAGAAGATGCACCCAGGCTCAAATATTACAGCTTTAAAAACCCTCTATTGTGCCTTGGTCCGTCCCCAGCTTGAGTATGCCTCCTGTGTATGGTCTCCTTCTTATGGAGTACATACTAATGCTCTTCAGTTAGTTGAACATTAATTTTTAAAGCAAATTTCATATAACAAATAGATTAAAATGCAAAGAAAACATGAGAATAGGCACATGGAACGTGAAAACCATGGCACAGGAAGGTAAAATCCAGAATTCAATCCAAGAAATGGCACACATGAAATTAAATATTCTAGGAATAAGCGAGATGCGTTGGCCAGGCTCAGGAACCGCAAATATCGGAGAACACCGCGTATACTACTCTGGAACAGATAACGGCAAACATGAATTAGGTGTCGGTTTTATATTGACAAAAGAAGTTGCAAAATCTGTCGACAACTTCATCCCAGTCTCAGCAAGAGTTATGCTCATACAACTGAAAGCAAGACCAATCGACATCAATATAATTCAAGTGTATGTACCTACAACAGAAAGAACAGAAGAAGAGGTAGAAAAACTATACCGTAGCATTGATGAAGTCGTGAAAAGGTTGAAAAAGCAAGACCTAACAATTGTCATGGGTGACTTCAATGCCAAAGTTGGGACTAGCAAAACATAATCTGCAGTTGGACTATTTGGACTAGGAAACCGGAACGATCGGGGAGATACATTGGAAATTTTTGCGGAAGCAAATCAATTAGTAATAACGAACACCTGGTTTAAGTTACACCCAAGGAAACTGTACACCTGGAAATCTCCACAGTCCACAGGATTCTGTGAGAAGGATTGTGAGAAATCAGATTGATTACATACTAGCATTGATTAAAAACACCCACTGTGTGTGTTTATAATCAATGATACTAGTAAATAAGAAGTATAGGAACAGCTGTACATATGTCAAAACATACCCGGGGGCAGACATAAATGCTCATCATGTACCAGTTGTAGGTAAGGTAATTTCAAAGTCAGAATGAAATGGATCAGAGAAAAAAGAACAAAGAAAATCTCAAAGAATATAAAAGAATAAGAATACATACCATCGTCAGAAGAAAGATAAGAGAAGCAAAAGAGAAACAAAAAACAGAACAATGTCAAGAAATAGAGGAGTATCAGAGTCGATATGACAATTTCAATGTCCATCGAAAGGTGAAGGAAATAGCTGGAAAGTTCCGAAAACGCAGCAGCGGAAAAATAACAGATGATGAAAGCAATCTTGCCATAACCAAAGAAGATAAAAAGAAAGTATGGGAAGAATACTTGGGGAAACTTTTCCAAGACCTTAGAACAGGAAAAGAACCCACCATTGAAGATAATTCAGGTCCCGAAATCCTACCAGAAGAAGTAACCACAGCCATCAGACAAATGAAGGATGCAAAGGCCCCGGGACTTGATGAAATACCTGCAGAACTGCTAAAGCTATTAGATGGAGCACAAATAAAAATAATAGCTGAAATATTTAATGACATATACAAGGCAGGAAAAATACCAACAGAGTCGCTGAAATCTGAGTTTGTACCGTTGCCCAAAAAACCAGGAGCAAAAGTTTGTGAAGACTATAGGACCATAAGCCTAATGAGCCATCTTCTCAAGCTGTTTTTAAAAGTAATCCTTAATAGAATTTACCAAAAATGCGAAGAACAAATTGCGCCCAATCAGTTTGGATTTGTGAACGCCGTTGGTACGAGGGAGGCTTTATTTAGCGTGCATGTGTTGTTTCAGAAATGTAGAGATGTCAGCTGTGATGTTTTTGCATGCCTGATTGACTACAAAAAGGCTTTCGATAGAGTCCGACATGAACAAATGATGGAAGTGCTGAAGAGGACAGGGATTGACGGAAGAGACCTGAAAATAAAAGCTAAGCTGTATTGGAATCAATCAGCAGTGCTCCGAATAGATGGAGAATATACAGATCAGGTCAATATCTTAAGGGGAGTGAGACAGAGATGCAAATCTATACTCAGAGCACACTTTTGAAGAGGCTCTAAAAGATATTGATGAAGGCATCTCAATAAATGGAGTCAAGCTCAGTAACCTGCGATATGCAGATGATACAATAGTGTTTTCCAATACCATAGAAGGGCTGCAAACCATAAAATAACTGAAACCAGTAGAACATATGGACTAGATATAATCACCAGCAAAACCAAACTAATGATCATCAGCAAGCAAAACATAACTGGAGTAACTCTGTATGTGAACCAAATGAGAATTGAACGTGTCTCACAATACAACTATTTGGGAACTGTAATCAATGAGTCGTGGGACAATACTCAAGAGAATAAATGTCGCATCGGAAAGGCAAAGAGTGCATTCTTGACTATGAGCTCTGTGCTCAAGAGCCATGACATCACTCTTAAAACAAAAATAAGGCTCCTTAAATGTTACGTGTACTCAGTGCTTCTGTACGGAGTAGAAACGTGGACATTGAAGGCGGAAACTCTATCGAAACTTCAAGCTTTTGAGCTATGGTTGTACAGAAGGATCCTGAAGATACCATGGACAGACAAAGTCACCAATGAAGAAGTACTACGGAGGATGAACACAACTGCAGATTAAGTCAACATCGTTAAGGGCCGTAAGCTGCAGTACTTGGGGCATATAATGAGAAATCAAGGCAGATACGAGCTACTCCAGTGCATTTTACAAGGTAAAATTGAAGGAAAAAGGGCCCCAGGACGAAGAAGAATATCCTGGTTTGCTAACCTGAGAGCATGGTATAGAAAGACCTCAACACAACTATTCTGTATAGCAACTAACAAAGTCATCATAGCCAGAATGATCGCCAACGTTCGGAACGGACTGGCACCCTAAGAAGAAGAAATTGCATATAGACTTAATATTTTGGACAACTACAATGATGCAGATATTCTTAATATCCTAAATATGGCACCAATCACTGCTCGTCATAAGAGAAGGGATCTCATCACTTTCTACAACATCCTACATGGAAAAACTGGAACTCCAGAGCTTCTTCAAAAAATTAATATTCATGTCCCACTAAGAACAACCAGGGTTGGGTTACCTACAGTTAGTTTTCATTACCAAATCCACCGTACTAACTATGGTCTTAACAACTTCCTCGCTAGAACTGCCAGACTAGCAAACCAGCACCTTAACATTGACCTTTTCCAAACTTATAGCAAGTTCCTGAGTCAGGTTTTAGTAAACATTAACTAAGTAAGACTCATTAATCTGTAATCTAAAAAGTTTAAAAGTTAACATAAATTGTAATTGGGCTTTGTCCGTTTATAAATAAAAATAAAAATAAAATAAAATAAAAAAAACCTTAGAACCTGGTTCAACGAAACATCTGTGCAGCTTTTCTGAGGATAGGTACATCAAGAAAATTCGTCACGGATAGGCATATCAAGAAGAAGTTTTGGTAAAGATCCACCAATGGCGTAACAAAATCCGTCGGGGTGCCCCCCCCCCGCATAATTGGAACTGGGGCCCCAATTAAAAAATTACTTCATAGGTACGACATGTGTAATAACAAAAACTTATAGGTATAGACGGTTCGCTAAATTCAGACACAACTGGCTAGTGATTTTAGAAAGGAATTTTGCCAATTTGGTAAAATTGGCCAAAAATATTTAATCAATAATTAATAATTACTTAAATAGTTAGTAATTTTGCCAATTTTGGCAAAATTGGCCAAAAACAAAAAATTACCTACTAAAATCTCTAGCCAAGAGTTTAGCGAACCGACTATATGTGTAAATGAACGAGAAATACGGCGATACCGTGTAATTTTCAGTGTCACCACCGAATTGGTCAAGTCAGTACTTTTTAAGTTATTTACGAGTGAAAATGTTTATTGTTTAACAAAAAAAAACACGTTTTCAGATGGTTGCAAATAACTTAAAAAGTATATAAGTATGTATTTGATCGAAAAAAATACTCTTAAGAAATGCTACGCAAAAATGAACATTCAGTGACATTATAATGACAATTAAAGTTTTACAACTTGGGGAGCGTTCAAGTATTACGTAACTCGATTTTTGAAGATTTTTAACCCCGCCCCCAACGTAACGCACTCTTATGGGAAGTTATTATTTCGTAACGTAATTTTTGAAGATTTTTGACCCCCCCCCAACCTGCGTTACGTAATACTTGAACGCTCCCTTGTCAAATAGAATACCATAAACAAGTTTAGCAAATATTGAGGCAAAGATATCAATAACATATTAGTTAAAATGATTTAAAAAAACAGTTTTATTCATGAAATATTCTTACCGAATTACAATCGAGCATTTAAATATTACCGATTTGTTTGGCCCTCGTCACACTTTGACATTATTTTACTCCCCTTCGGGTCGTGAATTGTCGCAAATTGTCAAGCAGATACGTCGTGACGCTTATAAAACTCCAAAACGGTCATTTATTGGGCTATTATGCATGCAATGTGTTTATGACAACTTACAGTTTTCATCTTTATTGGAATATAATAAAATAGAACAAAAATTAATAAATGATTACATTATTACATAGTATGATATGAACAACTTTCTTCGTGCACTACTAACTATCAGCGAATATATGTACAATTTTCTTAATACATGTATATCTGATGGGCAACTTCAATTTCAATACAGCATTGCTTAAAAAACGTTGCGTATGTATGCTTAAAATAATATAAAAATAACACGTTTTTACATATAATATAAGATGACAAGATGGGGCCCCTGACATATTGGGGCCCCCCCGCAAGCTTCAACTTTATTTTCGACAGTTTAAAATTTTAAATTCCTGGCCTGTTTCGTAACTCCAGTACAAGTACATAACTTCACCGTTAGCATGGAATAGGAAAATTACAAAATCGGCAATAATACATTTTGCACGATCTTAACTTTAATATTTTGCCGAGGAGAATATAACGAGACGACACGTGTATGTCACAAGTTAAGCCAATCACAACTTCCAAACGAGCTAACAAGTTATAAAACCCTTACTTGTGTTTGTTCTGTATTCCAAGTCTGATAGTCTGTCCCGTATATAGATAAAATAAATGCTTAGTCACAACTTCCTTCATTTTAGTAATTCACTCGAGAAGCAGTTGAAAAAAATATATTAGAACCTGGAGAAATGAGACTAGAAAAATATTCTGATTTATCTACAATAAACGAAGTAATATGCAGGCACGCCGAGAGGGCGGTATAGCCGTACATTTTACCGGGGCCCGGAGATGTAAGGGGCCCGGCGTCGACCATACGAAAGACGTCATTTTTCCCATTTTTTTTGCTCTCCACTTTATGTGCATAATGCGTTTAAGAGTCTTAGAAAAAATTTCACCCTGTATACGCTTTTTGAAAACTCTAATATGAATTTTACAAATTAGACAAATCGGCAATTAAAATGGCATATTTATTTTTTTTCCGCACACGATTACTTAATTTTTTATAAAAAAAATCAAATTTCACTATGAATTAAAAGTTTGGTAAAGTGAACCATAGATTTAAAAAAAATAACTTTTATTCCAAAAATTAATTTTTTTAAACAAATATTTGATTTATGTTACCACCCAATCAACTGATTTATTCAAACTAGAAATAAATCAGGTCCGGCTTTAAAAAATTAGTTCGTTTGGGTCTTAGAAAAAATTTCACCCTGTATACGCTTTTTGAAAACTCTAATATAAATTTTACATATAAGACAAATAGGCAATTAAAATGGCGTATTTATTTTTTCCCCACACGATTACTTAATTTTTTATTAAAAAATCAAATTTGTCAAAATCGGAATTTTAGCCTAAAAATAAAAAATAAATGAACTCACGGTTTAACTCGCTACAACTCTGTTCCATTATAATATTTTTTTTCTGAAATTTTTACAGCACATACCTCTTACCATTGTGAAGACTATGAGAATTGTCGTAGACTTTCAGTCTTCTTCTTGTAAAAGCTGCAAACTTGTAAATCGCAAAAATTAGGTGGAAAAATTTAAAATTTATCAATTTGATCACGTCTGTGTTAAACTATAGAGTCCAAAAGAAGTGTTATGGGAAGTTTTAGATGTAGACGTGTTATAGAAAAAAAAAATGGTAAAACTTTTAATTTTAAGAAAAACGTTGTTTTTGTAAATTAATTTTTGTAAAAAAAGTTAATTTTTTTAAATCTATGCAAAAAGTTTGCCAAATTTTTTATGCATAGTCAAATTTGATTTTTTAATAAAAAAATAAGTAATCGTGTGGGGAAAAAATAAATATGCCATTTTAATTGCCTATTTGTCTTATTTGTAAAATTCATATTAGAGTTTTCAAAAAACGTATACAAGGTGAAATTTTTTCAAGACCCAAACAAACTAATTTTTTAAATCCGGGCCTGATTTTTTTCTAGTTTGAATAAATCAGTTGATTGGGTGATAACATAAATTAAATATTTGTTAAAAAAAAATTCATTTTTGTAATAAAAGTTATTTTTTTTAAATCTATGGTTCACTTTACCAAACTTTTAATTATTCATAGTCAAATTTGATTTTTTTTATAAAAAATTAAGTAATCGTGTGGGGAAAAAATAAATATGCCATTTTAATTGCCTATTTGTCTAATTTGTAAAAATCATATTAGAGTTTTCAAAAAGCGTATACAGGGTGAAATTTTTTCTAAGACCAAAACGAACTTATTTTTTAAATCCGGGCCTGATTTTTTTCTTGTTTGAATAAATCAGTTGATTGGTGGTAACATAAATTAAATATTTGTTAAAAAAAAAATAATTTTGATAATAAAAGTTAATTTTGTTAAATCTATGGTTCACTTTACCAAACTTTTAATTCATAATCAAATTTGTTTTTATTATAAAAAATTAAGCAATCATGTGCGGAAAAAAATAATATGTTATTTTAATTGCCTATTTGTCTAATTTGTAAAATTCATATTAGAGTTTTCAAAAAGCTTATACAGGGTGAAATTTTTTCTAAGACCCAAACGAACTAATTTTTTTAAAGCCGGATCTGTTTTTTTTCTAGTTTGAATAAATCAGTTGATTAGGTGGCAATAGTGTAACGATTGACCAGAATAAGAGACACATCGATCTGACCGTTCAAAAATTATGACGAAAACAAATTTCTCTCAAAATGCGAAACTCGCCCTGTACATTATTAAACAATGGGAGCAGACACTTTTTAATGGTCATTTGTTATTCCCCATAGGGGCTTCTATACGAGGTAGGAGTATGTACAGTTCCTCATGACTCACCCTGTATAATATAGTTTTATAAAGAAGACAAAAAATAAAAAACTTAGCAAAAAACTAATAGCCAGACAACCAATAAGATGCAGTGGCGTACTGACCATGGTTTCGCGGGTTCCGTGGAACCAGGGCCCGGGCCCCACAGGGGCCCGCTCTAGCGCCCTTTTTGCTTCTTTTGTTTCTAACTTGATATTATGGATATTTTGAACCACACAAATACACACTACACACTAGAAAATCTAACTGCTTAATAAATTTAAATTTTTGTGTAGGTACTTATAAATAAAAACGAAGAATACCTACCAATATCAAAATCAAAAAATTTAAAAACAATATTTATTAAGAAACACAGGAACTGGATAAGTCCGAATTTGGATAAACTAACTAATTCTAAGCAACTTTTTTTCTATACCGTTTTTTCACTAAGTCAATACTTTTTGAGTTATTTACGAGTGAAAATATTTATTTTTCAACAAAAAACCACGTTGCAGGCGGTTTTTCGCAAATAACTCAAAAAGTTAGTATTTTATCAAAAAAATATTATAGCAAAAATATAGCTTATAAAAAAGTGAAAAAAATGGTGTATGTATAAGGTCTGTAGACCCAGTAGAAGCACAGTTGTAGCTAATGAAAAGTGAGTTCTTACTAGTCAAATTCCAAATCGAATATTTCAACGTAAAATAATCAAAAAATCAAGCACTTTTCGGGGAAAACTCAATTTTTTAAAGTATTTGAAAACAGCTTTATTTTTGTTTCTTAAAAAAGTTTCTAACATCAAAAGTAAGTAAGTTATTTTTTTTGTTGGTAAAAAAATCGTGAAAATCACTCCCAATTAGTATCCAAAATTAAATTAATCGTTACCGCTTCAGAAATGATTTTACTTTTTATTGTTTATAACATCTGTAAGATTCATCGGTTTAAAGTGCTTGTTTTTGAAAAGGCTGCAGTTAAATGGGCTTAAACGAGTCACTAAGCACGAGTGTATTCAAATTTTGAACAGTAAAAACCAATTTTTGTCTTCAGGAAAATAAAAAGTCCAAAATACAATAGTAAAACCTATAATATAATTATTTAAAAAATATTATTTTTTACTACTTAAGATTTGTGGTATCACCAATAACTCACAAGGGACCAAATTTATTTTGAGCGCTACATACTTAATTTTGATGCTAGAAACTTTCATAAAATAAAAACAACAAAAATAAAGCTTTTTTAAACACCTTAAAAAAAATGCGATGAGTTTTTCCCTAAAAGTGCTTCATTTTTTGATTATTTCAAGTTGAAATATTCGATTTGGAATTTGACGAATAAGAACCTACTTTTTATTACCTACAACTCTCCTCCTACTGGGTCTACAGACTTCGTATATACACCATTTTTCCTATTGTATAAGCTATATTTCTACTAAGAAATTTTTATGTTTTTTCACCCCCCGAGAAGAGGTGAAACTCACCCCCAGAGCAAAAGTACACATCGGCACAATATCACTTTTTTTCTTTGACATGTTACCCATGTGTACGCCAAATTTCATGTCAATCCAAGCGGTTTTTTTTTAAATTACAGCCAAAGTTCTGAGTAAATGGACTATAAATTAGCTTGAGTTTTTACACATATGTATAATATGATATATATTTTATGATATATTATACTGATTTATATTTAAGTTTTACTAAAAACTTTGATATACAATGTGTGTTTTTATTGAGCGAGCGGGCCCGCATCCCAACTGGACCCAGGGCCCGCTGATCTATCAGTACGCCACTGATAAGATGCAAATTGGAGTTAGACAATAAAATTATACAAGTAATGACTTTCAAATACCTGGGAATTAATCTATCAGCCGACAATAATCGAAGAAGAGGTAAAAGGCCAAATAATTAAAGCCAGCAGAACGGCCGGATGCCTAAACGACATAATTTGGAAAGCAAACACGTAAGAGTGGAAACAAAGACCCGAATATATAAAGTCAGTTATTAGGACAATTATGACTTACATGACCGAAACAAGACCAGACACAAGCAAAACAAAGATATCTGGAGACCAACGAAATGAAGATCTTAAGAAGGATTGCTGGAAGAGAACTACAGGACAGGGTAAGAAGTAAGGAAATCAGACGCATATGTGGGGTAGACAATATAAATACCTGGCTAAAGAACAAAAAAGAAGAGTGGAATCAACATAAGCAGGATGTAATCAAGGATAGTAAGAATAGCCAGAAACAAATCACCGTTAGTCAAAAGAATTACATACAGTGCTAGTCAAAAGTCCGTACCCCCCCTCGTATCTTTTGAACGGTTATACATATAATAGTGAAATTTTGAGGGAGGAAATAAACGGACGTACGCCTTTTAACTAGTCATGACAGGTGACGTAATAGTGACAGATGACTTTACAGCGCCACTGTGACAGATAATTTTAAATGGGACCATATGGCAAGTGATACCTCATTTGAAAGGTATTGAAAATACCTATTCAGTCATACTAATTTTTTTGGGTTTAAGTTGATTTTGATTTTGGTGAATAAATGAAATAAATACAACTTTGTAGTTTCGCAGTTAATTATTAAAAATTCAAATGTCCGCCCATGGTTGTTTTATCAAAAAAGTTGACATTTTTCAGCTCTCTAGTAGTTTTTACGTCAACGTCAACCTTTTTGTCAAGTAACCATAGGCGGAGGTCAGAATTTTTATTAATTAAATGCGAAACTACAATTTTATATTATTTCATTTATTCATCCAAATGAGTTTAAACTCAAACAAAAGTATTATAGCTGAATGGGTACCATTTAAAATTATCTGTCACAGTGGCGCTGTAAAGTCATCCGTAACTTTTACGTCACCTGTCATGACTAGTTAAGAAGCCTACTTCCGTTCATTTCCTTCCTCCAAATTTCACTATTATAAGTATAACCGTTCAAAAGATACCAGGGGGCTACGGACTTTTGACTAGCACTGTATAGGACGCCCAAGGAAAAGATGGAAAGACGATTTAGAGGCAGAATAAAAGGCACCGTTGGAGAAAAACAGGGACTGTCTATACAAAAGAAAAAGAAGAAGAATATAGAGAATACATCACTGAAGAATTGATAGATCAAAGTTTCATTTGAGAGCGATATACAAAGATAATATTGGTGAATCTCAACTTTTTCTAATAGTTTTACTTAATAAAATTAAACATCTTAAATTAGAATCAATATTTCCTACAGTCAGAAAAATGAAAGAATACCCATGAACGAATATATTTATAAAACACGCTGTATTTTCCTGTCACCGTGTCACAAAGAAAATTTCCCAGCTCAGTGTAATAATAATTATTACATGTACTTGCGCTGGCCAATTTTTTGTATGACACGGTGACAGGAAAATACAGCGTGTTTTATATGTTCGTTCATGGGTATTCTTTCATTTTTCCTACTGTAACGTCGTTGGAGAATATTGCGATGACAGTCTCAGAAGTGGAAAGATCTTTAGTTAGTTGTCTTTCTTGCATAAACAATGCTATGAGATCTACAATAAAGCAGGATCATAGACAAAATTATAGACATCTTTGCCAATCAGAAAACTCGAAAAGCACCTGTATTACTCGTATATACTTTCACTTAAATGAATCAAGATAATCAAAATTTAATAATAAAATTTATATTTGAAATGTTTTTATTTTATTTTTTTTAGTTTATTAATAATAATTTTATTTCTATAAAATTAAACCATTTTTTTTGCTCTTCACTTTTTGTCGGAGGCCCGCTCTTCACTTCTTACCGGGGCCCGCTCATCTCTCGGCGGCCCTGGTAATATATCAGGATAATTTGCAAACATTAGGTTTTATTCTTGTTCTGAAGTATGGCCAAACTAAGATACTTTCGTAATAGCTTCATAATTCTTCTTTGAATCTCATGTGTTTGATTGCCTCTTTTGATGCCTATTTCATGCCCCAAATCTTCAACAATTCATTGAACAATATAACAAATAAGTAATTAAGAGACTAAGGGCCGGTTGTTCGAACTCTAATCAACAGGGATCATTATATTATCAAATAATTAATTACTGTCAATGTCAATTGTTAAAACATAATTAATTACAATTCTGAGACTATAATCAATTAATATAACAATAATTATTAACATAATTAATAATAAATCTCATAATTGTGATTAATTATGTTTTCAGCAACCCAAACAAAGTTGACATTGACAGTTTTGGTGACAGTAATTAAATATTTAATAATGATCATTGTAATCGTTCGAACAACCGGCCCCCCTAGGGCCGGTTGTTCGAACGCTAATCAAAAATGATCATTATCAAATATTTAATTACGGTCACCAACTGTCAATGTCAACTTTGTTTGGGTTGCTGAAAACATAATTATGGATTACAATTATGAAATTAGTTTATCAATTATGTTAATAATTGTTATGTTAATTGATTAACTAATCTCATAATTATAATCAATTATGTTTTCAGCAACCCAATCAAAGTTGACATTGACAGTTAGTGACAGTAATTAAATATTTGATAACCGGCCCTTAGGGCCGGTTGTTCGAACGCTAATCAACAATGATCACTATCAAATATTTAATTACTGTCACCAACTATCAGTGTCAACTTTGATTGGGCCCTAAGGGCCGGTTGTTCGAACGCTAATCAACAATGATCACTATCAAATATTTAATTACTGTCACAACTGTCAATGCCAACTTAAGTTGGGTTGCTGAAAACATAATTAATTATAATTATGAAATTAGTTAATCAATTAACATAACAATTATTAACATAATTGATTACTAATTTCATAATTGTAATCAATAGTTATGTTTTCAGCAACTAAATCAACGTTGACATTGACAGTTGTGACAGTAATTAAATATTTGATAATGATCATTTTTGATTAGCGTTCGAACAACCGGCCCTAAGAGATACTAGACTAGTCAGCTGTTTTGATGGGGCTGGTGACTTCCACGAATATCTTTAGCTGTAGGACAGTTTCCGTAACTGATATGTAAGTAATACATACATACCTATTACTACAAACTTTATGTGTATTTTGATCATATATCATCTTATCAAGACTCCATCAACCCTTAACTACTTAAGGATTGATGGTAGTATATATTAAATTATATAACAAGCAATTCTCATCAGATTGGTCACTTCCAATGGCAAAATGTCTCAGTATACACTCTATAGACTATTGAGTTCAATACTATACAGTTGTTTGGCTTTATTGTATGTAATTTAAACCAAAGACATAGTAGACCAGGGCGGATCTGTGAAAAAACGTCTATTTTTGGATATGCGAGGTGGCATTTGGATTTTTGCAGATAAAGTTAGGTGACAACTTCAACGATAATAATTGATTTATGCTGCTTCTCAAATATGCCCGGAACATTAATAAAAAAATTAAAATATTTAAAAATTTAGAAAAACATCGATTTTTTTCTACTTTCTTTGCTCATAACTTTAAAACAATTCATTTTGGAACAAAGTCGTAGGAAATAAAATAAATATAATTGAATTTTGTATGATAAACGACTGGTTAAAAATGTCTTCAATTATTACTCTTTCTGCAAAATAGCAATAAATACAAAATAAGGGGGCAAAATAAGCCTGTTTTTATTCAGTGTTTTTCAACCACTTTGAACCACTTTTCAATCCACTTAGAACTTTCGTAATTCGCTTACAAAATTCTGACAACATACTTAAATCGTTCACCAAATTTCATTCAAATCGACCTGATAGATTTTGCAGAATAATTTTGCAATCTAAATTTTCTTAAAAAGGTTCAAAATTTTTAAAAACTTTCTGAAGAAAAAGTAGACCATTTAGAAGTTTGCTAATTTTTTTACATGTAAAGAGGTTCTCTACCTATCTAATACACTTTACAGAATTAAAATCGGATTATTTAAGCGGCCTCAGCACTGTTTTAAAATTATAAACATTTTTTTGGCTTATAAACAAATACAGTAAAGATGTTTGAGTTGGCATAAATTAATTTTCTCGAAAATAGGCGTCTCTGGAGATAAATCCCGAAACAGGTCACGTTTTATTTTTAAATTCTAATTTTTGGTTTATATATCATACTAGTGACGTCATCCATCTGGACGTGATGACGTAATCGATGATTTTTTTAAATGAGAATAGGTGCAGTGTGATAGCTCAATCGAGAGGCTATTCAATTTTGTATTCACTAATATAAACATTAACATAATTATATATACAGGGTTTGAATTAAAAAAATTTTGAATTAAATTAATTGCAATATTTAGATTACGTCATCGCACCCAGATGGATGACGTCACTAGTATGATGATTATGCCAAAAATTATAATTTAAAAATAAAAATCGTTCTGTTTCGGGATTTATCTCCAGAGTCGCCCATTCTCAAGAAAATGAATTTATTCCAACTCAAACGTCCTCACTGTATTTGTGTATAAGCCAAAACATTGGTTATAATTTTAAAACAGTGCCGATATGAGGCCGCTTAAATAATCCGATTTTAATTCTGTAAAGTGTATTAGATAGGTAGAGAACCTCTTTACACGTAAAAAAATAGCAAACTTCTAAATGGTCTACTTTTTGTTCAGAAAGTTTTTAAAAAATTTGAACTTTTTTAAAAAAATTTAGATTGCAAAATTATTATGCAAAATTATTATGCAAATTCTATTAGGTCGATTTTAATGAAATTTGGTGGACGGTTTAAGTATGTTTTAAGAATTTTCCAAGCGAATTATGAAAGTTCTAGGTGCAACCAAAGTGGTTGAAAAACGTTGAATAAAAACAGTCTTTTTGCCCCTTATTTTCTGTTTATTGCTATTTTACAGAAAGGGTAATAATTTAAGACATTTTATTATACAAAATTCAATTATCTTTATTTTCTTTCCCTACGACTTTGTTCTAAAATGAATCGTTTTAAAGTTATAAGTAATGAAAGTAGAAAAAAAATCGATATTTTTCGAAATTTTTAAATATTTAAATTTTTTTATTAATGTTCCGGGTATATTTGAGAAGGAGCATAAGTCAATTATAATTATTGAAGTTGTCACCTAACTTTATCTGCAAAAATCCGAAGGCCACCTCTCACATCTACCTCAAAATAGATCCGCCCTGGTCTATAGTTGTTTTTTATGTTTTTATATAAGTATGTATATGTACCTACATTTTGTCTCTTTTTTATGTTTTTAGCTTGTAGTTTGTAATTGTGAAGACTTTATGTACTAGTCCTGAAGATGAGGCATAAATTGTAAGCCTCGAAACGGGTTGCCCATGATTATGTAACAACTATTAAAATACAAACTTAAGATTGCGAGTATCGACTCATTTCCTATATCCAATTGTATAATGGACTCGCATTGGCAACCCTTTCATCATTTGAAATAAGTAAATACTTAGGGAATGTGCATAAATATTTTTAAAAATCCCGTGTACTAATTAATTAATTATTTAGTATTAATTTCCCTAAATACCGTATCAATATTTAATTTCTTTAGCAGAAATGACCCTGTATACACGAAGATTACGATTGAACGTTTAAAAATTGGAGTAAATATCGTATTTCCAATTCATTTTACCTTTTACCCTCTCGCGAGCGATTTTTTCCGACAGAGAGATTTTAACAACGAGGGAAATTATCGCTAAGAAAGCAATATGATAATCTTATAAAGTAAATAAATTACAAAGTTGCTTTTGTAAGGGATATGTGATAGCCCCGACTGCTAAAAAATAATGAATTTCTTAGGAAATTTCTCGTATCAAGGGTGAAAAATGTAATATGACATCAAAGAGAATATATTATGTGTCATTAAGAGCGGGGAAGGAACTTTTTGAATCGATCTCAACATCAGACTATAAAGAATATAAAGATGAAATTGCAGTCGTTATTTTTGTTCCTTTTACTCAATCATTCATTTGAGATTTTCTTGGATATCTTCTTAAGATACATAATAACAGTGGCACTCTTTGATGCTAGACATTTTTTATGAAATTAACATTTTATTATTGTTATGACAGTATTTATTTTACCGATATAAATAATATCTTAATAATATTTATATTAAATCAATAATCATTAAGTGATAAAAGTGAAGCTTTTATTTTAAACGGTTTGCCACACTTAATTAAATATGTAATAATAAATATAATGATAACCGCCATGATATAGATATACAGCATTAAGTAGTAAGCACTATATCTATATCTTCTTCTTCTACGGCACTACAGCCCAAATTGAGTATTGACCTCCTTTATTTTTTGCCTCCACCCTTGTTTGTATGTGGCTGCTCTTCTCCATACTTCTTCTTCTTCTTCTTTAGGTGCCGTGTCTGTATTCAGACGTTGGCCGTCATCATGCTTACAATTTCCTGAAATCTCTCTCTATCGGCTGCTGCGCGAAATAATTCTTCTACTGTGCAGCCACACCATTGTCTAATATTACGCAGCCATGAAAGTTTCTTTCGACCAATCCATCTCTTTCCCTCCACTTTTCCTTGTATTATAAGGCGAAGCAGATGGTCTTTAGGTCCTCTAATTATATGGCCGAAGTATTCTGTTTTTCTCCTCTTTATGATGCTTATGAGCAGACGTTCCGAATTCATCATTTGAAGAACATCTTCATTGGAAGTGTGCGAAACCCACGATATCTTTAGGATTCGTCGATAGCACCACAATTCGAATGCTTCTATTTTGTTTAGCATTGTGGTTTTTAACGTCCATGTCTCACAACCATACAATAGGATAGACCACACATAACATTTCAGCACCTTCTTTCGAATATTCATCGACAGGTTTCTATTACATAAAACTGGTTTCCAGGTCATAAAAGCCTTCCGTGATATTTCGATCCTAGTTATTATCTCTTCATCAGAGTCACAATTTACATTTAACCAGCTGCCAAGGTACTTGAAATGATTTACCCGTTCTAACTCCTCTCCATCAAGAGAAAGCTGACATTGATCTATATTAATCTTTCCAACTGCCATCCACTTTGTTTTTGAAATGTTGATTTTAAGGCCTCTCCGATAGCTTGCTTCACTGACTAGATTTAGTAGTGTCTGAAGATCTTGTAAATTTTCAGCAAGAATGGCTGTATCGTCAGCGTATCTAATATTGTTGATTACTTCTCCGCCTAGCCTTACTCCCTCTTGTCTGTCATCCAAAGCCTCCCTAAAGACTTCTTCAGAGTACAGATTAAAAAGGGTGGGTGATAAAACACAACCTTGTCGTACTCCACGTTTTATCGGCAGTTTTTCAGTACGACTGTCTCCAATTTGGATAGAGGCTACTTGATTGTAATATAAGTATTTCAGCAGTCTTATATCGTAGTGGTCAAGTCCTGCTGCCTGCAGGTAATCGAAAAGTGTATCATGTAGTATTCGGTCGAATGCCTTCTCGAAGTCGATGAAACAAACATAAACGTTCTTTCGGAATTCACAATTTTTTTGTAATAGAACGCGCATACAAAATAATGCTTCTCTATTTCCTAGACCATTTCTAAATTCAAATTGCTTATTACCCATTCTAGTTTCGCACAGAAGGAATACTCGGTTTTGTATAATACGTAAAAGTATCTTAAGTGTGTGACTCATCAAACTGATTAGTCTAAAATCGCTGCATTTGGTGGGCCTGCTTTTCTTTGGTAATGTTATAAACAGTGACAGTGATATAGTAAGCACTATATCTTCTTCTTCTACGGCACTATAGCCCAAATTGAGTATTGGCCTCCTTTATTTTTTGCCTCCACCCTTGTTTGTCTGTGGCTGCTCTTCTCCATACACGGACTCCTAAAAGGGCTTGTGCGTCGCTGTTTACTGTGTCTTCCCAGCGCTTTCTTGGCTTTCCAACCGGTCTCTTTCCCTGCATTCTATCATTCAGTGCTCTTTTTGGTAGCCTATCCTCTCCCATTCTTATCACATCTCCGGCCCATTGCAATCTTTGTATTCTAATGAAGTCTGACAGGGGTGCTTCCTTATAAAGTTGATAAAGTTCGTTGTTGTATCGACTTCTGAAGATTCCGTTTTCCTCACAGGTCCTAGTATTCTCCTCAGTACTTTCCTTTCGAATGTGTCGAGTTTGTTTTTGGATGTTTCTTTCAGGACCCAAGCTTCACTGCCATAGCATGTTATTGGTAGAATTAAAGTTTTATAGATTCTCATCTTTGTATTTCGGTGGACACTTTAGTCCGAAATATATGGGAGAGGGCAAAATAAGCTCTGTTTGCCTGCGTCATTCTCTTCCGTATTTCTCCGTCTTCTGATCCATCGACATTATATCTCTACTCCCAGGTATGTAAACTTTCCAACCGTTTCAAAGTCATCTTCATGTACTTATAATGCTTTGTGGGACTATATTTCTTCTCGCCTGAGTCATTATTTTTGTTTTTTCTGTTTAATTTCCAGACCTAGCATTTTTGTTTGTGTTTTTAACTCTGCGTATGTCTCCTGTGCTCCTGTTGATGTTCTACTCATAATATTAATATCATCGGCATAATCGGCCAGTTGAACCGTTCGGTTGGTTAGTAGGTTTCCTCGTCCAGTTTGCATTTGCCTAACCGCATACTCCAGTGCCAGGTTAAACAATGTTGGGGCCAGCCCATCTCCCTGTTTTAGTCCCTGCGAAATTTTGAAAAAGTCTGTCCGGTGGTTTTTTATTCGTACACATGCCTGAGTTTCATCCATTGTGGCTTTAATGAGCTCCATTGTTCCATTGCTCCATGAGCTTCATTGTAGTTCCATTAGTTTGTGTGGTATTGCCAATTCAGCCAATATATAGTATAGTTTGTTCCTTTTAACAGTTTTGACTGAGTCGTATGCCTGTTTGAAGTCTAAAAACACGTTGTGAACATCAATGTCGTGTTGCTATGATTTTCTCAAGATCTGTTTGACTGTAAATACTATCCAATAATATTTTCTGCTGGTGGTTGGAGCTGCTGGTTTATAACATACGTGAGGACTTTATATGCTGTACATAGTAGAGAGATTCCACGGTAGTTTTTGCACTGGAGTTTTTCTCCTTTTTTATAGATCGGGCATACTATACTTTTCTTCCAGTCGTCGGGTATTTTCTCTTCTTGCCATATGTCTTTGATGAGCGCGTGGATGTGACTTGCTAGGTGGTCGCCACCTACCTTATACAATTCTGCTGGTATTTCGTCAACTCCCGGAGCTTTATTGTTTTTCTGGGCCTTAATAGCTCCGAGAACTTCCTCTATAGTTGAAGCTTCTACTCCATTACCTACTTCATTCTCTTCTACGTAGTTATACCCTTTTCATCTTCCATGTCTACTTGTGTTCCAAGTAGGGTCTGAAAATAATGCTTCCAAGTTTCTGTGACTTTCTGTTGGTCACTGATTATTTGCCCACTTTCATCTTTACATAGACTTGTTTGAGGTTTATACCCACTTCTTATCTTTTTTAGGTATTCGTAAGCCACTCTAATTTCGTTGTTTTTGAAATTTTCTTCCATTTGTTCTATTTGTATATTTTACTATTTACTTTACTTTATCTTGTCTGGACATTTCATTCATATAATTACCCCCCATTTATACTATATGAATGAACGAATCATATAATAGTTTCCCCCCATTTTCCATGTTTGATTTTACTGTAGGAACTCCCTTTCTTATCATATTCAGAGTTTTTCTTGCATCATATTCAATGAAAGAAAGGAATTCAAACCAAGGCTCAGACTATGTAAGGATAAGGAGAGGCATATACTCAATACAAAAGAAGAAGTATTTAAAATGTGGGTGGAACACTATAAAGAAGTACCTACTTGAAGAAACCTTTAAAATGAGCAATATTAAATGTCGATTACGTTCAAACTAAGCGAGATATGCTGCAAACAAAATTGAGGACTAATGTATTTTAAGAAAAATGAGAAGTATATTTAACCCCTCATCCACCAGAATTTAAATGCATCGTTTTCCTTCAACAGCACCTTTAACTATAGTGTTATTTCTATATTCAAAAATTTGGACGGGTTTAAAATGAATGGTTTTTGAAAAAAAAATAAGATCAAATTATAGAGCACATTTTTAAATTTTCTTAAAAATCTTCCTTTTTCTCCATATCACTCGAAAATGATAAAAGATATGAAAAAAAAGATATGGTACAAAAATGTAGGGCTTTTTAGGTAAAAAATTCGATTTTGTTTTTCATTACTGTATCTATTATCATTTTCAAGTTACATGGAGAAAAAGGAAGATTTTTAAGAAATGTTAAAAATGCCCTCTACAGGGTGATTGATTAGTGGAGTAAAGCTCAATAGATCAGCTATAGTAATAGCTAGCAATAAAAGTTAATACCAAAAATTGTAGCCAACTTTGAGCTTCACATTTTAAAATTATATAGAATGTTACAGGGTGTTTGATAACCTAGTGGCAGACCAAAACTTATGTTTTTTTTCAATGGAACATACTGTATTTTATTTTATATTCGAAATCTTCTTAACTTCCCCGTTACAAAAATATAAAGGATTGTTACGTTGTACAGGGTATTTACAAAGTTATAACCAATTTTCTATGAAAATCGTAACAAGTTCAGCTTCCTGTATAAATAAAAATAAGCACAACAGTAATGGTTTATTGGTGCCATGTTTTTTGTTGATTGTGAAAATTTTTAAGAATGGTTGATATTGCTAATTTTCTTTACATCGAATACAGGGAGAGTCAAAACGCAAGTAAATGATTTTTTCAGTAATTTTAAATGAAACACCCTGTATTTTATGTCACTATCGAAAAGTACCGTTATCGTACTTTATTTTTTTTGTAATATTCCCTATGTCTAAATTTATTAGTTTTCAAGACATATTCATTTTTCAGAGCAAATTATTAATTAGGTGTTTAAATCTTTCCAATTTTTTATTTTTTTTAAATAATTTAAAAAATACAAAATAAAAAAACAACACAATGTACCATGTATCTATAAAAATAATATTGTAGTATGTACCTACTTATGTTATGAAATAAGAAATTTATGACTATGAATCT
The DNA here is from genome assembly GCF_917563875.1 of Diabrotica virgifera virgifera. Lineage (NCBI taxonomy): Eukaryota > Metazoa > Arthropoda > Insecta > Coleoptera > Chrysomelidae > Diabrotica > Diabrotica virgifera. The sequence goes on along the minus strand of NC_065445.1, from coordinate 16,651,287 downwards.
GCAATCAATCACAAACAAGTCTGGCTAATTGGTCAAAGCCATGTTTCAAAAAAAAAGTAAGCTATGACTGAATTTTTTAAAACTGATAATTTAAGATTACTGATTATCAATCCGGTACTCAATGTAAAAATGTAGTAAATAAAAAAAGACAAATAATTTATTAGTACTAAATTTTACAAAAAAAAACACAACCACAACATACAACATTTTTGAAACAATTAAAAACTACTTTTGTATATAAATGTAACAAATAAAGAAAAAAAAATTATTTATTAGTTATAAATTTTACAAAAAAAAACACAAACACAAAATACAACATTTTGTGAAAACAATTAAAAACTACTTTTGTAAGTAAATGTAACAATGTAACAAATAAAGAACAAAAAATAATTTATCAGTAGAAAATTTTACAAAAAAAACATGAAACAAAATACAACACTTTTGAAAAAACGAAGTACGAAAACTCAAACTTTTGAAAAAATTAAAACATATTTTTAGTAAAATAGTGTATATATTTAATTACATAAGGTGTTCAAAATGAGTTGAATGAATGAGTTACTTACACGACGAATTTGTAAATTAACACTTCGAAATACACTTCGTATTCTATTTTTCATCTCATCCCTTGTTGTTGGAGGCATTTTATAACCTTCATTCATAACGTAACGCCAAAAAATCAGTCCAGTTTATTAAATTTTGGTGATCTGGGTGGCCACGCTACTGTCCATTTAAAAATGAAAATATCTCGAAAACTAATAAATTCAGACATAGGGAATGTTGTATACAAATTAAAGTACGATAATGGTACTTTTCAATAGTGATATAAAATACTGGGTGTTTCGATATAATGAAAATTAGCAATTTCAATCATTTTTAAAAATTTTGAGAATAAATAAAAAATATAGCATTAATAAACCATTGCCGTTGTGCTTATTTTTATTTATACAGGGAGCTGAACTTGTTACGATTTTCATAGAAAATTGGTTATAACTTTGTAAATACCCTGTATAACATAACAGACCTTTATATTTTTGGAATGGGGAAGTTAAGAAGATTTCGAATATAAGATAAAATATAGGGTGTTCCATTTAAAAAAAAACATAAGTTTTTTCTGCCACGATATTATCGAACACCCTTGTAACATTCTAATTAATTTTAAAATGTGAAGCTCAAAGTTGGCTACAATTTTTGTTATTTATTAACTAGTCCAACTTTTTGAACACAGAAACAACACTATAATAAAAGGTATTCTATAATAAAAACGATGCATTTAAATTCTGGTGGATGAGGGGTTAAATACACTTCTCATTTTTGAAGTTATACTTCTTTACGGGCGTAATGACGGTGAAATTTTATATGGGAAAACCAAGCGACCGGGCGCATGCGCATTATAACTTTGTTCTGATTGGATGTTCAAATGACATGACAAAAATTATCCAATATGGCAGCTGTGGCACAGCTGTGGGACTGTGGTTTGGTTATAATGTATGCTTGTTGCGTTTTAAAATTTGTTGGAAGAGAAACAAACAAACAAAAAGTTAGTTAATGGTTATACTGCCTTTTTAAATAGTTTTCATATTATATTTTTGGACTTATTTACATAGAAGAGATGATTGTTGCATGCCAATGTGAAAGCTCATCAAACTGTGACTAGTATGAGTGCCGCAGATCTCGCTTATTCAGAGCTAAAGAATCTTTCACTGGTAAGTGTTTTATAAATAGTTGATCAAATTTTGTTATGATATTTGAACATAGCCACTTTGCACGACGCAAGTGATTGCGAAATTTATTAGTCGTTATACGGGCTCCGATACCTACCTTGAACCTACCAAAATACATAAGTAGTATGTAATACTTTTATTTAAATAATATTCACCTAATATATTGTTTTCTTACTCTATGTTTTGTTGTATTTTTTCAATTCTAAATCATTTCAATTCAAAATCAAAATAATTTGATTTACATAAGTTAAAAATGTCAAAAGGTTAATCTGTTTAGTTAGACGATCTTCGCACATAATGACAAGCTGTCTCTGTGGCGAAGTTTTAATGCGGGTGACTCAAAATACAACGCAAATACCAGCCGCTTGGTAAGTTGGTTCGAATCCCAATAGAAACTTTTATTTTTTTATTTTTTTTTATACATTTTATGATTGTAAGTATATTTATTATATAATTTTATTTTCAGAAAATACGTATTTAGTTAAAAAATTTTCCGACAATTAATGTTCAGAAATCATTTGTGGCATTTTTAATATACTTGTGTGTGTTTTATTTTTTTATTATTTTAATTTTTGGCACTGTTTTAATAAAAATGTTTGAGAAGTAGTAAGTATAAATTAATTTAATATTAAATAAAAAGTATATTAATTTCGTTTATAATCATATAATCATATAATAGAAGTATAACTTCTTACGTGCGTACAAAGTACACACACATTCTTTTTTTCGTAAAATATATTAGTCATCCATTTTTTTGCAGCATATCTCGCTTAGTTTAAATGTAATTGAAATTTAATATATCTCATTCTAAAGGTCTTTTCAAGTGCTATAAAAGGTATTGGAAGCATTATACACATAAAATCGACTGTTTCTCTGTTAATTCAAGTTGAATACACCGATTTGAGCATGCACCAAAAAAAAACAAACTCTTTTCACCTACCATATCTCTTTTTGTATTATAAATAGAAGACTTACGAAGAAACGAATGTCTTTATTTTTTTATAAGCTACAAAAATATTTAATGTTTTTTTTTGCATAATTTTTAATGTATTCGCAAAAATCCGTCCGAAAAGGTGACATTTTTCAATGAAAATTGCAAATTTTCAACCACAAATAACTAAAAAAGTATTGAGTTTTGAAAAAAAAAATATAGAATACTTTTTGCTTAGAATTAGTCAGTTCCGTGATTATTTTGACCAAAAAAGTTTTCATCCCCGAGAAGGGGTGGGAACCACCCCAGGATAAAAGCGCACATCGGCATAAGGTAGACTTTGAATTAGGAAATAAGTAGAGGCTAGGCCCAAAATTTCATTAAAATCCATGCAGTAGGATAGAATTCGGAGGTAATATCCTGTTCTTGCTCTCATTGACTGGCGTAAATAGAGTAATACTGTAATATAAATAAACAATAAGAGAAGGGTTATCGTACTTCCCTGAAATTAACCGGATAGGTATGTCCCAGGTGAAAGTATACGGATAGAACTAATCTTTTGAATAATAAATATTTGGTGACTAATTTTGTGAGAATTTTGCAGAATCTGCAGTTGAAGAAAAATTAGTGTATTAAAAAGTAAAAAGTGATGTCTTAAAAGGACTCTTTATTAAAATCAGTTAGAGATGCATCAAGTCAAACTAGTTTGATTTTATTCAACAAACTTGACTTGACTGAAAACCCCAAACTTTTTTTGTAAAAAAGTTTGACTTGACTTGATTTTAATATCTTTATGTTTGACTTGAAATCAAACTTCTTCAAACAGTTTGAAGTTTGAATATCATATTGCGCAACGTGTTTATTTCCAATTTTAATTGAGAGCGTACCGACTTTTGTTTTGACTTATTTGGATAGGTCGGAATCTGATACTCCGCAAATTAGTTTGTAGTTCATATTATTAAGGAGTATATGCTTGGCTTGTTTATTACGTTCGTTTTGAAGTGTGTGCTTTGTGAAATAATATCTGTACCGGAATATTTTTCGGCTCAGAATAAGTACCAGATCAAATTGAGTCTAATTTTGAAGGTACAGTGGAACCCCGGTAAGTCGGCCTCCGATAACCCGGAAGTCTGAATAACCCAGACTGATTTTCATCAGACAAAACAAATACTGTGCATATGTATTTTATGCTCTTGCAATTATAATGAAGTTTATCTGTTAGTATACCGTATTTTATCAATTTTTAACATCTTATCCGGCTAACCAGAATTTTGGATAACTCGGATCGGCCGCGGTCCCGATTAATCCGACTTATCGAGCTTCCACTGTATTCCCAGTGCAAAAATTAAGAGAAAAATATCTGCATACTTGTATTATGTAAAAATAAAGAACAGCGTTATAAAATGACAAATAGTGAACTAATTCTTTAAGACGACATTGAAAAGTCGCAAAAAATTCATTAGACCTACTCTATCAAAAATATAATATTTTGTTGTTCCTTCATAAATTTTTGTTAAAGTATTACGAAACGCAATTTTTGAAGCTCTTTATCCCATATGTATCTTCTCATCTTTTGTTGTGAAGAAAGGTCCAGCTATTTATTGCAAACACGTATTATTGTGCTTGATCTCGTTAATACAAATTTTAAGATTTTTTCACTTGAATACTATTTTCCTATTGTAATATGTGAGGGGGTACAATCCAGGGGTTCTATGTAAAACATAAACGAAAGTTGAAAAGTTAGGAGATTGTAATTCCGTAGTTTTTTTATTTAAGTTAAAAAACAATGTTACGTAACGCGCTGTTCGAACCCCCCTCCCCCGCATAACGCGCCGTAACGTTTTACATTGCCCCCCCTCCCCCAACTTGCGTTACGTAACACTTGAAAGTTTCCAAAGTAGATTAAATTACACTTGGTATGATAAAAAAACTATCCAACGAATTCTTTGTTTTAATCTAGTAACACTCAAATATAAAAAAGTTATATCGATAAAACGAAATTTGCCAGCAAGCAATTCTAAGCATACAGGAATCATTTTCAAAAAATTTACCCTATTTTGATTATAATCGCTTCCTATATCAAGATACTTTTATGTGGCACTCATTGTATTATTAATTTTCTTATCTTAATTGACAACTAACATGTCAATCTCGACAAAAAAGTATATCTACCTACTAAATAAATTATTTTTCAAATTCTTTCAAACTAGTTTGACAAACAGTTTGAATTTTCAAACTTGTACGATTGACCAGTTTGACTTGACTTGAATTATTTGTCAGAAGGATTGACTTGAGTTTGACTTGAAATTAAGTCAAACTCAAGTCAAATTCAAACATTCAAGTAAAACTTGTGCAACTCTAAAATCAGTAAATAACAACTGGAATAATGTTCCTTTATTATACCAAGCCAGAAAGCTTTCAACCAATGATTATACAGCCATTCCATTTAAACTTGAAACAAAGTTAAAAACTTTCCCGAATCCCGAATCGTATTTAATAACAATTACCTCCATTTGGATTTAAACGATACCTCCCGGGAGCGATGAGTGCGTGATAAACTGAATAATGAGTTTTAAAACGGTTTGGAACTGGCGATTAAAACTAGTTTTTGATTTTCGGAATATAAGCGAGATCGGGGTGCGGAAAATCAGGAAAATTGTTGATCGGATATCGCACGCCGTCGAACGCCATCCACGGCGTTCTGGATAATTCGCATTATTTAGCCGATGAGCGTCGGGCGCATATCAAATTACTATCATTTGTTTCGGAAATGAAGTCAAATCGTGTCGGAATCGCGGTAGGCTTGTTATGAAGCGAGAGGTGACGTTTCCAGACCGCGCCGCGGCGGCGTTTTCCGTGACGCTACCGGCTCGTTTTCTACTAATTTTTACAGGCATTTCACACTTTTTTATTTCTTTTTACTTACTTTTTTTCTGTAATGATACACGTCATTAGAGTATTCGATTTGTTTTAAACGACTTTTGGAAGTTTTTCTTCTTATGTTATCAATGGAACGCGGCAAATTTTTAATAACCAAAATCGTTTTTGACTGGTTTTTGGTTAGATCTTAATATTTAAAGGCATTAACATTCATTTTATTACTTAATAATAAAACTTACTTTACTTAACCACGTCTGCTAGCTTATTGGCGGGCCATAAATCATTGAGGGTGTACTATGACCTATGACAAACAAAGTCTGTATGCTCGCATGTGTTCCATACTCACGTATTTAATGCGTTTGAGTTTCCGCCAGATTCTCCAGTTCTCCATTTTTTCGCCTCTATAGAGGGGGTCTAAACTCACCAAAATACGACTTAGTCAAGGACGTCGTGTGGTAGGTAATAAAGGTAATTCGCCTTTAATCATTGAACAGAAAAATCCTATAAAAATATTAACAATTTGCAATAATGTTAATTTGTAAATATATTAACAACTTTTAGTTGAATTAAATTGCGAACTAGAAGTCAGTGGGAATACACGAATTGTTTTGTATAACTAATCTAAGATATAACTCCGCCTGCAGTTTTGTTAGGTGAATCGAGTAGCTCGACAGAACTGTTGCCGGTCTCAATCCCGGATAAAGCTGGAGAAGGTCTACAACCAGGTTAGTACCCTACTGATATACTTTAAAACCATGCATCTCATAGAAATAGGATTGTGCCTCTGAACAGGAATGATTTCATTATACGACGACCAACGCGAGAAAGAGGACAACAAATTTATAGAAAGCGAAAAATAGACTTCGAATCGGTACTTGGAACGTAAAGTCTCTAAACACAAGATTGCAAAAAATTACAAAAGAGGGATTACAAGAGGGACAAATTATGCTGTAATTATCTGATAAAAGATCTGCTGGAAAGTCAACTATAGGTACATCAAACTCAAGCACATAGGCAAATTCTAGAAGCGTCACTAGAATATAACATAGATACCCACGGCCACAATCTCTTCGTCGACTTCAACGCAGCCTACGACAGTGTTAAAAGCACTGCATTATATAATGCAATGATAGACTTTGAGATCCCATCTAAATTGGTTAAGTTGACCCAACTAACAATGCAAAATGTAAGCTCGTGCGTTAGAATTCAAGGAGAAAACTCGACGTTCTTTGACATTAATAATGGTCTAAGACAGTGGGACGCGCTGGCGTGTCTCCTCTTTAATATTGGAAAAGGCAGTCAGAAAATTAAAGATTAGAATGAATGGAACTAGTTTTAATAGATCGACGCAAATTCTCGCATTCGCTGACGATATAGTTATAGTGGGCAGAAGTATGAGAGAGATGGTGCAGTGTTTTACAAGGCTTGTGGACGCGGCAAGTAAATTAGGACTTGTGGTAAACGAGGAAAAAACCAAATATATGTTGATTTCTAAAAACTACCGAAATATCCAACAGAGAATTCAAATTAACAACCATACCATTTGAGCAAGTCAAGGAATTCACATATCTTGGATCGCTAGTAAACTCAATAAACACGACAAGCGACGAAATAAAAAGACACATAGCAATAGCAAACAGAACTGTTCACGGTCTCCAGAAACATTTAAAAAATAAAAATATAAAACGTGCAGTTTTATATTTTCACCTTTCTCTTTAAGAACCTTTTCTTCTTCATTTAACGATCTCTTTTTTGGTCGATCTATTAATCTTCTTTTGTCGCCCATCTCTGTATTTATCAATATTTTTGGTACTTATTCATTCTTCTTTCGATTGTTCTAAATGTCCCAACCATCTCAATCTTGATGCTTTTACTACTTTTGATATCGCAGTCCTTTACTCATGATCTAGACATTGGTTATTCTTCTATATACCTCCCCTCTTTAACATTTTGTCATACACTTATTTTTTCTTCTTGTTTTTGCTTTGGCTCCCATATTTCGCTGGCTTAGGGGACTGTCCGACTGTCGGTATCAAAACTGTTTTTTATGTAATATGTAGGTATTTTGGCTCGTCTCGACACAGTTTTAGATGTAAGAATCTTGTGTAAAACTCCTGCCTTAAGATTTCCTTTATGTATTCTTGCGTAGAGCTCACAGTGATCTTTTCCTCACTCATGTATGTTAGTTCCCAGTTAAATGAAATTCTCAACTTGTTCTATTTCTAAGAGCTTGTCTGCATTCTCGTTGATCTTGAAGATTAACTACTGTTCTCTTAATCTTGTCTGAGGTACTGTAAATTCAACGTACCTACTTTGATTTCTTTTCATTATGGCTATGTTGAGTTTTACTGCTGAGGTCTGTATAGACACTTTGATCTTAAAGTCCCTGTTAGACCAGGCAGTATCGTCGCCCCCGCTAGCGAAATTATTCCGATTCGATTTTTTTGCACAAACTTACTCAAAAATAGGTCCTTATAACATATCCACAGGGTGCCGGGCGGTGCCGTGGTCGAGAAATTGTTTAAACAATTTTTTTAAACAAATTCACAAAAATAATTTTTTCATTTCGAACAAAATTTTTTTAGATAAATTGGCTTATTCTGAGCAAAAAAGGTTTCTTGTCATTTTTTTCTAAAGTTGATTGTTGTCGAGTTATATACGATTAAAAATTTGAAAAATGCGAAAATGGCCATTTTTAAGGCTTAATAACTCGATTAAACATTATTATTATGAGATTCAAAAAGTCACCAAATCAAGTTTCAAATCCCTTCTTCAAGATCCTGAAGAGATTTTTGTCATTATTTTATTATAAAGCTGTTATTTTTAATTATTAATAATTAGCGCTATAGTCCAGGATCTATCGTCGCCCCCGTTAGTCAAATTATTCCGATTCCATTTTTCTACAGAAACTTACTCAAAACGAGGTCCTTATAACATATCCACAGGGTGCCGGGCGGTGACGTGGTCGAAGAATTGTTTAAACAATTTTTTTTTAATAAATTCACAAAAATAATTTTTTCACTTCGAACAAATTTTTTTTAGATAATTTGGGACATTCTGAGCAAAAAATGTCTCTTGTGATTTTTTCTAAAATTCATTGTTGTCGAATTATACGCGATTTATAATTTGAAAAATGCGAAAATGGCCATATAAGTAACTCGACAACAATCAATTTTAGAGAAAAATCACAAGAGACCTTTTTTGCTCAGAATAACCCAAATTATCTAAAAAAATCGTTCGCAATAAAAAAAAATTTTTGCGAATTTGTTTTAAAAAAATTGTTTAAACAATTTTTCGACCACGGCACCGGCCGGCACCCTGTGGATATGTTATAAGGACCTCTTTTGAGTAAGTTTCTGCAAAAAAATGGAATCGGAATAATTTCACTAACGGTGGCGACGGATACATCCTGGACTATAGCGCTAATTGTTAATAATTAAAAATAACAGCTTTGTAATAAAATAATGACAAAGATCTCTTCAGGACCTTGAAGAAGAGGTTTGAAACTTGATTTGGTCACTTTTTGAATTTCATAATAATAATGTTTACTCGAGTTATTAAGCCTTGAAAATGGCCATTTTCGCATTTTTCAAATTTTTAATCGCATATAACTCGACAACAATCAATTTTAGAAAAAGATGACAAGAAACCTTTTTTGCTCAGAATAAGCCAATTTATCTAAAAAAAAATTTGTTCGAAATGAAAAAATTATTTTTGTGAATTTGTTTAAAAAAAATTGTTTAAACAATTTTTCGACCACGGCACCGCCCGGCACCCTGTGGATATGTTATAAGGACCACTTTTTGAGTAAGTTTGTGCAAAAAAATCTAATCGGAATAATTTCGCTAGCGGGGGCGACGATACTGCCCGGTCTATGTTCTGTTCAAATTGTTATCTCTCAGCACCCATTCTAGACACCGTTAAATAAAGTTATACAATAAAGTTACACCGTTAAATACTCGGAATTTTTAAAATCTTTTAATTAATTCAGTAATTTTTGTTGATTTACTGATCCATATGCTTGTTTGAAATTGACGAAGATAGCGTGGATAGGAATTTTATACTCATGGCATATTCTCTCGTATCATTTGCATCATTTTTTTAATTTATTAGATAAATTAAGGGCATTTGCGCAAAATTTCGCGCCAATGTGTTTTAAAAGCGTTTAAAACATATTGGCGCGAAATTTTGCGCCAATGTGTTTTAAACGCATTCATTTTTTTCGAATCCTAAGAAAACTAATAAGTAGATATTTTTGAAAAATTTAAACGCAGATTGAAAGATTACATTATTACGAAGGGCCGAAAGTCCCTTGAATAACCAAAAAGTTTTTTTTTGAACGAAATATTTGAAATTAAAAATTACACTAAATTTTCTCTTCTTCTTTCACCCCTGTAACTTATTAAAATAAATATTATAGACGTTTTCAAGGACTTTCGGCCCTCGCTAATAATGCAATATTTCATTCTGCGTTTAAATTTTTCAAAAATACTTATTAGTTTTCTGAGGATTCGAAAAAAATTAATGCATTTAAAATACATTGACGCGAAATTTTGCGCATACCCCCTTAAACTGAAAATATATTTATATTATTTCTATATAGGTATACTTAATACAGAAGTAGATTTGTTATAAAAAGTTATTGTACAGTCCCTATACAGCAAATATCCATTTTTGTCCTTATTTATATTTCCCAATCTCCAATTTAATCTGCGACTTGCCGCACATTATCATAACAAATCCTCGAGAAATGTCCTCATTGAAAATAATAAATAAATCATCATCATTATGACTTCGTCCCTTACGAAGTCGCTCTTTAAAAACCTTCCATCGCGGACTGTACCTATTAGAATATGAAAAGAGTCCGCCTCTATACACTCGCTTCGCCCTCTCTCTCTCTAACGACTTCCTCCGTCCTCGTCGCCATACAAAAAACCACCAATTTACAAAATGAAACTCGCCTCCGGTGGCTGAACATTAAACATCAAGCAGGCACTGGAATATAAATTAAAAGCAAGCCATCCACCAATCGGGAGCTTTCTTTTCTAGTGTGCTGTGACCAATGGCGCCTTGGATTTTAAAGGTGTTTGCAATGTTTACCCGTGTGTGTTTAACTTTGCCGTGTCGTGTGGTAAAGTTGTATACATTTACTCACCTGATGAGAATGAACGGTATCTATCGATGTGGGAAATGTATCGATCTTCGTAGTCTCTTATGAGGAGTTTCTTGGTCAGAAAAATGCTGAATTTTACTATAAAATTTATTAGTATTTGTTTGCTACTCTAATGTTTATCTAGCTAAAAATATACACTGCTCTATTTGAACTATGTATTTTAAAATTATCATCTATCTACAGCTCCTCTACTACATTCAGTAAGCGAGCTGTTTAATAAACGTTTACATGTGAGTACAGATTCCAAAAGACTGTAACAATGCAGTAATAGTGTTGTTACACGAAAACAGTTATACCTACTGATTACTAAACTAGAAACTTATAGATCCATCAACTTCTTGACACAAATATGTACAAACTCTTTATGAAAATCTTGACTTCTATCAGCCCAAAGAACAGGCAGGCTTCAGGGCAAGATATGGCACAAAATACGATTTACATACCACAAAGATATTAATTGAAAAATACATCGAATACCACATACCGTTGGTTTTTGCATAATTTGTTATGGAGTTTTTGTTAATAGGAGACTTTTGATTCTGTAGAGTTTATAAAACGGTACGGTACGGGAACCACTAAAGCAAAAGCGAATAATCAAAAACATCAGGATGAGGTTAAGTTCGGTTTCTACACTAATACAAAAAAGTGCTAATTTGGAGAGGGTCTGCTCAATAAGAGAGACTCAAGCATGTAGGTACAGGGTGTTCGTCCATATAGTCTACAAGCTTCGATGTGGGCTGAAATAAATTTTCATCATCAAACTGTTCCCGTTTTTATGGAAGTCATTTTAAATCAATAGGTATTACTATATTGATCGTAGGTATCTTAGAAACTTTTGTTCTTCCAGTTGTCACAGTTGCAGGTCCTGATTTGCGTTACATGCAAGATAATGCAAACCCACATACTACAGCGACTGTAAGAGATTGGTTTTATAATGGAAGATTTGCTTCAACGATGGATTGCTCCTAATCTGCACAATGTGCATACCTACATACTTATTCAGTCATTCATATTACAAGGTCTTCAAGATCTTCTTACACAGAAATGGATCCTATTGCTTCAAAACGAAATTGAAAATTTAGTTATAAGCATGTCAAGGTGGTGTCAAGCTGTATCTAATTAATGCTGCTGGCTTCGTCTTCTTTTTGTGTAGACATGACTCTCTGTCTGTTATTCGATGACCGATGTAGGTACCTCTAGTAAGTTGGCGTTCCATCGTTTTCGTGGTCTTCCTATTGGTGAACCGTCACTCGAACGTCTCTCTGAATCTTATTACTCTATTTTTTGTCATTCGGCTTATGTGGTCGTTCCATTCTACTTTTCTGTTTCTTACCCAGTCCTTGTCCTTTGTGTTCTCCACCTTGCGTCCCTGTCCGATATCTGTACTTCTAGCTCTGTCCCTTAGTGTGTTACTATCGATTTTTCTAAGAGTTTTCTCTGCTGTTTCTAGCATTATTTTAGTCATCTCTGCGTCAGGTCCAGTTTCTGCCGCGTAACGTATGTCCTAAAAGTTTTTGGCACAAAATATATTATTTAATTTTTTTGTTAATGAAGAAAGTTACATATTTAAATACTAACTGGTTATCATAAATTAAAACTCAATTCTTATCAATAAATTATGTGCAGTGGCCTATTCTTATCTACTAGACGAAAATTTCTTCTAATGTCTGTCATGAGGTCCTGGGCGGAATTCAGATAAATTTCTCTTAGTTGTTCGTAAATTCGACTCGGCGCCGTCTTAATCGATCTTCATCTTGGGCTTCTAAGCCTACATGTAGCACTCTAGCTTACAATCCAAGCTGGTTTTTTGCTCTTCTCGCCAATCTCTCTAACTTCTGTGCAGTAAATGCACATGGTTTTCCACATGTTGATACATTCAGCCATAGTATTCCCTGCTCGCACTCCTTTATTGTTCTATAAATGGTTTTGCGTGAATTGTTTTCATTCTGAAATGTTCGACAGATTTCAGTTTTGAGTAGGTACCCGCCCAACTAACATGTAGATGCATTTTCTTATTTATAATTTATACCTACCACTTCTTAAAGCGAAAACTTCAAAATAAATCAATCTTAACTGATAATAGACAAAGTAAACAAGCTTTTGTTTTCAAAGGTTACTAGATATTATTCTGTTTCTGTTAAAATTAAAGCCTATGAATTTTGTGCCAAAACTTTTGGAACATACGTTATGGCGTTATTGGTCTGATGACTATTTGGCAAATTCTGCCTTTCATTTCTTTCCTAATATTTTTATTGTCAAATATTAGATATGCGAAATATTTTAGAGATGCAACCTTGAAACTTTTTGAAAAAAGTACTTACATCAACTTTTTTCAGTGTAAACTTAAATATATTTCAGTAGCAATTTAGTGAGCAATCCGAATTTCTGAATATCAATCGTCACATCCTCTCACGTCCTAAATCTTGATGGAATGCGTCCCTGCACTTAGGTCGAAAAGATTGGATAAGTGTTCACGTTTTTCCCCGAAAAAGAGTAGAGGAAAAATGCTTTTCAAGACATTTTCCGGATCTGACAGTTGAGTAAACACTTTCAACGTGGCCGTTCGGAGACTCTAGATGTTCTTGTGTACACAACAAAAATATGTCAAAGAAAAACTCTGCAAATTTTGATGAAAGAAATAGAGAATTTCTGAATGAATGCCTGATATCAATATGACTGATAATGATCACATCTTAATCGATTCAATGCACGATACAGACATAATGTACTGCAGAAGTTACAGGAGCAAACATAGGCTCAGATCATTTTCTACTGATCTCAAAACTAAGGACTAGATTTTCGACCGTCATGCGTCAGCGCAAAGAAATTAAAATGGCTATAAAGAAATGGAATATGCAAAAGTTGAGAGAAGCAAGAGTTGCAGAACGGTGTTTAGACAATATCACCAACAGGCTAAGGAATCAAAATATAAATGAAGAAGATCACAAATATAAAAGAGTCACAAATATATTGGAACAGAGTAAACGAAGATATTCAAGCAGCAGCAAAAGTTGAAATGGGAAGAGAAACTTGTGGTTAAAATGTCCCTGTTAGTTTTTGATATTTATTGTAAAGTTTGTTAAATTATGAACAATAAAAACAGTCGCTCCCACTATGGTAAACTGATCGACTGCTTCTATTGTTCATAATTTAACAAACTTTACAATAAATATCACAAAACTAACAGCGATTCCCACTATGGTAAACTGAGCGACTGTTTTTATTGTTCATAATTTAACAAACTTTACAATAAATATCACAAAACTAACAGGGACATTTTAACTTCCTGTGGAACTGTCATTTCTCTCATGTCATCATTCAGGATTTCCGCTATCAAAGCCACTTGCTTCCATACAGCCATGATGTGATCAAGTCAAATTAAGCTCAATGGTACCTCGAGCATGAAACATTGGATATTTTAAACAACCATGTTTAAATTCACATCATTTATCTATGTTCCTATGACGGATTAGTTATAAAGGGTTTTTACCCAAATATTTTTTACTTTGGTGGTTAGCATGTTAGATTCAAGTGAGTATAACCTATAACTTTTTAAAATCGTAGTCAAAATTTTAAATACTTTTTTCAGGTTATTATTTTATCAGGTTATACACATTTTAGGAAAACACTGATGATGATCGGTCAACCGATTGAAAACTAGTTCTGTTAATTGTGATGTAGCCCTGTATAGGGATTTTAACAAATATACCTTTTATAAAGGATTTTATGATTTTTTGTAATAAATGGTATACAGCCAACTACAGGAAATTTTTTCCTCGTGGATTGAATAACTAATGTTTACTAGACGAATTAGGACAACTGTAAATAATAACCATACAAAGAGAAGAGAATAAACAAAAGAAAGAAACGAAACCACTTAATTAACGAACTTAAATATATAGAAAACCTTAACAGAGACAAAAAATTCAGAGCATTCTATTAGACGGTTAACATCAACAAAAAAGAATTGAAGACAACTACAAACCAATGCAGAAGTCTGAATGGTGACCTATTAAAAACAAGGAAAGATTGAATCGATCGGTGGAATACTTTGCCTGGGTACTTTGTATAGAGGAATAAAAAGAAAACGTGGAAGACGAAAAAGATAAGGTAAACGTGAACGGCTTATTTCGCTAACTTTTCTATACTTCCAATCCATATTCCTCCATCACAGTCATAGCTGTGCATATTATAATCCATTCCCCATATAAATTAAACAGAATGGGTGAAAATATGTACTTTTTTATGAATATAGAAATATTCACTCAAACTATATTCTTTTCTCATTTTGGCTTATACGAAAAAGATGTAAAAGATAAGGTAAACGTAAACGGCTTATTTCGCTAACTTTTCTTTACTTCCACTCCCTATTCTTCCATCACAGCACAGTCATATATAGCTGTGCATATAATCGATTCCCCATATAAATTAAACAAAATGGGTGAAAAAATATACTTTTTTATGAATCTAGAAATATTCACTCAAACTATATTCTTTTCTTATTTTGGCTTATTACAGATGAGTACAAAAAATGTGAACAAGATGCATATTATCAAGAAGACAAAGTTCTCGATAATTGCAAGAAAAAGCTAACAGAATGTCAACTCTACGTCAACCAAAGCCCAGTAGAAAGAGTGAAACACTACAGCTACCTCGGCACCATCATATTTAAAGAATGGACCAACAAAAGGAGATAAGAGCGAGCACAGGAAAAACTAGATCTAATTTTAATCGAATGAGAACCTTCTTCGAAAGTCACTATCTCTCCCGTAATATAAAAATAAGAATGCTGCGATGTTACGTCTTCTCTCTTCTGTTTTATGGTGTTAAATCGTGGACCTTGAACGACGATAAATATGTGTAAGAGATTGGAAGCATTTGGACTGCCCAATTTACATATGAGGAGGTCTTCAGAAAAATGAAGAAAAACTGAGAGGTACTGAACAGTGTCAAATTTCGAAAGCTACAGTACGCACAACACATTGTGCAAAATAAGTCCAGATATGCCCTTCTACAAATCATCCTGCACAGAAAAATATTTGGAATTTGAGGTCCAGGAAGAAGAAGTACATCCCAATACCTAAAGAGCCTCAGAATTTGGTTCAGCACAATATATGTAATATATTGTTGTGATCTTAATTTTGAAATCTGATGCTGTTCTCAGATGTAATTTATTTTAATTAATTAATTAATAATTATCTCATTAATCAAACAAATCAAATACCAATATAGTGTCAATCTCAGGGCTAAATTATAATATCAATTACTTACTTCCGTGGCTTCAAAATATTTCTCAGTGGATTCCTAATCGGGATAGATAAGAGAGAGTAAAATAATACACACATATGAATTTCAATTAGAAATTATAAAATCGTTTATTTTATCTAAATGGCACTCAATGCTTAATATTTCTTATATCTTATCTTTCTATCTTTATTTAATACAAACTTACAAACATGGGAATCTTATTTCTTTTTGTCTCCAAAGTTATTTTATTTAAAATGAACTATTATGATTTATCAGTGATAAATTGATTTAGGTTTGATGAAAAATTTTTAATAATGATTGTGTGCTTCAATTTTCAATGTGGTATTTACTACATAAACCATACATTCATGTCATAACAAAATAGACTGACCTTTACTGATGATTTGACAATGTCTTCACACAAAACACTATCTTGGGTTGCGATCAAACGACTCGTACCAGCTTCCCAGCAAAGCCTCTGCTCCTTTCTGAAAACTACGCCTCGTACAGCCCTCGTTCCTGCCGTCTCCTGATTCCGTGTTCTACCTTTTTCAAACACTTCAACAAAACCGGGATACTCTAGACTCAAGGAGTTATATACTATCTCGACTCGGCCTAACACTCGTTCCACGATATCTTACTTTTTTAATTTTTAAAAAAACAAACTAACTATACCGGCGTTTCACTTTTTTGTACACTCTTCTCGAAAACCGGCCTTCGCCTTTCGATCGCCAAAAACATTCTGCCACACATCTCTCATCCATTCTCCTACTTCAAAATTACCCTTTCCAGCATTCAAAAATCAACCAATCCCAAGCAACCTTCAATTATCCGTATTTATCAACACAAATTTCCTTTTTCTAAATATCTTAATGGATTTCAAGAAAAATAATATTCCCCATTTCAATTTTACTTTCTACATTAATACAACATTTACAAATTTAATGACCTGTTATCTTATTCACTAAAGTATTAGTTAGCGGTGGTTAATGACCAATCCTTCCGCGAACACTTTCTTTGTACACATCACTCTAACGTATTGTTCTCGCGGTTCGTAAACACTTCTCCGAATCACTCTCTTAAAAGCTACCTAGACATAATTTGTTTTATGCAGGGTGTTTCAAATTTACATGCCCGTGGTCGAGAAAAATAAAAACCTTTATTTTAATTTGACTTTAATTTATATTATAAACTTTTATTTCTTATATCAATTAGGAATATAACAATATATATGTAACAACACCTTTTTTGACCACAAAGACCAACACAAATATACATTCAATAATACCCGTGGACAAAGATCTATGATAGATTATGTTGTAACTAACAGAGATATACATCCATCAAAAATAATTGACGTAAGATGCCTCAACTCAGCAGATGTAGGTAGTGACCACAGCCTAGTATTATGTAAAATTAGAATCACCATGAAATGCTTCACACCTAAGAGAGTGGAACCAACACAAACAAAAATCAAAGTCGAAGGACTAAGTACGGAATCCACGGAGTACTTATATAGAAAAGAATATCAAAGAATATTGCTGATAATGAAATACTAGAAAACGATAACATCGAGGAAAGCTGGGAAAAACTCAAAAGTAACATAATTAACGCAGCAACAGAATCACTTGGAAAGAGGAGAGTAACGAATACCAATATATCAAAAAAGAAAACCCCATGGTTTCGAGAGGAAGTGAAGATAAAATGTGAAGAAAAGAAGAAAGACTTTTTACAATACAGAACACAACAAACACAGCAGGCATACAACCACTATAAAAGAATTAGAAACGAAACAAACACTCTAGTCAGACAAATAAAAAGAGAACACTGGGAGAGTTTCTCAAAAAAGGATGGAACACGACTTCTACGGAACACAAAAGGAAATATGGAGAATGATCAGAGGACAAAGAAAAAAAATGAACGAACTAATAAAAACTAATCACATTCAGAAGAAAACTTGGGCAGACTATTTTCGATCTCTGTTTGCTAAAGATAACGATAACGAACCACCAACACCTGAAGTGACAACAAACGATGAAACAAATATTGAAGAAGCAGAGGTAACGGAAGCATTAAGGAAATTAAAAAATAGAAAATCACCAGTAGAGGACAGAATATCGAATGAACTCCTAAAGTATGGAGAACAAGACCTGACCAAACAATTATTAAAACTAATCCAAAAAATAATAGGACAAAACAGAATACCACAAGAATGGAGATCAAGCATTCTAATACCTCTCTTCAAAAAGGGAGAAAAATCGGACCATGGGCGCCCATACCCATGGGCAGGGGGGGCCGTAGCCCCCCTAGCTTTTCGGGTGCTGTAGACTATATATGGTTATCCAAAGTATACAAAATATAATGTGCAACATCTTCACGTCTGGCCCCCCCTGAAAAAAATTGTATGGGCGCCCGTGAATCGGACTCGGAGAATTACAGGGGAATTAATTTATTAAACACAACACTAAAATTAACGACCAAAGTGATAACAAACAAACTGAATAAAATTATAACATTACCAGAAGAACAACAAGGTTTTAGGTCAGGAAGATCATGCACCGACGCTATATTTATAATGAGGCAGATTCAAGAAAAATCATTAGAATAAAACAAACCGGCATACTTATGTTTCGTGGACCTTAAGAAGGCATTTGACAGGGTAAAATTAAAGGACGTTATCCATTTATTGTACGCAAGAGAGGTACCTCTAGGAATAATTAAAACGATCGAAAATATCTACCAGAACAACACCATAAAAGTAAAAGTAGATGAAGAACTAACTGACCCAATTGAAGCTGGCAATGGGATAGGACAGGGAGATTCCCTGAGTCCTCTGTTGTTCAACCTGAGTTGTTCAAATAATAAAAAAAGTAAGAACAAAAAAAGGATACCAAATGGGAGAAAAACCACTTAAAATGATCTGCTACGCAGACGACGCAATCAGGCGCGTATCTAGAAATTCATAATAGGGGGGTCAGACGTATCGCAAATATTTTATTGTCCAGATTTAGCCATAGGACTCACACTTACTCTAAGGATAAAATTCAGTCATCTCAGATACCTATGGTATCAAAAGAATTGAACTTTGGTTGACAGAAAAAATAATAAATAATAAAAACAACACTTATTGACTAAATGCAATAGGGGGGTCCATGGACCCCTTGACCCCCTCTGTATCCGCGCCTGGACGCAATACTAATCTCTCAAAGTGACGATGATTTACAACGTATGCTGCACAAATTTAATATAACCGCTAGATAATTTAACATGTTAATTTCCCCAAAAAAGACTAAATGCATGGTTATAACAGCAGATCTAATAAGGTGTAAATTAGAGCTGGAGGGTCAAATAATACAACAAGTCATGGAGTTTAAATATTTAGGCATCACACTATGCAGCTACGGAAAGCTCGAAACAGAAGTGGAAGATCAGGTGAATAAAGCAAACAGAGCCGCAGGTTGCCTGAATGAAACAATATGGAGAAATAAACACATCGGAAAAGAAGTGAAAGGCAGAATTTACAAAACAGTCATCAGACCAATAATGACATACGCGGCAGAAACACGACCTGATACAGAAAGGACAAAAAGAATGCTAGAAACAGCAGAGATGAAAACATTGCTAAAAATCGATGGTAAAAAATCGATGGTAAGACGATGTGGGATATAGCTAGAAGTGCAGATATACGAAGGAGATGCAAGGTGGACAACATTAATAACTGGGTGAAAAGCAGAAGAGTAGAATGGAACGACCACATAAGCCGAATGACAACAAATAGAGTAGTAAGGACAGCGAAAGACGGTTCCCCAATAGGAAGACGATCAGTGGGAAGACCACGAAAAAGATGGAATGACAACTTACTGGAGGCACATTGAAAAACAGACAGAGTAATGTCTATATAAAAAGAAGAAGAAGAAGACAATATATGTGCAACCTTTTCTCGCTGCTTCAGACAAGATAAAGATTGTCATGATGATCGCCAACATTCTTCATGGATAGGCGCATCAAGAAAAAGATGAACGAGATGATGAGACACAAGTATAAGCGTTGAGGGTATTGAGTGTACGTGGATTGGGGCATGGTACAAGACGTTCTTCCCTTTCATTTCTTTCTCACAGCCCTTATTTTCCTAGAATGTTTGTAAAATGTTCATCAATTTTTTGGATCCAACTGACATTGACGTTAAAGCCTCCAATTATAATCGTCATTACTCTTCTTGAAATTCTTGATATTTCCTTCTCTAACGTTGAGTAACCTCGTCGATGTGTTCCTTTGAAAACTCGCTTTTCCCGATTTCTTTGTATTTCTTTTTGAATCCTGTATCTATCTTACTATCCATCTGAGATATTTTTCTTGTTTGTCGACCTTATTGAAGTTTGGATTTTGTGGTTCTTCAGGACCATCATAATCACAATATTTAAGCATTTTATATCTGGTCAACCATCCTTTCGATATATTTACTTTTGTTTAATTTTATTTCATTTGTATTGTTGTACTTAATTGTAGTTTTTCATTCGTATTTCTGAACGTTTATACATTTTTTTTTTTGGCAGTGTACGGCTCAAAATTCGTTATATAGAGCAAAGAAGGAAAATCTAAATGATGAGCTATTGTGAAACTCTACAAGTCACAAGCAGGGTATGGCCTTAATCCAATTTATTTTGTCATTGTTAACTTAGAGGAAAAGATGTATGCGTGATGTTGTCGTGCGGTTTTCCCTAGAAACTTCGAAAATTTCACGAGAAATTCGATGAAAATTCTCATATAAGTCGAAAAGCTTGAAGTTGTGAAGGCATTTTTGTGTCGTTTAGAATTCGAGTTACATTATTAACACCTAATGATGTTAACATTTATTTGTACCTTTGCAAAATATTAATATTATTTTACATAAGAAAGACGATATTTATACAATACATTATAATATAGTAATATGGTATTTTTTATCTGTAATTTGTAATAAGTTACAACGACATTTTGAGAGTCTAGTTAGAAGTTAAAAATAGCAATTATTTTTATTTTTCTTACAAGAGCAATTATTGCCGAATCAGAAGATCTTCAGAGACAGCTCTTTCAGTTATTCAAATAAGCCGAAAACTAAATACGAACATTTCTACCAACAAAACTAAATGTATGACCATAGCAAAATATCCGCTCAGATGTAGGTAAGTTAGTGGTTGAGAACAACCCCATCAAAGAGGTGATGAAATTCAGATATCTGGGCATAGAGAAGCACCCACGACCCAGTAAAGGACCTGAGGAGTAGATCAACAAAGCATCTGCATTGTCAGAATGCCTGCGGGAGATAGTTTGGTCAAATCCGTAGATGCGCACATATAGTAAAATTATAATCTACAAGATTTGCATACGACCGATGGCACAGAGTCATGGTGTTGAGTCATGGACTCTTAAACAGAGGAATATTAAAAATCTTGAAAGCTTTGAGATGTGGTGCTACCGCCGTATACTAAGAATAAGTTGGGTGGATAAAATTACAAATGAAGAAGTAATACGCAGAATAAATAACAAGCCAGAAGTTCTACTGAATATAAAAAAGAGAAAACTTGAATACTTAGGCCACCTGATGAGGGGACAAAAGTACACATTCCTACAAAACATAATGCAAGGAAAAATCCAAGGACGAAGAAATCCAGGCCGTAGAAGAATGTCCTGGATGAGAAATTTGAGAGAGTGGTTTGGCTGTACCACTAACGAATTGTTCAAAACAGCAGTAAATATAATTAGAATCGCCCTAATGATATCCAATCTCCGATAGGAGAGGCACTCAAAGAAGAAGAAGAAGATGGCACAGAAGTGCGCGAAGACACCAACAAAACGAAACAGATGCTAAGGGTTGCCGAAATGAAAACCCTCAAGACCAATTGGAAAAAACGAGAAGAGACAGTTTGAGAAATACAAGCATTTGAACAGACTCCCAAAAATTGCTCTAGAAAACAACCCTCCCGGTGCAAAACCCCCGGAAGAACACTTAAAGAGTTAATAGTTGGCATTCTACCTTCCAGGAAATTAACCAGAGGCAGCTTCAGAAAAACAGATCGAAAGATCTCCAAGAAGTAAAAGAAGAAGAAGAAGAAGACTTAAAAATAGTTCTGGTCATTCTAGTAACAAAAAGTAAAAACAAAACAATAAACAGTAAATGACAAAACTGTAAATAACAAAAAAATATTATAAAATGTATATTTAGTAAAAAGAAAACCTTTTCGGGCTACGGCACAGAATGTTTTCGGAATGACAATTCCATCTTCAGTGCTGCTTACAAAGTATAAATTGTTAAAGCCACCAAAATATATGGGTCAAAACCATTTAAATGGTATAAAATTGATACTATATTACATTGTTGTAGATTATTATAAATGATGTTTGAACTAAGGAGGTAGGTGCAAAATCTTGGTCCAATGCTATTTAAATGCATTCATTTTTTTCGAATCCTGAAAAAACTAATAAGTATTTTTGAAAAATTTAAACGCAGAATGAAAGATTACATTATTACCGAGGGTCAAAAGTCCCTGAAAACTTCTACAATGTTTATTTTAATAAGTTACAGGGGTGAAAGAACAGAGAAAATTTAGTGTGATTTTTAATTTCAAATATTTTATTCAAAAGAAACTGTTTGTTTATTGTAAGGGACTTTTGGCCCTCGGACTCTTTTCTCGGATTTATCTTTAAGAGAATGTTGTATAATAATATGTTTTATGGGAATCTGGCGATAGATAAGAATTCCTGAGTCCTCTATTGTTTAACGTGATCATGGATGAAATAATAAAAAAGTTAAAACTAAAAAATAATCCAAATGGAAAAAAATAATCTGCTATGCAGACGACGCGATACTGATCTCTCAAAGAGAAGATACCAAACCAATATGTAGGTTGCCTGAATGAAACAATATCATCATCATCATTTTTGGCTTTTACAACTCTTCGTGAGTCTTTGCCGCGTTTACTATTGCCTTCCATTGGTTCCGATCCTTTGCTAGATACTATTTTCCATGATCTCACTTTGATCTTCTGCAGGTCTTCTCTGACTGGATCTTTCCACCTTTTTCTAGGCCGTCCTGCCGATCTTCTACGGCCTGGTCTTTCCCAAAACACATTGCTAATCAGTCTGTCGTCATCACTCCGTACCACGTGGCCCGCCCATCTTAGTCTATTGGATTTTATGCATCTCACGATGTTTCTCTGTCCGAACAGAGTCTCTAATTTGTTGTTGTATCTGCTCCTCAGGGGCGTAACAGAGGCCCCCGCAGCGTGAAGCTTGCGGGGGGCCCCGATCGAGCAAGGGCCCCATCCTGTCGTCTGATAATATGTAAAAATCTGTTATAGGTACCTATATGATTTTACTTTGTGTACGTTTAGTATTTCGATACAATTATCCAGAGGCGTAACAGAGGCCCCCGCAGCATGAAGCTTAGCCCAATATGTCAAAGGCCCCATCTTGTTTTCTAATATATGTAAAAATGTGTTGTTATATTATTTGGATACATAAGTTTTTTAAGCAGTGCAGTATTGAAAATAAAGTTGTCTATCCGAATTAATAAAATTGTAGATATATTCGCAGCTAGTAGATAGTGCATGAAGAAAGTTGTTCATCTCTTAGAATAATACTAATGTAATCATTTAGTAATTTTTGTTCTATTTTATTCTATACCAATAAAGATGAAAAATGTCAGTCGTCATAAATAATGCATGAATACACCAATAGCTCAGTAAATGACAGTTTTGGAGTGAAATTATCAGCGTCACGAAGGACGTATTTGCTTGACAATTTGGATTTAGGTTCTAGTTACACTCCACTTCAAAGTTGTATTTATGCCGTTGGTTGTTTTTAGTTCGGGGGTTGACACCCCTCCTTGGGGTGAAAAACATACGTTTAAAATAAGTCCGGAAATGTGTAAATTGACTAAATATAAGCAACTTTTGTTCTATAGAGTTTCTTTTAATACTTTTCAAGTCATTTGCGCTGCGAGTGAAAATGGTTATTTTTCAACAAAAAAACAACGTTTTCAGACGGGTTTTTCGCAAATAACTCAAAAATAAGTATTTATCGAATTAAATATTAGATTTCGAAAAAATATTTGTAGCAAAAATATAGCTTATAAGATACAAAAAAATGATGTACCTACTTATTGACACACCTCGACACATAGTATATCCAGCTCGAGCACCTGTTCCTTCTGTTTTTCTTTTGATACACGTTTTTTCAAGACAAGAATATAAAAACTGTCTTTTTTTATCTACAGTTGTCTCATGATTCCAAAATTGTCGGTGAATTTGTGCTCTCTGAGGCACAGACTTGCCAAATTTTAAAAGATTGTGGACTTAATGCTTTGCTTGAATTGCATTATGTGTTACATAATACTTTTTGTTGGACATAATATGGTTTTGCTACTGTTTTGCTCTAAGCTCTATGTGGACTTAATACTGTTCATAAAAGGCAATTTTGGTCAATTCCAGTGGAAACAGCGAATAAGACACACCAATGAATAGAGCGGAAAATTTTAATCCCAGTGAACCAAAAAAGTAGCAAACTAAAAATATCGGAAAAGAAATGAAAGGTAGAATTTCGATCTACCTGGCACAGAGAGGACAGAAAGAATGCTAGAAACAGCAGAGATGAAAACCCTTAGAAAAATCGATGGTTAGACACTATGGAGCTAGAGCTAGAGCTAGAAGTAGAAATATACGAGGGAGATGCAAGATGGAGGAAAACGATAGAACGACAACTTACTGGAGACAGATTAAAAACAGAGTGTTATGTCTACATATAAAGAAGACGAAGAAGTAGCTATCTAATCTAACTTTACCATTCGTCTATTCTATTGCCATTCTAGTACCTATACATTTTCTAGTAATATTTTTAATGAGTAACTGTTTTTTTCCAATTTTTTTACCACAATAAAATAAATAATACGCAATCAAAGTTGGAGTGACAAATTCATATTTGCAAAGCTACCTTAAAGATAACAATAAGTTAGTAAACATATCTACAGATACAATCAAACCCCAGCCCATCGACATTATTAAGAAAAGCACGTATTACATAATAATGAAAGCCTTCCCTTGGTTCGAACATCAAAAGCTTCTTCCAACAAAAGCTATCGTATGAAATCTCACCTATTGAAAAATCAAATCTATTTCAGTCGAAACCTGCAAATGCTGTCTTTAGGTTTTATCGGAAATGAGATCTGACATTTGTGTACATATATAACACATACAAAACGTGGTGTGTTTGTGACTCAAAAAATCTCTACTTACTACCCCCACACTACATGCACGTTCCGATATATTTTTTCCAAAGGAAAAGTATAAACAAATTACAGTGTAAATTATTATTTTATTATTACTTTTATTATTTATTTTATTTATATTTATTATTACAGTGTTTACATAAATGTGTAAACATATTACAAAAGAGTAAGAGTACATTATTGGTAAGATTTTTTTACATCCTTTTTATTGCGATTTATTTTAGAAAAAGTTAGAACTAAAAAATAATACCATATGGAAGAAAAATAAATTGCTATGCAGATGACGCAATACTAATCTCTCAATGAGAAGATACCAAACCAATCCGTTGGTTGCCTGAATGAAACAATATCACCATCATCATCTTCTTTGGCTGTTACAACTCTTCGTGAGTCTTTGCCGCTTTTACTATTGTCTTCCATTGGTTCCAATCCTGTGCTACTATTTCCCATGGTCTCACTTCCTTCTTCTCCAAATCTTCTCTGACTGCATATGCATATTTCCATCTTTTTCTAGGCCGTCCTGCAGATGTTCTGCCGTCTGGTCTTTCCCAAAACAATTGCTAATCAGTCTGTCACTCCGTACCACTTGGCGTGCCCATCTTAGTCTATTGGCTTTTATGTATCTCTTGATGTTTCTCTGTCCGAAGGGAGTCTCTAATTCCATGTTGTATCTGGTCCTCCATACATTTATCACACTGTCCCTGCAAGGACAATATATAACTCGTAGGATTTTGCGTATCCATACTAAGAGTTTATGGAATTCTTTCTTTCTCAATGTCCATGTTTCACTTCCGTATGTCACTGCTGGTCGTATTATGGTTTTCTACATTTATATATAAGCAGTGGAGTTCCTATCAGAGGCGGCTCTAGCCCATGTAGCGCCCGTGTGCAGTCGATGCCCTGGCGCCCTTTGGTAGACGCGCAGTCAAAATGGAATAGTCGATAGATACATACCTAGTACTAGTACATAATGTATTAAAGGGTATTAGGTACGCTTAAAAATATTTTATTAAAAATGAACTTTTTTATCTATGAGGTAACGTTGAAAATTGATTGAGGAAATTTGACAGGTTTGAGTACACGAGTAAATGGTACTTTTAGGAAGGAATTGGTTAAATGAATAAAAAAGAACAACTTTGTGAATACTTAAAAATAATAATAATAATTTATTAACGAATTATTACAGGACGCACATACTAGAACATATAATTATAAAAAAGATACTATTCGTACTTTTGCATTAGCAAAATCTTGAATAAAATCACTTCAATTTTTTTTTCAAGTTCAATTATTCTTAATTTAGAAAATGATCTTTCACTGTGCGCTACTGTCACTGGAAATGTGAGGTAAATTCTAAGAGTAGTGAACAAATTTGGGAACACTGAAAGTAATTTATTTGTATACAAGTTATTTATTTTATTTACTTGTATACAAGTAATTTAAAATATCCTAAGGTGTAGTAGAATCACGTAGAATCATCAATAAATATTGGTAATATTTCTATTTCATTAAATAGCTTAAAAATCTATCTACGTCTGAAGAGCTAACATGACACAATTTATTTTCTAAATTAGAACAATATGCTCTTTTTGTATCGAATTTTAAATCCTTCCAGTGCTTTAATTTTTGAAGGAACGTAAAAATGTCATTAGTTTGCTATAAAAGTTCGAAGTGTTCGTCAAATTTAGTAATTGCGATATCTAATAGGTAACAGTAAAAGTTTATATTAAATATTTTCGCGTCAGTTACTGGTTCATCTTCCGCCTCATAATTAAAAAATTTTCTACGAGCACGAGGGCGGGCAGGTGTGAAAAATTCTGCTGTTGGCTCGACTTCTTCTGCTACAGTTTTCGCAGTATTAATGAACTCCTCAAAAGCATACTCTTTGCGTAATTCAGACAAACTTATTTTTGCATGATCAGCCATTTTTATGGCTTCTAACAATACGACATCTGACTTTTGAAGAGCCTTGCTAACTATATTTATCTTGTTTAAAATTTCAAACCAAATAAGGAAAGATTAGATGAATTTAAATGACTTAATTTTTGCCAATATTGAATTTGCCTTATTTCTTAACTCTGCATCTTTGGTGTTATCGGAATATAATATGCTAAAAAAGGCATCATACACTTTTCCCAGATTAAAACGGAGAGCTTTTACTGCTAAGTGCCAAAGTAATTTTTCATTAATCGATTTAAAGCATATTTTATGTTAAAACAAATTAAAGGACCCGCTCGTTGGCGCTTGGCGCCCCCAACATCCCGGCGCCCGTGTGCACCGCACACCCTGCACAATAGGTAAAGCCGCCTCTGGTTCCTATGATCTCCTCCGCATCCACATTTCGCTCGCCATTGTTTTCTATCCACCCATTCGTTTTCTTCAATAGCTCTATCTGCCATAGACTGTTCTATGCCTTTCTTCCATGTTTCTGTGGGCCTTCCCCTTCTTCTTCTATTCATGGGTGTGTAATTTAATGCTCTTTTTTCCATCTTTCCTCTGACATCCTCATAACATGACCATACCATAGCAATTTCTTTGTTTCTATATGGTCAACCGTGGAATATACACTCTTTGTCCGTCGTCTTATTTCCTCATTTGGTACGTGTTCTAATCTAGATACCAGAATGCTCTACATAAGTAATCCATCTCCGCTGCTTCTATATTTTTTCTTTCTTTCCTGTGAGTTGCCAACACTGCTCCATAAGTTATAATAGGTTCCACAATTGTTCTGTAGATTGTTAATTTTGTGTCCAGATTCACCTTGTTAGACCATAGTAGACCATTTAAAATACGAGTTGCTTTATTTTTTGCTGTATCCTATGCTGTATGTGTCTTTTTGTAGTTCCTTCTTCTGATATTATGCTTCCTAAATATCTATATTCCTTACATTTTCTTATACTTCTTAACTCTAGTTCCGGATCTTCGGTTTCCTCTCCTATTCTCAAATATTCCGTTTTCTCCATGTTCATACATAGTCCCCATTTTTCATATTCGATCTGTAACTTTCTTAGCATATAATCCATATAATGTTCATCGTTGGCCAGAATTACTTGGTCATCAGCAAAAAACAAAGTTTTTAAGCAGTTTTCTTCAAGCATTATTCCTATCCCAGCAACTGTTTCCCTCCATTGCTCCAGAGCTTTCTAGATGTATATTTTAAATAATGTTGCCGATACTCAGCACCCTTGCCTTTACCCTTTTGTAACAGGGAATGGTTTCGACATAGATTTTCCCTGTCTAATACAGCTTTTCTGGTTTTGATACATATTTTGAATTGCTCGCACATATGCTTCACTTATTCCTATCGTCGTCAAAATTTCAAAGAGTTTCTTTAATGGTACCGTGTCGTAGGTTTTTTCCAGATCAATAAATGTTAGGTGAGTAGACAGATTCCTTGCTTTTCTTTTCTCTATTACTTGTTGCATCACGAATATGTTATCTGCGCACGATCTACCGGAGCGGAAACCACTTTGTTCTTCCATGTCCTGAATTTCTAATTCCACCCTTTTCTTTAATACTTGGCCATACAACCTCCCCATTGCACTGGTTATACTTATACCTCTGTAGTTTTTGCACAACGTCTTGTCTCCTTTTTTGTAAATCGAGCTAATGTGTGCACAATTCCAGTCTTCTGGTATTTTTGCTCCCTTCAACATGCATTTGTTGAAGAGTTCCGTCATTATTTCGCGCAGTATGTCTGGTCCATATTTTATCAGTTCGATGAGGATATTTCCAGGCCCTGATGCTTTCCCATTTTTTGATTCTAATAAGGCTTCTTTTATTTTTTTTTTGTAGTTACATTTGTTTTGTACATTTGTGTTTACTTAAAATAAACAATAAATGTGAGTGTAACATACTAAATGGTTAGTGACATAGTCAGTGTCAGTGTTGACCCAGTGGTGAATACCTAAAAGAGTAGGTACAATAATAATAATCGTACCTATTAATTTTGTATTTTAGTTTAGTTTCTAGTGCTGAGGTCAAGAGTGTCTGCTCTTCTTAGTCTTCTGCTCTGTAGGGTGTCAGGAGATTAGTGACCAATATGTTTGGGTGATCCTACAGTCTCTTTTGGTACTTGGAACACAGAGAAATAATTTCTTCTTTGACGTTGTGAACTTGGGAATTCCTATTGCTGGAAATGTTCCAAGGAGGTTTGCAGAGTTGCCTTAGAACTTTTGATTGAAAGAGCTGAATCTTGTGTAGGTTTGTCTCGCTGACAGTTTACCAGATTTAGATGCCATACGTCCAGATTGATTTCAGTACACATTTTTACAGGAGCAGTTTTCGGCCTAGATTTAGGCATCATTTTTTATTCATGAACCAGTACGTCTTTCTGTATATGAGTCCCAGTTGCAGTCTTTTGTTTGGGGTGCAATTTAAGGCCATGTTGAAAAATAATCCATTGCGACCATTAAGTACTCTTTCTTCTCTTTGTCATCGAAAGTGGACCGAGAATATCCACTATAAGTCGTTGAATAGACTCTTCATATAGATATTGTACCATTTTACCAAGACTTTTGGTACTAGGGTCTGTCCTACGGTTACATAAATCGCATTTCTTATATCGATCTTCTCCGTGTGATCTCAGCGACAATTGATTGTCTCGCACTCTGGCCAGCGTTTTTTGTGACTCCAAAGTGTTCTTCACAAATGCTGCTATGAAGTTCTTGCAATACCCTTTTAGGAAGTGATTTTGGCAATACCACTTATTGAACTCTACGTACTCCATCGGGACTTTCCCACTTTCGATATAATAAGTCCATTGGAAAGATACAGAGATTCCCATTGAGCGCAGCACGCCCTTATAGTTCCATTATCCACTGAAATTTGGTAATTTCCTAGCAAATAGGTCTTACTCCATTTTTAAGCCATTCTCGTATGACTTTTAAGTCATTACCTTTCTTTTGACCCTTTGACCTATCCTTCAAATAAGCAACTTCAGATTCCAGGGTATCCTGGGATTCTGTAGTCAGTTGTGGAAATCGATTTCTTAGAGACAGATATATCTACTAGTATTAGTAGTGACATATATATCTACTAGATATATAAATGTCTCTACTAATAGAGACATATATAATCTTAGAGATATATATATCTACTAGTGTACTCGCACTGGATAAGCTTATAAAATCAAAAATTTTACAAGAAGTTCCAAGATCAAAATCTATAAATCCATCGTCAGACCTGTACTAACATATGGTTTCGAAACGTGGACCATGGCCAAATCAAACGAAGAAAAGCCCAGAGGTCTTGAACGAAAAATACTTAGAAAAATTTTCGGACCTCACCACGACATCACGACAAACCAGTATAGGATCAGAACCAACTTCGAATTAAAAGAACTCTACAATGACACCAA
Organism: Diabrotica virgifera virgifera; assembly: GCF_917563875.1. Lineage (NCBI taxonomy): Eukaryota > Metazoa > Arthropoda > Insecta > Coleoptera > Chrysomelidae > Diabrotica > Diabrotica virgifera. The sequence continues at coordinate 16,620,714 of NC_065445.1, read as the reverse complement.
TATTGTCCAAGAAATTAAATCACAGCGACTAAGATGAGCAGGCCACGTGCACAGACTTCATAACGAGAGACTTGTAAGACTGGTATGGGAGGAGATTCCTACAGGCAAAAGACCACTCGGACGTCCCAGAATGCGATGGAGAGATAACATCCAAGCAGATCTCCGGAAAAAGAACATTCCATTTGACCCTAGGTTGATGGAAGACCGAACAAATTGGAAGAAAGTTGTACAGTCAGCCAGGACCAACCCAGGGTTGTAGCGCTACGTGATGATGATGATGATTTCTAGTAGGACTATGTGACGGTCTTCTGGATATAGATCTAGGCAATCTTCTGACCTCATTCTTGGAATCTTTCTTGCTTGGGAACGACTTCTGCAATTGTTTTTTTATTTCTTTTAGTCAAGAATACGACAACAATAGGGCTTTTCATCGACTCTCATTCGTTTCGAGCTTCTATCATATGTTGTATAATCTGTGAACCTATACATATTAATATTATACACAGATTATACAACATATGTTGAGCGACCTCTAAAAAATTTTGTTTGAGGGCTGAAACTTTCAGGATCTTATTTTTTCATCACAAGAAAGTGAATGAATAATTGGGCAAAAGAATAAAATATTGATTTATTTTGAACCACTCTAAAAAATATGTTCCTCGTTCATATGCCTAACATTATTTATACAATCACATTTAAAGTGAATAAATCGTCCGTTCTGATTAATAATTATAATTCGAATATTACAGCACTTAACTACACCACTGGTTGAAACACTCTTCGATCCCACAATCACGTCTCATTACAGTAATTGACGAGGAAGATGGCGTGACTGTTTTGACAGAATGATAAATCAGATTGATCAGATTGTATTTCACTGATTTGAATCCGAACGATTTTGCTTTTGTGTTGGAATAGAAATAAAGGGGTAGGTATACCTATTCTCTTCTTCGATTCTTCGTTTTAATAATTCTCTTTTCAACGGAATTAGATGCCACCGGTTTAATTTCTATGAGTGGATTCGATTGTGTTAAGGAAGAAAGGAGACTTTTTTTACTTATTTTTTATTTATCCAATTTAGGACATCTTCCTGAAAGCGATGAAGTATGTGGGAGGGGGGTTAATAAAAATAATAACACTTTTATAAAAAAGAACTTTTTTATAATAAAACGTTTTTTTGATGAGGTTCAAAACATCTAAAAAATCGGGGTTTTTGCACAAATTGTTAATAATTAAAAAACGGCTCCGAACTTTTGGCAGGAAACAGGTACCTCGGTCATCATCATTCTCTTTGCCATATCCCTATGCGGGGTCGACTTCCCTAATTGCATTTCTCCACACAATTCTATCTTGGGTCATATCAATGTTAATTCCCTTTACCAACATGTCCTGCCTTATCGTCTCCCGTCCCCAGGTCTTCTTTGGTCTTCCTCTCCTACTCCTTCCAGGAATCTGCACTTCAGCTATTCTTCGTATTGGGTGATTAACGTCTCGACGTTGAACATGACCAAACCATCTTAACCTATGCTCTCTCATTTTGGCATCAATTGGTGCCACATCTAGACTTCCCCTAATACTCATTTCTAATTTTATCCTTCTTTGTCACTCCACTCATCCATCTAAGCATTCTCATTTCCGCCACATGCATTCGTTGTTCCTCTTTCTTTTGTACTGCCCAACATTCAGTTCCGTACATCATAGCTGGTCTTATGGTTGTTTTATAGAATTTTTCCTTCAGCTTAATTGGAATTTTTCTGTCACACAACACACCACTCGCTTCTTTCCCCTTCATCCATCCAGCCCTAATTCTACTGCATGCATCTCTATCTATCTCTCCGTTACTCTGTAATACCGATCCTAGGTACTTAAAACTATTGCTTTTCACAATCATTTCACCATCCAAAGATACCATTTTATCTGTAGTAACTCCATCTTTAAATGAATATTCCAAATAGGTACTCTGTTTTTGTCCTACTAAGTTTTAAACTTTTTCCTCCAGAGCTTGTCTCCACTGTTCCAGTTTTTGTTCTAAGTCTCTTTCACTATTTCCTATTAACACTACATCATCAGCATACATTAGGCACCATGGAATACTACCCTGTAGTTTCGCTGTTATCTGGTCCAAAACTAATGAGAATAGATAAGGACTAAGCACCGAGCCTTGGTGCAATCCTACTTTCACCTGAAATTTATCAGTCTCTCCCACACCTGTACTAACACTAGTCGTTACTTCCTCATACATATCTCTCACAATTTTTACATATTCGCCAGGGACTCCTTTCTTATTGAGTGACCACTACAGAATCTCTCGAGGAACTCTATCATATGCTTTCTCAAGATTAATGAATACCATATGAACGTTGGTCTCTTTATTCCTGTATTTTTCCATCAGTTGCCTTACAATGAAAATTGCATCTGTTGTTGATCTGCCCTGCATAAAGCCAAATTGATTATCGGATATTTCGGTTTCTTCACGCATCCGTCTATCAATTACTCTCTCCCATATTTTCATGGTGTGGCTAAGTAGTTTTATAACCCTGTAATTTGTACATTTTTGTATGTCTTTGTTTTTGTAGACAGGTACTAATGTACTGCTTCTCCATTCGTCTGGTATTTGTCCAACTTCCATAATTCTATTAAATAGACCTGCTAGCCCACTTATTCCTGTCTCCCCCAATGCTCTCCATAGTTCCCCAGGAATGTCATCTGGTCCGACTGCTTTTCCTTTCTTTATTTTTTGAAGCGCTTGAGCCACTTCCCCGTTTGTTATTCTGGTAACCATTGCTGTCACTGTCTCCGTTAACTCCACAGGCCGTCTGTCAAATTCTTCATTTAATAAACTGTCAAAATATTTTCTCCATCTCTTTTTGACATCCTTTTCGTGAATTAGTATTTTATTATTTTCATCTCGGATACATCTAATCTGATTAAAATCTCTTGCTTTCTTTGCTCTCTGTTTGGCTATTTTATATATCTTTGCTTCTACACCAGTAAGGATCTGTTATTAGGTGGATGTGAGAGGTGGCATTCAGATTTTTGCGGATAAAGTTAGGTGATAACTTCGTTAATAATAATTGATTTATGCTCCTTCTGAAATATGCCCGGAACATTAATAAAAAAAATAAAATATTTAAAAATTTCAAAAAATTTCGTTTTTTTCTACTTTTTTTGCTTATAACTTTCAAAAGATTCATTTTGGAACAAAATCGTATAGGAATGAAACAAAGATAATTAAATTTTCTATCAGATACGATTGGCTAAAAATGTCTTAATTTATCACCCTTGCTACAAAATAGCAATAAATATAAAATAAGGGGGCAAAACAAGCATGTCTTTATTCAATGATTTTTCATCACTTAGGTTACACTTGGAACCTTCCTAATTCGCTTAGCAAATTTTTGTAATGTTATAAAACCGTACACCAAATTTCATTAAAATTGACTTACCTACTAGATTTTGAATAATAATTTTGCAATCTAAACTTTTTTTAAAAAATTAAAATTTTTTAAAATCTTACACAACAAAAACGAGAACATACAAAGATTTGTCATTTTTTTACATATAAAGAAGCACTCCGCCTATCTAATGCACTTTACAGAATTGAAATCGGATTGTTTAAGCAGCCTCAGCAATATTTTAAAGTTATAAACAATTTTTTGGCTTATAAACAAATTAGTCCTGTGGCCAGGAGGGGGTGCTACGGGCTCCTTTATTTAGATGGACTTACCCAAAAGTTTTATGTATTTTTTGACCCGTGGAACACGATTTTTTTGGGTAACAGTTGATCCGGATGTCGATAAGATTGTTATAAACAAAGAACTTGAGGAATTACATAACATCGATTTTTCGCAAAATAAAACATTTTTTTGTATTTCTTGGGTAATTCTAAGCAAAAAAGGTTCTTACAAGTTTTTTCGTAGGATGCATGTTTTCGAGACAAACGCAGTGGAACTTTCAAAAATTCTAAAAATTGCAATTTTTGAACGCGAATAACTTTTAATTAAAAAATAAAATAGTAATTCTGCTGACAGCATTTAAAAGTTTAAGTCAAATTATACCGGTTTTAATTATTTGCATTGCTAAAAATTAATTTTTTTATTATTAAAAGATATTTGTTTATAAGCCAAAAAATTGTTTATAAGTTTAAAACATTGCTGAGGTCTCTTAAATAATCCGATTTTAATTCTGTAAAGTGTATTAGATAGGTAGAGCATATCTTTATATGTAAAAAAAATAGACAACTTCTAAATGGTCTACTTTTTGTTCAGAAATATTTTAAAAAATTTGAACTTTTTTAAAAACATTTAGATTGTAAATTTATTATGCAAAATCTATTAGGTCGATTTTAATGAAATTTGGTACACGGTTTAAGTATGTTACAAATAATTTCCTAAGTGAATTACTAAGGTGCTAAGTGCCACCAAAGTGGTTAAAAACATTGAATAACAACAGGCGTATTTTGCCCCCTTATTTTGTATTTATTGCTATATTGCAGAAAAGGTAATACGTTAAGACATTTTTGACCAGTCGTATATCATACAGAATTCAATTATCTTTATTTTATTCCTCGACGACTTTGTTCCAAAACGAATCGTTTTAAAGTTATAAGCAAAGAAAGCAGAAAAAATCGACGTTTTTCGAAATTTTTAAATAATTTAATTTTTTTATTAATGTTCCGGGCATATTTGAGAAGGAGCATAAGTCAATTATTATTACTGAAGGTGTCATCTAACTTTATCTACAAAAATCCGAATGCCACCTTTCACATCCAAAAATAGACGTTTTTTCACTTTTCACAGATCCTTACTGGTCTATTCGATTTCCCTGGTATCAAATTGATCGTATAGGTTTGATTACGCTTTTGCTTTAGCTTTTGGTACTGCTACTTTCGCTTCCTTTTTGGCGACCATATAGTTTTGGAGATCTATGTCCGATCTGGTTTCTTGCCACTTTTTATATAATTTTCTCTTCTCTTTTATTTTCCCTTGTACTTCATTTGACCACCACCAAGTCTCTTTATCCTCAAACTTCATTCCTGACGTTTTCCCAAGTATTTCAATAGCCGTCTCTCCAATAATATTGGCCATTTTTCTCCAAATTGTGTTAGGGCTTCCTTTCATGTTCCAACATATTTTTTCTACTACTCTTTCCCTGAATAGACCTTCTTTCTCATCTTTTAGTATCCACCACTTGATTTTTTGTGGTCCCCTCCGATATTTTTGTTTAGTTTCGCTTTTTACTTCGGTACACACTTTTACTCTGGTACTTTCGGTTCGGATACAGGTACCTAGGTATTCTTTCTATAGTTTTACAATAACTAAAAAGTTGTCAGATACCTGGATTATACAAAGTCCTGAGAAAAATATTACTTCCCTGGACTAATAAGCACCTTCGTGATGGTTAAACAGCGATTTGATCCTGTGCAAAAATTATAAACGTAATTCGCTAATTTCACACCAATAAAACCAGCCGTTCCAGCACCGGAAAAACAGAATAGGCACCGTCTTTTTTCCCTTTTTTGTTGTTGAATTATGTTGAATTATCTAGTTACCCACGGTGCACAAACAACAAAAAGTTCCCACCCACATCTTTCTAAATAATATGCATTAAACAAATGACCGGAAAGCGACGTGATTGGTCTGAAAGGAACTTATTATTTATGCATTCATTTTTACAAACTAAATACATCCTTTCGCCCCATTCTATTCACCAGTCCGAATAATTCGCAAGCATTTAAAATGGCTTCTAATTGCATAATGCCTATGTGTTAGGTACATAAAAGTATTTTATAAACATTTAACATGGTCGTACCCTCATAATTTAAAGAAGAGGGATGCAACTTTTATAAATACAGTAGAACGTCGATAATCCGGACGTCAAAAATCCGGACCGTCAATAATCCGGATTTGTATCTAGCAAAACTATCCGATTCTTTTGAAATAAATTAAGAACTTCGCTGCGAAAAACGAACCTCTACCGCAGTTCAAAAATATTTTACACATTTTTTTAAAAGCCCAAATAATGTCTGATGTGTTTACCGTACGCATGGTGCTATTGTGCTATTATAAATTAATTACAATACAGTGTTTAAACATAAAAAAATGTTTTGATTAATTTCATCTCTAGACACTTTACTGTACAAGAGAAAACATAAAATTTTAAAACGTTTATTGTACTTTAATGTATATACTGGCTTTTTTTTTAGGTAATTTCGATAATCCGGATAATTTGATAATCCGGATGGGGTCCGGTCGCAATAGGGAACTTGTATAAAATTTAAAATTGGAAAAAAATGTTATAAATCACAACAGAACATAATTTAAAACATGTATCAATGATAAAAAAGTTTTGTTTGTCTTTCGTTTTCCCCTAAAGACGATTAAAAATTTAAATTATTCCAGCCAGCAAAAACGCGTCGTGACGTCATATGGTTTTGCATTAACATTTTACACAAAAAGTAAACAAAATTAATTAGACATTATAAACGTCAGTAAAAAATACAGTTATGTGACGTTAAAAGTGTTTTTGTTCGTTTGAACTATTCATAGAAAATTTTTACTTTTACAAAATGGTTTTATTTTCAATAGTAAACCTTCTTTTCTTTCCTTCAAAAACTGTATCAAACTCCAATCTCAACAAACTGGTATATATTATTACAACGACATACGATAAATGCCATTAGAATATAAATATTTTTCCTTTATTACCCTACGACAAGCTGGCCAAATACCCAAGTAGGTGGAGGCCAATAAACTAAAGAAGGAAAAGAAGAATATACCTAAATATAACGCTGTGTCTAGGTACATGTACACGCTAACGTGTGCGCAAATAAAAAAGTTAGTGTCAGAGTGTTGGAATTTGTTTAATTGCGTTGTGTTTATACTTTAATTTAAATATTGATTAGTAAAGAGATTTCTTATTTTTTATTTGTTTAGTGTTTGTTTTTAAATTAACTATGCAGTGTGGACAATTATTTAGTTGTTTTAATGAGTTTAACAACATTTTAAAACAGTATGAAAAAGTTAAGAGACTATAAATTAATATATATTTTTTTAGTTATAAGTGAAATGCAGTATTTAGTATTACAATATAGTACAATATGTTACAATTTAGTATATACAATATTTAGTATTACCGTCCAAAATTAAAATAAAAGGGAGACCTAAAGCTTTCACAATAATAATTAACTAGTTATAAAGCTATTTTCCTTCTGGCATTTTTGTAATCAACTATTCTAAATGGGAACTAAGCCACAATTTAACTAATAAAATGATGTTATTAACGTTTCAACGTCTAAATCGGACGTCGTTGTCAAAATACAAAATATTATTAAATTAAACAAAAATGTTCTTGCTTAGTAAAAAAATTTTTCGAATAATTTATTTAATCTGACTAATTTTTGTATTTTGTCAATGACATCCGATTTGGACGTCGAAACGTTAATAAAATTTTTTTTTAGTTAAATTGTGGCTCATTTCCCATTTAAAATAGTTGATTATAATAATTAACTTACGTATAAAAATTATTTTAGCAATATTTTGTAGGTACAGCCGGTTCCTAAAAAAACTGATACGACTCTTAGTAAGATTTGATCATGTTGAGCAGTGTATTTGATTGATCTGACATTATATTTATTATGACAGACAAATAATAAAACAAACAAACAACAAACAACTGATTACATATTATGTTAATTCATAAATTGTACTAATTATTAAGGTCTAAATGTTTATATTATTTTGAATTCCTATATTTTATAAAGAACATATAAATGATAGTTTTTACATCAAATAGATCACATAATTATTGTAAACATGGATTATACAACAAAACAAATTAATATTCAATTCAGCCCTGTAACTTATTAAAATAAATATTATAGAAGTTTTCAGGGACTTTCAGCCCTCGATAATAATGTAGTCTTTCATTTTGAGTTTAAATTTTTCAAAAATATTTATTAGTTTTCTCCGGATTCGAAAAAAAATTAATACAATTAAAATACATTGAGAATTTTGACATGCGTCACAATTTTGCATTAACTCAATGTAAAATTCTAAACTGTTGAATTCCAGCTTCCCTAATTATTTGACATCAAATGACATTAGAAACTATTTGTAGAGGATTGAAATCTGTATTGAAAACAATTGTTAAAATTGGTCTACGTAATTAAACATATTCCAAAATTTTGTAAAAATGTAATACATTTCAGTTTTCAGCCCAAACTTAGGCCACACACAATGCAATATGTTCACATTTTTGAACTGTCAATATTTTTATTTTATCATCTATTGTTTAAAAACAATACAGTTGATAAGATACCCTCAGTTGCGAAGAAATTATTAATAATAAAGATTAATAATAAAGTCTAATAACCGTGGAACAGAATAATATATCTGACAAATTTTAAGATTTGGCAGTGACATTGACAGTATGTAAATATTAAGTATCTATCCTTCAAAATACACTGCTCAATTTTCTACAAAATACGCTTCAAGAGTCGTATCAGTTTTTTTTGGAACCAGGTGTACGTGTCATGTCAACTAAATACATATTGGCTCTGAGCTTCGCTGGTGTCGCTCCTAGCGGTTACTAATTCAACTTTTACCGGTAATTTTTAAATTTATTATTTAATTGTTATCGCTTAATATTTACAACGCAAAAAAGTAATTAAATTGTAATCGATTTTTTAAAGATTTTTCTCTAATCATTTTGACGTTCTATTGATAAAATATCAATTTCTTACTTTGGATACTTTGACAATAATCGTGTAGATGGCGCTAAGATTATAATAGATTATTTATAATTATATATGACGGAACATTAAAAAAACTTAAATTCAGTATTTAAAACGTAAGTATATTTAAGGTAAAAATATATACCACAGCTTTGACCAACTAATATTGTTTATAATTAATGTTTTTAATTTTAATTTTAAATTAATCACTTTGACATTTATGTCAAATTTCCAGTAAACGTTTACAAACTTGTCACTACTGGCGTTCGCGAATTTGTAAATATCCCCTCTACGTACGAGCTCACAGCGTATATTTATTTTGCTAACCTAAATAGAATATACTTTTATTATATACATTGATTTATTACAATTAAGTTTGAAATATCTGAATAGTTCTGCTTCCCTTCCCTTAACAGATATTTTTCTATCAAACAAACACTAAACTTTTACTACAAAAGCGATATTACGTAGGTCAAAATTTTTGACGTAAGAGAACTGTCAAAACATTAGAATGTGACTTTTCATTATTGCCATATTTATAATAAACATGGCAATAATGAAAAGTCACATTCTAATGTTTTGACAGTTCTCTTACGTCAAAAATTTTGACCTACGTAATATCGCTTTTGTAGTAAAAATAAGGTACCTTAAGCTAGCATGGCCACATGAGCAAAATCCAATTTAACCTATGCCATAATTTTTCACAAATTTTTCACTAATTTATTACCACCCTAATAATTTTTCACCCCTTAACCCCACTTCAGGAGAGATGTGCTAGCTTAACATTCAAGCTAGCAAAATTCTCGATAAAACGGCATTGAATGAGCGGAATCCAATTTAACCTATGCAATAATTTTTCACCCATGTTAAACTAATTTATTACCACCCTAATAATTTTTCACCGCTTAACCCCGCTTCTGGAGAGATGTCACGCTAGCTTAACATTCAAGCTAGCAAAATTCTCGATAAAACGGCATTGCATAAGCGGAATCAAATTTAACCTATGCAATAATTTTTCACCCATGTTAAACTAATTTATTACCACCCTAATAATTTTGCACCCCTTAACCCCGCTTCAGGAGAGATGTCACGCTAGCTTAATATTCAAGCTAGCAAAATTCTCGAAAAAACGGCATTGCATGAGCGGAATCAAATTTAACCTATGCAATAATTTTTCACCCATGCTAAACTAATTTATTACCACCCTAATAATTTTTCACCCCTTAACCCCGCTTCAGGAGACATGTCACGCTAGCTTAACATTCAAGCTAGCAAAATTCTCGATAAAACGGCATTACATGAGCGGAATCAAATTTAACTTATGCAATAATTTTTCACCCATGTTAAACTAATTTATTACCACCCTAATAATTTTTCACCCCTTAACCCCGCTTCAGGAGAGATGTCACGCTAGCTTAATATTCAAGCTAGCAAAATTCTCGAAAAAACGGCATTGCATGAGCGGAATCAAATTTAACCTATGCAATAATTTTTCACCAATGTTAAACTAATTTATTACCACCCTAATAATTTTTCACCCCTTAACCCCGCTTCAGGAGGGATGTCACGCTAGCTTAATATTCAAGCTAACAAAATTCTCGAAAAAAGGGCATTGCATGAGCGGAATCAAATTTAACCTATGCAGTAATTTTTCAGCCATGCTAAACTAATGTTTTACCATCCTAATAATTTTTCACCCCTTAACCCCGCTTCAGGAGACATGTCACGCTGGCTTAACATTCAAGCTAGCAAAATTCTCGATAAAACGGCATTGCATGAGCGGAATCAAATTTAACCTATGCACTAATTTTTCACCCATGTTAAGCTAATTTATTACCACCCTAATAATTTTTCACCCCTTAACCCCGCTTCAGGAGAGATGTCACGCTAGCTTAATATTCAAGCTAGCAAAATTCTCGATAAAACGGCATTGCATGAGCGGAATCAAATTTAACCTATGCAATAATTTTTCACCCATGTTAAACTAATTTATTGCCACCCTAATAATTTTTCATCCCTTAACCCCGCTTCAGGAGGGATGTCACGCTAGCTTAATATTCAAGCTAGCAAAATTCTCGATAAAACGGCATTGTATGAGCGAAATCCAATTTAACCTATGCAATAATTTTTCACCCATGGTAGGCTAATTTATTACCACTCTAATAATTTTTCACCCCCTAACCCCACTTCAGGAGAGATGTCAGGCTAGCTTAAGATTCAAGCTAGCAAAATTCGCGATAAAACGGCATTGCATAAGCGGAATCCAATTTAACCTATGCAATAATTTTTCACCCATGTTAAACTAATTTATTACCACCCTAATAATTTTTCACCCCTTAACACCGCTTCAGGAGAGATGTCACGCTAGCTTAATATTCAAGCCAGCAAAATTCTAGATAAAACGGCATTGTATGAGCGAAATCCAATTTAACCTATGCAATAATTTTTTACCCATGTTAAGCTAATTTATTACCATCCTAATAATTTTTCACCCCTTAACCCCGCTTCAGGAGAGATGTCACGCTAGCTTAATATTCAAGCTAGCAAAATTCTCGATAAAACGGCATTGCATGAGCGGAATCCAATTTAACCTATGCAATAATTTTTCACCCATGTTAAACTAATTTATTACCACCCTAATAATTTTTCACCCCTTAACCCCGCTTCAGGAGGGATGTCACGCTAGCTTAATATTCAAGCTAACAAAATTCTCGAAAAAAGGGCATTGCATGAGCGGAATCAAATTTAACCTATGCAGTAATTTTTCAGCCATGCTAAACTAATGTTTTACCATCCTAATAATTTTTCACCCCTTAACCCCGCTTCAGGAGACATGTCACGCTGGCTTAACATTCAAGCTAGCAAAATTCTCGATAAAACGGCATTGCATGAGCGGAATCAAATTTAACCTATGCACTAATTTTTCACCCATGTTAAGCTAATTTATTACCACCCTAATAATTTTTCACCCCTTAACCCCGCTTCAGGAGAGATGTCACGCTAGCTTAATATTCAAGCTAGCAAAATTCTCGATAAAACGGCATTGCATGAGCGGAATCAAATTTAACCTATGCAATAATTTTTCACCCATGTTAAACTAATTTATTGCCACCCTAATAATTTTTCATCCCTTAACCCCGCTTCAGGAGGGATGTCACGCTAGCTTAATATTCAAGCTAGCAAAATTCTCGATAAAACGGCATTGTATGAGCGAAATCCAATTTAACCTATGCAATAATTTTTCACCCATGGTAGGCTAATTTATTACCACTCTAATAATTTTTCACCCCCTAACCCCACTTCAGGAGAGATGTCAGGCTAGCTTAAGATTCAAGCTAGCAAAATTCGCGATAAAACGGCATTGCATAAGCGGAATCCAATTTAACCTATGCAATAATTTTTCACCCATGTTAAACTAATTTATTACCACCCTAATAATTTTTCACCCCTTAACACCGCTTCAGGAGAGATGTCACGCTAGCTTAATATTCAAGCCAGCAAAATTCTAGATAAAACGGCATTGTATGAGCGAAATCCAATTTAACCTATGCAATAATTTTTTACCCATGTTAAGCTAATTTATTACCATCCTAATAATTTTTCACCCCTTAACCCCGCTTCAGGAGAGATGTCACGCTAGCTTAATATTCAAGCTAGCAAAATTCTCGATAAAACGGCATTGCATGAGCGGAATCCAATTTAACCTATGCAATAATTTTTCACCCATGTTAAACTAATTTATTACCACTCTAATAATTTTTCACCCCCTAACCCTACTTCAGGAGAGATGTCAGGCTAGCTTAAGATTCAAGCTAGCAAAATTTGCGATAAAACGGCATTGCATGAGCGGAATCCAATTTAACCTATGCAATAATTTTTCACCCATGTTAAACTAATTTATTACCACCCTAATAATTTTTCACCCCTTAACCCTACTTCAGGAGAGATGTCACGCTAGCTTAATATTCAAGCTAGCTTTGCGGCTTCTAATAGTACTGATCATTGCCTTTCCAACGCATGTCTAATTTTGAAAATCGGTTATACCATTTAAAAGTTACCGAGCTCAGACATATGACTCAATTTCTAATTAAAAAAGGGAAAATGTTTGTGGATATGTACAGTTGAGACCACGAGTCTTTATCCATGTGTCATTAATACCTGGCGAGATAAAACACATATTTGATAACTCAAATTTTAACCCGTAATAGGAGCAGCAGCTACTTACTGTCACTTGCTCTTGCGTTTAGTAAATTTCAATTTCCGATTTATCATCAACTTATTTCATAGGCTTTAAATGATGACGCACGGGTAAAGACTCGTGGACTTAACTGTAGGTATCTATGTATGTATGTATGTATGTATGTGTGTGGATAAGTTAAACCGATCTGAATTTTTTTTTCTGTGTTTGAAGAGGGGGTTAGGGCCGATTCAGAACCGGTGTAGTTTGTGATTTTTGACCACCCATAAGCCAGTTATAGGACTTGGTAGGTACAAAACGGTACGTTTTTGGGGGTATATATCTTCGGTTCAAGAATATACAGGAGAACCGCAAATACACCAAATCAATAGTGTTGATTTAAGCTTTCAAATGGTGTGTAAGCCGTCAGGATCAGACATACACGCGGCTCAGTATTATAGCCGAAAAACTGAAAAACTAAACTTTGAAAATTTTGGAATTTTAAGTTATTTTTTTTTAAGTTACAGGCTTTATAAGTATGACCAAATCTATTATCTATGGGAAAAAACGGGTTTCAAGCTCAATAATTCCTGTAATCAGTTAGCATACTTGACCTTAGATGCATCAGATACTACTTGTCAATACGTTTCAAACTCATGTTTAGTGATCAAAATCGGTTAAACCGTTTAGAAGTTATTGAGCTACAGAAGTATAATCCAGTTAACGATTATTCTCGAAATGGTTTATGTAGTTGTAGTGATTACGACGCTAAATTTGATCTGGCAACGGGCAATCAGAGTTTATTTTGCCAGCCATCCCAATATTTTTTTCAATCTATTTCGAATAGAAAAGAATTGAGTGTACATTCGATGGACACTAGGTCATTTTGGGAGGTAATGCGACAAAGTAGACCATTTATAAAGCTTAACGTGTAATCGAGAACCATTGCATTCAACTTCATACATTTAATTTATAAATAACTTTAAAAAACTCCCAATACAAGAATAAACGATAAACGCCGTAAAAATGAGTGGCTCATACAATATTCCAGCTACAAAAGATCTGGTATGAATATTACGTGGCGCGACAATGTATTTTCATTTCGATGCAAAACAAAATTCTAGTTTTATTTTAAAAGATTTTTCCATAATATTTGCTAAATTTGAAGTAAACGCGCCACAATAGAGTTTCAAAATTCAAACTGTATCAAAGTTAGTCTTTTGTGACGCGTTTTACTTCACATTGAGCAAATATTATGGAAAAATCTTTTAAAATATAACTAGAATTTTGTTTTGCATTAAAATGAAAATACATTGTCGCGCCACGTAATATTCATATCAGATCTTTTGTAGCTGGAATATTGTATGCGCCACTCATTTTTACGGCGTTTAGCGGTTTTTTATTCTTGTTATATGACTCAATTGTCATCTCTCAATATTTTTTAAAAGATCAGTCTAAAAAACTGATTTTTAGATTTTATCATTAATAATGAATAAAACACGAATAGGTATAATATATCTACGTTATATCAATTGACAGTGAACTGTGATATATAAGTATAAAAGTAAAATAATTTTTAAATTAACAAGTATGTAATTTTGAATATAGCTAACACAGCCCTTTGGAACATTTATTACTTAATTTTTATAATAGGGTACCGATAATAATGCATTTTATGATACTATTGTTTCCGCATTTCAAAGTCATAAAACCACCACCCAGATGTTTACCTATTGTATCTATTACTATTGTTGTAGTAAGTGGATTGTCTGTATTAAAATTTATTTACTTCTCTGAATAATTTCTAACCACGTTAGTACAGGAAAGTTAAGATTAAAGGACAAAAAAATCATTTTTTACAATTTTACTGTACTTTATATTATTCTGAAGCTGTTTCTTTGTGGAATCTTTTTGAAAAAAATTTACTATTTTATTGAGAAATATATACTATAGTTTAAGCCAGATTAAATTAAATTTTTAAAAGAATTTTTTTACTAAGCAACACAATCAAACTATTTTTAATTTATTAATATTTTGTATTTCAATGACGACTTGCGAAGTGGAAGCCGAAACATCAATAAATGTCATTTTTAACTTGAATTGTGGCTTATTTACAAATAAAATATGTAGTACATTTCACTATACCTACTATATTTATAAGTAAAATAAGAAAGGGCTCTGGTAAGTTTTTACTTAATGTTAACCAACCTCATAATTTTACAACCAAAACCACACTGAATGGGAAACATTCCACAAGCTACACATTCGCGTTAGCTGAATGCAAAATATTTTTGCATTCTAATGTATAAATGCTTAATTATTAATTTGTACTGCTAAGTAGTTCATTTTTTGGCTTGAGTAGGCTAAGTTATATATAGAGTACAGGGGAAAAACAATAAATGTCACATTGTATACATATCGAGATAAACACCAATAAACGTTTCATTCTTATGATATTCTAAAAACCACTTAGCAAAATTATGGCGACTCTTGTTTTAAAATCTTAATATAATATTAATCTAATATTATTATATACAGGATGAGTCATGAGGAACTGTACATACTCATACCTCGTATAGAGGCCCCTATGAGGTATAACAAATGACCATTAAAAAGTGTCTGCTCTCATTGTTTAATAATATACAGGGCGAGTTTTGCATTTTGACAGAAATTTGTATTCGTCATAATTTTTGAACGGTCAGATCGATGTGTCGCTTATTTTGGTCAATCGTTACACTATTACCACCTAATCAACTGATTTATTCAAACTAGAAAAAAATCAGGTCCGGCTTTAAAAAATTAGTTCGTTTGGGTCTTAGAAAAAATTTCACCCTGTATACGCTTTTTGAAAACTCTAATATGAGTTTTACAAATTAGACAAATAGGCAATTAAAATGGCATATTTATTTTTTCCCCACACGATTACATAAATTTTTATAAAAAAAATCAAATTTGACTATGAATTAAAAGTTTGGTAAAGTGAACCATAGATTTGAAAAAATTAAAATTTTATTACAAAAATTAATTTTTTTTAAACAAATATTTAATTTATGTTACCACCCAATCAACTGATTATTCAAACTAGAAAAAATCGGGTCCGGCTTTAAAAAATTAGTTCGTTTGGGTCTTAGAAAAAAATTTACAAATTAGACAATTAGGCAATTAAAATGGCATATTTATTTTTTCCCGACACGATTACTTAATTTTTTATTAAAAAATAAAATTCGTCAACATCGCAATTTTACCATAAAAATAAAAAAAATTAAACAACGTTTTTCTTAAAATTAAAAGTTTTACCATTTTTCTTTCTATAACACGTCTAGATTTAAAACTCCCCATAACACTTCTCTTTGGACTGTATAGTTTAACAAAGACGTGATCAAATAGATAAATTTTAAATTTTTTCACTTAATTTTTGCGATTTAACTTTGCAATTCATGAATCTGCACCTTTTATTTGTAAAAATTCATAACTTTTACGAGAAGAAGACTAAAAGTCTATAACAATTTTCATAATCTTCATAATGGTAAGAGATATGTGCTGTAAAAATTTTTGAAAAAAAAAATATTAAAATGGAACAAAGTTGTAGCGAATTAACCGTGATATATTTTTTTCATTTTTGGGTTAAAATTCCGATTTTCACAAATTTGATTTTTTAATAAAAAATTAAGTAATCGTGTGGGGAAAAAATAAATATGCCATTTTAATTGCCTATTTGTCTAATTTGTAAAATTCATATTAGAGTTTTTAAAAAGCGTATACAGGGTGAAATTTTTTCTAATACCAAAACGAACTAATTTTTTAAATCCGTGCCTGACTTTTTTTTCAGTTTGAATAAATCAGTTGATTAGATGGTAATAGTGTAACGATTGACCAAAATAAGAGACACATCGATCTGACGGTTCAAAAATTATGACGAATACAAATTTCTGTCAAAATGCGAAACTCGCCCTGTATATTATTAAACAATGAAAGCAGACACTTTTTATTAGGTCATTTGTTATTCCTCATAGGAGCCTCTATACGAGGTAGGAGCATGTACAGTTCCTCATGACTAGGGAGCGGATTTATATTCGATCAATTTTGATGAAATGTGCGCATATATATGCGGTAAAAAATTACGAAATATGTGCAAGATATGCACAAAAATTCAAAAAATGCGCATTTCAAGAAACCACAAGTTTTCTGTTCTATTCTATTCTAGGGGGTTCTTTTATAGGGGGGGGGTGGCAATCTTATTTATTATCTTTCAAATAAAATAATTTTTTTATATATGCAATTTATTCACAGTTTTTACAAAAACTGCTACCAATAGTTACCTATTTAAAATAAAACAACAATATCACTATAAATTATCTTCGATTATAATTCATTACAATTTGTTTTTCCAAATTCTTTACGAGGAAACATATTCTTTGATCAGATAAAATATTTTTATAACTTGAAAAACTACTTTCAACATCAATAGAAGTAATTGGGGCGTATTTAAAATAACTTGTTAATTTCCGTTAGAAATTCGTAAAACTATGGTGTAAATTCTCTTAACAATAGAGGATTTAAAAGAATTACCAGAATAATTATAGGTACCTACTAAGGCCCGGTACTTTATGTCTCCGTTAACAGCCGGTTAGTTAACCGGGGTTTAATCGGGACAGAAATATATGCATAACATAGACATAAACGCAATTATACTTATTATAATCTTCATAAATAATTATAATAATAGTTATAATTGCTTTTATTACAACGCATGAGGCCCTATGAGGTACTTTTCTGTCCCGATTAAACCCCGGTTAGCTAACCGAGGTTTAACCGGGACATAAAGTAGCGGCCCTAAATATAATAAAAGTAAATAAAATTCGGATTTCCGGGTAAACCATCCTTCATCACTACAACCTAAAATCATTTTATAACGGCGTACGATAAGCACTAATAAGTACTTTGTGTAAAGATCGGGTATTTTCTAAGAAAAAATGAAAGGCAGTGAATGAGCCGTCTCTCTTCAGGTAGTTCTCGAATTAATATATAATATATATGAAGGGCTTAATGTGAAACAATGACAAGCCTCAAAAAGGTAAAAATGAGATATTTGACTTTGAATGTTAAAAATAATATTAAAAAATCCAGTAACAACTTTTATTGTTTTAGTTTAGATATTTCGATGCATCATCCCTATGAGATCATAGTTGACAACAATATTAATAAAATTACTTGCAACTCGAGAAAAAACAGCATTTATTTAAAATAAATGTGACATGTTACATTATTCCATTAATAATAAATACCCAAATTTTTGATATATGTAGATTCATAATTTTCTATTATTGACTGAGTTCGTGGTGGTTTCAACCCTATACGTGTTAAACAGTGTTTATTTCTTTGTCTCCATCAACTTGTTGGAATTTTTGACGGGTGTGTTTGGTTTTGTCCTTTTTATTGACGGACCTTGTTCATTATCCTACAACCAAATGCAATAATATAACAAGCCACGTCATAAGCCACTAAATTAATCTTGAATGGTAATAATGTGACAGGCCACATTTAGGAAAAAATTACATATCGCTGTATTTTCATTACTTGAGTCACTTCTAGATTGTACATAGTCAGGGTTACGGTCACTGTCATCGAATGTCAAGTCAAATTTACTATTTTTCTTGCTAGAATCATCAGAACTCAATAATTATCCGAATCGCTTCCGCCCATGTTCGCCATTTTGATGTGGCTTGTCATGTCGAGTAGATACTAGAGACAAACTAGACCTATGCAATAGTGTGACCATAGATTTATCGGGCCATCTATTAACGAAGGGCTGAGATAATTTGTTAGTGGCTTGTTATACTATTACTTTAACCAAGAATAACACTAACTTGTTTTGAAATCATGTGTGGCTTGTCATTGTTTCACATTAAGCCCTTCATATATACATACGACAGCCTGTGCGGGCAAATATTTTGTGTTGAATTAAAAAATTTTAAATTTTTTTTGGACTTAAATGTTTTTAAATAGGCTCAAAATTTGCATGTTTCTTTAAAAATATGCAAAATTTAGTAAAGTTCTCAAATATGCGAAATATGCATGCAATATGCGTTTAGCATAAAATCCGCTCCCTACTCATGACTCACCCTGTATAGGGTGGAAGGCACTTATGGAACAAAATTATTTCTGTCCTTGTTTTAAACAATTTTAAAAAGCGCCAAGACCCGTCCATTTTTAAATATAAATATACGCTTTTTAAACCTAAATTTGATTGTACAGGGTGATTCACGCAAGTCTAGCATAGTCCATAAGCTTTATTTTTAATGAAACACCCTATATATTTTTATATTTTTAAAAGTTGCTTATCAACCCGATATCACCGAACTACATCATGTATGGTATATTATGAATAATACAGGGTGAAATTTTGAAATTATAATGTGTGGAAACCACTTATGGAAAAAAACTGTTTGTGTCCTTATTTTAAAAAATTATACCAAATTGTTCTATATGGTCCATATATTGTTCATTTTGAGCGTCCGGTTTGGGGGGCGGGGAGAGATGGGGGAGAAGTCGGTAAATTAGTAGTTTTTTACGTTTTTCGTCAATATTTCTAAATCTATGATTTAGGATAAACAGTGTTCTAAACAAAAATGTTCTACATAAAATTTAACAAAATTTCATAAAAAAAGGTCCTATACATAATTGTTATAAAATCAACGGTTCCGGAGTTACGGAGGGTGAAAAGTGGAGGTGATGATGATTTTGGGTGGTGAGGCTGACGTTTTTCAAGGGCTTATCACTAACATACCATCGGCCACTAAAATAGCAAATTTTATTTACAAAACACAATGCTGTTAAAGACAATCTCTTTCATCAGTAATAATACCTATTATAAACAATTCCGCTCACGAGGTGCCATTTTTTGGAATTCTGCTGGCTTGAATATTAATCTAGGGGAACATCTCCCCTGGAGTGGGGTTAAGAGGTGAAAAATTATTAGGGTGGTAATAAATTAGTTTAACATGGGTGAAAAATTATTGCATAGGTTAAATTGGATTCCGCTCATGCAATACCGTTTTATCGAGAATTTTGCTAGCTTGAATATTAAGCTAGCCTGACATCTCTCCTGAAGTGGGGTTAAGGGGTGAAAAATTATTAGGGTGGTAATAAATTAGTTCAACATGGGTGAAAAATTATAGTATAGGTTAAATTGGATTCCACTCATGCAATGCCGTTTTATCGAGAATTTTGCTAGCTTGAATATTAAGCTAGCCTGACATCTCTCCTGAAGCGGGGTTAAGGGGTGAAAAATTATTAGGGTGGTAATAAATTAGTTTAACATGGGTGAAAAATTATTGCATAGGTTAAATTGGATTTTGCTCATGCAATGCCGTTTTATCGAGAATTTTGCTAACTTGAATATTAAGCTAGCGTGACATCTCTCCTGAAGCGGGGTGAAGGGGTGAAAAATCATTAGGGTGGTAATAAATTAGTTTAACAAGGGTGAAAAATTACTGCATAGGTTAAATTGGATTCCGCTTATGCAATGCCGTTTTATCGAGAATTTTGCTAGCTTGAATATTAAGCTAGCGTGACATCTCTCCTGAAGCGGGGTGAAGGGGTGAAAAATTATTAGAATGGTAATAAATTAGTTTAACATGGGTGAAAAATTACTGCATAGGTTAAATTGGATTCCGCTCATGCAATGCCGTTTTATCGAGAATTTTGCTAGCTTGAATATTAAGCTAGCGTGACATCTCTCCTGAAGCGGGGTTAAGGGGTGAAAAATTATTAGGGTGGTAATAAATTAGTTTAACATGGGTGAAAAATTATTGCATAGGTTAAATTTAATTCCGCTTATGCAATGCCGTTTTATCGAGAATTTTGCTAGCTTGAATGTTAAGCTAGCGTGACATCTCTCCTGAAGCGGGGTTAAGGGGTGAAAAATTATTTTGGTGGTAATAAATTAGTTTAACATGGGTGAAAAATTATTGCATATGTTAAATTGGATTCCGCTCATGCAATGCCGTTTTATCGAGAATTTTGCTAGCTTGAATATTAAGCTAGCGTGACATCTCTCCTGAAGTGGGGTTAAGGGGTGAAAAATTATTAGGGTGGTAATAAATTAGTGAAAAATTGGCGAAAAATTATGGCGTAGGTTACATTGGGTTTTGCTCATGTGGCCATGCTAGCTTAAGGTACCTGTAAAAATACTATATTTACCAAAATATACAGTCACTGCGTACGTTATATAATGACGTCACTGGCTTGATGAAGCTTAATTCGCGTGTATGTACCTAACTTTTTTATTTGCGTACACGTTAGCGTTTACCTAGACACAGCGAAATATAACCATAATAATAACTAATGTAAAACTAGGTGACGTCACGGGCCGTTCGAACTACTTTAAAATACCGAAGACTTTAAATTTGTACTTCTAAGTTATTATGAGATTTTGAAGAGTGAAATTTTGGAAATCTCATTTTTATACAAAACTGAACATTATTATATGTATAATAAAAAAAAATGTGCAAGTTCCCTATTAATCCGGATTATTGACGTTCTACTGTACTAACCTAAAATCTAGTATGAATTGGGTATTCCAAGACTTTGACGTTTATGACACCGCTGGGAGTCAAACATTGTATTTGTTTAATTTGTACCACATTTTTTCTTAAGTTTTTTTACCATTTAACAGTTTTTAAGTTGTATTTTCCGAACATTTTGTTGTAGATTTTGTGCAGGTTTTAGTTGTAGAAGTACTTGGATGACTTTATTTAGTTTTAAGAAGTGAATAAATAAATATGAGTGAATATTTTTGAAAGTTGTTGGTAGACAATATAGATATTGCTAGTAGGTACAAGCAAAAGATTGGCAAGATAAATAATATATGTCCATTTTTCCTCAAGGAGTCTGAGTTAACCTATACAGTGGAGACAGCTTTCCAAGAATGATTAACATGGACATAGGTAGTTATTTAGTATTTTTATAGAACGTTTTATAGCATTTAACCATTATTTTTGTCTCAGATGTTAACTTATTTAGTTCAGTTTTATGTTTAAAATTTAGCACTGACGGTAACCAATAAAATTGAACTTTATCATGATTACCCAGCCGTCATGAATGCCCCATTCTATTCATAAACATTTTGAATTTGATTTGCCATGTATCACTTTTCAGTATCTATTAGCAATAGTTAATCGAGCAAGTGACTGTAATTAGAAACAAATCGAACGAAGAACAAACGAGCAAACAGATTACGGAAATAGTTCAAAATATAAAGGATAAACACTTAAAGGCAGATAATTTAACAAAGAAAGAATCATGGATGACAGATGAGATCCTGAAACTAATGAACTAAAGAAGAAAACCAAAAAAAATGACTTGGACAGATATAAAACGATAAATGTAAGAAGGAAAATCAGAGTAACAAAAGAAAAAGAAGCAATGGAAATATGCTAAAAAATTGACTACAGTCAAATTACGATAGTCACAAATATTGAAGCGTTTTCACATGTCTGCTCATTATGGGGACAAGGAAAGAACTAACTATAAAAATACTGGGGGGTCAGAATGGGGCTAATGAAGAAGAAGCAGACACATAAAGCCTCGTTGCAGGACGGCAGCTCATTTGTTGTGCGGGAGCTAGGTCGTAGATTCGTTAGGGAAGGGGAGGGGTGTTAAGATGACTAAACTACCATAACAAATACAAAGGGTACTTACTCTGACTAGAGGATCTTTCTACTATTTAAAAAAAAGGACGCCGTTCGAAACAAATCCTCTGGTTCATATATGGGTACTTACTAAGACTTTTTTCTCACTTATGGGGTACCAAATGGGGAGACATTCCTCTCAGATTCCTCGTTTGGGGTTATACTAGGTAACTTTTGTTGGCTTCTATGCCATTTCTTTCTTTATTCTAAAACTTACACACAGTTGCATTAGAATTTAGTTAAAATTTTTCCAAAAAAAAGGTTACAAAAATAAAATGGTAGATACACTTACAAAACGTTTATTCAAAACTTTAAACTCTTACCAGGTTTATTCAAAATTTTACTATAAAAACAATGATTACAAACAAAACAATGTTGGGCAGTATATGTCAAATAAAATTTGACCTATTTATTTCAACACAAGATTTGACGTAGCTGTCAAATGTCATAAGTCACTGCCTTTTTTTACCATTATGAAAGCAAATTTCTTTATACAATTATTTACCAGCAATTTATCCACTTGAAATTTAGTAAAATTAAAAAAACGTATCATACCTTAAAAACAAAAAAAACTCTTCGTCACAGTCACAAACTACAGGGGAGGGGTTCATCAACAAACAGGGTCATCGAACTGAGGCAGGGGGAGGACATGGCTTCTTTCTTCAATTTCAGGGCAATCACTGGAGGGTGGGGTGTGGGGTAGACATTCCATACACAAATCACAAAGGGGGCTCTTCTGGGAAACTGGAAACAAAACATCACGGAACAGGAACGACATTTCTTCGATGAAATCAGGGCTTGACCATCATACATAACACAGGAAAAAAATGGGCAACAATGCCGGTTTGTAGAACTGCGTGTTTGACTCTCAAGAGGCTTCGATTTTCCATTAAATCCAACACTATATGTGGAAAAAAATCCTCTCAGAGCACTCACCACACATTCAGATCTTCACAGCGACCATTCTACATTTTACCGGCGGGGAACAAAGGGACTACGCCCTAATTCAAGCGAGTACCAGCCGAGGAGATGCTATCACCTTGGGACGTAAAGCTGGACTAATTTGCGCTTCGCTCTGAAGCTACTACCGGGGAAAAGTAAGACGGAAGTACCGAGCGATTTTGATCCTTAGGGATGCTTAGTTGACAAGAACTCAACTTTCAGTTCAACATTTCTTCTAGAAAGTTCTTCTACGCATCAGAACTGTACTTTTGTCAGCACTTCTTACAAATTGTAACACATTTGAAAAGTTGTGCAATACTTCATGGCTGTATACAGGGACGGCTTGGGATCTTATAATGATATTGAACTTCACAAAATAAATTAAAAAAATAGACATTCTTTTTGGGAATTGGGATATTAAATTAATGTTGGAGTTTTTTCAAACGCTACAATATATAAGAGAGTTAAAGAACTAACACTAAGACGGAGACAAAAAGGAAATCTAACTAATTATGAGGAAGATATCTTGGATGAACAAAGTAAAATAAGAACAAGGAGGATAACACTAAGACGGAGACAAAAAGGAAATCTAACTAATTATGAGGAAGATATCTTGGATGAACAAAGTAAAATAAGAACGAGGAAAGAATACCTAAAGAAACTGTTTGAAACCCAAAGAGATTACACCTTTGAGCTAGAAGAATAGATAAATGATGGAACAAGGAAAAGCTAAAAGAAAACAGCTAGAGGAGGGCAAAACATTAGGCAACGATAATATACAAGCATAACTACTCAAACTAATGGACAACGATAATATCAATATCATGGTAGTGCCCCGATTCTATAAAGAAGAGGGATGTAATTTTTATAAATTTTTAAACAAAAATCTTGCATAAATTCATAAACATTTTGAATTTGGTTTGTCATGTATCACTTTTCAGTAGATATTAGCAATAGTTAATCGAGCAAGTACTGCCAGTAGTAATTCTGCAATTAGAAACAAATCTAATGAAGAACAAAGGAACAAACCATCAAACATAGAGATCTGTTTGCAGAAATAGCTCAAAATGTAAAGAATAAACACTTAAATGCAGATAAATTCTTCTTCTTCTAATGGCGCTACAACCCTTTGTGAGTTCTTGACAATGAGTCAAAAGTGAGTGGCTTGCTTAACAATGTTCTTCCATTCTGTCCTGTCGGATACTTTACTTCCCCACTGCCTGACAGGGCCGTGCGGTGCTATGATGCGGTGAGGCAGTCGCATCAGGCGGCATCACAAGGGGGCGGCATAATCAGTAAAATGAAAATACATCAAAATAATCATATGAATAAGAAAGGGTGTGCAAAATAGAATATTTGAAAAATATCCGATGGTGTGTGTCACTCGAGTTTAAGGCAAAGGCCAGACAAGCGATAATTTACGTCGCCGTAAGAGCAGTAAAATAAAGCGCGAAACATGGGTACTATCCTATGTTGCTATGTTGCTGCGCGATATTTTACAGCTCGTCTGTCCATCCACTACTCTCACCGTGGGACCAATTTTAGCGCTTCATTTTACTGCTCTTACGTCGCCGTAAATTATCGCTTGTCTGACTTTAGGCTAAAGAGTGGCGCATGACACTCTGCAAACTTAGTTTTAAAAGTGAAATCGTCTTCTTCTACAGAAACAATAACCTTTTCTTGTAATATACAAGAGCTGTAGACTTTTTTTCTGGTTCTACAAAGCGTTGGGAAGCTCTGAGAAAACATGTTTCACAACTACTAACTTTAAAACCGTTAAGCGATACTAGTAGATGGTCAAGTCGAATAGATGCATTAAAACCTTTTTTCAATTTTGTGAAATATATGATGCCTTATTCGAAATAATAGAAAAAGTCAACAAAGATACAGAAACTAAAGTCAAAGCAGGAAGATTAGCAAAAAATATTAAAAATTATAAATTTATATGCGGTGTAGTTCTTTGGCATGATATTTTATTTCATATAAATTCGATCTCAGTCTCGAAGATGTTGCAACATGTAACTATAAATTTGTCGGATTGTGCAAAAAGGTTGTCAGGAACAATAAAAAAAAATTAAAAGTTACAGACAATCTGGCTATGACAAAACGAAAATTACTGCTAATGAAATTGCAGAAAATCTTGATATAAGCTCCGAATTTCCAGCGAAAAATGAAATTCAAGCCAGGATAATGATAAAGAATCTATGGATGAGCTCTTACCCGAAGAAGATAAATTTAAAATAATTTTTTTCATCTATATTTTAGACATTGTCATTAATTAGTTGATTGTTCGATTTTCGCTTCTAGAAATTCATAAATAAATAAATTTTTGATGATATTTTTAAATTTAGGAAAATAAATGATAAAACACTAAAAAATATTGTATGAACCTTCATTCAATACTTTTAATAGAAAAAGAATCGGGTATACAGGCAAATGATCTTCTAGAAGAATTATGTGATATATCCCAAATGATAACATAGTTCATGAAACCTTTAGAAGTTTTGAACTATTTCTGTACACCCAAATGTAGTTGTATCGCTAAGAATTTTATTAACACTCCCTGTCTAGTTAGTGAGTGGGGAAAGAAGTTTTTCGAAATCAAAAATTATTAAAAACTGTTTACGAAGCTCCATAAGACAAACAAAACTATTCAATAGAGTCCTCACTGGCTGCTCCTTTAGACTACACCAATCTGATTGACGAATTTGCCAAAATTAAAGTCAGAAATGTTATTTTATGTTAATACGTATCTCATTTAATTTAAATTATGTTTTGTTTTTAAAATAAAAGTGTGTTCATTTTGTGCAGTTACATTTCATAAAAATAAAAGTTAAGTTATATTTAAGGGGCGGCATTTCGAAGCCTTGCATCATATTGAAAAAATGTACCGCACGGCTCTGCTGCCTGATGTTCATGGTTTTATATGCATCTGACAGATAAATTAATCATGGAAAAATCATGGATGATAGATGAGATTCTGAAACTAATGGACTAAAGGAGAAAACCCAAAAAATGACTCAGACAGATATAAACGATAAATATAAGAAGGAAAATCAGAGAACCAAAAAAAGAAGCAATGGAAAAATGCGAAGCACTTGAGACTATAGTCAAAGTACGATAGTCAGAATGTACACAGGAAAGTTAAAGAATTAACAGGTGGACTAAGACGGAGACAAAAAAATCTAACTAATTCTGAGGAAGACATCTTGGATAAACAGAGTAAAATAATAACGGGGGAAAATACGTACAGAAACTGATTGAAGACCAAAGAGATAACACCTTTGAGCAATAGGTAGGTAAATGCTGGACCAATAAAAATCTAAAGGAAAAAGAAAACAGCTAAATGATGGCAAAACAGCAGGCCCCGATAATATACAAGCAGAAATACTCAAACTAATGGACAACGAATCAATAGCAATATGACAAAGATAGTCAACAACATACACTCTGGAGAAATACCATCAGATTGGCTGAAGTCTGAATCTATTGCACTTCTAAAAACTAGGTGCCAAAAAATGCGAAGAATATCATAGGTACGATAAGACTTATAAGTTATCTCCTAAAATTGTTCCTAACGATAGGAATAAGAGAATTTGCAAGCTCATGATAATTAGCAAGAAAAAAATTAACAGAAGGTCAACTCTACGTCAACAAAGCCCCAGTAAAAAGAGTGATGCACTTTAACTACTTCAGTAGGTACCATATTAAATGTAGAATGGACCAACAACCAAGGGACAAGAGCACACGCATCGTAAAAGCTCCATCTTCAAACGAATGAGGGCCTTCTTCAAATACCCCAATCTCTTGGTATAAAAGTAATAATGTTGCGATATGCATATGATATGAAAATGGTCATTTTTTACCTCCAAACATAGACGATAATGTAGCCCCCGAACAATTATTTTAATCTGTTTGTACTTTAATTATTTAACACATCAAAAACAAATTTTATCCAGTTCTACTTCTATATACATAAAATAATAAACATAAACAAAAAAAAATAAAGTTGAATCGAACCCTTTTTGATCAGGAAATATCGTTTTATTTAGCTTCCTTTTTGAAAAAGTGTTGCATATGCGGAAAAAATAATGAGGCAAACATAAAATTTGAATAAATATGAAAGTCATTAAATCAACATATGCACCTATCGAAAGTGGAATTATAAATGAAGAGACAAAATGGCGTTGGGTTTACATGAATTTCAAAAAGCAGGAGGGTTGATTATTGTGGGCGATAATGACTGCGATGACGTCATACGTGAAGTAAGTGATAGAAAAAAAGATAAATCCGTTTTGTGGATATAACTTAACATGCAAGAAGTCTATTAATTTAACAATAATTGAAAAGGTAACGAAGTATTACTATTGTAATCTATTGTACATACAATAGATTTTTTGCCACAATAAACATTTTACTAGAGCGCAGCAAATGTTTCTCCTGATGAGAGACTAATAAGTTTCGAAACCGGTAGAGGTGCTTGCTGCACTCTCTGATTGAACTAGGATATGATGCGGCTGTATTTTCGTGTTGCAACGAAATTGAAAATGGTTATTCATTTTTGATTTACACGTTTACTCTGATTGGAGTACGAAGGGAACCATTCTCGTTGGAACTTTGCCGCGCTGAGCAGATGGGACGTGAATTATAAATTGTAAAATTCCCTCATCTTCCTTAGTCTCAGCAGGCTTGCAAATTGTGGAAGCCTCGGAGGTCTAACCAGAGAATGTTCCCATTGTTTTCAATCTGGTGGGATGTAGAATAATATTTTTGGTGTTGTTGTATGTGCTATTAGATTGAAAACCTAGTCTTTTGCTAGCAGTTGCCGCTAGGACATCCCTGCCATTTCGTTCGTTGCAATCCGTGACTGCACGCCGGGGTTTGTCGTGGTTGGGTCAGAAAGAGCAGCATATGTGCCTCCTGATGAGAGACTAATAAGTTTCGAAACCGGTAGAGGTGCTTGCTGCACTCTCCGATTGAACTAGGATATGATGCGGCTGTATTTTCGTGTTGCAACGAAATTGAAAACGGTTATTCATTTTTGATAAACATTTTACTCTTGTATTTGAATTTGATTTACTCTCAGGTTTTAGAACTAACACCACTGGGAATGTATAAGGCGACTCACATTCTTCAATGTTTCTATAAGTTCATCTAGTAAATAAAGCAGAATTTTCTTGTGAGCAAGAGCAAGAATATAAAGAGGTTGAAAAATTGGATTATCATCTGTTAACTTGATACTATGTTCAGTATATTGGGTTTAATAAAACTCTTTTCAAAAACTGTAGAATATGTGTAAGTTAACTGCTCCAGTTAAAGTCTTTCATTTAGATTTAAATTTGTGCCATTCGTAACCTCAAGATATAGTTCTGTCTGAGAAATTTAACAAGAGGTATCTTGGATCTACTCCTTAAAAAATCAAAAGTTTGTAAGGGATCATCCTCAAAGAACCACTGCCATTTAGGTATATTTAACACCATTTGAACATCTGAAAAGAAATCTATACCAAAGCGTATTTTACTATTTTCATGCTGAGGTATTGCAAGGAAAGTAGTGGAAATTTTCCTTCTTCGTAGTTCTACCAATGATGTCCCACCTTATTCTATTTACGTTTTAGTTTTGAAGTAGCTCTTGGGGCTAGGTTCTATATAGTCTCCTTGTTCATTGTGTGACTCCGTGGCTCAATGGACTTCTTCTCTGATGAAAGGAACCTTTAAGTCGTACTTAAGTGTTTGATTACTTACGTACCATGGAGCATCCACTATCGATCTTAGAACTTTAAATCTGAAATCATTGGATAATACTCAACGATGTTGACTTTGCACAGCCCTGCAGGTGTAGTCCGTACTAGTCAGTAGTACCAAATAGGTTTGAGTATAGCTTTGTGTAGTATAATTTTGTTTTGGATGTTGTTTTGATTTGCGTCTAAGGAGCCAATACATTTGATCAAGATGGAGGTCAAGGTATCTAGCGTATGTCACTATTGGTATTCGTACATTGTCCATTCTTACAGGTGGGTATGTGTTGTGGCGGTAAGTAAAAACGTTATTTGAGTTGATTTTGTTTTGTTTACTTTTGTTCGTCGTTTTGTGTACCAATCACTGAGTATGTCTAGATGGTGTTGCAGATCTTGTAAAGCCTGTATGGGATCTTCATTTACAGCTAATATTGGAATATTGCTACATCATCATCACAGGAAGCGATTGTAGTATTATTAGTCTTTGGTATATAGCCTGTGTAGAGTGAGAGCTGAATTTGGAGACGTTGGATTACTGCTCGATCTGAGACAAGTAGGATATTGGGACCATATATAACCAGGTGCTCCGCATCCATAGCATGTAACTCTAGATCCATTTGAAACTTGAGAAGAGCTGGATTGGCTTCTATGTTAAGTTGCGGTGAATTTACGACAATGTAAATGGGAAAATTTCTTTGAACTTAGAACCAGTTCTGAGTTTATACTTGCCCATTAGACGATATCCAAATCACGGGATACTCCAAACTGATATTCATACAGCATAATTAAACCAAAATTATGGAATAGTATCCTGGAATAATACCCTTTACTTTAAGTATTCTCTACTATGCGGATTATGGCATAAAATCATAATAAGCTTATTCATGGCAGAAAATGAAGACGACCTCTACCGCCTACTTTACAGATTCAATATAACAGCGTACGCACAAGTCATTAAACCATGTAAAACATGTAATATTTTGTAGCCCAGAACATTTTGTGAAGCCGTGTGTATAGTATTTTTTATGCTCATATTGAGTAGTCATTTTGTAGTTCCATTTGTACTTTTGCACCAGCTGTATTACTTCTTAAAGCTTCGAAATATCCAACGTTTTTTTGTACGCTTAGAGATCATTTGAAGATCATTCACGCTTTGAACTTGAAGTTACTAATTGGTGGATTATTGGCAGAGCCAATATCTGCTCCAGGGTAAGCAGCTACTGTTTTCCCTGTCCGAAATTTCTTCAATAACTTTTCAAATAAAAGGTTCTGTATTGTTGACAGATTTCCTTCTTATATTCTCAAGTGAATTTTTAAGCTCATTTGTTTATGTGCTGCTTTCAATTACCATTGTGTCCAGGTTTATCAAATTTAGTATTAATTATTTTCCTAGTAACTATTACACCTTGCCAAAAAGTCTTCGCAAGTTCTATCAATTATTAAAAAAATGCCTCCTTGCGTTACCTTTTTAAACGACCTAAATAAAAGAAAATCCAGAAATCCCCTTTTTAAAAGTAACAAACTTGCTACAACGGAAAACGAAGTACGCCTTCTGCTTTTTGAAAAATGGCGATGAATGATTTGAAAGCAGTTTTTCTTCTTGTTTATTATTCGTCAACATCAGCATCAGTCGTTAAGTGTAGCAGTAATTAAAAAATTTTAATGAGGAAAAAGCAACGATGCAAAGCCTATTTCCTATTTGTTAAACACAAAGAGAGATTTTTCTGATTTTTCTCTCTAGACGCTTTTTTCAAAATTAGAGTTCCACTTTTCTTAATGACGAATGGTTTGAGATTGTTAATGGTCTAGCTACGAAAACAATAGGATAAATATACAAGCAGAAATGCTTATTTTACTAATATATTTAAAATACCTTTTACTACATTTCTTTCGATAGAAACATTTATTTGAATATTCAAATATATTCAACTGCAAGTTATAGCCAGTATAGTAAAGAAGTCCTGAGCCAGGGATCTCATTTAAACCAGGAAGGATCTGTTTTTAGGTGGATGTGAGAGGTGGCATTCGGATTTTTGCGGATAAAGTTAGGTGATAACTTCGTTAATAATAATTGACTTATGCTCCTTCTCAAATATGCCTGGAACATCAATAAAAAAAATAAAATATTTAAAAATTTCAAAAAATTTCGTTTTTTTTTCTACTTTCTTTGCTTATAACTTTAAAACGATTCATTTTGGAACAAAGTCGTATAGGAATAAAACAAAGATAATTAAATTTTTCTATCAGATACGATTGGTTAAAAATGTCTTAATTTAATACCCTTGCTGCAAAATAGCAATAAATATAAAATAAGGGGGCAAAACAAGCCTGTTCTTATTCAATGTTTTTCCATCACTTAGGTTACACTTGAAACCTTCCTAATTCGCTTAGAAAATTTTTGTAATGTGCTAAAACCGTCCACCAAATTTCATTAAAATTGACTTACTAGATTTTGCATAATAATTTTGCAATCTAAACTTTTTTTAAAAATTTAAAATTTTTTAATATCTTGCAAAACAAAAACTAGAACATACAAATATTTTTCAATTTTTTACATATAGTGAAGCACTCCACCTATCTAATGCACTTTACAGAATTAAAATCGGATCATTTAAGCAGCCTCAGCAATGTTTTAAAGTTATAATCAATTTTTTGGCTTATAAACAAATTAGTGCTGTGGCCAGGAGGGGGTGCCACGGACCCCTTTATTTAGATGGACTTACCCAAATTTTTTATGTATTTAGACCCGTAGAACACGAATTTTTTGGGTAACAGTCGATCCGGATGTCGATAAGATTGTTATAAACAAAGAACTTGAGGAATTACATAACATCGATTTTTCGCAAAATAAAACATTTTTGTATTTTGTATTCCTTGGGTAATTCTAAGCAAAAAATGTTCTTACAAGTTTTTTCGTAGGATGCATAGTTTTCGAGATAAACGCGGTGGAACATTCAAAAAATCGAAAAATTGTAATTTTTGAACGAGAATAACTTTTGATTAAAAAATAAAACAGCATTTGAAAGTGTAAGTCAAATTATAGCGGCTTTAATTAAATGCATTCCTAAAAATTAATTTTTTTATTATTAAACAAAGCTATTTGTTTATAAGCCAAAAAATTGTTTATAATTTTAAAAAATTGCTGAGGCCCCTTAAATAATTAGATTTTAATTCTGTAAAGTGTATTAGATAGGTAGAGCACCTCTATATATGTAAAAAAAAATTAGCCAAATTCTAAATGGTTTTCTTTTTGTTCAGAAAGATTTTAAAAAATTTGAACTTTTTTAAAAACATTTACATTGCAAATTTATTATGCAAAATCTATTAGGCCGATTTTAATGAAATTTTTTTAGACTATTTAAGTAAGTTATAAGAATTACTAAGGTTCTAAGTGCCACCAAAGTGGTTAAGAAACATTGAATAACAACAGGCGTATTTTGCGCCCTTATTTTGTATTTATTTCTATATTGCAGAAAAGGTAATACCTTAAGACATTTTTGAGCAGTCGTATATCATACAAAATTCAATTATCTTTATTTTATTTCTGTACGACTTTGTTCCAAAACGAACCGTTTTAAAGTTATAAGCAAAGAAAGCGGAAAAAAATCGATGTTTTTCGAAATTTTTAAATATTTTAATTTTTTTATTAATGTTCCGGGCATATTTGACAAGGAGCATAAGTCAATTATTATTACTGAAGGTGTCACCTAACTTTATCTGCAAAAATCCGAATGTCACCTCTCACATCCAAAAATACACGTTTTTTTACAGATTAGTCCTGGTCTAATTAGAAATAATGCAGTAGGAGCAAGCATTCGAGCCATTAGAAAAGGCAGGAGCCATTAGAAATCAATCCATACTAGCTGAATCGATTAATTCTATAACGCTCCTCGTACATAAGAAAGGAGATCAAACAGACCTCGAAAACTATAGGCCAATTAGTCTTCTAAACCACCTGTATAAATTGTTTGCTCGAATAATCACTGCCAGAATTGAGAACAAACGAGAAACATGCGCCAACCGAGAGAACAGGTATAGGTTTCCGCCCTGGGTATGGTACAGATGACCATCTAACTTGTCTAAAGGTCCTAATCGAAAAAACTGTGGAGTACAACCGGCCGCTAGTTCTAGTATTTGTTGACTACAAAAAAGCATTTAACACTATCGAAATGGTAGCCATCTTGAGAGCTTTGCGAGATTGTAGAATCGACTACCGATATTCCAACATTATTCAACATATATGTGCAAATGCCACAACAGCAATAAACCTCCATACCCAAACTCAAAAAATAAAACTAAAAATGGGAGTTAGGCAAGGAGACAACATGTCACCAAAACTATTCAATGCCGTAATGAGTGTAATCATTCCAGATGTTAGAATGGGAAACAGAGCTGAAAATAATATGAGCCTGGATCTAGTTAAATCGAAGAAGATCTGGATGAATACACTACACAAAAGCTGAAAACCTACACAAACTTGGCGACAGCTTCAATCTGCACAAGAAAATTAAAGTTGCTGGGATCCTCAACAAAAAATAAGTCACCAAGATGAAAAGATGAAATAATACTGGACCCTTGCGATATACTAAATATCTGGAAGTTGTACACAGCTAATTTGTTCACCGATCACAGAACATTAAAACCACCTCAATTGGCAGACCGCAGCAACGGTCCAAGTATTTTGAAACTGTGGTTTTAGACACTATAGCACTTTTAAAAAGTAACAAAGCCCCATGACCAGATAAGATATGACACTTCTTCTATACCTATAAATTTATTCAAACTCCAATACAAATTTAATACTTTTAGAACTTTTAGAACAAACTGATAACTGTAAACTTCAAAAAATGCTAAAATATAACTGAGCTGCAACATGTCAACCACATAATAAATATATACATAATATGTTTTATACAGCGCGGTGGAATACACACCCCCCTGGTAACTTGTTTATTTTAAGAATATAAGCAAAACTCTCGGAGAGGTCGATTTTTAAACTAATCATAGTATATTATAGCATCAATGTTTCGAACTTTACGCGATCCGTCTTCAGGTGACAGGCATAACTTTAATTTTTTTAAATGGTAAAGTACATCATGTGATACCTCACTTAACAGCTTTTGAAATACTGATTACACAAATGTATAATACTTTAATCCTTTTTGAGAGCGTAGGCGCAAAATTTCGGTCAAACTCTTTTTAAACGCATTAATTTTTTTCGAATCCTGAAAAAACTAATAAGTATATTTGAAAAATTTAAACGCAGAATGAAAGATTAGATTATTACCTAGGGCTGACAGTCCCTTAGAATAAACAAAAAGTTTCTTTTGAATGATATATTTGAAATTAAAAATCACACTATATTTTCTCTTTTTTTCACCAGTGTGACTTATTAAAATAAGCATTATAGGAGTTCTCAGGGACTTTGGACTATCGAGAATACTGTAATATTTTATTCTGCGTTTAAATTTTTCAAAAATATTTATTAGTTTTTTCAGGATTCGAAAAAAATGATAACATTTAGAAAGAATTCGACCGAAATTTTGCGCCTACGCTCTCAAACAGGATTAAAGTATTACATTTTTGAAATCAGTATTTTAAGATCTTTTAAATGAGGTGTCACATGATGTACTTCCCATTAAAAAAAAGAATGTGTGTGCACTTTGTACGCACGTAAGAAGTTATACTTCTATTATATGATTTCTTAAAAATAAATATACTTTAAACAGTTTGTTTTAATTTTTTTTAAACACCAAACTAATTTTGTGCTTACCTCTTTCAAAAAAATAAAAGAAAAGTATAGGATTGCTCCGGATTCGAACTCAAGACCTCTCGATCTCTGGCCGATTGCTATACCAAATACGCTACGAGGACTGTGTCTGTATCGGTTCGGACGCACCTAATGACAATTCACGGTAACAAACAGACAAGGTGAAGTTTAATGAATATACAATAAAATGTTTTAATAATACTCATCTTACTCCTGAGGAAGACAAATCCAAAGACACAAAAATTATAATGAAAATATATTTACTAAAAACACTAATATATTCTTTTCACACCTTTTCTTGCACTGATATATTTATACATAACTTGAAAGATTTAGCAACTAAACACCATATTGTCTGTGTGCGCATGCGCGCAGTATTATGAAATTTTACTCTCAATCGCGCCTAAAGAGGTATAACTTCAAAAATCAAAGGTATTGCTGTCACCTGAAGAGGTATCGCGTAAAGTTCGAAACGGTGATGCTATAATATCCTATGGTTAGTTTAAAAATCGACCTGTCCGAGCGTCTTGCTTATATTCTTAAAATAAACAAGTTAACAGGGGGGGAACACTTATTCCAACGCACTGTATAATATGTTTTTATACATTTTCTGACGTTCTAGACGTCACCATACATGGTTCTTCTTCTTACTCCTTTTCTTGGCTTGCGTACTTGTGCATCTGCCAGTACATTTGATTGTATTTCAGCTCGTCTTGTACCATACATGGTTATTCCATGACATCTAGAACATCCTCGTACGTGACTACTTCGTCTTTCACGTCAAGGAACTTTTTCTATGTAGGATCAATCTACGGAACTGCCGTAACAATATGTAGGCAAAAACAGTTACTTAATGGAGTAAATCCAGACATTATGGTGAAGCTTTTTAATAACATTGAGGATACGGTCCAGATTTTAAAAGATTGGCTTCGCTCTACATTTATTACCCTACTTTAAACACCGTACGTTTTGGAACTTACAGATGTAATTCTTTCAATTATAACGTTAAGGAGGACAATTCGTGGCTAAGAAGTCTACAGCAAGAGACAGTTACAGGTTCCCGAGTTATCCAGGCAGCACAAGATTGATTGCCTAAATTGGTGTCTTCAACACCAAAACCGGAACATTGGGAATTGACAAAATGTGCTATTTTCAGACGAAAGTAAAATCCTGGTTTCGCCAGGACGCAAACAAGAACCGACAAAATAACGCAAAAGATGGAAAACATAATACATTGCGAAACAAAAAGAGATGAAACTAGTGGAGGTGGAAATTATCGTTATAAACGTATAAAAAAATTAACATTACATTAGATAGTTTCCCACCTTTAGACGTCTGTGACAGGAGTATTTTTATAAAATTCTATTGTCACAGTGACAGTTGTCATACTCCTCTGATACGTCTAAAGGTGGAAAACCATGTAATGTAATGTTAATTTATACGTTTATAACGATAATTTCCACCTCTACTAGTTTCATCTTTTTTTGTTTCGCAATGTATTATGTTTTCCATCTTTTACGTTATTTTGCCGGTTATTAGCGCGCGCATCACTGTATATTGGTGCTTAAATTGCTTCAAAATAAATATTGTTTGACTTCGTATATTGGTTTTTTGAAATTCGCTTGAAATATTAAGAGATATCAGATGATTCCATATAAATTTGGTTGTGTGTATATGAAAAATATATTGTAATAATACAGATATAAAATATATTCGGCTCTACGAAAAGACGACGCATCCATATTTTTTCACCTCTGGCTGCAGAAAAATTACCCCTCGAGGAGTACGCAACCCCTATCCGAATTCGTTTATTGGTTGAGTAAAATTTCATGACAGGCTGCCACGATTTTTGGCATGTTATTCAATAATGAGTAATTGAAGGGGTGAATAAATTGAAAAATCGAAATTCGGAACTCTCCCTCGGCAAATATATGTAATTTTATTCGGAAACGCGTGTGACTTCTGCCTGATAGAAAATTGGGTACAGTATTAGTAATTTCGTAGATGGGTTTTTACGAGATGGGATGATTAGATTTGTAGACAGGCGTAATAGTCTTGTGTCAGCTATAGCAAATTTGTCATAACTATTTGATAAATACATATACCTATTGGAATAACGAAAATCAGATTGGCGCTAAGTCGAAGACACTATCTAGAAAAATCCTACTGACAGCGCCAATTACGAAAATTTAAGTCGAAAACGGGTTTTTAAAAAATTGAAATTTGTAATAACTCAAATTGTTTAACCGGGAGATGCGTCTTCTTCCACGAACCCTTTTACCCTGTATTCTTCCTTAACTTATTATTAAATTTATTTTAAAATCGTACAATTTCGGAAAACCCTACTATGACTGCGCCAATTACTAAAATCAGATTGGTGTTAACTCGAAAACACTATAAAAAGTTATTGAAAAATCCTACTGAACGCGCCAATTATGAAAATTAAACCCAAAATGCGGTTTTTAAAATCTTGAATTTTGTAATAAATTTATTTTGAGAAAGAACCATAAACAAAATGCAAAACCTTAGTCTTATATACTACAATCACGATATACATTTATCCGTAGATCCATTTATCCAATATATTTATATTTATCCGTAGATCCACATCTTACAAACCTCCAATTTTTTCTGGGCTCAAATAGTTGATTATTATTGATACTATATTATTGATACTATATTAAATGATATTATATTATCCATAATAGCATTATTTTGGTGATATACCTATCTTTCTCTGCAGTTGATCTCCCGCAAACTTGATAATTTCTATGCATATGTCATTTTTCTTAAGACTTTTGTTATTTTTCATTTCTTCTATTCCTATTATCACCTCCATCTCTGTAGGCTGCCTTTAAATTATCCCATCTTCTTCAACTGCCCAATGGTCTACTGCTTCGCGCTCCACTTCACCATTCAATAACTAAATCCACAAGGAAAATTTTTACTGTAGCTGTTTACCATTAATCACAAAACATTTATTGAAAAATCCTTTAAAAACGATATATTGTTATGATCTCCTTTCTATTACTTTTATATTAATTAGTATTTATTTGATTAATTATTTAATTGTCGCAAATCATACATAAAAATTATTAAGAAAAAATCTCAGGGTGCCTTTTGTCAAAAAAAAATTTAATTAAATTCTCTTAGGTTATACTTATCCTCTCTCGTGGCTTCAGTATCTCTTAGTTGATCCTTATCGGGATAAAATAGGAAAAGGAAATAAATAGAAATACCATAAATAAACACATACAAATACCTTTATTATCAAAAGCAATGCTCTGTAAAATCAATTAAATAATGTGGACATAACTGTCCAAAAGAAACTTTTACCATATAAATTAAACTAATTCAAAAAAATATTTATCGCTTTGTTCTTGATACCATTAATAAAAAAAAGCTAAACAAACAAATTTGGTATTCGCAAAATTACTTATACTTCCTATTAAGTTTTTGAAATGTTGGAATCTTAAATTCATATGCTTTTACGTAAAAAAAATTTAACTCCTGATTATAAAGAAAATCTATCACATAGGTTATTGACTGACCTTTTTGATTCACACACAATGATGTCTCCTCTTGACCCCAAACAGCTCCTCCTTGTTGATTATGTTGGGCTACCAATCAAAGCCCTCTCCGTTCTCAGCAAACAATCCAGCAGGATACCAGCAACTATTTCTCCAAAACACAAGCCAGGCCTCCTTTTGCCAGTACTTGTTCAATAAACTCCAAAACTCTCTCCTCTCTTTCTCTCAACAATAATCTCCTGAGACCCAAGTATCTTTTTTTTACTTGGTGTCACAAATAATTTTAATAACGATAATTCTTGTAACTTACTCTCTTGGACTTTACAGAATCAAGGAGGTATTTCTTCTCGATTTGATTTGTCTCTCGTTCCACTTTTCAGCTACTCTCACTATCAAAACAACCACTAGTACTTGCTTCTGAACTACTCACGAAAACTTTTTACTGCTCTTCTCGGATGCCGGTAACACAATAATCCTTCTTTTCCAAACTGTCTCAACATTCAAAACCTCTCTTTCCCCCTTCCAAATTGCCAAGCCAATCAGAAACATTTCTCTTTTCCATTCGAAAAACCCAGCCATTCTTTCAAACAATACGTCAACTCAACTAATCACTTTTCGGAAATTATATAAATTTTTGTGTTTAAACAAACAGACTTAAAATTCCAAATCTCTCTACCTTTATTTTTCTAAAAACTAATAATTACATTTACCTGTGGTTTTACCTTTCCCGTAATAACAAAACAATATTTTTAAATTATACTTAATCCTAAATAAATGTTCCTTTCATTTTACTTATTTACAAATGTCTTTAATTCTTCATGGAAAAACTCATTAAGGAGAAACCTACTACGTGAAAGCTAACTTCTAATAAATATTTACAAATCAATATACAGGGTGTATCAAATTTATGTGCCCGCGTTATATTAAAAAAAATAAAAATTTTATTCTATCTTTGATTGATAAATTGATACACAATAATATATTTATTAAAAAAACCTTGAAAGTGCCACATCTAAATCACAAAACATTTTCGATCTACATAGATCATCATGTGCTGATACAGGTAAATCACATGCCGAACCACCAAAAATACATGGGTAAAAACCCTTCTAAAACTTATCAAAATTTGTTCGAGTTACATCATTATTAAAAATCGAAGTGATGAATATAATATAAAAATATAATGAAATCTCAAGAGCTTCCTGGAAGATACTTTCTGAATATAAATTGAACAGTAGTGGGGAGAGAATGCATCCCTGTCTTTGTGTTTTTTTGAGCTTGCTTTGTTTCGTTATTCCCCTTGACGAGAGCTGTTTGATTCCAGTAAAGAGCTTCTATGCAACGAATGTCTTTTTGATCTATGTCGAGTTGTTTTAGTACATGTACGAGTTTATGATGTTTTACTCTATCGAACGCTTTTTCATAACCTATAAAGCACATCATTACATCTTTCTTTTTTATCGTAGCAGTTCTAGGCTAGCACCTGGGCTGCAACTAGTGCTTCCCTCGTACCCAGGCCTTTTCTAAATCCAAGTTGTAAGCAACCAACAACCTTATTGCATTTTTTGGATTTGTGTACCAGTTACTTACAATTGTAAGCTGAAAGAAACTAAATTTGTAAAATGCGAATCAAAGTTAGAAAAATAAGAGAACAGAGTTTGAAAAATCAGGATATAGGATCTTGAAATCTTACAGTCAATATTATGAAGTTTATAAATGCGCTTCAAAGAAAAATAATACAATTTAACCATCCTATCGCTATGTTCATTCCTCTCTCCTAGTCCATATTGTCCCACTCAATTCTCCACTTTTCCTCGGCCCACTTTAGCGTACAAATCGCCCATTATAATATTTATATCATGTCTTTTAGTCAGGTTTGAGGAATTGCCCATTTATTTGTAGAAGGCCTCGATAGTATCTTCATTCTTGTCTGCTTTTTCTTCATCTTCTTCTTACCTAGGATTTCTCTTTTCAGTCCATTGTATCTTCTTCATTTAACCATTCTCGAGTCCTCTGCCACACATTCTTTCCATCTTCCCCTCGGTTTTTTCTACCTCTCTTTCCCTTAACTTTTAATAGCTCTATTCTTCACCCCACATAGTTCTCACTTCTACGTCTGACGTGACCAAAGATGGAAGATGGCAGAGAATAAGAAAACAAATAAATGGCGAAGTGATCCGTATATAATAGTCTTTAAAAAATTATTGTAGATTCAGACAATTTTGTTGTGCTTTTTGCCAAATAAGACATGCTAAAATAAAAAATATAAAAGTTTCTATATTTTTCTCCAATTGACATACTCATGCACATATCTCGACAAATTATCCACAGAATGTATGTCTGATTACGCAATGAAAGAATTCCTAAGGCCAAAAAATTTCTCATTACGCTTTTCGCGTTTTTCACGAACACATTTTGAGGATGTGCTCAAGTCAAGACTGCGTTTATTTCTCTCTGCAAGTACAAAAGTAGAGATTATACTGTAATGGTTTTCACTTGCTTTGTACAGATAAGTATGTACTGAAAGAGAAGGGCAGAGCATACTACAGTTTTCCAAAAATAGCTAATCGTCTAAAAAAAGTCGCAGCGGTTTTTATATTTACATCATTTTTATTATTTTTTAAGTTGGTAGTCTATATCAGAACTAAGATATTATTTATATAATTACTAAAATTATATTATAGTAAGTGAGGTCAGCGTTATTAATTATAAAGTCGAATGATATTGTCGTGTTTTAAAACAATTAAAACTCAATAGATTGTAAAGAAAACATTGGAAAGTAGTGATTTTTACTGTGGATTTACTAATGGATTTTACTCAATTTACTAGATATTATTTTTCTAATTCTCATTCTCATTCCTAGAGAGTATTTCGTCCTATGCCCCTGACAGAACCGGATTTAAGATAGGGGGGAGGGGGCACCTG
Organism: Diabrotica virgifera virgifera; assembly: GCF_917563875.1. Taxonomy (NCBI): domain Eukaryota; kingdom Metazoa; phylum Arthropoda; class Insecta; order Coleoptera; family Chrysomelidae; genus Diabrotica; species Diabrotica virgifera. Next base: position 16,579,207 of record NC_065445.1, on the reverse strand, counting down.
GGCAGAATTGGTGTGAGGGCCCTATGTATCTAATAAATTTTATAAATATAGTATTTTTACTACAAAAACGTTATTACGTAGGTCAAAATTTTTGACGTAAGAGAACTGTCAAAACATTAGAATGTGACTTTTCATTATTGCCGTGTTTATAATAAACATAGCAATAATGAAAAGTCACATTCTAATGTTTTGACAGTTCTCTTACGTCAAAAATTTTGACCTACGTAATAACGTTTTTGTAGTAAAAATACTATATCTATACTTTTCGAGATTTTTTAATTGAAAATTCCTTGATTGTATCGGACATGTCTAGTTGGTTAAAGACATCGTGTTTAATGCTCATTATAGAGAGATGATTCAGACGCTCTTGGCCCATCATAAACCGAAGTCAATTTTTAATAATTATTAATTTAAGTTTTATAAATGACTTCTTCCCACTGCAGTTAGTTAGCATCAGAACTAAATATAAAGGAAGTGTCACCTCCTGTCAAGCCGGTAAATTTAAAGTTCTTTGCTTATATTTGATAAACCGATTTCCTTTTTAAATTAATTGAAAAATTCTACAAATTGTATAGTTCGACACCTGTATAAATCATTTCTATAAATGTCGGTAAGCTTTATTGAGTGAGCTTCAATGTCATTGGGAGTTAAATTTTACAAACGATGTAAAAATTCAAAATTGGAATGAATGGATTCATATGCAGAAAGCCTATGACTTAAAGAGGTAATGAAGTGATCTATAATACCTAACAATAACATTTTGAGTCCTAAATTTCTCAGATGTTGTCATTTCAGTCTCTTGAGATGTTCCATAATCTAGTGGAGTCAGTCGCATATTCAGCAGTCGTTTTCTATATTATGTCCAATAGTCTTGATTTCCGCTTACCATCGCGCCTCGCGTCTCATAATATGTATTTCGAAATTGGTACGTCTTGAATGTTTAAATTCTTTAAGTGATCTAAGTGCCGCCACTACTGAATTAAGGGCAATATTTGGATCTTGAAAAATACGATTTGGGCTGTTTATTTTATCTAAGATTTAATTCCAAAATATTGCAAATATTTCCATTAAACAGATCTGTTAATACAAACTATTTGCATCGATACGAGTTTTAAATTATTGCTTATCGTCTTCTAAAATTTTGAATGATTTTTAAAAATATAATGAAATCTTAATATATAAATCTATCAAAATACAAGGCTAGCATATAACAATCAAGATGAAGAGCGCGTAAGAAAATTTAAGTACTTAGGAACCTGGCTATGTGAAGACTGGATGTCGGATATGGAAATTAAATGTCGGATAGAAAGGGCCAGAAGTGCATTCATAAAATTCAGAAACGTCTTTTCGAGTTTTGACTTTGACCTGAACCTAAGACTAAGATTTCCGAAATGCTATATATGGTTGGTGCTCCTGGTGCTGGATTTTAAAAATAAACACAATGAATAAGCTAGAGGCATTT